>NW_026089547.1:1106967-1706967 GCF_000143185.2 Schizophyllum commune H4-8 | reverse complement strand
CGACGAGCGGTCGGTCAAGGCGCATGCGTACGGTGTATCTGTATCTCGCCTACGGCAAGCATTGCACCTGTATAGCTATCGCAAGCCGCCCGTAGGTGTGGTGGCCTCGGTCTTTTGCGTGTCATTGACTTCTCGCAGCGCTATCCGGTCGCATTCCACGAGATGGATAGGTTCTTCTCAGTCCTCGGCTTCCTGACTTCGTGTACTCGCTTTAGACTGCCGTGCCGACCGTCTGTTCTTCAGCCCGGACATTGGCCTCAAAAGCCGACCTACACGACTCGGGCTTCGTCATGCGTCGCGGGAGACCTGGCCTCCGCTCTTCTCGTTGCTCTTCTTCTCCACTATATCTGTGTTTATCCATCGATCTTAGACGGATGACTGTGATAACTCTCTGATACGCTCTACATGAAGGTGGCGACAGGCCTCCGCCAGCTCGCCATCCTTCTGCGTCCCTCGCCAACACTGCTCCGCGCCGTCCTTGCCCCCGAAGAAGTGGCTAAATCGCGGACTGCTGCTACACCGCTGACAGAGGTCCACTCCAGTATACCTGTGGCTCGCGGACCCTCCCGGACGTGGGCAGGTCCTGGCGACTCCGCCATTCACTCTATACATAGTCAGGGCGATTGTAGGTCGCCCTCTGCAGTGATTGTCGGAAGAGAAGGTGAGCATTACGTCTTTTTTACGCGGATCGCGACTGAATGAAAGACTTCTGTCAGCGCGAGCATTGAATTGTGACCCCTCGAAGGCGCCCATACAGGACCGGGCGTCCATGGAGGTGCAGATGGCCCGATGGGCGAGCTGCCTGCCGCGTACCATATCCCGCAATCGATAGCCTGGCGGGCCGTCTCTCCCTCTAACATCTAGCGTTGCACTCGATGTGATCGACCCCAAGCTCCTCAGATCGCGGGCTCCAGGCAGCTCTGCTAATACCTTCGCGATTGCAGCGCACACACTCAGCCTATCGTAGCCCTCGCAATCATGGTAGCTGCGGTTCGAGTATATGACGCAGCCAAAGTGCTGAAGAGTTGAGGCAGTAGCCGCTTTTCGCTATCACGCTCAGCACTCGTGATACCTGCCGAAGTCTCTTTATCCGCATACTGATATCTCACCTAAAGTTTATATGCTATGATGCACGCGGTGCCCATGTGTCGTACACAACGTCGCCTCCGCTGAATGAGCAACAAGGGCCGTGCGCTCCACAGAAAGGCGCACACCTCTGCACACGACGGTGGCATGGCCTCCCGATAGCTGCTCGATAACACTGCTTATACCACTGATCAGACGGATGTGGTACTGGCGCTGACAGCGGCGCCTTGAATGGGTGACACACCCTCAACTCCTCCGACGCCCAGGGTGACGGCAGGCAATGCAACGTCAAGAGCTTTGTCGATGCGGTGAATTTGGGCGTCTGACCATATCAATAAATTAAATTCCACAATACAGGCCTCGTTCCGTGTCGTAGGGTATACCCGCAAATAACAGCCATGCTACAAATCGTACTTTCGCCGGATAGCCGCCCATGGTGGCGCCGCCTCAGGATTTTCGTGGACAAATACATTCATGTCGGTGTCCGATATGCGGTTGGCGTCAACGCTGTTCCAGTACCGCGCTAGGACGTACAGCAGGTCGTGAGCGTCGAGGTCAAGTCGTCGGCTGTATCGCTCGTAAGTCCGCACCGTAGAGATGAAGAGATGACGGACGCACATTATCCAGCTGTTCAACTTGGCGCGCACGTACTCCGTGATCGTCAGAAAGGGTACACCCTGAATCTTCATAACAGTATGTCGAGTGAGACGTAGCGGACCCGTCTCGCCAGCGGGTAGAATCTCGAACTAAGGGACAAGCTCATGAGCGAGAGGGGCGGTGGCACGGGTCACGAAGTCATCACCTCGATGGAAGGGATTAATTCGGTGTATGTAACGTGTAATCTGGGAGAGGGGTCAGTGGGTGGGCAAGATGAAGGCGGGGCACACACCGATTTGTCCACGGTGAAAAGACTGTCCTAAAGTCTTCGGACGACGCTAGCGCGTCCCGCACCCGGCGGAAGGCATGTCGTTGCCCGTTTTCCACGATGCATACCATTTCCTAGGAATACTTGGTCCTCAGGGGTAGGTACCAACGGTAAACGGGCGCACTCACCTCGCAAAGCTGTCTGCGGGAAACCAAGGACACCAAAAAGTTGCCATGGAAGGCGTGCGGAATGTCGTGCGAGCGGAGGAGCTGCGAAAAGGCAGCTGCCGTCTGACGGAGCCGCTGCGTTTCCTCGGGGCGCATAGTGGATGGAGAGGGGGTAGGATGGGTGGGGATGTCTTCTGTCAGGCGCAAGACATGTTAAGTGGGGCGAGGGCGGTGGGCACGCTGCTGAGGTTAGGAGGAAACGCGAGAGTTAAGGGCGGGGACCAAGACCGTCAGAGATCTTCGGCGATCTATTACATGTTGATTTGCTGCGGGGTACGGATTGGCCGATGCGAGCCACACCCTGTTCGCTGGGGCGTGACCTCGAGAATGGCAAGCTGTGATTGACTAATGGGGACAACAAGGATAGATACCAGTGCTTACTGCCGCCCGAATCCCCATTGCACTCAATAGGAGCACGGAGATGGGCGTGGGCGAGTGGTGCAGGGGGAAGCGGCAGTCGTCATGATCATGTCAATGCAGCTGGGGCGGTTGGCCGGGCGGCTCTTTTATTTAAATGGCTTGCGGCCAGGTGGAGGCACGAGACGAGCCGTATGCGCCGGATCTTGTGACCTGGACCCGGCCCCGATCAATAAATCACCTTCAACCCTCCGCTCGCCGGCCAGCTGACCAGTTCAGGTTCCCATGCGGCGCCTCCAGGACACATCTGTGGCGCCCCAAGCTGGGGTGGGCGCCTACTTGCCGCTCGCTTGAAGCACGTGCACAAACAACTTGCAGGCTGAAGCTCGATTGGACCTGGACATCAATCCCATTAATACAAGTAATCCGTCCGCTTAGTACAAGTTTTCGAATGCAGAAGATGCGGTAGACATCCAGAGTACGTACATACACACAACAATCGCCTAGAGTCCATATGGATTTCATCTCCGACTTGAACCAGCGCACAAGCCTGGTAGGCCGCGACCGCCCTCGAGAAGACCGCGAAGGCTCACCCTCGCGTACGCACCCGCTTCACGTAGTGTACCGGCTGTTGATCGCGAGCCACGCCGGCGCTGCGACCGTGTTACAGCGCAGGAAGACCGACATGTCGGCCTCTGGTATACGGTTGATGTCGATGCGTCGCCAGTACTTCTGCAGGAAATATATGATGTCGCGAGCCTGCGTGTCCTTTTGGCCACTTCAACACCGTCAGTAAAATTTGCCGGCTAGCAGCTGCAGTACGTACATCATCCACGACTTGAGCCGCGCGCGAATGAGCTCCGAGAAATTGAGGAAGGGCACGCCCCTCAACATCATGACCGCGGAATCATCGAGCGACAGCGGGCCTGTCTCCCCCGAAGGCAGGATCTCAATCTGCGGACGTCAGAATCGCGACGAGTACCAGACGGAGGAAGTATACGCACGCGAATGGGCGGAGAGACCTTGGTGTATACGACATGCAGCCTAATCCGGTCGTCGTCAGTCAGATGAGCTGATTTTTCTTCGCTGAATGGCTTACCTCTTCGACCAAGGCGTGAAATTGGCCGTCATAGACGGCACGCCTTGTAGAGCGTCACGAACGCGTCGGAATGGGCAAGTGTTCATTCCTGCCGATTCCACGATGCAGCATATTTCCTGGGCCATACGTTTCAGTTGTCGAGCAGAGCAAGGAAGCAAGGCGAGTTCGTACCTTGCTGTCCGGATTGCCTTGAAGTATGTCGCGGACTATATCTCCGTAAAATGCGTGCCGAATACCACGCTTCGAGAGGCCTGTTGAGAGGGTGGCCGCAGCGTCAAGGAATGTGTCGATAGTAGACATAACGGCGAGACCATGGGCAAGCTGGCTGTCGACTGGGGGAGTGGGCGGGCGAGATGGCGGTCAGAAGCGAAGAGCAATCCCGGGAGGGGATGGATCCTGACTGGGCCCTAATCGGGACACGCTTTTACGGCGGCAGGCTGCTGGCGTCTTATATAACCTTAAGGACATGAATCGGATACCCAAAAGAGGGTTAGGGTTCAGTACGACGGAGTCCAGACCCGTCCCCCGCAGTGAAGATCGATATGCCGAGGTCCTCTGCGGTTCTGCCGAGCGATGGTGCCAGGGGGTGGCCCCGGGGACGCGATAACGATGATGGTGTTTTTGGTCATAGGTCAGACTGCACAAGAGGGGTCGCAATATGAGTAGTGGCCAAGCAATAATAGCTCATGAAGGACGTACAAGTAGACTCCATGGGCGGATTGCGCGGCCTGGTACCGATGGAGGGTAGCCCAAGGCATCCGACATAGGAAGGTCGAGCAAAGGTACGCTAAGGTACGATTGCCCCTCCCTGTATGGAGGGTGTAGATTGAGGGTGCATACCTTGGAGGTCGCAGGACCTGCAGAAGAGAACATAGAGATCTTGGCGTCAGCGTAAATGAGTCATTCCTTCATTCTGGCAGCATCGAGAGGCTCATATGATACCGACTCCGTGTAGACTGAGACTTGCAAATACTTCGCCTTCGAAGGGGCGCCATCGGTACGACATGGTCCTACAGATCCAGAAAGACAAATAAGGCGTCATTCATGCCGAGGGTTGAAGGTACAGGACCCCCTATACACAATCCATGAGAAGAGAACTATGGGACGAAACCGTTCGCACGTACCGCACGCGAACCTCTGACCGAGATGTAAGACGCACGGCACGACCAAGGTGTCAATAGATGCCGCCGACCTCTAATTACCTACAATGGGACCAATCCTCTCAGTCTAGATTGAGTTTGAGGATGGCAAAGAACTCGGGAAGTCAGTCTTTTCCCGAGAGGGTCCGGTCTTCGAAGTCCAGAGGCTTGCTTGAGCATTCAGAAGCACGACCGGAGAATGATGTGCCCTGAGTTGGTCACTGCTTCTGCTTCGACAACATCGGTGGTGTTGGTAGGTTGTGGGTAATAGGACTGTCTAGACTCCTTGTATCTGTGCGAGGACGCTGAGAAAGGACTGGCCGAAGGCGCGTAAGAACCTGCGAGGGGTTTACACAACTCGGGATCGTTGGCCTACCTATTCTACGTTCGGATTGGTAGAGCGACTTTGGGAATCAAGCTCCCTGGATTCACGCAAGTGTGCTCGCAGGATGAAGAGACCAATGCTCGAGTTGAAAGAGCGCAAGTCGGACAGTTGCGGTCAAACTTACAGTATGTGACTGGCAACTTCGGACCGATGTCCGGTCACATAGTCACGTATCTACTACATAGACGACTCTCTTTCTCGACCCTCATGTACCCGTCGACAAGTTGATCTTCCCCAGGCATTCACCACTATGCCCTACCAAAGTAAATTAGCCCGTCTAGCTTGGGCAAACTGTGGCGAATTAGGTCAGTGCCTTACGTCGAGTTGGGCTATTTAATTCATAATGCACTTCGGGAAACCAGATCTGACGCTCAAAAGAAATAACCTGCAGCGAAGGAACAGCTTGGCTTTGGGCTCTCTCTCATACAGACGTCCATGGTCTCTACTCCACCGCTGTCTATAAAGGACTGCGTCTCCCGGATATTAGGGATGACTTTGGACGGATCATCAGGCGTGCGTAGCGGTGGTCGTGATTACCATTGAAAACGAAACGTCAGCTGGCAAGGATACTCAATACAGCGGACATAGGACGACCAAGCTTCCTGCGACAGAATTGAGCCTTAGGAATTCTGAGAAACTCGATAAGGAGCCATGGCATGGTCGTTTCTCCCCTCTCGTATTCGCACAGGCATACGAGCTCTTTACTTTGCACCTACACCCGACGAAGCTGAAGTCAATGTACAGGACAGGCGCCTATCATAGCGCCTTAGCGTCCATTTAGCGGAGCGGGAGAAGACTCATGATGCCGTACACGTTGTATCCGCGAGGCGTTCAACTCTGCAATTTTCGTCTGCCCTTGCCTTTGCACCACCACTGCTCACGGTCTACATTGGTGCATCATGGTTGTCGCCCTCTGTCCCGACCTCGTCGCCTCTGGTCGTTGCTCTCGCGATTCTTGCACTTACAGGCATGACGCCTTCGAATGCACCGTTTGCGCTCGGTTCTTCTCTTCCCAAGGCCAGCTTGACTCCCATTTGAGTGGGAAGAAACATCGGAAGGTCCTGAATGGGTACTCCGGCAGCCTGCGTTGCTCTATATGCGACAGGATAATGGGTGGTGGTGCCTGGAACGACCATATCAATGGACGACTTCATGCACAACAAGCATCGTTGCAAGGTGTGTCCCCGGTGGTAGAGCCCGTGGAGGACACACCGCCCGGCTTCCGCCATTGCAACGTATGCAGGAAGGACATTATAACTCGTCGCTGGGACGCACACGTATCGTCGCCAGTTCACAGGGCGTGCGCTGACTATGCGATCTACCACTCTGCGCTAGAAGACGCCGAACAAGACCGAAATGGCGTCGTCATCGAAGGAGAATATGACTTCGACGTCGTAGCCGGAGGGCAGACTGTTGTGTGCTCTCGCACTGTCAAGAAGACGGTCAACGCAGCCTTGCGCATCGTCCGCATCGATCTGGCGTCCTCAAAGAGCAAGTTTCGGGCCCCTGGGTTCGTACTCGACATTCCAATTGTACTGTATGTGAACTGAACTTTCCCTAGATTCACGCCGCGCATCATCGGAGCGGGCAGCCTCGGGGATGTCTCGTCCACTGGGTCAACTCGTATCGAGGTCGAATTCCGCGCGCAGTTCCTCGGCATATTCCAGGACCGCATCGAAGTCGTCTTTCAGGATGTGCAGCTCAGGAAGGAGTTCGTTATCGTGCGAAGCCTGCGCGCAAGCGTTGGGGACAAAGCGACATTCGAAGAACTCAGGCCGATCGCGCCATACCGGCCTCGCCGACGAGTCGACCGCGCACCAGAGACGGAAATCGTCGAGGGCCCCAAGCCCGAGTTGCTTGACGCTATCACATATATCGGCAAGCTGCCCTACGCCAATATCCCGACGTACCTACACAATGTACTGTCGCGGGGCTCTGACAACGAGATCGTCGGCCAGCTTCGCGCCGGGTTTCTTCCGCGCGTCTTCGACAGTGCTGGGCACTCGAAGCACTTCAAGTGCTTGCTGTGGGCCGAAGAGTACCGCTCTGAGTACGTCGCTGTATCAATCGTTCAGTCATCATGCTCACGCCCATCTTTAGGCGGGACCTGGAAATATATGACATCGAGGACGCCGAGCTCAGGCGACAAGGGTTCACCCAGTTCAATCGGTTGGGGTTTTCCACTGGTCGACAGGATCAATACTATTAGTATGTCGTCGTCGCTTGCCTGTGCGAGCGTTACATCTTTAACTGTGGTCCAGCCTCGACGTGCCAGGTCTGGCTGAAAAACGGCCGAGCGTGCTCATCGGTGAGTCTATGGCCCTTTTATATGTATGCTCAATCATCTGACATTCTTAGGCGATCGAATCCTCGTCCAGAAATCCGGCGACAACAACGGCCGCTGGTTCGAAGGTCGCGTGCACGTCGTGCGTCAGGCTGAGGTCGGGCTCAAGTTCCACTCGTCTTTCGGATGGTCGTCGTCGCAGCGCTACACGGTCCGCTTCAAGCTCAACCGTATCCCCCTCCGTCGACAGCACCAAGCGCTGGACACCGTCTTCGATCAACCGCGAGTGCTGTTCCCCGACCATAAACATTCGCTGGTTGCTTCGCGCATCTCGAAGAGCGGAATACGGACGACTAATGCGCTCATTGCGACGAATGTGCCGCAGTTGCAGGCGATTGCGTCCATTGTCAAGCTTCCCAAGGGTTCGCTCCCGTTCGTTGTGTTTGGGCCGTTAGTGTTTCCTGCTGCACTCGCCTGAGGTCATTGACTGATATCCTTTCTAGTCCCGGGACAGGCAAGACCGTGCGTATTGTTCCATGCCCTGTCTTCCATTTGTTCATATATTCTAGGTCACGATTGTCGAAGCCATTCTGCAAGTACTGAAGAAGGACCCCAACGCTCGCATCATCGCCTGCGCACCCTCAAACTCCGCCGCCGACCTCATCGCGTCTCGCCTGACCGTACTGTCGGACACCGAGATGTTCCGCTTCTACGCCCCGTCACGGCATACCAACGATGTCCCGGACGAGCTCAGGAAGTACACATGCGTCACCGACAAAATCAAGTACAGCGGCCCGTTCAAAGTGCCGCCTGGCGCGATCATGAAGAGGTTCCGCGTCGTCGTTACGACGTGCGTGTCGGCATCGATCTTCACGGGTCGGGGCATGCCGCGAGGGCACTACTCCCACATCTTCATCGACGAGGCCGGTCAGGCCACGGAGCCGGAGGCCATGATCGCAATCAAGACTATGGCGGACAACGATACGAATGTGATCCTCTCCGGAGACCCGCAGCAGCTTGGTCCAATCATTCGGTCGCGGATCGCCTCTCAACTCGGCCTTGAGACAAGCTACATTGAGAGGTTGATGCAAAGGGAGGTATACGACCAGCAGACGGGCTTTGGCAAGTCGTGAGTCATTGTGCATTCTAGGATACCGTTTCATTTTTGACAAAGCCATAGCGTCGTGAAGTTGACAAAGAACTACCGCTCGCACGCTGCTATCCTGCGCTTCCCGAACGAGCGCTTCTACCGCGGTGAGCTCGAGCCCTGCGCAAGCCCGAAGGCTATCAACTCCTACATGGGATGGCCTGAGCTCCCCAACAAGAAATTCCCCATTATCTTCCACGCCATCTCCGGCAAGGACGACCGCGAGGCGTCGTCCCCTTCATTCTTCAACATTCACGAGGCATTGCAGGTCAAGAACTATATCGAGAAGCTGAAGCAGGCGCGCTCAACGACCGGGTTCCGGGCCAGTACGTGCACCATGGAGATGTGGACTTCGCAATGTGCTTACGACTTTTCCCAGCTGACGACGACATTGGCGTCATTGCGCCGTATCACGCGCAGTGCGTGAAAATACGCAAGGCACTTCAGAGCTCTGGCGCGGAGAAAATCAAGGTTGGGAGTGTTGAGGAGTTCCAAGGCCAGGTATGCACGATGTTCGCTTTGAAGGTATCATAGGTTGACGAAGTCTCGCAGGAGCGGCGGGTGATCATCATCTCCACGGTCAGGAGCAGTCAAGAATTCGTTCAGTACGATCTCCGTCACACGCTTGGCTTTGTCGCCAACCCGCGCCGCTTCAATGGTGCGTACGTTGTCTTTACCTCGCCAAATAGTTTTCTGACATCTCCCGTAGTGTCCGTCACTCGCGCCAAAGCGCTCCTCATCATCATCGGCGATCCGAACGTGCTGGCGCTCGACCCGCTCTGGAGCTCTTTCCTACACTACATCCACGACAACGGAGGCTGGACCGGTGCACCATCGTGGGACGAGGTTGCGCCAGAGGACGGCCAGACGATTGCGCAGGAAGCCATCGACGATATGAACGACTTCACAAGGCGTATGGAAGAGCTTACGCTAGCGACTGTCGGAACGGGCGAGGAGGGGCAGGCTGGCGATGACGGGGCTATCGACAGGCCGTGGCGCGATGTAGAGTAGTAGGCGGACAGTGTTGACTACGATCCGACATGTCTTCTTGGACTGGGCTTGTCTTGCAGCCTGCATATCGACCAATTTTCAGTACGCTGGCCACGTGAATGTTGATGTCGTTTCCTGTGCAAACGGTATTTGCCGGAAGCCAAGTTCAACTCATGAGCTGCTCACTTCGAGCTTGTACATGCACACACAATGATTGCGAACGCAGTTATGTTGTTCTGACAGAAAAGCACACATCCGAGATACAATACAGTTACAAGACAATATAAAGCAGTAGAATCATGCTCCCGCGGTACGGGCACGCGATGCACTCGTCGAGAGCCATCTACCAGCGACGTGGTCATAGCGCTCCTTCACCAAAGCACCGCAATCAGAACAATGATAGGTGCGCTGCACCCCGTTGGCGTGGCGCACTACCCAAGAATTGTGCACCTCCTTCCCATTTGTGCACCGCATGAACGTCTCTTGCGGCTCCTTGGGTTTATTGTTCGCTCGTGGCAGTCTTCCTGGCGCAGCGGTGACGCTCGAATCGACAGTAGAGCTGCTCGATGGGGCTTGGCGTATGACGGGTGCGGTTGCAGCACCGGCGTAGCGTCGAGGAGCAGGTTCCGTGACGGGTCCGTCATCGCCGATGAGAGTATGAGAGGATGCGCGCGATAGAGGGTCCGCCGTGCGCCGCGATGTTTGAGTGACCGCGCTGATGGACTCGGCCATGGGGTATGCAGCCACTGACAGCGGGCGCAATGGGGCTCTTGGGGACAACGACTCTCGCGCGTCCTCATAGATGGAGCCTTGAGACGATGACCGTCGGGAGGAGCGCGAGTTTCGCATAGTGCTGCGGGGAGAGCCAAAATCCGAAGAGCGCTCAGTGGAGATTGACGAGCGGATATGGGTCGTAGCTACGGGAACGTTACGCCACTGATCTCTCGAGGAGGAACTCGACGAGACGATGGGAGGACCTCGACCGCGTCGCACAGTGACAAGGATATTCTGCAAAGCATTCTCAGCTTGAGCGGGAGCTCGTATCTCAATCGAGCGCGGTGGCGGATGTGGCGGCGCTACAGTCTGGGAAGAAGCGTGTAGAGGCCTGTTCGTCGGACCGACCGCGAGCGCAATGCCTCCTTGAGAGGTGCTGTCTGCATGCATGGTCGTTGGTCAGCTCAAGCGTTACAGAATGAGCGGCTTGCGACGCACGGGCTTTGATGTGTGCCAGGTAGCGGGCTGGCAGCCAAGAGAAGGCTTCCTTATGCGCGCGGTAGCCTGTGACGTACCACGCTGACGCCTTCGCCCACTGCTTGGGCAAAGTCATGATATTCACGCCTGATGATCTGTCATCAGCAACTCAATGAGCGCAAGGCAGAAAAGATCGCACGAGGGAAATGGCTTTTCAAGAATCTCTCCTTGACTACATCAGTCTCCTTCATCGCTTCCCGCTCGTCGTCACCATCCTCTGCCGTCTCTACGAGATTGTATCAGTATTTCAAGTCCTGGCAGCACACAAAAGGCAGTCGGCGCTTACCTTGTTCTGTCCGGATAGCCGACGCCAGCGCATTATTGAACAGAGGCATGATGCGCCTAGCTTCTTCCACCAAATTCTCCCACTCCTCACGATCAACGCTCCCGGACAAATCCAAATCGGGGTCGATGGTGAAGTCCGTCTGTTGCCCTCTGGGACTCGATGGAATTATAGAGACCAAGAAAGCGAGCGGGTCCTGCCACCCTGGGGTCCTCTGGATGGACATCGTGCCGAGGGTGGTCTTCAGATTAGACTCGAGTCGGCTGGCGCTCCCGCCGGATTTGACGAGGTCCTGGGAGGCGTATCAGTCTATGCGGCATCGTGTACCGTACGCGATACCATGTACGGCACGCAATGCCGTGCACCCCTCGCGACACTGCGCGCGATAAATCACCCCAACTCACCACCGCGCGCTCCACAATCCCCGCCAACTCCCTCGCGACAGGCGCATCCGCGAGCTCTGATGTCAGCACCACATTCTCCATCCACGCCTTCGATGCCTGCCCGAGGACGAAGCTGTGGCGCAGGCGCATGTAGGTCTTGAGCGCGTCCTCGTGCATGTCGATTTCGGATACCGTGTGCATGTCGACTCCGGATATCGTGTGCATGTCAATCTCGGATACCGTGTGCACCGTGTTAGCTTCAGGGGACATTGGCGCGGGAGCGGTCGAGACAGGCTGCGCGAACGGAGGCGGCTCAGCCATTCGCGGTGGGATGAGCGAGGGCTCCGTCGTGACCCAGAAGTTATCGCCGTCGACGTCGCTGAAGGTTGGTGAGTGGATTCGGCGCGGTATGTGTGACCAGCAGAGGGAATGATGGTTTGCTCACCCCTGCATCTTGCTCGTCTCCGAGCGTGCGCCCCCCGAGGCGAATACTGAGAGGGTGATCAGCCTGCGCGCTCGAAGTGCGCAACGACTGCAATTGCGACCATGCAACTTGCGCGTACTTACCTATACAGTTCCGCAAATGTGATAACCCTGGCCTGTTCACTGCTTGCAAGACGCGCAGGACTGTCAGCCATGATTAGTACCGACATTCATTCAACTATTCCAAGGCCATTGCATCACCCCTCAGTCCACCCAACTGGGCTAGTCAGGTTGGATAGTCACTCACCACTCGTCGAATAGGCCGGATTCCTGCCCACGAGCACGGTCCCCAGCTTTACGTCTCCGGCGACGTTGATGTAGACCTCGCCCTCACGCAAGACTCCGAGCTCGTCACAAACGCCGAAGAGGTAAAAGGAGTTCTGGGAGATAGGTTAGAATCAATAGGGGTTGTGAAAGGAAGAGAGGGAGGGTTGAGGAAGAAAGCAGGACTTAGGTGGTCAGAAGTGTTACATGAGGTGCACGAAGCACAATTGGCAATCCTCGCAAGCGCAGACAGCAGTACACAACACCAACACCGCGAGCTCACCTTGACCCTGATATTCAGCTTCTTCCGGAGCACATCGAGCGAGCGCTTCTGCAGCCGCTCGAGGAGGCAACGGACGTGCGGCTCGGAGAGCTGGAAGCCGGCGAGGAGGAGGTCGTGTACTGGGAGGCGAGGAGACGTTAGTAAGGGATGGATGGTGACGGTCGAAGCGCGCTAGCGTAACAAAGTATCAACGATGAGCTTCATGAAACGACGAAGAGCTCTATGAAGCGATGACGAGCTCTATATAGTGACGACGAGCTCTATAAAGCGACGAGGACCACGATGCCCCCAACGCGCGTACCACGACTGCCGAAATATGAATATACACGATCAAATGTCCACTCACACTCCTGATCAAACCCCGCCCCATCCGCGTCCAGCTCTGCTTCCAGCGCATCGAGCGCGCGCTGCCGGCTCGTCATGATGAGGTCGATGAACTCGAGGTTGGCGCGGAGGAGGGACTCGAAGGCCTGCGAGTGGGGGAGGTTGGGTTAGTTTCGCGATGTGGATGTGCAGGCGCTGACCCAAAGTGCAGCAAAGAAGCCCCAAAATCTCAACACAGTGCCCCAAATTACCGAGCAATTTCAAATTCAAACGAACCACCCACCTCCAACCGCACACCCAACGTCAACAACAATATGATGAAATGCCTGTTCAACCGCGCGCTCCTCGGTCGGCGGGCTACGCTATGGATCTCTAGCACCGTCGGGCCGCCGGGATACTTGCGCATAGAGGGGCGGAGGGCGATCTTCATTGGACCTCGACGACCAGCGTCCCTGCAGATGCGGTCGAAGACGACATCAGGGTACCGCACGAGGAGGCCCTTGACGCCGCCGCGGCGGATTTGAAAGACTGAAGGGTGAGGTCAGGACGAAACTCGTCTAAGAGCGCATTGCGCAGATGACAATGCAAAGCGACGGGTAGAGATATAAGAGATGCACGACAGAGAAGCATACCAGTTGTATCCTCGGGTATCTCTAGCGCAGAGCACACTTCCGCGGCACAAGAGTCGCGTATGAGGCCGCATCCGTCGGTGAACAGGGTGCCATCAGTAGCTTGGAAGTCGGGTATTGTCGCGACGAGTTCGTCAGGAATCTGTGAAGAGACGGTGTACAGTCAGGCTTGTCAAGACCTATAAAAGCTAGGAAAGGCCGCTAACATCCATTACAGGCTTTGTGGTGGAAAACGACAGCCCTAGGCGCGCGCAGAACCTGCCGTATCCAGATTGCTGGTATACGCTCTTCACGTTCCCCAGGGCGTCCAGGAAGCGGTCGACAGTCCAATGCTCATCTTCACGCAGAAGCAAGAATGTCCCGTCTTTGAGCTGGCTCTCGGTGAATCCGAGCCAGGAGTATCTAAGGGGGAGGGGAAGCAAGGAGGGGGGAATAAGGTGGAGGAAGTACGGCAGTGAGCGCGTCGAACATCAACCAGGCAGTCGAACACTCACTTCACGTTTGTGCCATCGACATTCAGAACCTTTCCCCCACTCTGACAGCGGCGTATCCAGCCCTTGATGTCCTCCTTCTTGGGCTTGCGAATGAAGCGGACAGATACCAGCCGCTCCGGGTCGCCCAACAAGCGGAATGCACGACAGTCAAAGCGAACTTCGGGGTTAAGAGTCTCTTGCGCTTTGTCTAGGTCCACGTCGAGTCGCCAGATCTTCCTCCTCTCCTTCTTCAATAGCAAGGGCGCGCTTGCCATGGCAGAGTCCTCAAGAGAAAGGGATGAGTGCGGGGAACAAGAGTCAGAGACCACGTGCGGATCGCTGATCATTGGGTTCGTTGATTAGCGCGTGGTGAGTCGAAGGAGCATCCTCCCGAGGATAAAGCATTCTGCTCAAGACTCTGGAATATTTGTACATTTGATCAGCATTATTGGGAGGGTGTCCGAGAGCTCATGAAGGTGAGAACCAAGGAGGAGGGGTGGGGAATGGACGGAAGAAAACTCTAATCCAAATTGGTGCCGAGGCCGGCGGTATCCTTCGGTACCGAGCCGGCGGCACCGAAACGGCATTTGCCGAGGTTCCGTTGAAGTCCAACCTCCAACTTCAAATGCGCCAACTTACTCTGTACGCCATTCCTTCCCTGTACACCTTCGTTTCTTTTCTTACTGGTTTCAAAGACCCAGGCCTGATCACATGCACACATAGCTTGCTCGTGCATCGCGGTAGATTCTGCATTGACAGTCCGGATAATTGCTGCGAAGCAGCGACCTCATGACATCGTGGATAACGCTGGCAACCAGAAGGTCTATGGGTATATAAGGACATCGAGGGGTTGAGCATGCAGCGTTATCCTCCCTGGTACCTAGCCATGCTCTCGCAGTGCGTATTGCCCTTCGCTGATACTAAGCGATGCTAAAGGCGTCGAACAGCGCTGCAATCGCTGCATCGTTCGCGCTGCTGCTTTCAGGTGACGTGCCGCTAGCGACGGCCGCCACCACAGTCATCCCCAAAGACTCGTTCTCATCCTTCAATGACTTCTGGGCGTACCTTTATCCTTGGGGCAGCGACCACAATGGCAGTAAGTGTTGACGGCGTCTGCGCTGCTGCTGAAATGGGATTTCCTCGTACAGCGCTCACGAGTCGCCTTTTCACAGGCGCGCGTATGGCAGAAAGCAATATCGTCGTCGAATCAGGGACGTTGACATTGAAGGCCACGCCAACGAGCAACGCGTCGCCGCCGACGAGCACCGCAGACCCGTACCCCGCGATCCATTATATCAGGTGATCATGGAATCCACGAAGGGCTGCGTGCATGAGCTGAAGAATCTCCACAGCGGCGCCGTCCACGCTCTGGAGCAAATCACAGTCACTGCGGAGAATTCGTACACCGTATATGGCGAGTTCAGCGCGCCGACCGCTGTAGGAACCTGGCCTGCATTCTGGTAAGTGGTCCGCATTCAGCGAGAGCCCAAGCTCATCAAGTTCCCGCCATCAGGTTAACTGTACGATACTACCACCCTCGAGAAGGTAGATAGACTCACCGCCGTATCATAGGCCGCCTCCGGCTGGCCGCCCGAGGTCGACATCGGCGAATGGAAGGGTACCGCAGACAACTGGTACAACACCTTCAACACCTCCTCCGAGGTCAAGTCCACCACCGTCGCCTGGCCCGCGGACCTGTCCTTCCATTCCCTGCAGGCGGTGCTGACGGCGGAGGCGAACGGCGCGGACGTGAAGATCGACTTCTACATGGACGACGCGCTGCAGACGACGCAGTATGGGAGGGGGTATGTGGGGAAGGCGTTGAATTTGTGAGTGTTGCTTTGATTTTGGTGTGTCGCAGTTCTTTTGGTGGATTGAATGGAGCCGGGGGAGGGCGGTAGGGCGGAAGGATGGAGATCGACAAGGATGGGGAGATGGAAAGGAATAGTGGAGCAAACAGAGGGTGTGGATGGCTGACCAGGTTTGCAGGATCATCAACCTCCAGATGGAGGGCTCGTCTGGGACGCCGGGGCCTGCGGATGGGGCGACGTACCAGGCGAGGAACGTCGAGGTCACGATCAATTGAGGTCCTTCGGTCCAGCGTCCATGATAGCCTTTGAGATTGCACTCGATAGTCACTTAATTCGATTCGTGGGGTCTCGCGTTTAGAGTGTATAGTATCGACAGTGTATGAAGCAAGCGTATAGCACGATTCTTGGAGAGAACACATTTGAGGAGCAAGAGGAGGTAGGAAGGTCAGAGAGTCAGGGCGTCGAGACGATCATGGAGGTTGAGAGCAAGATGTCACCACGATGTGGCGTCGCCCCGACTACTTGTCACCTCTCTTCATCATCTTCATCCCCATCTCGCACACCCTCTCCTGCTTTTCTCTTCCATGATCACCTTGAGATAGACGTAAGGCATACCACAATAGGCACAACACCTGCCCACCATGCCCAAGCTCAACTTCGATGTCGACGAAGCGACGCTGCTTAAGGCGTACAAGATCTCGTCGCTCAGGCCGACGTGCGTGCCTCCGAGCCGCATTCTGCGCGGCGTTATCATGCTCTTCGCATCCTAACAGCACCCCAGCCAGTGGGAAGAGATAGACCACGACCTCGAGGACTCCGTGGCGGGTTCGCTGGCGAACGCGAGCGCGGACGGTGATGGGGGCGACCCGCTGGGTTTCGGCAGCGAAGTAAAGTGCGTAGTGATGTTTGTCGCCCTCGGGAACACAACCTTACATTCTGTACAGTATCAGAGAGATGGATATGGAAACCAGTGCGCACATATACTCCCTCACCCTCGAAGACGCGTCTGAACACCCCACCAGAGGCCTCCGTGGTCATCTCGTCCAAGTCCTTCGATCCCAAAGCGTTCCTCTCCATCGTGCACCCGAATGCAACATATCAGGACCTCTCAGCCGGAATCTATCACCTCAAGCAATCCATCGACGCGCGCTCGGAGGCCGTTAGGATCCTGGTCGAGGACAACTTTGACCGCTTCGTGGCGGTGAAGAACTCTACTGATGGTGCGGCAGTCCGCCTGTGCCCGGCAACCTGCCCTAACACGCATATATGCAGCCCTACACGCGGAGATGAAGGAAGGCCTCCTTGCGCCAGCATCGGACTACGCTTCTAAACCCTTGCGCGACCAGCTGAAAGGTATTGTATTGCGTATAGTAGGTTACGCGGAAACTGACGGTAGCAGAGGCGGCGATTAAGGCGGACCAGGTCTTCTTGCCCGTGCTGGAGAACGCGTCGAAAGCGCAGAAACTACGAACAACCCTCGGCGTCTTCGAGCGCTCAGGCTTCTTCTTCAACCTGCCCGGGTTCATCATCGAGTCCATCGAAGCAGTGCGTTTCGTCTTCCATCCACCATTCATCCCTTACCCATCCTCACTCGCCCTTCCTCACCCCATCCATCCTTCCACCCTTCCACCCCACATCCGACTAACCCCCAACACCAGGGTCGCTTCGACCTCGCCATCCGCGACTACAAGAAGGGCAAGCTCCTGCTCGAGACGCGCCCGGGCCAGCTCCTCCCCATCAGCCCGAGCAGCGCGGAGCGCAACCGCGAGGGCACAGGTAGCAGCGCGGACCGCAAGATGGAGCAGCAGCAGAAGCGCATCCTCGAGAAGGTGTGGGCGAGCGTGGAGAAGGCCATGGGCGAGATGCGGCGGGTGCTGTTTGCGCAGCTGCAGGATCCGCGGCGGAGTGTGGAGGAGCAGGAGCGGACGTTGGAGTGAGTTCCTGTTCTATTCCCGCATGGTGACACAATGAGTGGTGGTTGCTCATGCTTTTTCCAGGATCCTGATGGACCTCAATACGGCAGAGGACCCGATGTGGACGTTCTTCGACAGCCAGCACAAGTACATTACCGACCAGATGAACGCGGCGTACAAGACTGCTGTCGCTAAAGTGCAAGGTGCGGCGAATGGCTGCTTGTTGATCTGCAGTTACGCTCACCATTGTGTTATTCAGAAATTCACGACCAGCACGAGACCGATCAGACGCAGATAACCGCACTCATTGCAGCAGAGCTGCGGGTCGCAGTAGCGGCACTGGAAACGAAGCAGCCAGAAGCGGTTTTGGGTGCGTGCAATGGGCAGATTCTCTATATCTGTGCGCATATACCATGCTGGTTTCTGACTTTACACTAGCAAAATCATCTGGCGAGCCCGTTTGGATCGCCATCCTCGCCATGGTCAAAGCGGTTTCGGAGGTTCTCCTTACATCCCTGCCGAATTTCTGGCGTATAGCGAAGTCGTTCATGGATGGACGGTTCAAGCGGGTGAACATGCACTCAAAGATTCCTTCGTTATGGCCGCTCATCAACTCCCGTAGCCCTCTTCCACACGACGAAGCGCCACGCAATGTCGCACTATGGCTGTCGATATGGTCAAGCAGTACATCGCCCTCATCTCGCAGTTCTTCCGGCTGAGCGACATGGCTGTCCGCTCGCCGAGCGCGGAGAAGTCAGGTGCGATCATACAATATGCGCGCAAGCCTAATCATTGCTGATCTTACCACTCTAGACTCACTTCTACCCGCAAATTCGCACTCCCTGTCGACTACCCACTACCTCCTACGCATAATGGGCGAGATACAAGAGACGGTGAACGAGCTCAACTCGATGGAGATCTCGTCGGACGCTGGCGTTAGTCTACGCGGCTTGATGGAGAGCGCGAAATGGACGTTCGAGGACGTGTTGATCTCGGCATGGCTCAGAGGTATGCTATCCCTGAACGTTGCTCCAGCCGAACTGACCTCACCCCCACCCAGACGCCAGCATCTTCTACCACCTCGAGTCCTGGGTCGCCGCTCCCGACGCGCCCTCGCACACGCACTACGTCTCCCTCATGGAGGAACTCCAGCGGCATGTCACCACCGCCGCCTACAAGCTCGCCGGCGGCGTCGACCTCGTCGCGACCTCGATCTCGAAGCCGGTGAAGCAGCAGGCGATCCCGCAGGCGTTCGTCGCGAAGATCACGAAGGCGTTTTTGGACGCGCTGTATGCGTTCTTGGATGGGCTGGTGCATCTGGCGTCGGACGAGAGCCCGGCGGTGAGTGCGGCGCCGGGGGTGGCGGGCGAGCTGTCGGCGCCTGGGGGGAGGAATCCTTTGGAGTTGTTGGATCTGAGGGATACGGTGGGTAGATCTAAGGATTGGATCACATTCAGATTGACTGACGTTTTCGCAGGATACGCGGTTATTGCTGGTTATTTCGAACTTCAACTACTTGACAACATCCGTGATTCCGAGCATGATCACGCAGTTGGAGAACGCGTTCGGCATCTCGGTCGCTGAGGAGCGAAATACTCTTATGACGGTTGTTCAAGAACTGGATAAGACGCTGTTCGAGTCGTTCGTGAAGCCGAAAGGCGTCGCCGTCATGCGCATTTTGAGGAGCGGTATACTCGCCAGCGACATGGACTGGTACGAGACGCCGCAACCGACAGGTAAGTCAAAGAGTAGCTGTACGGCACTTGTAAGTTGACAAAGTCCCCAGAAATTCGGCCGTATATGTACGAAACATTGCTCTTCCTCGTTGGTGTGCATGCGCAAGTTACGAAGGTTGCGCCCGCCCTGCTGGAGCGCACCTTCAGCTTCCTCGTCGAAGAGCTTGCCGAGGAAGCCCTGCGCTGTTTCCGCCAGGTCAAACGCTTCGGCATGGGAGGCATGCTTCGCGTATGTATCCTCGCTCTCGCTCTGAGTCCTCACCCTAATCCACCTCGCAGGCGACCCTCGAAATCGAGTTCATGCACCAAACCCTCGGCCGGTACATCACCCCGCCCGCAGCACGCACTCTCTCCGACCTCTACACGAAGATCTCGCAGGCGTACGCGCGGCGGCCGGGCGATGAGAACCTGCAGAGCAATCTGGACGGCGTGAAGAAGACGCTGGCGGACACGCGGCGGGCGACGGGGATCGAGTTCTTGTGCTTCAGGCAGACGAAGAGTGGGAGCAGTAAGTCGAAGGAGGGCGGTGGGAAGGAGGGTGGAAAGTCAAGAGACAGATCGGAAGCGAGGGGGGCGAGGGATGGATCGAGGTAGGCGAGTCGTTCGATGTCTGCCTCACGGACTATTGTGTTTGGATATGATCTTTCATCTCTCTTCATTTGCTCATGCATCGACACTTCTACGAGCTTCGCAGTCTCTGCGCTTCCGTCTCCGTGCATGCACTGAGCACAGAACACGAACGAGGGTCAAGCTGAACATTGAGGTGAGTCACGCCGTATGTTCCAATTCAACCATCCACGTGATGAGGTAGTCTCCCGTAGGCAGACGTTCGAAGAAGCTTCGCAGTGAGGGATCGAACGTCTGCTATCAGTTGACCCCATGACATCGTCTCAGCCCCATAGGCGTCACGAGACGCGTTCTCAGGGGCAACGTGACTCCGCAGACGCGTCGACGCGTGTCCTAATATAGCAATCGCGTCTGTCTTCAGTACTATCACGTCTACAATGCCATACCAGTTCGCATCCGATTGGGGGCGAAAGCTCTGCACAAAGATCATCTCCGAACGTCTGCACGAGCACCCGCATGACCACCAACTCGAAGTCGTTACCAACGCCCTCGATCGCAAAGATGTACTTGCCGTAACATATACCGGCAGCGGCAAGTCCGGCTACATCTACATGCTCGTCGCGGTCGTGGACGCCATAATCTGCAACCCTCAGCTCTGCCCGACAGCGCGCTTCCCTCAGAATCCGGTCATAGTGGTGATTTGCCCGACTAT
Organism: Schizophyllum commune H4-8; assembly: GCF_000143185.2. Classification (NCBI taxonomy): domain Eukaryota; kingdom Fungi; phylum Basidiomycota; class Agaricomycetes; order Agaricales; family Schizophyllaceae; genus Schizophyllum; species Schizophyllum commune. Next base: position 1,686,276 of record NW_026089547.1, on the reverse strand, counting down.
ATCCTTGGAGGAGGACTTGGTGCGTAATTGCAAGCTACTAATGGGGGCTTGTGCTGATCTGCGAACAGGAGCGAAAGATGAAGAAGTACCACATTGAGTCGATGGTCCTCAGCAAGGAGAGGCGAGAGGAGTTCCAGCGGAAGGGCATCGACATCTTCAAGGCGATCGAAACTGGCAGTCATCGCGTCCTCCTCATGACGCCCGAGATGCTCACCTCGCCGGGATTCACTGCACTAATCAACAAACCCACCTTTCGTCAACGTCCTATCGCCCTCATGGTTGACGAAGTGCACTTGATGTACGTCTGGGGACGTCAATTTCGAACTCAGTACACGCAGATCGGCAACGCTCGTGCGCGCTTTGCAAGCAGTCCACGACTACCTCTTGTTGCCTTCACAGCCACTCTTCGTCGCGGCCCAACCCCCGATACATCCCCATTCCACTCGATCCAGCGCTTTCTTGGCCTATCCGCAAGCGACCTTCACGTCGTTCATCGCTCGTGCGCGCGTTACGAGATGAAGATCACGCTCCGCCCGTTTCCTCATGGCAAACAGAGCGAGCGGTATACGGAGCTGGACTGGCTGCTAAACGCGCCTGGCAAGACGCTCGTATTCTGCTCTAGTATCAGATGGGGCAGCAAGATTGCGTCGTATCTCATTCAGAAAGCCCGTCAAACGGCATGCACAAACTACCCGCGCACCTACCACCGCCTTCACAGTGCGGAGTATAATCAAGAGACTCTCGACCACCTCCGCAACAGTGCTTCTGCACTTGTCATTGCTACGGACACCCTTTCCGTGGGCATGGACCTCGCGGGTATCGACTTGGTGGTTGTTATAGATCCCGCGGACATTGACGATGGACTGCAGAAGGCAGGTCGTGCCGGACGGGATCCCGCGCTCGTCCCCGAGCCGCACGCCATCCTCTATCTTCCAAACAAGACCTTCTACGATCCCAACTCGCTGCTTCTTGAAGCCAGCGCCAGTCCTGGCAAGCGCATTGATACAACGCTGCCACGCCTCGCCCTCGCCGACTGCAAATTGAAGAATATCGATGAGCAATATGGCAACAACCCCACGGAGGCGCCATGCTCGTGTCCGTATTGTGCTGCTCACCCGCGCGCGCCCTTTCCCTCGCCGTGCCACTGCTCTGGCTGCTCACCCGAGCCGCTGAAGGAGGCTGCCGTCAAGGCTGTCGTCGAGAAGCCGAAGGTTTCGACGTCCGTACAGATCACGAAGCGTATGCGTGAGCAGGCCTTGCCTTACCTCGTGCGCTTTCGCGAGCGTCTCGCGCGCCAGCTTGCGGAGGACCCAAGCGGTGACTATGACCTTCCGCCTGTTGCTGTGCTTTCGGATCGCGAAGTGGAGAAGATGCTGCTATTGATGCAGATGCCCGCCCACGACTTTATAGCTGTCGCAGACGCTTGGTCGTCATATCTCGCTAACGAAATACCCAATCCTTGCGCTCCCGAGACCCCGGCATCGTCAGCCGCGTCTCTTGCTCCGGCTGCCGAGTCTGCAGACATTCACCCTCCCTCGGTCTCTTCCCTTCCGCTATCAGCACACCCGGTTCTTCAACCTATCGTCAAGGATAACATCGCTTTCGTTGACGACAAGTATGCTGTACAGCTACTGCAGGCTATGCTCATCTTACACGAGGAGTTCGAGGCCGCCAGACGAGTCGAAAAAGACAGGCGGAACGCGCAAAATCGAGCACGGCGGCAAGCCAAGATAGCAGCTGAGAAAGAGGCGAAGTTGGAGGATGTTGAATGCTCGGTTCCAGCTGTAGATGAGTCAGACAGTATGTCCGAATGATTGATTATCTCTACTCCTCGTCTGTCTCGTCCAAATCCCCTCGGTCAACTTCTGGTAATTCTATATCGCTATCGTCACTCTCCTCCTCTTCGCCTTCGCCCTCTTTTAACAGGTCCCCTAACTCAGCCTCCCAGTCCCGCACGAGCTCTTCTGCCCGAGCTTGAACATTCGGTTCGAAAAGAATCAGCTCGCCCTCGACAACTTCTGCGAAGACGAGCGGTGCGACATCCTGTGCGAGGTCCTCCTCGGCCGATTCATCGTCCTCAGCAGGATCTGCTTCTTCCGGTCCGGAATCTGCTAGAGTCGTCGCACTCTCTGATCTCGCTTCGGCAGCCAGGTCAGACGCTATGGGAGCGGTGGCGCAACGCGCAAGGGACTTGGTAACATAGCTGTCCAGTTTGCCGTTGTCGAGCTTCGCGTATCCCTTCGAAAAGCGGTCGTGATCATCGTCGGAGAAGCGGCGACCAGCCCTGAAGGTGTGTAGCTCGTGGTCCTTGTACGTCTGTAGCAGAATCTGCATGTCTGCGAGGGCAGCGGGGTCGCAATGGCGGCTGGAGCGAGCCACAAGCCCCAGTCCATCCAACCAACCCCCTTAAGTCGTGCAACATGATGCAGATTTCGCGACCAGACATCGCGTACAAATCTGTCATCATACGGGACGCCTTTGTGCTTCACAACGGCATCCAGAAGGCGGTTGAAGTACTCTTGAATGAGATCGCCGTGCGCGAAGCCGCCAGGTTTTCCGGAAAGATTGACGAGGCTGACCTGTAGAAGTGCTGCTCGGAGCTGAGGAGTACACTCGTACTCGAGATCGATGATCATCTCGAGGAGGTATTCAGTGTACTTCGAATGAGCGCAGCCGGCAAACTGGAATAGTTGGACGATGGATATCTGCAGGATACGTTCTGGATCACCCTCGGCGCAAGCAAGTATGCTTTCGCGAAGGAGGGCAACACTGCGCATGAGCAGGCGCGAGTCGGCAAGAGCGTGGTCGCCAGCGAATGAGATATTCGAGTCCATCGGTGTAGCCAGCTTGATCTTCTTCCTTCCTCGCGCCTTGGACTTAGCAGAGCCGGTATGCGCAGCGATTTTGCCTTGATTGATGATGTCGTAGTCCTTGCTCGAGTCATCGAGGACGATTCCATCCCATGGTTCGCCGATTGGGATAGCGCTGGACTCTATTCCTTCGCCACTCATGACCGCGCCTCCAAATCCCTGCGACATATAGCTATAGCATAGCTTCTTGGCGATGTCATGGAGCTCCTCGATGGCGGGCAGCTTGTTGCGTCGTTTGAGGTCGGCGAAGTACGCGAATATGTCGTCTGCACTAAAGTACAGCCTGTGCCGCAACCATAAGCACATACATGGAACGAAGTAGGCCTGCATACCTCCAACAGTCAAGCATGCGACTGTCGACAACGGTGAACATGAGCTGCGTGCCCTGCTTGAAGTCAACCTTCTTGAGGTCTGCAGGGCGCCGTCTACCGAGCCGGCTAGCGCTGTGCCCGAGAGTCGAGTAGTCGCGCGTAAGGCTATCTCCCCAGTGCTCTTCGTGGATAGCGCATACTTCGGTCCACTTCTGGTGCCAACCCTCAAGCATGGGCTTCGGATTTTCGAACCTGCTCCACTCGGTTCCCTCGACACGAAGGACAGACTTCAAGACATGAAGCAGCTCGTAGCTCATGCCATCGCCTCCGCAGGGGATCAACCGGTTATGCGCGGTTTCCGGCGTGAGGCCCCCCTGCGAGAACATGTCCTGAATGAAGTCGCGCAGCTCCTCGAGATGGGTTTCATTCTTAGCGTCGCACGCAAGCGGCCGCACAACGGTGCGACAAGGGGGAAGAGGGCTTATAGCGGCGGTGGTGCGGTAGAGGTGCGTGACAGCTGCAGAGAGATCTGCAAGTTCGGGGATGTAGTCCACCAGGACTCGTAGCCATTGGAGGGTGAGGACGTTGTTGAGATGCTTCTGGTCGATCTTGTTGAAGAGGTTTCGAGTTGTCACAGTCTTTCGAAGGCCACGCTTGCGCACAGCATCGTTGTCGGCGATGTTGAAGGCTGTAGCATCGACATAGCTCTCCGCCTCGTACATAGCACCAAATAGACCGGTGTGCAGCTCGTTCTGGCGCCCAACGCGCACGTCGCGATGCAGATGGTAGGTATGAACGTTGTCGAAGCGAAAGACGGAGACACGGTTGGAGCGAAGGCCAAAAGCCAGAGACTTATTAGCAGCATCTGTTGCGAGACCCTCGAGTGCTCGATTAATCGTGGAGTAGGATGGCATAGAGCCCACACGACTTCCCCAGCGAAATATGTCGAAAGGCGCAAGGCAGGCGAAGTGTAAAACACCTGTAGCAAGAGGCAAGAGGTTGGCGTGGTTGGATCGTGTGAAATCGATGGAGCTTATGACTTGCGTCGCAACCTATGAGAAGTCAGCAGAGTAAAGGGATCAGAAGCGAGGGCGTACATTTGAAACAGTGCGCTGTTTACGCACAACCACGGCTCCATGCAGGCCTCTTCTTGGCTTGCGAGAGCAGAGCTCGGAGACAAAGTTCAGCAGGAGGGGTTGGGTGCGCTGAATGATGCCGCGGACATGGTCCACCGTGCCCACCCCCAGGTCGTCCCAGACCAGGGGCTTGACATTCTTTCGCTCCTTCTTTCCTATAGACACGTGCAGACCGCTCTTGACTTCGATAGCCTCCTCCGCTTCGCGCACAAGCTGCTGCTTCACAAGCTGCGCGGAGAACGAGGTAAGGGCCGGTCGCATCTGCCTGATCTCCGTGTAGGGAAGGTCCACGCAGTACATCAGGTCGCGAGGAGGGTGTCGTCCAAATGGGTGCTTGAGCCAGACCGATAGCGTGCGCGAGACGGGAAACTCTTTGTCGTGACCAGCAAAGAAGTGCGTGAGCATCTTGGTTTGTGTCTCGGATCCTCGCGAGGCGACGTAGAGACTACTCTTGTACAGCATCTCTCCAAATGTCCAGTTAAGCTCCTCCTTCAGAAACCAGAAGAGCAGGTCCAATTTCTGCTGGTCGTCACGTCGCACTCGACAGGGTCTTTTCGACAGCGGGGCGTCAAGTTCAGTCGATGCGCCAGTAGCGGAGCTTTTTCGCTTGGTGCCGCGATGCTCGACGAGTGCGGAAGCGACGGGATCGAAGACTTTGCGAGCTGCTAATCTTTCGCCGAGGTCGCGCGGAGCTACAGGTCGACGGAGGGATTGTCGCGCAGTTGGAGCCGTTGGCGAAAGAGCTGTATTGCCTGGGACAGGCGAGGGCAGCGTGGCTTCGGAGAATGCGCTAGCACTGTACGGCGTAGTCGCTGAGCTGGGAAGGCCGGTCCGAGGTGTCAACGTCCGAAAGAGAAAAGAGGAATGCGAGTCGAGGAAAGGGCTCTCAAAGGCAGGACCCAGGGACGAAGGACTGGTGATTGATGCTCCTCGTAAGGGCACAGATGGTGTTGTCCGCGACAGGCATTGCGGGGCGAGGTTCTCTGACTGGGCCTGCGCTTGTCGGAACTGCTCCAGCAGCGACAGATAGCTCGGAGTTGACGCTGGCGCGCTGCTCGAGTCTGCAATAGGTGTCGTCGGTGGTGCCGTCCTTAGAGGAGGGATTTGCAGAGGCGAGCGATCCGCGCAGAGCTGCAATGGGCGTCGAGCAGATGGTGGTCCGGCGATGTTTTCACGTTCCATTATGTCGCGTTGAGTATGGTATATCGAATATGTGAATATATGCTGAATTAAAGGAGTCGGTAGGTATACATGGTCGTAAATTACAAGAGGCGCGCGCGTCGCGCAGCCACCTGACCGAGAATGACACCGTGGGAAGCATCATGTGACTGCTATGGGGCTGAGACGATGTCGGGGGCGCGCGTGATTGCAGACTAGTGATGAGGCGGTACCGGCTTTCCGGCATCCCAATGCTCTGAACCTTGCGCATTCTGCAGGCTGCATGCATGCTCTTTAGCTCCTGCGTACCTGTCAGCGGCGTCTTGGAGTCAGCGATCATAGCGCGATCGTGTACACCTGTCGTCGGCATGCCTCTAACCCCCCAAAGAGAACAATGGCTACAATGTTCACGGCCGTACATCCGTTCACACACGAGGCGACAAAGTCCATCATCAGATGCAGGTGAACCTTGTATCCGGATCAAGCAACTTCTTCTGGATACACCGACCGACGAAAGACAATAAGACGCCGCCTTCCCCGCTGAAGACACCGGAGGGCGTGCCCGACTGTGACTCTCGTACTTCAATCGCCTGGACATCGTCTGTTCATCGGTATATCAGACGGAGCGTAAAGGTCGGATACAGTATCCGCTATGAATCGCTGCATTCGGGGGGATACGTCTTCCGTGAGAACGGACATACCTCTTGAAGAAGTAACAACAATAATCGCACCTTGTCGATGGCTAGACACGTTCATATCAGATGCTAATGCGAGACATGCCCTGCTTGACAAAAGCTAAAACCCGACAGAGTAAGTTCAAGGATCGCATCATCGGGAGGGAGAGGGGCAGCGATAGCGTACAAGTGATGATAAATGGCTTTTCACAAGGATTGCGCTCCAGAAGACGGCGCCGCCATCAGTAACGTGGCGGAAAGACAAAAGAAAGTTGCCCATTTCCATACTGTTGTAACCGCGTGCGCCCGGTGACGGTCACGCCCGTTCCGCTGGGTAACAATAAGGATGCTCGGCGTCAGGCCCAGAGACAATAAGAGGCGGCCGAAACAGGCTACCGGCGGGTCCGCACGTCGACACAAAGCACGATTTAATATTAGAAAGTGGATAAAGGGCGGAGGAACGGGGACAAAACGCATCAGACGTCCTCCCCGACTCGCCCACCTCTTGTATCTCAGTCGCGTCTTTGCTTCCGCGCAACCCGATAAATATCGCGATGAAGACGTCGACTACAGACCGCATACTATCGGCGCTCTCTGCCATCAGCTGTTTCACTATGCGCTTCGACGAGAACGAGTCCTCCGCACGCACCATCGTGGCGCCCAGCGAGAAGAACGAGAAGTTCACGGCGTCCACGGACACCGTCGACGTCGCTATCAAGCATGAGGAGCGCGTATACCAGAAGTGGAAGGGCTCCAACTACGTCCTACCCGCGGACGAGGAGGAGAGGCGAAGGTGCGTCTTCTACCTTCCCGTATGTGCCCAGTGGCTGACCTTCCCGAATAGGCTCGACCTTCAGCACCTCGTCATTCGCCGTTCGTTCGGCAATAAATTCATCTACCCCTGCGTGAAGATCTCACCAGGGGATCGCGTACTGGAGAGCGGTGCGGGTTCTGGTATGTCTTTAGCCACATAAATTTACATGACATGGGCTGACTCACCTCAAGGCGCATGGATCATGGAGGCCGCGAAGGTGCTTGGCTCGGAAGTTCAGATCGACGGGTTCGACATCGAGGGCCGTAACTTCCCCCGCCATCCTCCATCAAACGTCAGCTTCTGCCTCGCCTCCGTCACCGAGCTGCCCTCCGCGTGGACCAACCGCTATAAGTTCGTCCACCAATCGCTCTTGACCGCCGCGCTCCAGAAGCCGCAATGGGAAATCGCGCTGTCCGAGATCCACCGCGTACTGCAGCCCGGCGGCTGGGTGCAGCTCATCGAGACCGGCGGCACCTGGAACGTCGTCGGCCCCTACACGCGCAAGTTCCTCACCATGTACGAGCGCTTGACGGACAAGAAGAACCTCTTCTTCGACACCGTCGCCGCGTTGCCGGACCTGCTCGCGGACGCGGGCTTCACGGACATCCACGTCGTCGAGCGCGACTACGGCTGCGACATGTCCTCCGGCACGCAGGAGGCCGCCGACGCACGGGAGGGCTTCATCGGCATGCTGCGCGGGCTGAAGACGCCCGTGCTCAAGCTCGGCGGCCTCGGCCTCGTGTACACGTCGGAGGAGTTCGACGCGGACATCGCGGGCGTCGAGCACGAGCTCAGCACGACGCCCAACTCGTGCCACCACATCGCCATGATCCTCGCGCAGAAGCGTCAGTAGACGGCCGGTAGACAGCATTACGCACCGTTATCCGTTATACAGCATCGCATCGTTCGGCATCATGGATTCCCCCCTCTTCGACCTTCTTCACCACCTGTTTGTATTACTATCTTTATCAGCTTGAGACACCTCCCTTTTTTCGCGCCTTCCGCGCGACCGTCACGACCCACACGCACCGTACTTTATCCCTCTTTCTCTTGTTCATACACTACATGTGCTGCCATCTTTACCCTCGTTACTGCATGGGACTGGGATATGTTCCATAGTCGAGCGTGCTAGCGCCTCGAATACCAATGTAACAGAAACGTTCGAAGCATATAGTCCTGCGTGAAACCCATCAGCAGTTTGGATGAGCGCAGGAGACGGGAGACAAACAAGTTACGCCACAAATGCAGCCTTCTCCAACACCAAGTAATTGAGGGGTGTGCAAGCCTGTAGTTCTTGATTCGCAGGGCTGAAGCCTCAGCTCTTAAAAATGGCCGAGATGGACACGTGTATCTTCATCCGTGAGTAACATAGCATAGAAGGTAGGGCAAGCGCAAGATACAAGCACGACGGACGGACACACAATCAAAACAATTCTTCCTCCTCCGGCTTGAAGTTCTTCGCCATGTCCCAGTAGCCCTTCAACTTGTCCCCAAGCGTCTCCTTCGCCATCATATCCGTCGGCGCAGCCTTCGCCTTGAACCCGCTAAATGCGCGCTCGCGCACAGGGCCCTCCCACACCAAATAGCATGCGTTGTTCTCCAAGCCCACCGCATCGGCCTCGCCCTCCTTCGAAGTCGACGCAATTGGCGGCGCACTCCCACCGTCCTCTCCCTCCAGCTCCACATCCTCCGCGCCCCGCGGCTGCGCCGCCTGCGTCCAGTCAATCCGCTCCGTCATCAGCCGCCGGTATTTCCTCATAAACTTCGCCGCGCCCTCCACGTACACCAGGCTGAACGCCGGGTGGAAGATGCAGATGCCGCTGAGCGCGTTCTGCTCCGCGTTCTTGCGAACCTTGAACTGGTGCGCGGGGTCGCTCAGCTTGAGGACCTTGTACACCGCGCCCCACACGCCCTTGCGATCCTCCTCGGCTTGCTTGGCCTGGATCTTCTCGCGGCGTTGGTCGTCGGTAAGCTTGCGCTCCGCGTTCATCTTCTCGTGCGCAAGCTTGCGGTTGGCGACTTCGCGGCGGACCTTGGCCTCGACCTTTGTGGGGTCTTGAACGGCGTCCGATGTGAGCACCTTCATCAAGTTTGCCAAGCGGACTACGAGGGTACGTCAGTATGCTGCTGCACAGAATCAATAGTCCCAGCGTACCCTTGGGTGGATCCGGCGGCAACAGGCCCATCTTTATCCGATCCCGTTTGTCCTGTTGCTCAGCCTTCCTACGCAACCTCCGCATCTTCTTCTGCTCCTTCGTCGTCAACTTCAACGGCTTCAGCGCAATCTTGTCCTTATCCCCAGGCGCGGGAATCGGAATGGGGTGCTGCACATAAATAGTAATCGGCGAGTCAGGGTTGCGGATATTCAAGTGCGCAAAACCCTCCTGCAGATCCAGGTCGTCGTACTTCTTGTTCGGCAACAGGGCCACGTCCCACCACTCAGCCTCCGGGGGCGGCGCGCGGCGCACGTTCGACCCGATGCCCATGACGGCGTCGCCATCGAGGCCGGCTTTGCGCGCGCTGTCGGCGATCTTCTGCTTGAGCTCCTCAAGCTTGGCCTCCTGGCGGAGCTGGTTACCCTGCGCAACGAATTTGCCCTTGGGGTTAAAGCGCAATTGTCGACCAGTACGCTCGCGTGGCGCACCCGTGAAGTCGCTCTTGGAGATTGCAGATGACGCGCTGGCAGCCGCCGCAGCGTATGGATTCGCGACGGCGACTGGAGTAGGGGTCACTGAGGCAGGCGGCGGAGTAGGAGTAGCGATGTTGCGGGCATTCGCCTTGATAGAGGCAAACTTGGGTTGCATGGGCTTGTATCGGTCCTTCTTGGACTGTGGCACCGTGGGCGTCTGGTCCAGCAACAGCGGATGCGCGGCCATCTTCAAGCCAGCTCCCTGCTGCACCGGCAGTGGCTCTGGTGCCGCTGGTGTCCTCTTCTTGCTCGACTGTGCGACGGCCTTGTTCCCACATTAGTCTGGGTCATATACACTCAAAAGATGCGACACACACCATGTAAGGGTTGTCCTTGTTCGCCAACTTGCTCTGCGCGCTCGCGACTAGCCGCTTCGCCTCTGCAATCCTACGCGCCAAGTCATCGGACGCGCCAGGCGCCCCGGGAGTACCAGGGGTGGACGCGGCCGTTGGCTTTGCGGGCAGTCCTGTATTGGCGCGAATGGGCTGTGGAGCTGCGACCGAGCCTGTCGGCTTCGATCCCCCTGCCGCAAGGTTCTTCATGCTAGCCAGTTTCGCTGCGACCTCCGCGCGCTTCTGCGCGATCAACTCTGCGGGAGACAGCTGTTCACCATGAGCCAGACGCCTCTGCGAGCAAATACAAACGTACCGCTGCAGAGCCATTGGTGGGTGCATTCTATGGGAAGGAGGGTTATAGAGACGATGTCAAGAATATGTCAGGAGTAGAATCACCTTCAGATGGAATATGTACTCACGTCGCTGCAAAACAAAAGCGGGTTCAAGTCAGTGAAAGCTAGCAACTGACGCCGGAAAAGCCCACCTTTTCAACTTCTTGTTGCTCGCAGCCTCTCCGTTCGTCGCCTCATGCGGGCGCTTGCTCATCGTCGCCGTCGGTGGCCGCGCGCGGCGTGTGATGCTGGTGGTGAGGAGGAAGGTGCGCGGCGCGCGTTACGTAATCCCATTGTTCTCGTTTTCGCCTTCCTCTTTCGACCACCACCACCCACCCGCACCCTCTGCCGACAACCATGCTCGGCCTCCTGCGCTCTGCGCTGCGTCCTGCGCTCCGCGCGCCGGCACCCACCGTCTCGACGTCGACGACCTTCGCGCGCGGCCGGCACCAGCTCGCGCCGAAGCAGGTGAAGTGGGACCGCAAGCACAAGGGCCGCATCCCGATCCCGACGGGCGGCTCGACGCGCGGGACAACGCTCGCGTTCGGCGACTGGGGCATCCGAATTATTGGCTGCGGCGCGCGGCTGACGGCGAAGCAGCTGGGCACCGCGGAGGAGGTCATCAAGCGCAAGCTGAAGATTCTGAAGGGCTCGAAGGTGTGGATGCGCGTGTTCCCGGATATTCCGGTTTGCGTGAAGGTGCGTGGAGGGTGCTCGAGAGGAGGAGTGCGAGTGCTGACTTATATGACAGGGTAACGAGACTCGTATGGGTAAGGGTAAGGGAACGTTCGAGTACTGGGCGACTCGGTGCGTTCTATGCAATTTACCACCTGAGCATTCCCACTCACGCCCTCCAAGTGTCCCCGTCGGCCGTGTCATCTTCGAGATTGGCGGCGTACCCATCCGTGAGGACCTGGCCCGCGAAAGTGCGTTCCCTTCCCTTCTATTCCTTCCCCCACCTAACAAAGTGCCCCCAGTCCTCCGCCAAGCCTCCTCCAAACTCCCCTGCCGAATGGAGTTCATCAACAAGCGCTCGCCCCCGCGGCTCGGCGGCATGGTCATCGCCCCGCCGAAACCCTCGCCAGAAGAGCAGAAGGAGCAGCAGGCCGTGGACGCGTCCTTGTTCGCGATGGAGTCGACAGGGGACGCGGCGCCCCAGCCGACAGCATAATGCATCTGTACACTCCCATGATGCATGTATTCACTCCCATGATGCATGTATTCACTCCCATGATGCATGTATCCACCCCCGTAGAGCATGCGATGTTATACACGCACTTCCCACTGCTTTCCTCTCTGCTGTGATCTTGTCCCTTGCTCGTCTCTTCCAAGTTGAGGTCCCCTGCGTATTCCGAATGCGTCACAGGACCGTGGGCCGCCGCATAGTGAGCTGGCGATTGCGCAAGGATTCGCCACCAGCTCCTTGACATCGATCCCATTGTCCCCTGATTTGACCTCGCCCCCATTCTACTTCCCGCTTCCGTTCCTCACCCACTTTCTTCCACTCCCATTACCGCTACCATCATGCCCTGGTACTCCGCCTTTCCCGACCCCAAACACACCGAGCTCCAGGGTATCTCGCCCGACGACCTTGCTGCTGTGCTGCGCGATCCGGCTACACAGGTTGCGAAGGATGTGCTAGTGGTGGACGTCCGAAGGACCGATTTCGAGGTAGGTCGTTCGCTGGAGGGTTTCCGGGAGCTTGCGAGCAGTCGCGCAACGTCTCTTACATGCGAGACTTGGAGATTCTACATGCGAGAGATCCCCTGCATACAAGCTATTCGAGCCCAACTTGTAGGCAGCACTGGGCGATTGGCGCTCACTCAACCTCATCAGGGCGTAGCTATCAAGGGCGCTATCAACCTCCCCGCGCACTCCTTCTACGAGACTGTCGACACCGCGGTTGAGCTGCTCAAGACCGTCAAGAAGGTAAATGGCTCATTCCTCCGGCCCTTTGTTGCTAGACGTCAACAGCTCGACTGACTCCTCACTCAGGTCGTCTTCCACTGCCAGGCCTGCCTCCCCGGCGGACGCGCCTACCGCGCCGCCGGCTGGTACGCCGACGCGCTGGAGAAGAGGGGCCTTTCGACTGACGGCGTGTACTACTTGGAGGGCGGGATCAAGGCGTGGAAGGAGAAGTATGGGGAGGATGAGGAGTTAAGCGTGAAGCTAAAGGTGTTGGAGGAGTAAAGGGAGGGATTGAAGGAGAGGGGAAGACGATTTAGGAAGGAAGCAGACGGATGAACTACAGTTGAATTTCCTTTATGGAATCACCCCCTATGGAATATCCCCGCTACGGAATAGGGTTGGGCGATTCCCCAGCTCGGGAGGCGGGCATATTCCAATAACCCTGCTATCTCATACGGAATAGGGTTGCGAGACTGTCCACCAGCCAAAATATTCCATACCGGTCATGTGAGTTAGTAGGATGCCACCTATTTATGCACTGTGAGTGCCTTGAGAGAGGCTGCAGTATGCTTAGTGCACTAGCTCTACCTATCTGGTATGCAAAACACCATTTGAGCGCATGGTGTGGCACAAGAGATGCCGAAAATCACCCCCGAAAGGCGGAATAAAATATTCGGATTTTCCGAGGAATTATTGGCTGTTTTCTGCACGGAATATCCCCCCTATGGAATACAAAAGATTGTCTCCCGACCGTATTCCTTAAAGGAAATTCAACTGTATACTTTACCGAATCAGCAGGACAGAATGAGATCCAATGCAAGGAGTCAATCAAGCAGCTTGAAGTGAGAGTCGTGTTGCGAGGAGATAGGGAACAGTGCTCTATGCCGTCGCCTGTGTCCTCCTCTCCGCCTTCTCCCGCGCCTCCTGCAGCCACTGCGGCTTCACCTCCGTCTTCCACTGCATCACCGCTGCCCGAATCTTCGGTCCTCGCGCGCGCTGCCGCCGCTTGTTCAGATGCGAGCGGTCCTCGCCGACACCGACCTGCCACCCGTACGGCAGCCGCTTCGGCGCCGGGGCGGGTGGGGGATCCCGCGGCAGCTCCTGCAACCAGCGCCAGGCGTATACGGTGTGGGTGTTCGCGGCGGGTGCCTCGGCGTCGGACGCGGAAGCGTGCTTGGAGGACGAGCTGGCGGCGGGAGTTTCGGTGACGCGCTTGAACTTGCTCATGGCAATGATGCGCTGTCCACTGAGGTGCTCGAGGATGCGCTTCGCTTGACTGGGTGGGCATTAGCACTATTCCTTCCTGCATGAACACCAGAACGCACCTGACACTCTTGATCGGGTGCTCCGGATGCGGCGGGTGGGGGCCCTCGCCCACTACCGGGTCCGGCTTGAAGTCTGCGGAGGGCTGCACGCCCTGCGCGAGGCGGAAGAGCTGATGTGTCGAAAGACCGGAGGAGGCCATCTCCGCGCGGTGCTGGTCAACGACGGCGCGCATGACGCGAACGCCCTCGCGGGTGTAGAGGTTCGCATGCTTGGTGTCGGTGATGCGCCGCAGGATGGCCTGCGTCGAGCGCGTGGGGGCTGCCATGGCGCGCGGCGACGGTCGACTTGGACTTGGGTGGAGGAAGAAAGTGGGCAGCGGCGGCGGACGGGCCGGGCACGTGGGTGATCGTAGGCCACGCGAGCAGTTGAAGTCCGCGACGTTGAGCTCTCATGCGCCTCCCTCGCCTCGTAGCCCTTTAGCCCTACCTCAGTCATGCCTCACAGCTCTTTCATCTCTTTACACTCCGCAAGACGTGCTCTCAGTCAACCTGAGCAAGTTCATCGTCCCACGATTGGCCGCTGCCTCGCGCACTCCTTGCTTTCTCTGGGTCTTCTCCCGCGTTCGGCCTGGCTAGGCGCTTCTGCTGTTGTTTTGCTGTGTCGCGCCGGTGCCGCCGCTTGTGCCGCTTGTATTGCGAGGCCCCTGCCGCTTGATGTGACTCTGCCGGCTTCTCGGGTGCCATATAAGCCTCTAGAGAGCTACCGATGTTCCCGCCCTCGCACCTTGCGCTCGTCCCAACAGCCTTCGGAAACGTGCCAGGACGTCGAGCTTGCCGTAGCCTCTGACACGCTGCCCTCATCCCTCTGCTGATTGCTCGCTATGTATCCTCGTCGCGATCGCATGGGCCTGCCTGAGCGGGCACACGCAGGCGATCCCCCAGCCACTCCCAGCATGCATAGGCAGGAAGATCGATTGCACCGGGGCGGGACCGCTCGACCCACTCACAACACCCTGTCTGCGAGCCGTGGGCCCTCGCACACGACCCACGGGCCCTACGACGTCGATGCGCCCTTTGCACATCCCTATGCGTCGCCTGCGCCCTCGGCCCCTCACTCTCACCACATGGCCTCCTCCTATGTTGCCGAACCAAAGGATTACCGCTCGCAACGCGCCCCTGTCGAGACCAAGTCCTCTCGTAGTACCGCGTCCGCCGTCAAACCCTCCAACATCCGCAAACCCAAGCACACATCTCACCTCCGCTTCCCCAAGTCCCCCCTCCCCCGCCCCGAGCACACCCTCTTGTTTGGCGCCATGGGCATGGCCGTAAACACCGGTCGATACATACTCGACCAGGGCGGCGCGGCCGTCGGCGGCGGGCTGCTTTATGGCGAGGACGGTTTCCTTCTGCTGGAAGGTAAGTTTGCTAAGCCTCAAAATTATGAATCGAAAGTCGCAGCCGGGCTGGAAGGCCGCCGGCTCCTCTGCCTGTGCACGTTGTATAAGTCGAGATCGCTGACATATCCCCCAGACATCGACGACCGCTTCGCACCTCCCACCCACGGTCGACTCAAGGACCGCCGCCGCTCCGAGTCGCATGCGGGGACTTCCCGCGTCCCACCTCCCAGGGCGAAGAGGTCGGCGTCGGCGCCGCCGGGCGCGCCGCGCCTTCGTCCCGTTGACTTACCACCGATGAGGGACTGAGCCAGTTACGCGGCCGTCGCTGAGTTCATACTACGGTCTCCCTGGGTTTGATTCGCCCTCGCAATTGGTTTGGGTTCAACACTTCGATGTTTTTCGAGCGTTTGATTCGATGCCTTTCGAGCATCCTCAGGACACCTCAATGCGGCGCGCCTTCCTTTTCGTGGCGCGCTCGTAAACTCTACTCTTATTTTGCGACACCGGATGTCGCTTATTATCCCCGTCGGATTTCCGACATGATTTATGTGCTTGGTGCGCTATTGTTTTTATGTGCTTTTTAGGCGCCTGACGTATTGCACGACGCCCTTATCGAACCTCGCGTTCAGCGTATTCTATCTGCAGTCCTAAGGAACTGACTGCTTTATTTATCCCCCATATGTATCACCACTTTATGCTCTCCCTGACTGTAGCTGTGGATGCAGTGGAGTCCCCGTGGCCTTGAAGCAGTAGTGTGATGCAGCTTTGCATATCCATTAGAAAGATATTTGTCGAATATTACATGCTGGAATTTGGACTAAATCTGTAGAAAGGCAAGCGCTTCAATGGAGTGCCTCGAGAGGAGAGTGCAATTCTAACAGCACAATCGGACCACCAACGAACAAAGACTGCCATAAGGGGTTACAAATAAGCCTGAGTATCCCCTTTTGCGACGTGTCACTGCGAAGGGTACTGGGTGGGGGCACAGTATAGCGCTGGGGGAGGGGCACAGTAGCACTGAGATAGTAACACTGGGTGAGGGCACACAGATGCGTGAATCGAGGGCAGGCTCGCTGCAGAGCGTCCGTGTATACTGTATAGCAAACAGGTCCGTGCAGTTGTATATCGCTGTTGTCGGTAGGGCCAGGTGGCGTGTCGATGGGACCAAGTGGCGTGTCGATGGGACCAGGTGGCGTCCAGATGTGTGGGTATAAAAGACCAGTGATGGTGGGCGCTCACAGTAGTCGCTCTTCTTCTCATCCCATCACCGTCTGTTCGTCAGATCGAGGTTGTCTTCATCTAGTCTCGTCTTCCGAAGTGTTCAGCCTCGTCTTCCGAAGCCTCGCCTACCCATAGCCTTCAGCGCTTGAAGCGTCCCGCCTCTGAAGCACCCCGCGCCACCTTTCCGACCCATCGTCAGCTGGCTGGCACACATCGGTTCACTAAACTCAGAGCCATCCCTCTCGCGCCAGTAAAGCCATCCGCCTCGCGCCAGTAAATCAAAGCTGCCCCCCTATCCCATCCTCACCATGGTTCCCTCCCTCGAAGCGCCCCTTCTCACCTTCGACGAGGCCCAGCAGGCTCAAGAATGCAGCCTGCTATTCGCGCCCCTCGTCATAAAGATCGGTGAGCACCTTCCCTTTGTGGCACCCGCCTCACCAGCTGCGATATTTTGAGTCGCCACTAACCTGCGCCCAACCTCCAACCTCGCCGCTAATCTTTCATTGGACTCGCTGCTGATATTGCACCGCAGAAAACCTCCGTAACATCATCGAGGGCGAAGAAGTCGCCCTCGAGATCATCCCTCTGGGGATGTCCCGCCGCGTCAAGGATGCGGCCATGACCATGGCCACCGCCGTCGAGCACGGCATCGACGGTGCTTCCGTGCCGACCGCGCTCGGGGTCGCGCACGGACTGGGAGTCGCTGCCGCGCTCGGCGCTGCTCCCGTCTTGGGCGTCAATGCCTTCGTTCCTGGTGCGGCTGTGGACGCCCACAGCGTGGCTCCTGGGATGCACTTCATGGGCGGGTCCTTCCTCGCCCAGTCGCTGCGTTCCCCGCGGGCCAGCATTGCGCGCCGCGAGTCGCTTGTGCCGTCGCCGCCTCTGTCGCCGGTGTCCGCCTCATTTGCGTGAAACCCCTCATCGAGGACGATGTGCGAAAGCTGTGTAGTGTTCGTTAAGGTTCCGAGTGTCCGAAAGGGTTCCGGTCATTCTGAAGGGTTCCAAGTGTATTTGTATCACCGTAGTGTCGTGTACCAAGAGTAAAGAACGTTTACGCAGCGCGAGCCTTCTCCCGAGGGAGGCCGTGCGATATCTTCTGCTTCGCGAAGTCTTGGGTGTTGTACTATCTGCAACCTCGGTCAGCGAGTGAATGCAGGCTGACTACCAGTCCATCAGCCTATGCAAGTGCTTGCGAAGGCGCTCGTAGCTGAGTTCCCCAAGCGGTGCGCGATCCTCATGTCCGGGGCCCCGCCTGGAGAGGGCGCTTACGAGTGCGGGGTTGCGCCCATATATTCTGCCTTTTGTTCCCGAACACGGACTTTGGGCGACAAGCTCCGCACGTCGCGAGGGCGTGAGACGGACTGGGTCGGAGTGCATGATGTCTTTCGAGCGGGCGAAGGAGACGGAGCTCCGTGTGGCTTATCGTTGGGTGCGCCTGCCGAGCGGCGAGATGCTGCCCTCGCACAAAGTCCGCGTCTCTGTGTCGGTTCCCATCCCTCTGTAGGTCGCAGAGGACGGCCGCGGGTGCGTTGGGCGTCCGGGAGTGGGTGCAGGAGGCAAGGTCTAGATTGTGCTCGAGGATTTGTGGATCACGCGAGCTCGGCGCATCGCGTGCAGCCGACGGCGCGCCTGGGCTCATGAATATGCCGCGCCAATGCCGGCGGCGCGCGCCCCCGTACTCCTCCTGAGCACCTCTTAAGGCCTACCACCATCACGCCCGCCGCTTCGTACCTCCTACCCCACCCCCGCGATGCGTGCCACCCCCTTCCTGCGCAACGTCGCCTCCGCCGCGCTTAAGCAGCGCGTTCGCCGCCCCCAGTACCTCTCCAAGCTCACCAGCCCGGAGGCGCTCGCCCCGCACTTTAAGGTACGCGTCGCGATGGATATCGACTGCTTGTACGCGATTGCTAACGGCGGGCTTGCAGAACGATGACTACGTAGGTGTATGCAGTGCGAGAGTGGGAGCGTACGCTGAGCACAACGATACAGATCGGCTGGTCGGGGTTCACCGGAGTCGGCTACCCGAAGGCTACCCCAACGGTGCGTGACGAATAGCTGGGGGCGCAGCGCGTGTACTGATGATGCCCAGGCCATCGCGGACCATGTTGAGCAGAACAACTTGCAGGCCGACCCCGCGACCAAGAAGAAGTTTAACCTCTTCGTCGGCGCGTCTGTAGGCCCTGAGGTCGAGGACCGCTGGGCACGGATGGACATGATTGCCCGCCGCTACCCTCACCAGGTCGGCAAGGACATTGCCAAGGGCATCAACGCCGGCAGGATTAACTTCGCCGACAAGCACCTTTCCAGTAAGTTCTCATCCCTCCGCCTGCGTCATTATCGCTAACGCCGCACGTAGTGTTCCCCCAGGATCTGACATACGGCTACTACAGCCTGAAGAAGACACACGGCGACCCGCGCCGACCCCTTGACTGGGCGATCGTCGAGGCTACCGCCGTGACTGAGGAGGGATGGATCGTGCCGGGCGCATCCGTCGGCGCTACGCCCGAAATTCTGCAAAGCGCGGAAAAGATTGTTATCGAAGTCAACACCAGCATTCCCGACCTCACTGGCCTGCACGACATCACGCAGTCCAACCTCCCGCCCTACCGCCAACCCTACGTACGTCTACCTGATATCATGGGCGGTGGCGCGCTTTGCTTCGCGATCTCACGCGCCCATCTCTTGAGTTCATACTGACGCTACCCCCAGCTCGTCACCCACACGTCAGACCGCATCGGCACCACCGCCATCCCCGTCGACCCCGACCGCGTTGTCGCCATCATCGAGTCCAACCACCCCGATAACACTGGCAAGAACGCGCCCGAGACGGAAGAGTCGAAGCTGATCGCCGGTCACCTGATCGAGTTCCTGTCCGCTGAGGTCGAGGCAGGCCGCCTCCCGCGCTCGCTGCTTCCTTTGCAGTCCGGCATCGGCAACGTGGCGAACTCGATTATCGGCGGCCTCGCCGACGGTCCGTTCGACAAGGTGCAGGTGTGGACGGAGGTGCTGCAGGACACCTTCCTGCGCTTCTTCGACTCCGGCAAGCTCGATTTCGCCACCGCGACGAGCATCCGCTTCACGCCCGAGGGCTTCAAGCACTTCTACTCGCACTGGGCCGAGTACAAGGACAAGCTGCTCCTCCGCTCGCAGCAGGTCGCGAACTCGCCCGAGGTCATCCGCCGCCTCGGCGTCATCGCGATGAACACCCCGCTCGAGGTCGACATCTACGCGCACGCGAACTCGACCTGCGCGCTCGGCTCGCGCATGCTCAACGGCCTCGGCGGCTCCGCGGACTTCCTCCGCAACGCGAAGCTGTCGATCATGCACACGCCCTCGAGCCGCCCGTCGAAGACGGACCCGACGGGTATCTCGTGCATCGTCCCCTTCGCGTCGCATGTTGACCAGACGGAGCACGATTTGGATGTGGTGGTGACGGAGCAGGGTCTTGCGGATTTGAGAGGTCTGGCCCCGCGTGAGCGTGCGCCGGTCATCATCCAGAAGTGCGCGCACCCCGACTACAGGGACTCGTTGATGGATTACTATGAGCGCGCGCTGTACGACTGCTTGAAGAAGGGCATGGGCCACGAGCCGCATATGCTCAAGGTGAGTACTCTCCTCACAGAATCTGATCATCCTGCTTACCATCCCACTCCCAGAATGCGTTCAAGATGCACATCAACCTGCAGGAGAAGGGCACGATGAAGGTGGACAAGTGGGACTAAGTAGCTTATACTTTCCCATGTAGGGGCGTATACCTCCCCGCTGTAGGCCCTTAGCTGCGCTTATCGCAGACCGAGGGTCTTGCACTTGGACGATTCATTGAGATGTTGGTACGGTAATAGCAGTAGTGCGCGGCGACGCGTAACGCGTTGCGCCGCTAGATGACAACTAGCCTTCGCACAATGTACGATATACATTCTTCTAGTGTGGATGCGCTGGATGAGAATGAGGATGGGAGTGGCAGGTACGTGTTCTTGAACTATATGGGTGGGTAACGGCCGTTGGCTGGATTGGAAGGGTGGGGATATCGAGAAAGTCTAGACGGTACGTGAAGGCTTTCCATGTTGTTTGCTCATCTTTCTGGATTTTGACACTGAAATAGGTGACAGGTTGTGACAGGTTTATACTGGCAGGACGCCCTACTTAAGGACGCGGCCGGCGGTTGTGGCGTTGAGAGGGCCTTCGCTGTCCTCAACACCTCATGCGTGTATCTTCGCACTATCGCTTGGGAGGGCGGACCCGTCACCCTAGCTGATCTCGTCAAAGGCTAATGCATCTCGTCAACCGCGAATCTTGAACGCAATAACCGTCGGAAGGTCGGCCACGTTCGCCTCCGATTCTGGCTAGGCGCCCTTATCGTCGGTGTATGAGCGGGTACGAGGAGGGAGCCGCGGGCATTATATATCGACTCGTTCGCCTGCTCTTCCCCTCTCCCGCCCCTTCGTCCTGCGAGATTCGGGAGTGCCTGTGGGTGGAAGGTGTGACGTTTCTACGGAGCAGGGAAAACATAACTCATGATCATGCAGAGGCTCTACGACGTTTACGACTTCACGACTTTGGAGCACCTCAATAGGCGTCGGACTCTACAGCAAGGATGTATACCCCCGGAGAGAAGCGCTTGCATATGTTTGCCTCGGATGGGAGTACCCCTGCGTCACGGACGTTCATATGGTGTCTTCCGCTTCGTCTTGGGCTCTATGTGCGTTGGAGATATCTTTTGAATGGGAGGCTTGCCCGCTCACGTACCGCAGATAATGTCTATCATCCTCATATTCACCTGTGGTCCCATAGCTGGGATGGCGTGGGCGCAGATCGCAAATCCCAGTACGCTTGCCACAATGTCAGGTTGAAGCAGCCAACTGATGTCGCCCTCGCAGGCGGCCCTCTCTTCGTCAATAACGACCTTTTCTTCTTCGTCCTCGCTAGCTTCTGTACTTTTGTTACTATCTCGACGTGCTTTGGGTGCGTGTGTAGACCTGGGCTTTGAGGAAGCTAGCTCACTCCTCTCTTCCTCCTCAATAGTCTCTACTCCGCGCTCTGCCGCTCACTCACGCTCACCCGCATGTACCGTGCCCTGCTGTGGCTGCAATCCGCGCAGAGTATAGGAGTGGGGATCTACCTTCTCATTTGGCTCTACCGTGAGACACGACTGCAGTGGGACGCACTGTGCGACCTGGTCAGCGGTGCCGACAAAGTGAAGTGCGAGACGTGGATGGGCATCTTTGTCGCATCATATACAGGGGCGATCGTGGTTCTATGGCTCTGCCAGATATGTGCGTGCACAATTTTGCGCTCCGTCGTTCCGAAGATTGACTTGGACTTGCCCCTCAGATATCCTCAAGCTCGTTCACAAGTTCATAGCGGTTCTTCGTGAGGACAAGTCGCTCGCGCAACCCATGGCTGGCCTGGAGGAAGCAGCCAGCATCGACGAGGCTGGACATCACGCCCCGACAGTCCAGCTCTCATTGGCATCGTCGGAAGACAAAGACAGCATAGACGTCAGCGCAGGACAGCGCCCACCCTCTGCGTATGAGTGCTTGGCCGCCGAACGGAGACGATTGGCTGCGCAGCGCAAGCGCTTTGCGAAGAAGTCGGCGGAGTACCTTGCGAGGAAGGCTCGCGGGCTCTCGCATGGTCCCTCTCCCGAGCAGGAATATTTGAGAGTGCATGGATTGGAGATAGAGGAGGTGGACAGAGAGATCCGCCGTCACTGAGTTTCACTTTCACGACTGTACTTGGAGGTTCATGATTCGTTACGATAAAGCCGTTGGCTTTACTAGTTGTACACTTACCTACCTCTTTCTCATCTTGTGTCATGTTGTCTGTATACGATTGCTTTGTAGACGGGGGACCTGTTTTTCTATAGGCAGGAGGCAGCTTCTATATACGGTTGCCGATGCAAGTACAGTCCGGCTAAACATTACACCTTCCGCTCAGATCATGGGTATACAAGAACTATGAGCATCGCAGCCTACTGTCCCGAGAGACGACGGAAGGCCGAGCTCAACCTCTTGTGCCACCGCTGCTTCGGCGAAGATGACCGGCTGCCCTCAGCGAACGGATAGTCGGTGTACCCCTTCGGACTCGCGTCGCCCTGGAGGTAGAACGTGTCCCGGTCGTAGGGCGTAAGCGGCAAGTCTTCCTTCCACTTGCGTACAAGGTCGGGCTAGAGTGCTGTCAACCGCCATTCAATTTCGACATAATCATGCAATGCAACTCACGTTCGAGATGAAGTACCTCCCAACGGCCACCAACTCGCCCTTCTCCTCCGCACTCTTCAGCGCGAGGTCTCGCGTGTATGCACCCGCGCTGACATACGGCAACGGCGCCCAGACCTTGCGCAAGAAGTCGTTCTGCTCCTCCGGCGCGATCTCCTCGTCGGGGCGCGTGTCCGTGGCGACCACGCGCGGTTCGACGACGGAGAGGTAGGCGAATTTGGGGTAGCGCTTCTTGATCTGCTCGGCGAGGTAGGAGAACTGGGGGATGGGGTCCTTCATGCGCATTTCTGGAGGGTGGATGTGAGAAGAGGATATGGGAAATTGAGGGGGAAGGGAAGCGTACCTTGGAAGGTGCTCCATGGGCTGATGCGGAAGGCGACGCGGTCAGCGCCAACGGCAGCGACGACTTCGTCGAGCAGTTCGAGGGCGAAGCGTGCGCGGTTTTCGATGCTGCCGCCGTACTCGTCCGTGCGTTGGTTCGTGTTGTCTTGCTACAGTTCATGTCAGTATCGTGCAACATAGAGACAACGGCAATCGCACTCACCAAGAATTGATCTACCAAGTAGCCCGTGGCGGAGTGGATCTCAACGCCGTCGAAGCCAGCTTGATGAACAGCCTTCCTTGCAGCGTCGCCGTAGAACTTGATGTACTCCTTGATTTCTGGGACCGTAAGCGCGTGCGGGATGTCTTCCGTGCCAGTCAAGGGGATAGCAGAAGGTGCGACGAGCTTGAAGGATGGGTCCTCCGACTGGAGTTGCGCGAGTGCTGCACCACGGCCAAGGGCCCATAGCTGGGAGAAGATGAAGGAGCCCTTGGCGTGTACGGCGTCGGTCACCTTGTGAAAAAATTAGCGCCGTGCTGGACTGGCAGACGAGACGAAGAGACACACCTCCTTCCAAGCAGCGATCTGCTCGTCGTTCCAGATGCCGGGGACATGGGGATACCCACCGGCCTGTTGAGCGATGAAGGTGCCCTCGGTGACGAGGAGCGTGCCAGGAGTGCTCGCTCGCTGAGCGTAGTACTCCTTTACGTTAGGCAGAGGTACATGCGCTGCGGAGGCGCGGAACCTAGTCATCGGGGCCAGGACGATGCGATGTTGGAGTTGGAGTGGTCCAACCTTGACAGGCTTGAAGAGCGTCTGAGAGGCAGGCATGTCTATAGAGGTTGTAGAGGTTGAAAAGAGCCGAGGAAGGGAAGATAAAGAGGTGATTTGCTGGTGTTGAGCAGCATCTCAAGCTGGCTTTTATAGCACGCCGACAAGCACAAGTTCCCGCTGATCTGTAATACAAGAAGACGCCAGCGCTGCTCAGATAGGCCCTGGCATCGTTGCCGCCCATGGCAGAGAGTGAGAAAGAGGTTACAGAGTCGCCGCCTGCTGATTAAGGAAGAGCGAAGGGGACCGCCGACCGGCGTTCGGGGGTGCAATCGTCGGCGATGCCCAAGAAGGAAACAAGAGAGTTAGACGTGACTCAGCACTGATAAAGCAGCTTTGGGAGAGATGGTCGTTGAGCTCCGGTTCATACTTGATATGGTAATTCACCATGGAGTGGCTGCTGTAGCAAAACGTGATTCGATAGCCACCGCGCGGGACGAGTTGGATCTCATCAACTGGACAAGGATCAGTCGTGACTGTGACACCAACCGTGACTCACGTTTGCCGAACTCGCATCCATCGTTGTCATACAATAGAGCCATTCCTCGATATATGACCTTTATAACACGATCTTGAGTATGTAGATGGGCAAATATGTAACTAGATAATACTACAACAATTCAGCACTGATTGTGGCAGAGAAATGAAGGTGCGTAAGTGGTGGGTCAGTAGATGATATCGAACGGTCTCTCATGAGCGTGAGCTAGCTTGCGCTAGGAGGTCAACGAGCGACGGTGGGGAAGCACAACAGGCTCTCCTTTGGGCTGCCGGCCATCGGGAAGGTCTAGCGCGATTTCCTAAAAGGGCATGATGCCATATCAAGGAGTTGGCACTCGCCCTTCCCGAAAGCCCACCGCATATCCTATGCAATGAGCAGCACGACGAGGGGTATAGCGGAAAAGGAATAGTGTGAAAAGTGCATAGTATATGCATTGAAGTGCGCTCACGCGGCGTCACCCTCCTTCCGCGAACTTCGTGGCCTTCGTCGAAAACATAACAGCAGTCAAACGCCCGTTGGCGGCGGTTTACATGAGCTTTGACTGCTTCAAATGCTGTCGGATGACCATGTCGCGCACACTCGCGATTATGCCCGAAGTCGTTTGGGTATCCTACACCCGCGTGCATTAGCGATTATGCGTCGTCGCCCGCTGCCTGACTCACAGTAACAGACGTGCAGAACGCGTAGAACTTCCGTGTGGGCGGCGAGTACTCCCGATGTATGGCAGTGAACTTGCTCTGCAGATCTGGGTGAAAGACTAGTCAGTGTCGATCCGTCAAAACCAGATTCTGGGGCGCATTCGGACGACACGACCGTGTCTTCTCGTATACCAGGGTAGAGGCTTCGCACCACAGGACCATGTCTTCGAACACCAGGACGAGGTGCTCAGAAAACGGGAAATGAAGGACACAGATGCACTGGAACGCCGCGAAGCGCCCTCGACCACCGCGAAACACACTCAACCCACGGGAAATGAAACTCACACTTGCTAACCGCGCTAAAGCTATTCTCCCGGTCCCCATAGCTGCGCACGTACTTCGCGAACCGGATCCCCGAGTTTAGCTTCGCCTCCAGGATGTCGCACTTGTTCAGGAACAGCACGAGATCGACGTTCGCGAGCAGCTTGTTCTGGCAGACGGCCTTCCAGAGCAGGACGGAGTCCTCCTGTAGTGAGGGGGTGGTGTAAGCAATGGTGGAAGTGGCGCGTTAGCAAGCAAGTGTAGTGCGAGCCAGGAAGAGAGTTTAGACTGCTCGAGTGAAGGACGGAAGGGAAAGGAGGAGAGCAACATAAAGAAAATCCCTTCGGATGCAACAACTCGTCTACGTGGTACGGATAGCAACGAGCTACCCACGCGCTCAGCCTCCGGCTGAGGTTAGACGAACGACTCACCAATCTGTTCACAGTCTTGTCCTCCACCAACACCTGGTCGAACGCCGATATCGGCGCCAGGAAGATAATTGCTTCCACTGCAAAAAAACCAATCAGCCCACATGTTCCAACGCAACCGCCATGAACAGGCTGTCTGTCCATGTATGGACCGCATGGCTATGTCACTCACCATCATCGAAGAACGGCGCCCACGTCGCTGCGGGACAGGTCAAGGTCACCAGCTGTATCGACGATATGCACATTGTGGCACTTACCACGCTGAAAGAAAAAACCGTCAGCATCGTTGGACGAGGCGGAAGGAAGGAAGGAAGACTCACCTGACTCCGACTACCTCCTACATCGACGATGCGCCACTCGCTCGGGGTATCCTTCGCGGCGACCTCCATCTCGAACTTGTATTCGCTAACGCCGACGGTTTTGAGGCGCGCCTTCAACACGTCCTCTGCAAAGAAGACGCATGAGCAAAATGCCGAAGGGTCAGTGCCTGCGGGGTACGCATAGCTGTACGACATTGGTCTAGCGATAGTGACGCCGCGCCGCAATATCCTGAGGGAAGTGACATGATCTGTAAGAGACTCACCATCCGTTGGTATGTATCTGAGGGATGTGATGCGCTCCAGGTCGTTCAGGAAGCTGGAAAATTGGTCAGCCTCAAAGGCTGCATATGGACGGCAAAATCAATGAAGAAATCTCGGGATCCTTGGTATGCCTTCCTCGTCGACATACACGCCCAGAAAGCATTGCACTTCATGGCACTCCCTTCCTCCCGGAATCGCAGTCCCACGCACCCGAGCCCACAACGAATTCTCCGCGCAATCCCGCCAGATAATCACCAGAACCCGATAATCATTGAAAATCACTCACAATCCCGGCGCATCCTCCAATCTGATCTTCCTCCGTCTCAAAATCGTCCTTACATCCGGGTCGAGCCACAGTTGGATCATATCCCTGCGGCACGCGTACAGCACCTCCTGGGCCTGGTCGGGGCTCTCCGACCCAATGTTGCCGACGCTGCTGGGGCGCGAGCGTTCAGAGCGTTGGCGGCTGGGCTGCGACCGTCTGTCAGACTGCGAAGGCTGAGAGCGACGATCGGATTCCGAGGGGCGGCCAGCCTGAGAGGCATAGACGTCCGTCGGCTGTCGCTGGTGGCCCCCCTTCGACTTCCTCGACGGCGACTGCTGCGTGTGCGACGGAAGCTCGGGATGCTGGCGGGGGTGACCTGATATGGATTTCGTGTGGTGGACGAAGCCGCTTATGCTGGCCGCGAGGCCGCCGCCGCTGCCGCTGGAACTCGTTCTTCTGGTGATGCCATGGGGCCCGTTCCCGCTGTTATTGCTGCTTCCACCGCTGCCGACGCTTCCTCCGCTGCTTCCTGTGCCACTGGCGTTCCGGCCGGATGGGTAGAGCACACGCGCGCGGGCGAGCGCACCCCGCCATCCTGCGCCAGGACGTACATATACTTCCTGCCCGGGCCGTACGACAATTTCTTGCCCAGCTAGGGTGGGGCCGCCGAGTCTCGTAGCCTCATCTTCGTTAGGCGGAACGAGTTTGGCTACCAGTAGGCGCTCGACGTGACGAAGGGGATCGAGGCGTGCGCGGAGTACTTCCAAATGGTTGGCCGTTAGCGAGATGGTGGATTTGTACGAGCCGAGGGTATCATCTGCTTCAGGATCCGAGAGCTCGAAGTCTGACTCTGGGCCAGAGTCCACGTTAAGCGGAACGGAGGGCACGTGCGGGTATGCGGGGGGCGCGATGGGGTAGCCGTGATTGCCGGGCAGGGGAGGATGAGAGGGGCCGGCTGCCGCGTTGGAGTCATACGCAGCATGGGAAGGGCCTGCACCGGGCGTAGAGAACTCTGCTACCGCGCCGTCGATGGTGGACCCAGGGGTGCGTCTGCGTTGCCCGGGGATACTGGGGTGGCGTACGCCGAAGTCGTTCGAATACGACGGTCCATGACGTGGTCGGGAAGGCATGCTACGGCTCTTGTGTGCTGGCGCAAGGGCCGCAGTCGCGACGAGTTCGTGGTGCACGGCATCAAGGATGGTGCGCATCGAACGGACGACATTTCTGCGGACGTGAGCGGGGGAAGGGGCGGCACGATGAGCACGCACAATTGAATGACCGCTCGCCAGAGAATGCGCTCCTCTCTGAATGCTGTCGGGGTGTACAATCGTTGGAATTCTGCACGCGATTAGCCGCGTCTCATCAGACCCTCCGCCCCGCGCACTCACGTCGCAGCGTCGTCGATTTTCCTGCACGTCCGTCAGCACACCGAGCAGCCCCCCTCCTTCCTCACTCACCACTCTCGCTCTGGCCGAGAAGGAGAAGGCGGACGATGCGCTTCTTCTTCTTCGCCTGGCGCTCGGCCTTGATTTCGGCGTCGATCTCGGCACTGACTCGGCGCGCCTCCTCCTCGCGAGCGAGGCGTGCCTCACGCTCCTCTGGGGTCTCGTCCGGCGGTGGGCGCAGCGCGGCATCGAAGGGGTCGACGGCGCCGCTCGTTGACGCGCGGGGCGGGCGGACGGGCATGATGATCGCGGCGGTCGACCCGCCGTGACCTGGTGTGTCACATTTTAGCGCGGACCCAGGCGTGCCACGTGATGCCACCAGGTTGACTCTGATTTTTGGCCTTTTGACCACGAGAGCGCGCGCAGCAGCGGGCACCCCGGCCGCGAGGGACGACACGTCTGCGCCTGCGCCTTGTCCGCCGCGGATCACCCTCCCCTCCGCCGCTGTGGCCCCCGGGACCCGCTGACCGCCGCCTAATGCGATCACGTACCTGGCGCGCTGTCGGCTGAGCCGCACGCGCCCACGCACCACCATATACAGCCCCGCATGCACCACCCCCGTCGCTCGCGCTCTACGACGGTCTCGTGCGTGCCCCAGGTGCCCCCATCTACGAACAGTCCGTTGCTTGACGGGTCCCCGCGTACATTATCACGACCGCGAACACTGTGCCCACTTCGGACGATGATCCTGCCCGTTCGGGCAGCTCTTTGCTCCTTCTGAACGCACTCCTGCCGTGATAGTCGCCTATCGGGCGCCTGCGCTCTCACGCTGGGACGCCCCGGCCACCGTCTAGAGTGGGGAAACTGTGTCGCGATGGGGGGCGATTGTCGGCTGACGAAAGTCCACGCCTAAATTACTCGCACGCCGTCATATCTCTCGCGTCTTTGTACTCGCGTCATGCAGCTGCAGGCCTCGTTCCGACCGTCCCTGTTACCTCAGGACATTCAGTACCGTCGACTTACTGGCCCCGAACCCTCCACCGCTCATACCCGGCGGTACTATCCAGGCCACCCGCCGTTCTATTGGCACCCATCGTGCCCTGACTGACATCACTGAGGCGCACTCAATGCACCTCCGTTCTACTTGTGCTTCTTGACCGTTCCTGCAGGCTATGTCCCCTCATACCCCACTGCTGACGGTTCCTGTTCCCGCCTTCGGCAACTCACTCCACAGGGTTCTGCTGCAGCCTATGCGCTTCCTCCCCAGCTCCTGTGGAGACGTACCCTTCGCTCGCAGCCCAGGGGCAAACCACTGCTGGTTCTTATCTTGGATCTCTATTCGCCGCTGCCCGCCTCCTGACATAACAAGAGATCCCTCATTATCATCGAAGGTCATCGACGCTCCCTCCTCAGATGGTAACTCCTCATCCGAGCGGGTCTGACATGCTCGTGATCGATTCCGCGCCTGCTTGCTGCGAGTCGCCAGGAACAGATGTTGATGACCTAGAATATTTTGTGGCACCTGGCCTTCGGCTGGTTTGTAGCCGTCTACAACCGGGGACAGTCTAACCATGGTACTAAAACCTTCAGTATATGCTCCAATCTTCTGCATACATTGCAATGCAAAGAATAGAAGCCACTCATGTGGTCCTACAATGGGCTGAGGAAGGACGTCTGGAATCGAAGTTGAACTTCAACCGCACGTGGCAGTCATCACATCTAATCACGCCCGAGATAAGATTAGATATACCGCTGCTTAACTGCAACCACCATCACCTATCGCAGTTTAGCGCCCAACACTTGATGAAGCGAAGACGATGACCAGCGAAACCATGCCGCCCATAAACATAGCGTACGACCCTTCTTGTCCTCCGACCTATACTCTCACCCAATGACCATCCTCCAGCATGGTCGGCGACTTCTTCCACCCCAACGTCGGCGGCGTTGAAAACCACATTTACATGCTCGGCGTCCAGCTCCTCGCCCGCGGACACAAAGTCATCGTCATCACTCACTCACACCGCGACCGCGTCGGCATCCGCTGGCTCCTCCCCGGCCTCAAGGTCTACCACATCCCCTTCCCTCCTATCGCCAACTCGGCGACGCTCCCGAATTTCTTCACATTCCTCCCGTACTTTCGCACTATTATCCTCCGCGAGCACATCCAGCTGGTGCACGCGCACGCGAGCCTGTCCTCTTTGGGCCACGAGGCGCTGCTCCATGCGCATTTGCTGGGCGTGCGCACCGTGTTTTCGGACCATAGTTTGTTTGGGTTCGAGGATGCGGCGAGTATTTTGACAAATAAGTTGCTGGTGGGGACGCTGAAGAATGTGGATGCGGTGATTTGCGTGTCGCATACTGGGTAAGCGCCCCTCCTTTCTTTTGCTAGTATCGCGAACCGACGCCACATAGTCGAGAAAACACTGTACTCCGAGGGCAGCTCTTCGAGCCTCGCGAGGATGACCCAACTGCACTGACTGTTCGCAACGACGTCTATGTCATCCCGAACGCTCTCGTTGCTGACCACTTCGTACCCGACCCGCCTACCTCGACGGATATCAGTCAGTTCAAACCTTCAATTGCGTCCCTCCTAGCAGCCTAACTTTCATTCGCTCCAGTAACCATCGTCGTCATGTCCCGCCTCGCATATCGCAAGGGTATCGACCTCCTTGTCGCTACCGCTCCGCACGTTTGCCGCCTCTTTCCCAACGTGCGCTTTTTGGTTGGTACGTCCGACTTCTCAGCGAGCGCGGACTACATCCTTCGACCGCTCTACGTCCTCGTCTACTAAGCCTCCTCATCCCCCGCTTGACTTCAATATCCACTAAACCCCACATCCCGCCCAGGTGGCACGGGCCCCAAACTAATCGACCTCCTGCAAATGCGCGAGAAACATCGCCTACAGGACCGCATCGAGCTCCTCGGCCCCGTCGCGCACGGTGATGTCCTCGCCGTGGGTAGTACATTGATTGCATTGGCCCGTACACTAATGTGCTCCTCTTTCGTGCCTTTCTGTTCCTCATATCCATTCCGTCCATTGACTTCGATACACGACCTATCCCTTGCCTTGGCGATGTTCATCACTCCAGCACCTCCGCCGCGGGCCACATCTTCCTCAACACCTCCCTCACCGAGTCCTTCGGCATCGCCATCCTCGAGGCCGCCTGCGCCGGCCTCTACGTCGTCTCGACGCGCGTCGGCGGCGTGCCGGAGATCCTGCCCGAGGACATGATCTGCTTCGCGGAGCCGGAGGAGGATGGTAAGTGGAGGTGGCGAATCAACGAGCTTTGGCAGAGATATCACGGCGAGCTCGTTCCCCATCCCAACTCACTAATCACCCCCATTCCAGACGTCGTCCGCGCCATCGCGCGCGCCGTCCGTCACATTCAGGCCGGCGCGCACGATCCGCTTCGTGCCCACGCTCGCGTGCGCACCTTCTACGACTGGGCTGCCGTCACTGGGCGCACGGAGCGTGTCTATCGAGCAGTGATAGCAGCGCCAGAGCGCGACCTGATGGAGAGGATGAGGAGGTGAGCATCGATGCATTTGGCTTGCTGTTCCCCCGTTTGGGCTGGTTCTTCTGCTCAACTTGCATTCGACTGGCAGCCTTATTCTGGCCTCTAGTGTGGTAGCCAGGCCCGTCATCTCGTCCTGCCGATCTCTGCACCTACGCCCCGCTCACCCACTCCACTCAGGAACCTTTCCCTCGGCCCCTGGTTCGGCATGATTCAAGTCATCATCCTCGTCGTCGACTGCCTCTTCTTCCTCATCCTCGAATGGCTGATCCCGCGAGAGGACATCGACTACGTGACGTGCTCCTGGGATGCGGGGAAGGCAAGGGAGGCTCTGCGTGAGGCAGAGGACTATGAGGCGCAGGAAGGCGAGGGATGCAAGGCGAAGGGCGGGCAAGCCGTAGATGGCGAGGTGACGCCAGACGGTGGTGAGGCGGAGGAAGGGATGGCAATTGACGAGGCGAAGGTAGGAGACGGTGATTAGAAGGGAGGCGGTGAGGCAGGAGGCAGGAGGCAAGCAGAATGGGGTGGGAAAGGCCACGGGAACTGCGCAAGAGATGATGCCCCGACAATTGGGATACCCATGAACTGCAGGCGCCCTTCATTGACGATCTCTTCGAACGATTTGATACAAAGTGTTTGCCGCCATGATGAGCAAAGCAAAACATGAGTTAATCCACCGAGAGCCAAAACCCCCCATCCTACCCTCGATATTGAAGCTGCGGAAAGAAGTTCAGAAAGATACTCGTATCGAAGGTGAGGAGGCGTACCATGCAGAAGAATAGCCATCGCGGAGTACGTCGTCAGCCAGTGCGTCGAGCCCGCGGATCTGCGATCATGTCAGCGATGGTAGTAGGTATTGGGCACTCGCCTTGCAACGGCCTCGAGAAGGGTCCAGGAATGGCAACAACTAAACGCAGTAACGGCGCCCGATCCTGAGTCCGAACGCCGCCTTCACTCTCCGCACGCCGACCTCAGCTTGCAGGCCAACGCGCATCGGGAGCGACGAATAGAGCCGGGCGGCCACCGCACCGGACTGAGAGTCGAGACTGCTTTTCGCCCCTCCCAGCAATCACGATCCCCAGCCCGGCACGACATGTCCACCGACCCACATCCCCGCTTACCACGAATCCGCCTTGGGAGCGCCCCGAAGGACGCCCTTAGGTGGGAAGTTCTGTCGCCAGTCCACGGTTTGTAGGGAAGAGAGCCGCCGGCTTATATACCCATCGCGGAAGTAGATTCGGTCGGCAGTGCGTGAGTAAAGCAGCCTAGTGGCGGTGCGGAAAAGGTGTTTGTTGACGGGAATCTTGCGCGTGTTTGTGATTGTTGATGCGCCCATACGTGTCACATGATCACTCGCATGTTGCCGGTGGCGTCATCGCTCCTTGCCCGGCGCTTTGCTGGACATCTCGAGCCATACAAGTGTTCTTGACCATGATTAAAGGCCGATGCATCCTACACGTCGCTATCTATTTACTCTAAGCAATGCTTAGTACCCCCTCAACCACTGCACCGGATGCCCCACGCCCTCCCCCTCTCTCAACTTCCTCACATTGAACTCGAACACGTCCACCGCGATCTCGAACTCGTTCTCCCCGACACCCGAGACGTGCGGCGTAATAATTGCCCGAGGATGGGAGTACAGCGGATGGTTGGGCGGCAGTGGCTCGGGGTTCGTGACGTCGAGCGCGACGCCGCATAATCCTTGCGGAGCGTCGAGACGGGCGAGGAGAGCTTCGCTGGTGACCAGACTTCCCCGACCCACGTTCACGAACGCTGCGTAGGGCTTAAGTAGCTTGAGTTTCTCTTCAGTCAGGTACCCCTTCGTCTTCTCCGTTCCCGGAAGGGAGGCGACGAGAACGTCGGTCTGGCGGTAGAAGTCCTGCATGCCGGCCTCATCTTCGGTGGAGAAGTAGGCACGGGGGATGGTGCCGTCTTTGTCGCCTGTACCGGGGTAGAAGAACTAGGTGATAGTCAGTCGACGAGCAAATGAAGCGAAGATCGAAGGGAGGAAGGGAGTAAGTGAAGTTACGCACGCCATTGTCCACTCGCGCCTTGCCTTGTGTGTTGGCGGCGATGACCTCGCAGCCGAAGGCCTGGAATAAGCGTGCAGTCTCGCGCGCGATGTGTCCATAGCCCTGAAGAGCATGAAGGCGAAGTCGAACAGTACGAGGAACGGCGTACCAGCATGCCAATGGTCTTCCCTCTCAGTGAACGTCCGTAGTAGTTGTACTCGTTCACTGATGGTGGGTAGTACGGTTCCGTATCACCGACGACCTCTGAGTGCGACGGCCAGCGCTTCTCGTTCTGCAAGACCGTGTTAGATGACAGAGCCTCATCACATCCAGCTGTGCCCGACACGTACCTTCGTAAACAAGATCTGCTGCTGCAACCGATGATAAACCGCCAGCGTCGTCCCGATGATGTATTGCGGGATCGCAATCGTATGCAGCCCACTACTCGTTGCCAGCGTGAACGGCGGCTCCTTGCCCTGCTCCAGCAGCGGCAGCACCGCTGGGTGCTTCAGCGCCTTGTCCGCCCCCGCGCATCTTAGCTGCAAATGCACGAGCTTCGGCACCTGCTTCACGTCGGTAACGTGCGGGGGCAGGCCGCCTGGGTTCGCGTACAGGACATCGCACTGCGCGAGGAGGTCGAGCGGGATGTCCTCCTTGGGGTAGTAGTGCACGGTGGGGAAGAGCGCGCGGACCTGCGCGAGGGATTTGTCGGAGAGGACGCAGGTGACGCCGAGGGTGTTGAGGGCAGGGGGCATGATGGGATGCAGGATGGAGAGGTGAATGGAGAGGTGGAGAGCGAGGGAGGGCCTATATACGGGACGATGACTATGAAATGGGCGGGGGAACGGGTAGACCGCTTGATCGATTTATGCTGCCTTCGTCGGTGGCGCATGACCTGTGGTGATCGCCAGCAGCGATGGTGAAGCACGGCTTCCCTGTAAGCGCCCAAGGCGTGTCGCGTCGCTGACGCGCGCGAAACTTGATGCCCTGTGAGAGACAACGCGCATCCGAGCTCTGAGAGCTAGGTGAAAGTGTACAGTGGTACTCGTCGGAATAGAGGGAGACGCAAACGAAGAAATCGGGCGGGAAATGACGACTGACCACCGGCCCGCCGGGACCGCGTCGCGGATGGTTCGCCCCGGACCCAGTCCAAGATTGGGGGCCCCACGAACGGCAACCAAAATATGCGCTGGCCGTACGAAAGGCCTTTAAGTTCTTGAGGGGAATCTTGTTGCCGCCTTCGTGAGTTAGCCGCGCAAGATCGTCAGTACGAAAGCGGGCTACAGCACTCCTGACCGATCTGAGATCTGCTGAGCATCCGCCTATGTCGCAGCGTTGCCAACGGTCCAACTACAATAAAAACTTTCCTGCATTACGAGGGAGCATACGGTTTAGTATGACTATACCATAATCTATGCACACACCGCTCTATTTTCCGCACCGAACCTCCCTATATTCGTCTCTCCCTCACTTCGGCATACATTCCGCCTCAAAGTCCACCGGCGTCAGCTCCTTGACTCGTGCACGGAACACCTCAAGCGCGCAGAACTCGGGCTTGCCCTCCAGGTGCTGGCCCTCATCGGCGCAGAGCGGTAACGGTAGCGTGCGATTCTGGTATCGGACGCGGACGACTGGGTGCAGATGTCAGCAGATGGGCTTCGCAGTTAACAGCCAGATGAATGAGGACAGGGCAATGAGAAAAGCGAATCTGTAAGGTAGCTCGCAAGCGAGTAGCGAGGATCGTGTGGAATGATAGACGGAACCGGACAGCAGAGCATCGAATCGGGAGGCAAAGCATTGAAGAGGGTTCGGAAATGAAGCTCGCGGACCAATTCAGTGATAAGACAACATGAGACTTCGCCCTCTAAAACCAGACGCGGATATGAATGGGCCGACGCGACGAGGGCGGACGGGCGAAAGTGATGAAATACGAGAGCCAGATGGGATGCCACTCACAATGCTCCGGCGCCGGACTCGCACGGAACGGCGATAGTATCGTCTGCATAATCGACCCGCCCTGCGCGACCGGATCGCGCTTAAACAACTCGAAGGTGATAGCAGCGGTGAAAGCGGGCCACCTATAGAGCGATCAGCAAGGCTTCACACGCGAGTGTATATGCTTCGTCAGATGGGCGCACAAGAGGTGCTCAAAGGGCCAAATCTCCTTCCCCTTCTACCTCAACACCCAAAAAACACCACTCACTTATCATCATACACATCCAACGTCGACAGCAGCCCCGCCAGCGCCGTGTCGTGCGTCGAGTGCACCAAAATCTTCAGCGGATCCTTCTCGCCCTCCTTCTTGCTGCTCGACTGGACCTTGCGCTGCATCTTGCGCGACATGTCGTCGAGGAGGCGGCCGAGGCCGAGGCGGCGGACTTCCTCAGTTTTGTCTAGGAAGGGAGGGTTAGGCCAGGTCAGAGTCTGATCCGCATGCGCAAGGCGCCGAAAAACAACGCACAGCCCGAAAACCACTCATTCACCACCGCGCGTTCCTATGTGCAGTCACTCTTGAGCACTGGGTCGCGCCCAGTAAGCGATCACCCACCAACACGTCCACCACCGCCTTCTCTTCGAACTCTGGGGGAACTTTGATCCCGTGCGCGGTGGCGGCGCGTATCTGGGCATTCGGTCAGCCTCGATGTGTACCGCTAGTAGATGTCAATCTCCACTAACTGTGTCCAGGATACCCGACGCCCTTGGCTTCCCGTCGATTCGTATCGGCCCGCCGGTGTACTTTGTCAACTTCTTGTCGAGCGTCTCGAGCGAGGGGTTGTATGCGGCAGCGGCGGCTGGGTAGGAAGAAGGTCAGAGCAGGCCGCTCAGGATTGAGTGCAAGCCTTCGAGAGGGAGGGGGAGTGTAAGGTCAATAATGGTACACACCTTGCGCGAAACCAATTTTCAAGAACTCGAGCCTTTTACAGGCGTAGGTATTGCTGACTAGGTTTTCGTCCTGGCTGTTCCTTTCACGGTGTTAGCGGAGAACGATCATCAGGTGTAGATGAAGGCAGAAGCAGGACTACGACGTTGATGCACTAATCATCATCGGATACTCACCGAACTAGCAGAGGCGGGACCTGGTCGGGGTGGCATTTCTTGGTCGGGTATAGTCCGTGAACGATTTGTTGGAGGGATTCCATGGTGCGGGGTATGTTGGTGCTCCTGGGAGTGATGGACGGATGGTGAGCATCCGTATGGAGGCACAGCAGGCAGTAGGCAAGGACGCGCACCGGAAGTACACTTCATCTCGGTTGCCCAGGAAATTCGGGAGGAATTTGAGTCTGTCAGAACTCTTGTTAGTATCGTGCAGACGGCCTGAAGGTAGATACGATCGCACCGGTCCACATATAGCTCCCTCAACGACTTCCCAAAGTTATATGTCGACTGAGAAACGCGTTATTTGTGCGTCTCGTCATGGAAGGGTGATCGCGCACCTGTCGTCCGAGGTCCGTCAATTCGCCCAAGAGGCTGGTGTGCGGGAGAGGCGTATTCATCAAGGAGTGGACGCGTATTCATGGTATAGATGTGGAAGCGCGCGAGAACAATGCACATGGGGAGAGGGAGAACCAAGTCAGAACGCGGTCGCATGACGGAGATGGGAGGAGATTGATCGCGGCGCGACTTGACCACATACCATTCGCCCTCCGCGCTGGTCCCGTCCCGCCGCTCCAGCACCTTTCGCGTCCGCAAAAACCCATCATTATGCTCTCCTACTACCGCCGTCCCTCCTATCGTACCGGATACAGCCGCCTGCAGCTGCCTCGCGGTCTTGCAGAGCATCCAGTGCTCCGGGATGGACGCAGGGGGCGCAGCGAGGCGGACGCCGACAGGGGTGCGCTCGCCTGCATATCAGGAAAGGGGAAGAGAAGTGGGTGAGTTCCTACGCTCTAAGGCACTGAATGAGGAAGCGCACCGTGGCGCACGTAAATGTGCACCTGCTCCAGCTCCAGGCCGGGCGGCGCGACGGGGTAGCGTTCCGGGTCCAATGGCACTTGCGGCGCAACGTAGTTGTAGGGGCCGGCTGGGGGCTCAAAGACACCGCCGGGCTGTGGGGGTGCCATCTCGTGGTCGTCGGTGGCGTTGGGGAAGAGGGTCGTAGACTGGGCGACGGCGAGGGTAAGGAACAAAGAGATAAAGCAGACCAGACGTTTATGTGGGTTTCTTGCAGAGCGCATGTAGGATCTGGGAGGAGGAGAGGGCGCCAGCGACTGGGCGAATGGCGCGGTCGATGTGTGCTGTGGAACGCTTTGACGTCGCGAGTGTCGCGCGCCTCAATTGAGAAGGATCAGCGATCGGCCCGGGCTCCGAGTCGCGTGCATTTGTTTGTTCGTTGGTGTTTGTCCTTCGAAGTTCGCCTCAGAGTCAGAGTCGCCATCGTTCTCCTCCACACCGTCCCCTTACGTCCCCTTGTCTGGAGTCCGTGCTGCGATTGGAAGCACCAGAATCGCATCTGGACGCATCCTGTGCAAGTCTGGCGGGCTGGCCTCGATTTGCAGCCTGCTGAGCTCGGATCAGACATCGGCAATGCCGAACACCACTTGCTTCCTGCCTTCATCTGAGCTTCGCTTTACGCCCTTGTACACCAGAGATAGCTCAATGAATCTGCGTTCCACGGACTCTAGGCG
Organism: Schizophyllum commune H4-8; assembly: GCF_000143185.2. NCBI lineage: Eukaryota > Fungi > Basidiomycota > Agaricomycetes > Agaricales > Schizophyllaceae > Schizophyllum > Schizophyllum commune. The sequence goes on along the minus strand of NW_026089547.1, from coordinate 1,648,526 downwards.
GCGGTTGTGAAGTGCGACAGTACAGCTATGGCCGCTATCTCTCACCCTCACAGTTCCCCGCACCGACATGTGATGATCGTCGGCTGTTCACTGCGGAGAGGGGAGGGCCTGCCGTATAAGTCTGTCCTTTACGTCCCAGAAGTCGTTCATATCGGGTAGTAAAGCCAGGTTCTAGCAAGGCTCTACCGTGGAGTGCCCTGACAGCAGCCTTTCCCAGGTCATCGGACGACGCCCCGGCCGCCTAGCATGCTCCCCCGTAGCGCCCGCGTTAGTCAACGCCCTGTTCTATTAGAGTCTGAACGTAAATCTAATCTCTCCTCTGCAGTCATTGATGTCGCCGAACGGGACGACGCAGCAGCAAATTTCGCGATCACAGCGCGGCGGGGTCCTGTGATACGGCAGAGATCACCGCCGAAGACTCCCGAACGGCGGCGAACGCGCCCACGTATAAGAATGTTCCCCCCGCGTTCCGTTCCCCCAGCTGTCCTTCATCTCCCCCGCCGCCAGCGCTAGTCAAGAGTCGCAGATGTCCACCGCCGAGCGCGATCAGTCCCCCGCGCGCTTCCCCACCGAGGAGACGCCTCTTCTCGCGGGCACGGTCGACGAGGCGCAGTCGCCGCCGCAACCGCAGACGACGCCCCTCCCCTATGCGCAGCTCGCCGCGCTCTGCCTCGTGCGGCTCGTCGACCCGCTCAACTTCACGCAGATCTTCCCGTACATCAACGAGTTCATCACGTACCTCCGCCTCACGGACGACCCGGGGAAGATTGGGTTCTACAGTGGGCTCGTCGAATCGAGCTTCGCGCTTGCGCAGCTCATGAGCATCTACCCGACGGCCAGATTGTCAGGTGTGGAGAGACGCATCTTACTACGGAACCCCCTCTGACATACTTTCAGACGTGATCGGTCGACGACCTATCATCCTCGCTGGTGCGCTCGGAATCGCGCTCTCCACCTTGCTCTTCGGGTGCTCGCAGAGCTTGGCTGGTCTGCTCCTTTCTCGCTCGCTTGGTGCGTGATTTACGCTTGCATCCCAACTCCCCCTCTTACCCCTCCCAGCCGGCATCTTCTCTGGGAACGCAGGCGTTCTGCACTCCGCTCTTGCGGAAATGACAGACCCGAGCAATCGTGCTATCGCAGTACCCATCTATGGCATGACCTGGCCGGTGGGTAGTATCGCTGGGTGAGCGTTTTGTCTTAGCCTCAACCTTCGGCCATACCCTAGCCTTAGCTGTCAGCCGTCTTCCAAACTTCAATCCACGCATCCCCCGGAGCTCACTCCATGATCCTCCGCTTGCCCCCCACCCGGTTTCCTGTCGCGGAGCTCGTAGCTAATGACACTCCCTCAGACCCATGATAGGCGGAGCTTTCGCGAATGCAGCACAGAAATATCCCTCCCTGTTCGGCTATGATTTCCTACGTCAGTATCCCTACTTCATGCCGTGTTTTGTCACGGGTTCGCTAGGGCTGCTTGGGTTCGTGCTGGGCTGGTTCTCGCTTGAGGAGGTGCGTGGGCGTTAGTGACGCAAGGAATGTAGCTGACGACGGCCCCGTACCCCATAGACCCTGCCAACGAAGCGTAAGATGAACATGAGCAGATGCGATTCCCCGTCCCCTGAGCGGTCAGAAGCGCCACGCCTGCCATCTACGTGGGCCCTTATGCAGATCCCGGCCGTTCGCGCGCTCAGCATTTCCGGGTTCGTTCTCAGCTTTATCTGCACCGCGTTCGATGTCATGTTTGTCCTGTTCTGCTACTCTTCCGTCGAGCATGGTGGTATTCACTTCAGCGTACGTCTTCGTCAGTCGCACCCGTTTTCTCTCCATTGCTCACTCACGCCCAGGACTCCGAAATTGGCATGGGGCTCGCCGCCTCTGGGGTCTACGCCGCGTTTATGCAGCTGTGCGCGATGCCGCTCATCATCCGCCGCTTCGACCTCGCCGCCGCGTACAACTTCTCCATGGCCGTGTGGCCCTTCGTCTTCGCGATCTTCCCCGCGATGCAGCTCACTGCGCGCGCGGGGTACGACGCGGCGACGGGCACGTACGACGGCCAGACGCGCGCGCTGCTGTGGGTGATGGTGCTCCTGATGATGGGCCTGGCGAAGGTGGCGACGCTCGCGTACACGTTCAGTATGATGCTCTGCGCGGTGCACACGCCGAGCCCGGCGGCGCTGGGGTCGGTGAATGGCCTGGTGCAGCTCAGTATGTGCATGTCGAGGGCGGTGAGCCCAGCGGTGATCAGGTGAGTGGTTCTAAGGATTGTGGGGAGGGATGGGTTGAGCTGACGAAATCTAGCTTGGCTTTTGCTGTTTCCTTGGATAATAACTTGCTCGGCGGGCATTTCTGGGTGGTAATGATGATCGTGCTGAGCATCGCGGGGCGGATGTTCACGCGTGGCATGCCGAGAGGGGACAAGCCCTCGGCTGCGAACATCGAGCCGGATGCGATGGCGGCCATGGTCGAGTGAGCTGCTCGACGCTAGACTCAGCTCGTCCCAGAGAGGGGGGAAGGGCCCCGCGGCCTGATATGCGCCGGGGTCCTACGATCACAACCTACTTACGACCAATCACGACACACTATTGGGGAGCCAGCTCTCCCTATTCACGAGGAGGCGGTGACGGACGCTCACGAACATTATATCCCACTATCCCTGTACCACGACCCTCCTGCGGCATAGATACCTCTCAAAATGTACATAGAGACTGTAGAAATGTACATAGTGTTGTTTGCATAGCGACTAGGAATACACATCCAACTTCTGACGAGGACATGGAGGGGGAGAAAGGCGGCTTGACCCGCAGCGTTGACCTGGTCACGTCACCATCACGGTCATGGTTGTGGTCACGCTTTTGTTTTCTTCCTTGCCCCCATCCTCGACGGTTCGATTATTCGCACTTGTCTTTGCTCTGTGCTCGTTCAGGATATCTATCGCATACTCTCTGCCAGGTGGCACAAAGTCTCGGTTTTCCGTGCTTACGCAATCATCTCGCGAATCGACCCAAGGAGCGATCCGCCACTGTATACCACCACCGCTTCGCTTGATAACTCTTCGTGAGCTCCTCGGATTAGGTCTACCTCAAGCGAAGGGCTTATTAACGACCAGCGAAGCCACAAATCTGCCATCTTCAGCATGGTACGACGAACGCAAACGAATCACAATGTCGCGCATACCGCCCCCTCGTCGATCGCGAGCTCGCCCACGGCGAGGGCTACGCCCGCGTTCAACGCGGTTGCGCGGTATAATAGCAACTTGAAAGTGCTGAGGCGCCTCGACCCTCACATACAATCCATATTCGATCAGTTCACCCATGTCTGCCTCTACCACTACGTTGACGGCCGATGGGAGAAGCGCGGCTATGAGGGGAGCATGTTTTTGTTTGAGAGGTGCGTTGAGATACTTCTTAGATGCACTTCTGCCACTCACCAAAGCCACATTCTCCCAGGGACGTCTTCCCGCCGTACGGTTTCTGCATCCTGAACAAAGAGGGTCCGGAGGATCACGTCCAGTACCTGTACCCCGAGGACAACTTCGATGCGTACGGGAACTACGTCGTCATCCAGTCGTACCCTTCCTTCACCGATAAGCGGCTGGCGGACCTGCGCGCGACACATGCTCCGGAAGAGCTGGCAGACTTGTTTTCGGCCATATGGAAGGTACCAGACCACATCAAGAACAACACGCAGAAGGGGCCACCGACGGTCATTTCGTTATGGATCTTTGGCACGGAGCAGCGGGAGTCGATGGACGACGTCATGTCGAGGTGCGTAAGGTGGCTTAAATGCGTATGCGTCTGGCTCACTTTTGTGCAGGTTATACAGGCATGTTAAGGAGCATAATCGGTATCCGGATGAGTGTCGCTATGGCCCGGATAACCCACCTCCACTCTTGGTTCGGCCTGTCAATGATAGTGGTGCGTCCATCGCCGCTCCTACCCCTAGACAGGACATTGACTTCGACATAAGGCTCAGAAGCATCCGACTCTTCGCCCTACTTGAGAAACGCGGAGGCCTCTCAGTCCATGACGAACCTGGTGCCCAAGCGGCCAGAAGTTACGCGCGCGCCACCGTCCGCCATCGATGGTCTCTTCTCGAACATCAAGCGTGGTGGCCCTCCGCCGGACGCTCAAAGTGCGCCAGCTGGACCCCCTCGAGCGGCTGCAGGCCCCTCCGCAGCACGAGCCCCTCCAACGAATCCGAAGGCGCTAACCATTGGTGACATCCTCGCCAAGATGGGCGCAAGTAGCGCAGGGAATGGCCCGCAGTCGCCATCGATCAATGGTGAGGCGAGTCCCATGTCGGGCAAGTCGCTGATGGACACATTCTTCCCAAATGCGAACCTCGAGGCGGGTCCGTCGACTAGCGCGCCAGCGACGACGGTGCCACCAGCGTCGAGTGAACCGCAGGGCACTGCGAACGGCAACAGCGCGCGTGTGCTCACGAACGATGTCATCTCGACTCTCCTGCGCGGTGGGCGTATGCCTTCAGCGGTTGCAGCCTGGGAACGTCGCTCGCAGTCGCGTAGCTCCAGCTCGCACTCGAATGAAGGCGATGATGAGGAGTCGGACGACGTCAACGACAATGCGCAGCTTAGCTTCGACGATGGCTACGAGTACTCCGAGTCCAGCACGGTGCTCGACGAGATGGAGGCCGATGGCGAGGAGGTCGTGTATGCCGCGGACATCCGTATCAATGGGCATTCGGCGCCTCATAGCGAAGATGATGACGAGCCGGAGGCAGCGCAGCACGCTAGCAACTCGCGTACTCGTAACGGCAGGCGCATCCAAGGGGACATGACGCCCCGGCCGCCTCTCATGCCCACCCCTCCGCCAGAGATGGCGCCGGCAATGTCGTCAGAGTCGAACGCTACAATTCGAGCGCAGTCGCTCGTGCCCTTCCAGGATGACTCCGAGTTGTGGCCGTACGATCCACCTGCTGAGGGCGAAGCTCCCGACGACGGCGACGATATCATCGAGCTCGACTTCTCGGAGACCGCCGCGCTCAGCGACCCGGATGCCCTATACGCCAAGAAGCATCCCTCCTCGACCAACGGCCAAGGGACTGATGCCAGCTTCTCCGGTAACAGTACCAGCGGGGGCGGAAAAAAGAGTCGCAGAGAACGCGCGCGGGCTCGGGACCGAGCGGAGCGCGAGCACATCGAGCGGACGTGGGAGATGCCGCCGTCCGCGTCGGTTCCCGCACCCGAGGCGCCGCCGAAGGCGACAACGAATGGGAAAGGAAAAGCCCGCGCAGAGGCCGGCGAGGAGTCTGGGAGTGGCAAGATGAACACGAACGTCCTGAAGGACGCTATCCTAGCGCAGGCGCAGGGTCGGCTGCCAGCCCGGCTGATGGAGCAGAAGGAGTTTACTACGGAGGTCCTATCATTATTCTATGTGAGTGACAGTGGACCTAGGCATGCACGACGAGCTAATGTGCATTCTGCAGACCAACAAGGAGTTTGTGGACGACCTGTATAACGACTATTATGCCCGCCAAGGCCACAGCAACTAGACTTACCCTACGAGTCTTCCCTTCTAGTTTTGTCCTGTTTTCTGATCTGTATCGCCGCTCGTCGAGTTCTGGCATGTTGCTTGTTCCCTTTTCGTCTGTCCGAGCTTCTTCCTCACACAATTTTCCAACTGTACTTTATGGTCTCCTGATGACTTGCCTTGCATGCATCGGACGTTCTCCCTTCTCCTTGTTATCCTCTTCCCCCCCGGTATCCAGTCTTACGGGCCTTCCATCTACTGCGCCCATCTCATCTCACGTATTTATCCCGTCGTCAACGTCGTCCTTGCAGTCTTTGCTGCTGCACATGCTGTCTCGGCTCCTCCGTACGAACGACCCGAATGTCACTGTATAACGCTCCTAGCCCTCGTCTCTACCTATACCTACGACTCGGTACTAGTGAACCCTCCCCTCCTGTGTAGCTCTTCTCTGGGATGCAAAACGACCTGTTCCTCTTGCATGGTCTGTCTTTGCTTCTCCATGTGTATGTGTTGTTGGCAATCTATAGTCTATGAATGTATACGCAGTCCTTACAAGCCCACCGAACGTGCATCTATCAAGCGGGCCTTGCATGGTAGGGTGTGTCCGCGCATAGTCATGCGCTGTGACCGTAACAAAAACAAACAAAGCAGAACTTTTGTGGCATGAACTTGAGGTGAGTGTGTTCTTTTGTATGGTCCTCTGTTGCTGACTTTTCCCAGTCCAACAGGAAAAATACGTCGATATTGCTCTCGCAGTATTTCCCGTGGAAGGGGACATTGGCCAGCCGAATTTGGACAATCTGTTTGGCCGCTATGAGGGACCATCAGATGCCTACTGGAGATAACGCCACATCAACCTGTTATGCGCCGACCTTTGTTTTCCGCGGGTGTCACAGTCTCTTGCCATATGGGTTATGCCTGAGTTTGAAATCACACTCCGCTCCTTGTTGTTGCCCCCGGCCCTGTATAAAAGGATCGACGCCTCCCCACCCTCGACCATCATCGACTTCACTCCTGCCATCGCGCCGTGACCGCCGATCCGCCAGCGACCTCAACAGTCGCCATCCTCAAGACCTCAAGACCTCAAGACTTTGACCGCCACCAGCCACAAGGTGCGTCTACTACTCCTGGGTCATCCCGCGCCACTGACCCTCCCTTCAGACCTTGACATGGGTGTGTACAGATGCACGTCTAGGACGCCTTCCCTAGCCAGCCTCAACTCTGGCTCTGCCTCGTCCATTCTGCGTCAACCGTCCGAGAAGCGCGTTTCTGGCCACCGCACGAATCCGTACCGGCGCGAGGGCAAGGCCCTATTACGCAAGGAGTCGACGCTGCTTGCCATACCAGGCTCTTTTCCTCGTACACAACCGCAGAACACCACAAGCGCCTCGGTTCCTTCTGCTTCGTCGACGACGACGCCGCAGGACGCGAATACTCCATTGTCTTGGGCCTCCCTCGCCAAGGCGTGCCTCTTTTCGCCTCCTGAACACCCTGTCAGGCCATCTGCAACTGCGGAGCCCGTCGATGCGAAGCCTCAGCGACGCGAGACCCGGGCGGCCAAGCGCAAGTTTTATCTTCGCGCTCTAGCCACTGGCGATGCGAAGGCGGACAAAGCTCTGGAGAGATTGAGCTACCCGGAGCTGAAGGGTCGCTATAAGGTCTTGCAGGCCAGCCACAGCGAGGGTCTGATCAGGGACACTCATAACTGCATTAACCGTCTGCAGGCCGAGCTGCAGGCGCAGCAATTCCAGCACTCGATCGACATAACAAAACTTACGAACGCCAACGCAAAGCTGCGTGCCCAAACCGAGGAGTATGCTGAGGTGATAAACAACAGTCGCGCCGAGATCTCTCGCCGAGAGAAGGCCATGCAGTTGCTCTCAGATCGCATCAAGCACCTCGAGCAGGAGGCCCGCCGTATGCAGCAGGAGGCAGCGCGCTTGCTGCAGGAGAACGAACGTCTTCGCGAGGCTGCTGCTGCGCGACCTGCGCGAAACAAGCCGACGCAAGGGGTCGCAAAGGCCGAGGAGTTTGCTGCTCTGGGCAAGATGTTCATCAACCATCACCTTAGCTGGGCACAGATCCTGAATGGGAATGCGACGGCGACCTTCGACTTCGACAACTTCCCGTGGCCAGTCATCCCTGGCCAATCCGCCGATATCGACCATGTCACAGAGGCCTCGCTCCGGTTTTACTACACCCACCCCATACGCCCAGGGCCTCTGGATTTGTCGAAGGAGATTTCTAAATACCACTCGGACCAGTTCGACAACAGAGGGCTCAAGTATTTCAAGGACCAGGACAAGAAGAAGGCGCGGGAGCTTGCGACGCATATTGCTCAGCTGCTCATCATCCTTCGCAAGAAGATGGGTCGGCGCTGATTCGGAAGCTCGACTGCAGCGCCATTCTCGTCAGGATTCCAACATACCTGCACTCGCCTGTCTGTTTCTGTAAATCTCCCGGTTCTCGTCTCACCTACTTCATCTTTGCGATGCGGGCATCGCCCACGCTCCTTGATTTTTCTCTTTCTCAGGTACACCTGTTTGTAGTGATTTTGTACTTGCATGCACCCAATATCAGTCCTTACAGTTTACACGCGCATGTCTCGATCTTAAGTGCTACAATGTTACATGCTATGCTCGACCGTGTACGGAGCGATCAGATAATCAGGCTTTCTTGGCCCAGTATAGGCGAACGGGAACGATAGTCGTCGACGCCGGGTCGCTGCTATCGTGGTCCCGGGCGTATTCTTCCTGCAGCTGTGGCGTCAACCCCAGGGCGACACGCTCCGGAATCTGCTCCGCCATAATAGCCCGCATCAGCGAAGTCCTCAACGACTTGCCAAGGATATTGAGATTGGGATCTGTCCGAATGTGAGCCGCCGCAGCCGGAGATCCCGGGAACCGAACACATACCATCGGACAGCGGGTTGAACGGCACCTCGAGCGTGCGACCCTCGACGCTCTCCCAGACGTCCCCCATATCCCGCAGAAGCTGGTCCGGGACGTTCCCCAGCTCCGTCTGCTGCCCGTTGTTGTGCATGTGATCGACGAACGCGCCCCATGCCTTGCGGTAGACCGCGCTCTGCGGCGTCGGCGGCGTCGTCTTGGACGTGAAGAGCGAGATCTCCTCGACGATGAGGTAGCCGCCGGGGCGAACCCGGGTAGCGAAGTGTGCGAGGTGCTTGCGTACGTCGGGGAGCTGGTGAGAGTAAAGTCAGGGGATTTGTAGTGATGGTATGGAAGAGTGATACTTGCGTGAATAAGAAGAGCTCGCGTGTGGATAACGTCGAAGGTCTCGGGCTCGAAGGGCAGAGGCTCAATCACGTTGTGCTTGACGAAGCGCACGTTAGATGGGAACGGCCTAAAGTAGCACCGTCAGTTCAGCCGGGAGGTCGGAGGATGATGGGAAGGACATACCTGGGTGGCAAATCGGAGACGTCCACCGCGACGACCTCAGCGTCGGGGTAAGTCTCAGCGGCCTGTATGACCCTGTTGAAGCGCCCTAAGCAAGATTCGCATGCCCAGGATGGCGAGCTCTTACCATGCACCAGATCCAGCGCTGGGAGTCAGTGAGTATGTAGTCTCGAAGTAAGGAGAGACAGTGACGCGACGCACCCAATCTCCAGGATTTTCTTGGGGTTCTCCAGAGGGGCGAGCGTCAATTTGCCGTCCATGTAGGCTCTGAAGCCTCTGGTCATGTCGTCAAGCCTGCGTGTGGTCAGCGTCGCCGTCATGCACGTCGAACAGAGAACGTGCCTCTCCCATTCGGGCTCGTCGTTCTACGGAAGGCGGTGGTCAGCGAAGGCGAGAGGTGCGTATGCGTCTGCGACGTACGGGGACAGAGTACGGCGCGTCGGAGTCATGGTACCTGCGGGATTGCTGGATGACGGTCATGGCTGGGTGGATATCGATACCAGGAGATGGGCTGATGTCCTCAACCGCTCCCCGATCTCTTATATACCTTTCACCTCCCTCAATAACCCCGTGTACCACATCGGCCCCGCCAAGGAACGCCCAAATCACCCTTCTGCGTGATAAGCGTAAACACGGGAGATTGAGAACATCCTACCTGGCCACAAGACCAGAGACCCGCTCCCCGCAGCGATAGGTACGTCCCAAAAGAGGGTAACCACCGGAGTTCGAGGAGCGCGTTCCTCACAGTTTGCGCCTGGCGCTCATTGAAAGCTCGTGCGGACAATGAGAAAACTCATAGAGCGCGTGAGGGTACACATAAGCCGTGTGAGGAGACACATAAGGAGATGTTCTTCTAGAGGTCTGCGAGATTCCGATGAGCCGACGCAGCTATCGGGGCCTCTTTCACTGTGGGCGCGGCGAGAGAATCCTCTTCCGGTACTGTGGAGGCGTACTTCTTCTGACGCGCTTCTGGCTGCGCCCGCGTCCCGGAAAGCGTCGGTTTCTTCCTGAGGGACGGTATCCTTGTGCATTCGTCTTGCTTATGGCGTCTTTGCATTGAGCAGCCGCATCGGAGTTGCAAGGCTACGAAAATCACTTCTGATGAGAAAGGAGAGAAGACACAGCGCAAAGTACACACGTACTTACCTATCCACTCGCGAGAGCCCTCAATCTTGATCGGCGAGGGACCTCAATTGTCGTCGGCTTGGACCGACATCTCCTGCCGACGGTGGCCAATCGTAGCGGTGCAAGCAAAGAAAAAAAATGAGGAGGTACGGAGATGGAGATACAGTTACCCTTGTAGAGTACGCGGTCAGGGTGCTGTCGGATAATCCGAGGACGACAGTAGCCGTTGGGACAGGGTCCTTCACTCGATTGGACCTAACGAAAAGCACAGATAAGTATGGACGGTAAACGCGCTTCAATTGTGATCGCAATAGTGCTGTGGATTGGTGCGCGTCCACCAGAGCGTCTAGACCGGACCTGAGGACCAAATGCACATCGCTGTTCCCAGGGAACATGGTCGGAGTTGAAGACGAACATCAGTGTGCACCACGCGTCGCGGACGGATCAGCGGGATTTCGGCAGTCACCGAGTGCACGTGACATATGTTGAACTTCGGCAGCGACCTCATTCAGAACCCTTTCACCCTTTTTCTTGCCTTCATCATCCCTCATATTGAGCCTCCACGATTTCTTTACTATGTACAACTACTGATACACTTCCTATCTAGCCACTCCCTTCATTGGCCCTCGCCCTCCCGAAGACATCGCACGCATCGCGGCCATAATTCAGGTTCGAAACCCGCTCTATCCGTCAACACTTTTCAACACTGATCAGATTTACCTAACGCATACACGTGCTATCCTCGAGGGACTCTACCGTAGTAGTGTTCTTTCTCCGCCCTCTCCGGTGAACCTTGGGTAGAACATATCCCGAGCACAGCACACCGAGACGGTTCACTGGCAATTACACGAGGGGCGGACATGGTAGAACAACAAGAAACACAGCGTTAACGTTGTCTGCCTCTGCCATTGAGTGTCATCACAATGATCACATTGGATGCTGGTGTTCGTCACCTTCATCCAGTGCCGTCGAAATCCGTCATTGAGTGCTCCGAACCGACGCCGATTGAACAAGACCGAGAAGACGCGGAAGAATATCTTGAAGCGGTGCGCGTTGACTTTGTCCTTGTTCAACGGAGGGTTTCTCTGCGTTCCGGGTTTTCTGGCCACTATTCGAACGGCCGTTGAAGCTACTTCAGGCGTCGCAGACTTCGAACAATGTATTATGTCCCTCAAGGGGGAGGCCTCGGACAGCACGGAATACGCGTACGAAACCAGGCGAGAAGCGGAGGAGATATATTGCCTTCGCAAAGGCAGAACAAGGATAACGCGACGTCGACCAGCTCGCGACAAAAGCACCAACGTATGACAATGCTTCTGGCGGAAAATAGGCGATCTACTCGGACGGCAAATAAGCATCTTGTTCTGCACAAAGGACAAGCGTACTGCACTAGCGAAAATTCTTGTTCTGCTCGCTGGAAACATGCGTCTCGCTCCATCTGCGCTGGAGCGTTACGGTGAGGGACCTTCCGGCGAAAAGCCTTTGTAAAAACAACAGTCAGACTTTCACCGCGGGCAGAAGACGAAAGGGTCTCGCGCGTTGGTAGCCCCGGTCGGGAGAACGCCTCACGCGGTAGGGCGAGTCTCCTTCGACGACAGTAAGCCTTTCGTGATCACGGACAGCCTTTCTGCAGTGACAGTAAGCCTTTCGCGATGACGGTAAGCCTCCTACGACGACAGCGAGCCTTTCGCAATGGCGTCGAGTCTTTTTCTGTTGCAAGAAGTTTCCAGGAGAGCGCACCATTGTGGTCAGAAGCTCATGAGATACTGTGTCCTCGTTCCTTCGGCCCCGAGTGGCGCGGGAGCCGTCCGCTTCAGTTCGTGACTTCTACGTTCCATATCGAAGCGGTAGAGAAGGAGAAGGCGTCGTTTACAGAGCGCGTAGTCGGAGGCATAGAAACTGGGGCAGCAGGAACACTATCCTCATAGGAATCTAGTAGCCTTCCTATACGGACCGTTGACAATGCAGCCCTTCTGTCCGGAGTGAAGTCGTAAGTTCGCGCTTGACACAAGCGGCTTCTCAGCCTTTCGCCGACGACCGGGCCCGTGAGCTTGAGTGAACGATGCTTCGAGTGCGGGTCGCGCGGACGTTGGTTCACAAAGACGACGAGCACATTGTTTGATCGTGTGGTTTGCGGTTCGACTCGTCAGCGACTTGGCGAGGGGAAGAATGGTCCGTCGGAGGGGCGAAGCGGCATGGAGCTTGTTGTTTCTCTTGGGACGATGGTCGTATTGTCTCTGGGCAGAAAAGGCCGTGAAGTAACGCCGGACCAAGGATGCGCATCGTACCAGCAAAGCAACAAATGGGCGATGGATACATACCGTATACGCCGCGATGGCCTAGGTACGAAGCATACCGGTAGACTGACAAGGCATACCAATACGAGCTTCAGGGCGTGCTCAGAAAGGCACCATTGTCAAGGCGCACCATAGCGGGTCATCATGCAGGGTAGCGCAAGAGAGCAGTGGGAGGCAAAGCGGACGATGGGTGGAGCCGGGACGGTCCAGACGTGCACTGAATGAACTGTCTGTGGTATGAAGCCGGTCGAGCGTGCTTTGGAGCGCGAGTCGCAGGAGGTCCAAGGCATGCTCGTAAGTGGACAAAGGCGTTCATGAACAGTGAAGTTGCTGTGCGGAAACGTCGCCGGGTAAGCAGGATCTGCACGGGGCTTGCGGAGCGACGCCGGGTATGCGGTCTATACGCAGTCCACAGCTGAGTATTCCAGTCACGAAGGCATGGTGTAAGCATGCGCTCGTACTTCCGGATGTCCAGAGCTCGCGGAGGGAGACAGCATCAGGAACCGAGGCGTCAGGGCGGGTAAGGAGCGGGTTTGAAGAGTCCATTAGTCGGCGTCGGCCTGTCGATTGGTATGTAATGAGGCGTCGGCGGGCGGATGAGAGAAAGAGACAAAAGGAACAAACAACGGCTATTCAGACAAATACGGATGTCCGATGTTGCATCGATGGGTCGATGTTCTGTGGGTTGTCGCCGCCATTCAACGTTGTGTGTCCAACATGAGCTCAGAATCAGAGTTGACGGACCATCACGGCCCGCGGTGCAGAACCAGCAGCAGCACGGGGCTCAGAAGCCAGTTGGGGGCGCTCAGAAGCGGACGGGGGCGAACCGAGGAGGGGAGTGCGGACTCGTTTCAGCTCGAAACAGATAGGCAGGCAGGCTGATGATGGATCTATCAGCGGCGCTCTTCGGCCCAATGGGCGCCCAGATGTTGGAATTTTTTGTGCGACGGCGGCGGGCCACCGTGCAGAGCTCTGTGCCGCGACGGGGAGCGCGAGACGGTGAAAATTTGCGCGGGGGCTGTGGATGGCCGGCGGTGGTGGAGGCGCAGACGTCGGTGGCGGCTGCGCGTCGCTTGGACCCACAAAGGCCGAGAAAGGCAATTTCTGAAAGCGCGTTATCGGCCGCAGGGCATTCACACGGCCTGGGCGCCCGCAAAGAGCAAGGAAAGCGCAGACGAGGGCGCCCATCTCGCGCTCCGTCGGCAGCTGCTCTTGTTCGTCAAGCCCGCCGAACACGAACGTCCACCGAGCCGCTCAGGAGAGGAGACAGTTTCAGCCGCCCACGCGACTTCTTCCCACGCAGCTTTCCCACGCCTGAGCTTAGGAGCGACAATCACTTCGTTCTCTCCGTCACCGACGACGAGCGCCGTCGTCGCCTCTTGCTTCCTCCCATCGTCCTAGACGCCGGCGGAGACATAGAACACCAGCAAGCCTCGCCCACCACCCGAGGACCCCTCCCCAGAATCTCACCCGCATCTGATATTTCCCGGTTTCCGCGCACTTTCTGGCATCTTGTTCGCTCTCGTTCCCAGCACCTCGCTTTCGACCCTATAATCTCACCGTGGACGCTACACCAGCCGCCTCTCTAGCCGAAGCACGCGTCCAGAGGCAGATCGAACCGTACGACGAGACGTACCAAACCCGATCAGGTGAGTTGGCTGTTCGCCGGCTAACGTGCTGCCACAGATGCTCATCCCATGCGCTCACAGGTCTCAGTCAGCATCGCTACACACACCCTGCTCTCTGCACCGCGCCATAACATGTCAATTTCCATGTCCGAATACCCAGTCTCGCTCCCAGATCGGACAGCCGAGTCCTCACACGGCGCCCAACAGCGCATGCGCTCCCCCGGCGCGCTACCCACCCCCAATGCTCCCTCGACGAGCAGCTGGAAGCCTATGCCCATGCAGGAATACTTGGTGGCGATCAACCGTCTGCCCCCGCCTGCATCAACACAACATGCGGCGCCCTCGCGGCGACCGTCAGTCACAGGCCCACCGCGGCCGCCCCGTCTGGATACCGGTCACCTTCCGGTCGTCTCGCCCTCCGCGACGCCCCAGATGCAGGAGCGCTGCAAGATGTCCGTCAGCACTGGCATACCAAGGCCACTGCCAGCGGTTCCCCCGGGCATGCCCATGTCGCCTTGTGCTAATATGGCACAGCCCGCGCCTGCGGAAGCAGGCCCGTCTTCATCTCCCCTCGTCCCTCCCCCACCACCTCCCGCGCTTCCGCCGGCCAGCGTGACGCCTGTCGGCCACCTAGATGCCCAGTTCGCGAAACTCGTCGTCGCGTCACCGCAACCTATACATGCGCGCCAGCAGCAGCCACCGCAGCTAATGCAACAGAATTCAGAGCCGTCGTCTCCAGAGACGCCAGTCATCGCCAACAGCGGGTACTTGTCGCCCCCGCCTGGCCCACGACCGCTTCCTGCTGTCCCATCGCCCCCGCCACTACTCGCGCCGACCCCCCTGCGGCTAGGTGCGAGACCAGGGCCGGGACCATCTGCGATGAGGCAAGCCGAAGTTCGCGATCACCTCGACATGAACTGGCAGACTCAGGTAGCGGGCCCATCGGGATCGGCCTCCACCTCCAATATCCCGCCCAAGCTGGCAAATCCTACCGAGCGTGTACGATTCTCGCACGCGCGCTCGCGCAGTGATCAATCCGAGATGTTTCGCGACGACGTTTCTATCCGGCCTAAGTCGATACGGCGGCGACAGTCCTTTACTAGCAACATCACCGACTTATCGTACGCATCGGATAGTGACGAGACGGATACAGGATATGATGAGGACGAGGACGAGGGCCTACATCGCACTCTCGGAGACATGGGCGTGCTTTCGTCCCCCGTGTCGGATCGCACCGTTGACTCGCCGCTGCATCGCCATCCACGCGAGGTCGAGGGCGAAGACGAAGGCGCACATCCTGCGGACGTGGTCAACGACGACGCGATGACCGAGTTTGGACCCAGTCCCATCAGCACCCGGCCGCTCTCGACGCTCGTCTTCAGCAACATCTCCCCCGCTGTCGACGACTTCGACAACGGCTATTCGCCCTATTCCTCTCGCAGCTCCTCTCCGCTCTCGCCCATCCGCTACGCGCCGCAGGTCGACTCGGACGACGAGTTTGCCGACGGCGCGGGCTCGGACGCGGACTCGGACGTCTCGTCCATCATGTTCGGCGATAATCCCAGTCCAACGTCGGGCAGCCCCGTCGACGAGTCACCGACGTCGCCTATCCGCCTCCCCACCCGCGCGCGGCGGCGCAAGTCGTACAGCGCAAGCACGCGCTCCCGCCGGAGCCTCTCCTCGACGCGCCGCGAGCCACCGATACCGCGTCGGCGTGTGCGCCCGTCCGCACGGCGCTCGCACTCGGTCGGCAGCCGCGACGACCTCTCGTTCACCTCGCGTCGCACGAGCACCTTCGCGGCCGGCCTGCGCGACGACTTTGGCGGGCGGTACGCGGGGAGCGCCTTTCAGGTCGACTACGACACGCCGAGCACGGCGTCGACGGACCACTCTCATCAACCGCTGCTCGCGCCTGTGCGCGCGCCGGAGGCTGAGAAAGAGAAGGAGAAGTTCGGCCCGCCGAGCGCGTTCATGAAGTTTGCGCCGCAGCTGGCGGAGGGCGGCGTCGTGGGGAGCATCACGTATGTGACGACGGGCGGGAAGGCGAAGGCACGGGGGCGGTCGGCGTCGCGCGAGCGAAAGGGCCAGCAGGAAGGGGAGAACTCGAAAGAGCGCGAGGAGAAGAAGAAGAAACGCGGGCGTGGGGTTATGGGGCTCTCCATGGGCCTCACTGGTGGCGGGAAGGAGAAGGAGGGCCGCGACCGCAGTGCGTCGGGCTCGCTCCCTCCACCACCTCCTTCTGCGCCCATAGGCTCCCGCGTCGCCGCGCAGATCCACATGATGGACTCCGCCGTGTACCATGGCACCGACGCGTACCACGAGGATGCCGCGCATGCGCACTACGTCGACACGGATGGCTACCCAACGCAGCCATTGCCTGGCATCAAGTACGCGACGACGCGGCACGCCGTGAGCCGCTCGCGCTCGGGCCTGAGCATTGACACCGCGCACTCGGGTGCGTCGTCCGCGGAGAGCTGGCGCTATGGCTCGCGTGAGGAGCTCTTCCGGCAAAAGGAGGCTTCGAAAGGCGAGGAGGTGCGGCTGAATAAGGAGGATATGTATCGGGTCGTGAATCGATAGTGAGGGTGGATGGTTGTGATGGGGAAGTTGCCGATGGTGGGTAGATGTGTTGTGGCGGATGGAGGTGGTTGGATGGAGGATCTGGATTCCTGTCTTGTGTGTGCATACGTACTGTAATGGCGCGAGCCGATGTAATTTATTGAAGCTATCTTTCTGTTTTCTATTCCTGCTTACGATGTCAATACCAGGCTCCCGTGCTCTTGTTGCGTCGCACAAATGATTCGTCAACAAGCGACACGTGCAATACTGCGCTGAGCTATTGCACAAGAGCCACCATCGATGCGGAAGCTGGTTGACGCACGAGGCTACGAGTGATAGCATTGCATGAAAAAATATACACGGATTTTATATTGGACCCGCGGGGAGTTGAACCCCGGACCTCTCGCATACTCCTCGAAGGTGCAAAGCGAGCGTGCTACCGCTGTACCACAAGCCCATAAATCTATGGCCCTTTGTGTCCTCATTATCCGGCGCGCACTAGAATCAAGATGAATAAAGAGAACGGGCCTTCTCAGAAGTTCTTTTTGTCGATGATATAATGGCCAGAAGTGTGCTGATAAGTTCATATTCCGGAACTAGTCAGTTGACGGGCAGTTAAGGTGCGGCAAAATTAAATTACAGTAGATCACTCATAGCAGGCTGCTTGCCTCAACAGCGACAATAGCCAGCGGTAAGCATCACAGTATATCATATAAATTCACCGCCGTATGTCTGTAGAAAGGCAAAAAGCTCTTTCGGCCGCAATCCCACAGCGCGCTCGAGTTGTCATCGCACCTTCGTCGTGATGTGCAATGTTCCGCGTTCCGATGTATCTGACTTATAATCAGGCGCGCCCATCGGCGGTCGGCATACTGCATTCGATACAAGGTACTCGGCGGTACAGCTGGCGGTCAGCAGCGGACGAGCGCGCCAGAGTTACAGTGAGTCACACTGAAGTTGAACTTTACACGTGATCGTCACTGTTGAACCAGCTCGCGCGGCTCCGAACCAGGTCCAGGATCAACTGCGCGTGTGCCCGCCAGCGACGAGCGCGATGATCTTCGCCTGCCTGTTTATTTACTCGCAGTGTGCGTGAGGGGCGACTCCGAGTGCGAGTTGGCGGGATGTAGGGGGATGTGCAGCGGGGCATGGGGCGTAGACGGAACCTAGCCGCTTGGTAGAATATCGCGAGGTGCAAGCCGGGAGGGACTTGCGTGCGTCAGGCTGCAGCGGAATAGAGTCTTGAAAAGAGAGGTATGCCGAGGTGAATATACTGTACCTTGACGTAGCCTGAGCTGGCGATGGCGGCGCGCTAGTCGACTCAATGAATGGCCCGATGACTCCTGATATGGGCGCCCTTGTGCGTTATTTCAGAAGGCGTTGGTAACATCGACAGCGACTGCAGAAAAATTCTATCTTCGCCGCGAGGGTTTGGTCTTCACACTGACTGAGACGCGCCACAATATAATGATAGAGAGAAAGAACGAAAAAGAGGGGAGAGAGCTTCGGTAGAGGGGGGCAGCGGGAAGAAGGAAACTACCTCGATGAGTTGGTCATGAACGAGTCCTGGTAGTTCAATGAGCAAGGGGATTGAGGACATACTGTATAGGCATCGCGCAGTGTGGGCGATGCCACCTCGAGGGCGCTATTGAGCTGCCGGCGGCAGGTCGCGGTAATCGATGGATCCGCGACACCCTTTGTGCCAGATAGGTGCACCCCCATGCCCTAAACTCCCGGCTCGTCTGTACGCGGGAAGGTGATGTGAGCTGGACCATACACAGCTGATGATCACTGGCGCCCATGCTATCGCGTCAGCGACCCATAGTGTATACCCACTCACCACATAGACTCTCGCATCGGCTTTCGGACCTGTGTGGCCACGGGCGTGTATTGCCCGCTGTGCAGAGGAGCTTCGCGAGGTGCCGACGAGATCGATATGCGACCGCCCGCCTGATATGCGTGTGCTGGGAGGTGATGCTGGGAAGGCTCAGGTGGACAACTTACCGCCAATGTGAGTGTAGGACTCTTTGCTGTCGTTGTCCAGTCTCGAGCGACCGGACGAGCTTCCAGAGGCGGATACAGTGAGCAGAGTCGACTCCAAGGACGTTGTCGACTTGGGATGTTAGGGGAGCGCTTGCTAGCGTATGTCATCGAATGTTGGTGATATCGCGCATAGTGGACGCTTTGGATGATCAAAGAGTACAGTTGGGTATGATTCCGAGTCGGTAGGAGGATGAGACTTGGCGTTCGATTTTGTGGCCAAGCGTCGGCGGTATAAAAGCAATTGATGAACGTCGACCAGCTCTTGAGTGCCGACCATATAAGAATATGCAGGCAGAAGCTTCAGGGAGCCCTCTGCTGCTGTCAAGTTCCCAGACATCGTGGTGAAAGCACTTCGAGAAGCCTGGAACAGGCCGCATGGCGATGGAAGAACAACGAAGGCTGTGACGCAAAACGTGATCGAGTAGTCACGGCCTTGCTCGCCGTTGCCGGTCTCCGCCTCAGCCGGTCTTCCTTGCCTCTGCCCGCCATGTCTGACAACGGCAACAACGGGAACAATGGCAACAATGACGACAACAACCAGCAGTCCTCCTCCAACTCGCGGCAGTCGTCGTCCACCATCAAGATCCCCCAGACCGCTGCCGTGGGCGGTGTCACCATCACCCAGCCAAAAGTGACCGCGACGTCGTACTACAAAATCGCGGAGAACCAGATGATCACCTTTGGCTGGAATATGACCTCGGTCATTGCAACGCCGACGTCCATTACCGTCTCTGCAATCTGCGAGAACGGGAACACGTACCCGGTGGGAATTGTGGACGGTGACGCGACGGAGCTCGTTTGGGACATCTACTCGTACCAACAGCACAATCCCAACTCCCCGCTCGTTCCCGCGAGCTATACGCTGTCACTATGGGACGATCGTGGGCCCGACGCTGGTCAAAAGGCCGGGTACATGAAGCCGAACGGAGAGCTGGTCTTTGCGATGTACACGCCGGCGGACTATACGTCGATCAGTGACGGTGCGTTATCCTCTTCTGCTTGTACTACGGAGACTCATCCATTGTCATAGGCTGGAGATGTGGTGCATGCAACTCTTCACTCACCAATGCGGCGACCAATCCAGCATTCCTCGGCATTGTTGTCACTTTCGTCGTGATGCTCTTGTCTGGTATCCAGCTGCTTCGGGACCAGCGTCATTGAGGTGCAGGCTGGTGGCATACGTACTGGTTGGGAATGGACCTTGTGGGCCGTCGCTTTCGTTACCAGTTTCCGTTTCACCTCTACGTTTCCGTTCTGGCATTGGACATCGTTCCCTTACGTCCCACACGACATCGCATGGACTACTCTGGATAGGTACTCTTACGCATACTTATATTGCCCCGGTAATGTGGACGATGCAGCTGTATAGAGATGCAGGCTGCAATGTGTGTACTTCGTCTGCGAACATTCAGGTTCGTGACGACTTCGCGGCAACAGTCACTCCCAATGGCCATCGGAGAAAATGGCGTATGCTTCTGTTGTCTGGCCTCTCGAGATGCTTTTGAGGCAGAGAACAGAGGAAAGAGGACAAATAGTGCAGTCAAAAGTTGAACCAAATCTGATGGCATGATCCCACGCGTTTTCGCTGTGAGTCGCTCTGCACGCTCATCCTGCCGATGAGGACCAAAAAATCATCAACATAGGCAGAGCTGCCATGCCTCTCTGATCCGGGATGAAGTAGACATAAGGGAGGCATATTGAGAGTGCATGAAAGTAGCAATAGCATGATCCAGCGTGACGTGACTATCGTGACGGAGGTCACAACAGGAACAGTTCGCCCTTCGGCATCGCCGAATGCTCGGTCAAAAGTTCACAGGAACTTACAAAAATCAATGGACTTGCTGGGAATTGAACCCAGGACCTTGAGCCATTGCCCTGGTTCAATTCCTAACCGGCGCGGAGAACATTCGCTGGCGTGCCCCCCGAGCGCCAGCGAGGAAGAAAGGGGCACGCCAGAGAATGTTCGTAGCGGCCGGTTCTTGGACTTGTATTCTAATAGCCGGGGGGAAGCGTGCGAGAGGAACCAGGCGGAGCGATGGCGACTGAGCGCAGCGACCGTCGGTCGACCGGTGAGCATCCTTTCGCGGTGCGTGTGCGCATTCTTTCGCCCCGGCAGCGATGGGGACCGGTGCTATAGGTCAAGATGCAGCGGGTTTCGTGAAGGATTTGGGCCCCGAGCGAAGCGAGGCCCAAATTCCGAGCAAGCATTTTCTCGCGGAGCGATGGGGGGCAATCTCTCGCGGAGCGATTCCGACCGGGCGTTCTTTCGCGGAGCGATTCCGACTGGGCACTCTTTCGCGCAGCGACTGGTGGGCTATGGGCCGCCGAGCATTCTTTTGCGAAGCGATGAGGGGCCATTCTTTCGTGCAGTGATGGGGACCGGTGCCAGGTGAAGATGCAACTCGTCGCGCCGACACCAATCACGCTCACTGAGAAGCCAGGACCGGGTGAAAGTCACCCGCCGAGTCCCTAGTTATTCGGTGTAACAACAACCAGCTTGCGGTTGACAAACACCCGCCGTTTGGGATTGTGACCAGTGAATCGGTTGAATATCCGGACGGGTGAAAGCCTGCACTAGACTGGCTTACTTTCAACCGTAAGTCAACCGGTCGGAACGTCGAGAGCAGACCGGTTGCATGTCATCCGTTTTATGGGGGAAATGCTACATTGGTTGATGTTACCCGTCCCGCGGTTGGTTTATCTACCTGCATACCGGGTGAGACTCCCTTCGTGCAGTTCACCCGGCCCCTGGCGTAATTCCGCATGGTAACTCAGGCAATAGATGGTACCCGCTAGGTGGTGCAGTGTGAGCCGATAAGCGGAGGAGAGCATATACAACGCTTCATAGGATCTTCTACGCTACTATACATGGCGGGTTGTAGGAAATACGGAGGAACGGGACCCATGCGACTGAGCTCGTCAACTTGAATGTCGGTAGCCTCAGTAGCTGGGAGATGAAGGACAAGTATCAGTCCTACGCCAAGAGCGAGGGCATGGATGATTGCGCACCTGAATTACTGTCCATCCTGAGGCGCGTCGAGATCAGGTAGATTATCCTCCTCGTCCTCCTCCTCAGAGTCAGATGAGTCTGCGACATCCTTACCCGCTGCACGGGCCTTGCGCCGAAGGTATTTGCGTCGGTTGCGTGTGATGGTCTTGATCATCTCCGTTTGTGCCCAATCATCGGGAAACCTCTCAGTACAGAGGTACTTATGCTGCTGGCGCCCCTGCAAGGCACTTGAATACTTGGAAATCGTGAGATACGGGAGGGGACTTACCGCTTGGAGTACGTGGCTGATTTTCTCGGGGCTCTGACGCATATACTTCTTCCAGGGGTCAAGCCCGTACTTCCAGATGTTGAAGCGCACATCAGCCTAGAAGCCAGCAAGTCAACAATCGGGGCGGCGTGGGCGATCATCATGCATCACGCACCTGGATCCGCTTGTAGATCTCATCCTCGTCCTCCAAACCCATGGCACGCTGAAGATTGAACCCTTTCTTGCCTCCGCCAGCTTCACCATCGGGCTTCTTCAACTCGATGGGACGATTATTCGTCGTGGGGCGATTTTCCTTGTCACGGGCTGCGTTGGCGGCGGCCTCTAGCGCGGCGACCTGCGCTTGAAGCATCGAGTCAACGTCAGCCTCTAGGTTCATTCAGTAAGTGCAATTGAACATAACTCACCCCGCAGAGCCTGAATCTGTGCGTCTCTCTCATCCGACGCGTCAAGATTGGCTTGATCACTGGTGCTCTGATTGCCTCTCGGTGTGCCTTCGGTGAGCTCTTGATTGCTGCCCCGATTTCCTGACGAAAGTGGAGGTCGAGCAGCGCTTGACGGGTTCACAGACTGCTACGATCTGTCAGTCTATTGCCGAGCAGGCGATGATTGTCGTACCTGGGCTTGACGCTGTCCGGCATTGTTAGGTGCGCGTGCTTGCCCAGTTGGTGGAGAGCCTTGCTCTGGAGGAGATACCTGGCCAGACGGAGACGTTAGACCCGTTGTAGGTGCGCCTGCCGTCTTTTGCTTGTCTTTCTTCTGACTGCCCTTCTTTCGTTTCTGGCGCTTTTTCGCCTGCGGATCCTCTGACGGAGGGCCCTCAGCCGTGGCCAGGTTCCGTTTGCTTCTGCGCGGTTCGGGTTCGGGTGTGTTTCCCATGCAGAGCAAGAATACGAGAGGCGATGGAGAGGTGCGTCGGAAGTCCTCGGAGAGAAATTGCGAATTTCGATCGGGAGACCTGAATTTGTGGCCACGTTTGTCGTGCATGGGGCTGCGACTAACCTCACGCTCTCTCCATATCTCTCCTTGTCACCTACGCGCATGTCAAAGTACTGCGAGTGCTCAGACCCCCTCTTAGAAGCCGCAGGACTGCCCAAATGTGACGTTCATCCCGATATGCATTTCTTTCCTCGGCGCATTCCTGCCATCCGACGCAGCGTTACTGTTCAACACCACGATGCCACCCTTTTGAATGACCCTGACCCGCGCACGATACACGTTGGAGCTGCCGACCGTTGGTTAGGCGGCCGCGGAATGGACCAAACACCGATCTCTCCATTGAGCCATGCCGTATGGCATCGGAAGGATGTACGGCCAGGCGAGGTGCTGTGCTGCTTTGAGCGTGAACAAATACTGGTGCGTTGACAGTAATTTAGGTCTCTGCTATCCCTGATATGCACTCAGCTCAAGAATACTCAGTCCGGGGGCAGTAAATCTGTATTCTTCACACTCTACTGCACGATCACCCCCGGCAAGCACGATACACGCAACCATCTCTTCCCCTCACGCTTCATCTTTGAGACTTACCACTGTGGACTCGATTGGCATGCCCCGAAGTGGGCTAGCTGGCCTACCTCTTGCTACGAGTTCGTCGATTCGGCGCTGATCGTTGCGGTCATGATCTACGGACTCATGTCAAAGGGCGGTGCGGTACGTGTATCTTAAACGTCCAATTGATATATCTTTCATCTTACCAACCTTGCTAGATGACCGTTAGTGGTGCAGACGAGCGATGGGAGCCCTTGATATGGCTTTGCGTGGGTGGGCTCAAGTACTGCCTGTACATTGCTAATCGTGTTTTCACAGACCCGAGGCACTTCTTACACCATATCTTTCCCCACTCTCGTACAACTGGCGCACCGTGTATGGAGAGAAGACGACGAAGCCTGGGAATCAGCGTTGAGGGCGCAAGTCATCGGAGTTCTGCTTCCAACCAGGTAGAACTTCCTAGTAATTATCACTGGCAGTACCCCCTTCAACAAATATAGCTGCCTATGACTCCCGTTATCCTCTGTTCGAAGTGAGAAGGCATGCCATTGTCGAGATAGATGCGAGACGAGTGCCGAACGCGTGCTGTCACCTCGCGTGACGCCGTGACACGACGACTTACTCCCTCCCATCACCACCCAGCTGAGCTGCAAGAGCTGCGCTGCAGGCGCACCTGTGGCAGTGTCTACCTCGTTGGTGGGGTCATTCCAGCAGCGCTCTCAAGTAACTGGGTGGACCTCTCGTCATGGACTTTGCACTCAACACGCACCGCTCGATCTCATATCGCTGCAAGACGTGCAATGACCTTCCATCACGGCAGGTGAGTCCCCACACCTTTTTCCAAGTATGTTTATAGCTCTAATTCGCCCAGCAGATCCCATGACGGAAGCGTAACTAGTGCCACTCACACCTCAATTCCACTCTTCCCAACCCCTCCAAACCCGGCGGTCGCCTCATTGTCGGGACCTGCCCTGTGCCACGTTGGCATCGTGAGGCCGCACGATGTTCCAGTCAAGTCTCTGCGCTTTGTCATACGCGTCTCTCGCCATCTTCTGTTCTCTCCCGCGATCCGCCGCTGCGCGCTGAGCGATAACACCCTCACCGCCCTCAATCACCGTTCATGACCAGCCACTCGCCCGTGCGCAATCACAAGCGCCCCACGCCGCAGAATCCAGGTGAGCCCTTTGTTTCCCGTCTGACGTCGCATCCGCGCGTACTCGATGGTCCGAGATCACACCCGCGAAGCGGGGATCGAGCGAGAGTCTGTTTTTCCCTTTTGAGTGACCTTTCATGTCCTGCCGACTCTATACGCGCTCTTACGCAACGCCCTACTCGCGAGCTGACCGGATCGATGTCTAGGTGTAGCCTTTCTGCAAGCACACGAGCGCTCTGCGTCCCCATCCGTGCGCGACAGGCAGGCGCGATCTGCGAAGGCGCAGTCTATTGCCCATTATGCAAGGCTACCCAAGCCCCGGCGGACAGCCCTCCAATCCGAGCCCGACGATGGGCGCGGGCCCGACCATCGGCGCGGCACCCCAGTTCCAGTCAAATCCCACCCAGATCCAGAGGCTACTTCCCACCCCGCCACACCCCTCGACCAGAATGGCGTCCCCCAACCACCACCGCCCCAGCATAGCAACAGCATGCCGAATGTCCACAATGCGCGCGGTGTCATCCACCCAATCCCCACTCGGTAGTCCTACGGGCAGGCCGGCAACGATTGTCAACATCTCCAGATGACGCCCGGGCTCGAGGCGGACATCCAGCGCGCGCACGACATGCAGCAGCTCGCGTACGGTACAGCCCCGGCGACCTCGTTCTCCTTCCCAAGAGAGTCGTACATGAAGGACCCCGCGGTCGAGCGGCTGCGCACCTCGGAGCGACACAATCCCCGGCAGGGCGCACTCAGTCTCGAGCCGCACGGGCACGGTGGGAGCCATCAGGGTTCGCCGTCGTCGACCAAGCAGCCCATGATGCCGCCCGAGCGATGCGGCTCGCCTGCCTTTGTCACGCCGATGAGCTCTCCTGGCGAGCAGAGCGCGGCGTATCGCCCGGAGTACTTGCCCAATGGGCTGTCAACGCCCTCGCGGCACAACACTGTGACAGGCGCACCCGTCGCCGAGACGCGGCCCATGTAGACGATCTCGAATCAGCAGACGCACCGCTGCAAACACACGGGCGGACATCAGACCGCTCGCTGCCCATGCAAGAGGAAGACCATGACTGTGACGACGACGACAACAGTGGCTCACCCACACCGTCGTCTGACCTCCATCCCGAAGGCAACCAGAGCCGCTCATCCGGCACAAGCCGCATGCGCCGGGGTGATGAGAGCATGCTCATTGGTCAAGACAGTGAGAAGGGCCTAATGAACGAGGACGAGTACACGCCACAGTCGCCCGCTCAGGACCTTCCCGAGCACACGCCATACGGTCCTCACCAGCACGGCGGCGACCCGGTCCGCGGCCGCGCTCGCACGGGCGCCACCGACCTCCTCGGTCTCCAAGGCCTCGACGGCATGGTCTCCGACCCGCAGGCCAACGGCGGGAGCAACCCTTCGCAGTACATGGACAGGCGGCACGCGCCTAAGCCGCAGTACCACACCTTCCCCGCGACCTTCGACCCGCGCACCACTGCTGCGCGCTTCTACATTCCCTCGACCGACGACGGCTCCTTCCTCGTCGACGGGCCCACCACCGCCTCCCTCCAGGCTATCCTCTCCTCTCCCCGGCCCGACGCGCCCATCCCGCCCACGCCGCACAGCCAGACCGCCGCGCCCTCCCCCTCGCCGCTCATCAACGCCAACGCGCGCGCCGTGTACGAGAAGGACCTGATGTCGTTCAGCCCCATCGTCCCCGCGGGCTCGCCCTACCCGTACCCCTTCACGCACGTGCGCCGCGCCGTACGTCGCGCCGCCCGACCCCAACCACCCCGCGGCGATCCAGGAGCAGCTCGCGCGCCAGTTGCAGGTGTATGCGCAGAACGACCAGGACGCGTTCTCGACGACGGAGACGATGAGCAGCACGCCGTTCCAGGGCGCCGGCTTCTTGCCGTGGGCGCTCCTGCACACGACGCGGCTGCTGGGCGGCCGGCTCCCGCCCCAGAGCGTGCAGAGCAGCCCGAGCCACGAGCCCATACCGCCGCCGCCTCAGGGCGTGGGTGTGCGCCGGCGCCCGCGCGAGGACGAACCGCCGGTCCCGAAGGTGCCGCGCAAGCCGCCGCCGCGGGTAGCTAGCACCCAGCCGCGCGAGACGAGCCCCGAGCCCTCGTCCTCTTCGGGCGAGGAAATCGCCGGGGAATCAACCGCGGCCTCCCCTCGCATGCCCGACTTTCGAGTGGGAGCGGAGGCGCCTCGCCCCCACCTGCGAGAGAGCGCTCCCGCACGCCCGGTTTTCGAGAGAGGGTACCCGCGCGCCCCCTTGCACGCCCGCCTTGCTCGCTCGGCGCACCCTCCTTCAAGAGAGCTGGCCCTTTGCCCTCCTTTGAGGGAGCGTTATATGCCCAACTCTTCGAGAGCGATTCCGCACGCCCGACTTTTGAGAGCAATTGCTGACTATTCCGGCACCGATGGTCCGGTGAGTCCGGCGACTCGCTCGCGCCGCCTCGTCTCGCTCTTGACGAGTTGGCTCTGCACCACCCAGCCCATGTCTGGTTCCATATAGTCCATATGTTGGCCCTGCTCACGCACCCAATAGCGCCGTCGGGGAAGCAAAATCATATGTGGGAGATAGGCGAGGCGAGGAAAGAAGGAAGGGTGATGAGGACAGGGAGAGGAGGGGAGGGTGGGGAAAGCAAGAACCTTCCACCTTGTGATAGCTCATGTACCATAAACATAAGAATCCATGTTGTTTCCTTCCTGATAAACCAGGACCTGCTCTCACGTGACTTTGCCTTGGACTGACACGAAAAGCATTTGCAATCGTCCTTCATCTTCTCAACACTTGTCTTTCGCGGTGGCTCTCCCATCCAAAGCTCACTCCATTCATGGGTCCCAAGCGACGTGAGGCGAAGCATATCTGCAGCTGTGGGTGCAATAAATATGTCACCAACCGCGTCGAGCGAAATCACCTTGGCGCCAACCCCCCGATGAAGGTCAAGATCTCGCGCTTCGCCCGGCAGCTTTTTGGTGGCGGGAGCGGATCCTCTGGTCAACCTACCACTCATCTACCTGGGCCCCCCAGTGATCTTCCATCATCATCATCAACTCCGGATGACCTCAACCACGCTCCGTCGCCCACTCGTCCATCTTCCACCCAGTCTTCGATGGTACAAGATGTCGATGCGGGACTGTCCGTTGATCACGAAGAGGCCACGGACCAGCTGACGACAACCGATCTGCCTACAACCGAGCCTATACGGCAGCGATACCCTATCATTGAGGTGGTGGAGGATGATGAGCCCACAACAGTCTTTGGCTTCGGGGAGGATGAGTGGATAGAAGGACAGGATGACGAGATCCCCCAGGATGAGTCGAACCCTGTGGAGGACGGCTGGAACTGGGATGAGGCACGCTACGACCCCGATGACGAGTACGACTTTGATGAAGTCCTGATGAGGGAACTTATGGACTTTCGTGCGTCAATCGCTTTTGCATCTGTGATTTTGCTGATCGCGTTGCAGGAGAGGAGCTGTCTGACCATGACATTGCCCTGCTGCGCCATTTTGCTCTGAAGAACACAACAGAAATGACGGAGGCCACCTTCGAAAAGCTGCGATTCGCCTTCCCCGAGTCGAATGTTGCCTCGTACAAGGTTACACGTCGCAGGGCCGCTTTCCTTGCCAAGTTTCAGCCCGTACCCTACGACTGCTGTGTCAACTCCTGCTGCTGCTATACCGGACCACACGCCGACAAGCAGAAATGCCCCTTCTGCAATGCCGATCGGCTAGACGCAAACGGAAACCCTCGCCGGCGATTCACATACATCCCCCTCATACCCCGACTCCGTACCTTCTATGGCAACCTCGGCATGATCGACAAGCTACGCTATCGCCACAACTTCACGTGCGAACCCGACTACGTCCAGGATGTCATGGACGGTTCTCACTACCGTACTCTGCGTAGTCAGCACGTCTCTGTCGAAGGCCAGACATTCACCCACAAGTATTTTGACGATGAGCACGATATAGCCCTCGGACTCTCAACGGATGGCTTCGCTCCTTTCAAGCGCCGCAAGAAGACTTGCTGGCCGCTCCTCGTCTTCAACTATAATCTGCCACCCGAGCTACGGTGCTTGCTAGAGCACGTGCTGTGTGTGGGCGTCATCCCCGGTCCAAACAAGCCCAAAGACTTTGACTCGTACCTCTGGCCCTTGGTGGAGGAGTTGATACGTCTGGCGGGTGGCGTTCCAGCCTACGACTCTGCGACAAAGCAGAAGTTTATGCTCCGGTCATACTTGATCCTGGCGTTTGGCGACATCCCCGCAGTCTCCATGATCATGAACATGAAGGGGCACAATGGCCTGCATCCTTGTCGCATGTGCAGCATCAAGGGCCTGCGTATACCTGGTCGCGACCGCGTCACCACGCACTACGTGCCTCTAGACCGCACGCGCCATCCCTCCACAAGAGCAGATCCTACCGCGACGAAGTCCTATGATCCAGCCCATCTCCCTTCACGCTCGCATGTGCAGATCCTTCAGCAAGGCCGCGCTGTACAGCTGGCTCCCTCGCAGGCGGCTGCAGACCGACTGTCCAAGAGCACCGGCGTGAAGGGGGTTTCAATCCTATATCAACTCCCCTCCATCCAGTTTCCCACCTCCTTTCCCTACGACTTCATGCACCTCATCTTCGAGAACGTTATCAAGAACCTAATCAAGCTCTGGACGGGTGATTACAAGGATATCCCCGAAGGAACCGGCGACTATCAGTTCGAGCGCACGGCCTGGGATGCCATCGGTGCAGCCACTGGCGCTTCTGGGGACACCATACCAGGTGTTTTCGGCGCCCGTCCACCCGATATCGCTCAGGACAACACTAGCTCCACTGCCGACACTTGGTCCTTCTGGATCCTCCATATCGGCCCCGCCCTCCTTTCGTCACGCTTTAAACGCCCCGTATATTACTCTCATTTCATCTCCTTCGTCCGCCTGGTCAACTCGTGCATGAAGTTCAAGATATCACGTCAGGAGCTCGACCTAGTACGCCAAGGCTTTCGGGATTGGGTTGTTACATTTGAGAAGTGCGTGTTCCTTCTCTTTCGCTCCTTCCTGTCTTGTCAACAACTCATCACTGTTACCTAGGCTCTACTACCAGCACGATCCCCTCCGCATAGCCACATGCCCGGTCACCATACATGCCCTTCTCCACATCGCTGACAGCATCGAACAGATGGGGCCGGTGTGGACGTACTGGGCGTTTACAATGGAGCGCTTTTGTGGGCGCGTGCAGCGCGCGATACACAGCCGTAGGTTCCCTTGGGCGAACATCGATGTCCACCTTACCGCGATGGCGCAAATTAATCAACTCAAGCTGCTTTACGGCCCAAAGATCGCACAGGAGCTGTCATTGACGGCGCCACCGAAAGAGCGCGTCGAGGGAGAGTTCAGGCATCCATCTTGTGAGTGGCTCTTTCAAGTACTTTTCTCACCTAACCGATTCGTCCCAGACCCGACGTGCGCGCTCTTACCGCCCATGCGACGTGCTCCCATCGACAGCTCCCAGCTGGACAAGATCTGCGTACACCTTCAGACACGGTACAATGCAGATGCGGCCGATGTGCGGCAGCGCATCAACATCGACTCGATTCGTCAATATGGCCGTGTCCGTGTTCTCAATGGTGGTGATGACATGCGCGCGTCAGAGCTTGTCCCGCTAGCCAGTGACCGGCGTGATGCGACGTGGGTCAAGGTGCGAGGTACCATCCTGCCAGCGATGACCCTACTTACTCTCCTCCTACAGTATGACCTACTTGTAGATCGCAATAAGCACCGGCGTCGCGCGCCCGAAATCCTCGTGCCCAAGTCGTTCTTCGGGCAACTCATGAACATCTACGTCGTTGAGGTTTTGGCTTCACCTCAACTCCACCTCACTGAACCAGAAACCGTGATACTCGCTCGCATCCACTCATGCACGCCATGCAATACGAATAGTCTGGGCCAACTGTACTACAAGGACATGGGGAGGTACGAAGTTGTGGACATTCACACTGTGCAGTGCTTGGTTGGACGTGTCCCGCGCCGGTGGCCAAACCCGGATCTGTACGCTATCTTGGATCGCAGTAGCGACCTGAATCATTCCCTTTACATACCAGACACAAACTAATTGATTTACGCTACTTTGAAAGTCCAATACACTGACGGAACGCGCTTGTACGTACGAGGACAAAGAGGGGGAAAGTCAACCGCTAACCAGGGTGTGCCTTCGTCGGGAACGTACCAGTTGACATTCTCCAGATCACTTTTCACCCATTTAGCAACCGCTGATCCGATACCCAGTGATACCTCACCGAAAAACGGATGAGCGTCACCCGGTATCGGGGTCACAGTGGCTGCCCTCGCCGTGGGTATCACTGCGCGGGCTGGTCTTTCGACTCGCGTCGCCGTCGCATCCCGTCGCATCTCATCTCGCCCCCAACCAAGCTCACCTAACGTCCAGCACTCCAGCTTTTCACCAACACCCTCGCCCTCGCCACCGTTGACGCGGTCGTCGACGAGCATCCGCCCGCCGCGATGCTCGCCATCAATTCTTCTTATTTAGCTTCCCGCTGCTTCTTCCGTCGATCACTACTGACAGCGCTCGCCCCGCCCTCTCTCTCCCTCGCCGCCGCGGCGATTGTGTGATAGCGGGGGAGGCCTCGAGGACGTGCGCTTGGGTGCGAGGGTGCGGGCACGGCGACGGGCGGGCGGGTCCAGGGACTCGCGCGCGCCGCCGCCGATCCTTGTGGTCGGATTCCTGGCAATTAGCGAGTCCAGCGATTCCTAGCTATTATGGCATATAACATGTCGAGGGAACTGGCGCGCGCGCACGCCCCTCTCATGTCTTCCTTCTCCCCTCGGCACCAACGCTTTCTTGAGCGCCTCAACGCGCTTCTCGACGACCCGCTCGCGCCGCTTCCAAAAAAGCAGCAGGCGGCGTTCAACAAGCAGCTCAAGGAGCGGCTCGCCATCGTCAAGGCCTACGCCGGAGCTGCCACCCCGCGGCGCTCGAAGGGCGTGCATCGAGCCCGGGCCTCCGCCTCCGCCGCCACCGCCACCGCCAATTCTGCTGTCGACACCGCCCAGGCCCGGCTTGACGCCATCCTTGAGCTCGAGCCCGGCCAGCGCGACATGGCAGATACCTGGCGCATTGCCCTCCGTCCGCCGCCACAGGTCAGCCGCCGTGAGGCCGAGGACGCCGCGATCGGCAGACTCTTGCAAGGAATCGAACTCCACCGGCCCGGCACTTGGCGCAAGTCGGCCCCGCACCTGAACGAGCGCCACCACGCACTACAGGCGCACGCCAAGCTCCAGACGTACTATGGGGACGACGGCAGCCGGCTCGTCCAGTTGCACAGTGTGAGTGTGCGTCCGTCATCTCGTCTCACACGCTCACCTCTCTCTCTCTCTCCCTCCCTAGCGCATCTCGTCCGGCGAGACCGCCGGCGACCTCAGCTCTTTTTACACCCGGCTCGACATTCAGCTCGACACGCTCGAGTTTGGGCTTCGCTGGCTCGCCATCGGCGCATCGTCGTCCAATGGCGGGCGCTCCATCGTCAAGGAAGAGTTTTATCGCAACGCGTATCTCGCCGAGTTTCCCGCCGCCGACAGGAACACCGTCCAGCAAGACCCAGAGTTTGCGCGCTGGAAGAAGAACGTGATGGGCTCGGTCGTCAGCGGCAGGAACAGACTCGTTCAGGTCTATCTCAAGGTGAGTCGACTTTTGCGCACTCTTCCTGCCGCTAATATCCCGCAGTTTGGTTTCCTCATTCTCATCGACCCCTTCTGGGACGCGCGCAAGCTGTACAACAACGCCCGGACGAGCCAGTTTCCCACCCTTGTCGCCCTCCTCTTGGACCAACACAAGGCATCACGTTTGCCCTCTAATCAGACCGTTGCCAGTTTCCTCACCAGTCTCAACTCGACATACCGCGACCGTGCTCAGGACCTGTACACGCTCGAACGCGAGCTGTTTGGCGCGGCGGAGGAGGTGCCCGTGGATGAGGGAGAGGAGGAGGAGGAGGAGGAGGAGGAGGAGGAGGAGGAGGACGACGACGACGACGAAGTAGTGTTTGAGCTCCCTCTGTACCAAGATTAGGCCCATGCAATGCATGGACAAAACATATCGATCATGTTGAACTTTTGCCACGTCATGTTTGTGCCTCGGTCCCGAGTTTTGATCCGTTGTGCGAATCCCGTCGCCAATTCCTAACAATTCGTCCCCGCTCTCTTCGTTCCGCCCTCCTCTCATGTCGCTGCTCATGACGCCGGTGACAGCATTGAGCTTCCTTTACGACGGCGACATGCATAAAACCAGCACGTTCAGAGCTCGCGTTCCATGGATGCCCACCTCCCCGCCCACATCCGCAACGCACTCCAACCCAACGTTCGCCGAGCGGCGCAGCAAGCGTCGCACATGCCTCGCGCGCCGCCCTCCATGATGACCGGTCTACGGCGCCAGGTTGCCCCACCACCACCACCACCACCACCACCGCCTCCGCTGGCTCCTCCGCCAGACCCCGCTCCCGATGCCGCAGCCAACCCCGTCGAGGGTGCAGAGGACGATGGAGAGGCAGAGGCTGATGACGACGCCGACTACATGGAGATTCGACTCGCTGCTACCCACCTGCCGCCCGTCTTCAGTCAGATGGCCGCCGCTCACGTACCCGACGTTGGCTTTCAGCCTCCCGCCGTGCCAGAGCCCGCACCAGCTACGACCGACTACACCCCAGTCAGTCTCGCGGACATTCCGGTCGTCGGCAAGCGTTTCGGCAACCCAGAGATCCTCAGCAAGGCTGAGCAAACTGTCCGGCGCGCAGAAGAGAGGGCGCTCGCCAAGCTCGGCATGACCTCCGATCAGCTCGTCGACTCCGTCCGAGGCTCGGGAGACGACGTGCCTTCGCGTGTTGCACCACAGACCGAGGCGGTCAAGATTCGCGCCGCTGTCCGTTTCGAGGCGTACTTTGAGCGCTGCTACCCGGGCCTCCCAAAGGAGTACGCCTGGCATGCAAAGTCCATCCTCGATCTCACCCTCTCCTGGCTCGACTATCAGGTCCGTACCTTCCTCTGCCACGCTCGCCCTCGCTCACATGTCCCGCCTCACAGCTCGTCATCGTTCAAAACTCCATGTCGCGCACCGAAAAGCTGCAGTCCATGACCATCGCCTGGTGGGCTCACTCGCACGTGTCCAACATAATCCGCGCCGCCGTCGATCCCGTCACCAAAGACCGTTGCGCTGCGGAGATCCTCGTCACCCACAGGCTGTATGATCGCATGATAGACCAGGTCGTCGCCCGTACGTCGCCTTCCTCCTCACTCCTCTCTCGTTCCTCACGCCTTTCTTCAGTCGCCAAAAAATATGACCTGCGACGGAAGCGGCCCAACAAGCTCTACTTTGACTACCCTGAAGTTGGCCAGATCATCGGCACCGTGCTGGGAGGGCGTCTATCGTCCAACAACTGGATGCGCGACTGCTACCGCATCCAGAAGGTGCTCGTCATGTTCTACTGTGGCTCGCGACCGAGCACCATCGGAGACATCAATCCGCGTGGACAGCCAGACCCCGCCCGCATGCTCACGCTCTCGAGCATCCTCTGGGAGAGGGTGAGCGAAGCGATGTTCATCGCCCAGATCACGTTCGACTCGTGCAAGGTACGCTCTCGCTCTTCTCTCGCCAGCCCTCACTGCTCAAAACACACCCTAGGGTGCTCTCCACTCGCACAATGTCAGGGAGCAGGTCATGAATATCCGCTCCGTCAATCGCCCCGAGTTCGTCATGTTCGACCTCACCATCTGGCTCCTCGCCACCCACTACCATGAGGGATACTTTGGCACAAAGTATGGCGATGTACGTATGATCTGTATATGCGCATACACCTTGCTCATTCTTGATTCCAGACCTTTATTGCCTTTCTCCAGCACCCCGCCCGCGAGCGAACGTACCTGCCACAGTTCAGGAAGCGAGCAATGTACGTGCCTCTCATCAATGCCCATCACATCACTGATTGCGTACACCAGCTTCCCTGCCATGAACAAAGGCGGTCGCACCTTCGACTACAACCAGCCCTGCTCTGCACGAGCGATCACCGAAGCTATCAACCATGCCGCCGCCGCCGCCATGCTGCCCGCCACCGGCTCCTACGTACTTCGCCGGGCTGGAGCGAACTGGGTGCGTATAGCAGCCCCTCGAGGCGTGCGCATATACTCATCCGTGCACGAACAGATCGCTGGTGTGATCGGCCATGTCGCCGCCCTCGACTTTCTCAACCACAGGGCGGTGGGCGAGACTGCCATCCTGCGCAACCACTACCTACGCGGGGCCAAAGACTATGACTGGACGGGCATTCGGTTCGGTGTCGCAGACGGCATTCTGCCCGAAAAAACAGAGCACCAGCGCGAAGGCCATCTGCGCATTTCCGTCGCGGTTGACGCTATATGCGTGGCAGCCAGTCGCTACACAGCTGCGGCTCAGCCGGGGACAGCCGCGACCGCGTCCGTCGAGGAACTGACCACGTTCGCTGCCCGCGAGAATCACCTGGAGGTGAACGCGGCGGCTGATTCGGTCAGTCACATCCCTCTCCTCCCGTCCCTCTCCCTCATCAGCCCATAGACTATGGAGCAGACACAGGCCATTGCCGCTCGTCAGGCCGTTGTCGACAAGATTTACGCGCTATTCACTGGCTACGACAAACAGTCCGTGCGCCCGGATGCCATCAGGAACATGATGAACAACGCCAAGATCAGCGGGCACAAGACCTGCTACGTCGACGACACGCCCGAGAACCAGGCGCTGGCGCAGTCGGTGCGTGAGCTGAGCGTGCTTTTGTGACCCGTCGGGCAAACTCGTTCACAGCTATACGACGAGTACCTTGTACTCAATGAAAATTGCGGCAAGGTGCGCAAGACCACACGCCACCAGGCCAGCCGAGGCGCGATCAAGAAACGGAACAAGGACGCCATCGATGGCGTAAAGAAGGGCACCGGTGAGGAGCGTGCTGCCGCCGTACACCTCCTACGCGACCCATCGGCGCCCATCACGAACCTCATCCTCCAATCGCTCGCCGGCGACGGCCGCGACCCGGCGGAGCTCATGCCAGTCCTGCAGGACGATGAGCAGGGGGCGTTGCTGCTCAAAGAGGCCAAGCAGGGTCGGGGCAACCTCAATCGCCTGCTGACCCGTCGTGTGGGCGGAGACGACGAGGAGGAAGAGGCGGACGGCGACTTTTCCAACCTGCCGCCACCCTCGCCTCACGCGACGCTCGCCGGGCTGGACATGGTGCAGGCGTGGTTCGCCTTTGCCGCCATTGTCTATGGCCCTTTCTACACGAGCGCGCAGGAGCAGCCGCTGATCGTCATGGAAGGAGGGAAGCAGAAGTTTGTTTGCAACCGCTGTCTCATTCTCGCCAGGCATTGCGAGAAGAATGTTATCGTTAGCGCCTTGTACGTGCCCAAGTTCAAGGGTACGTACGAGAGCCTGAGTGCGTACGGAAAGCACAAGTACGTCTCCTCCGCCGTCTCGTCTCGTGCGCGCTGACCGGAATCTCGCAGCAAGCGACTCCATCACTTGTGGCGGCAATTAATTCTCGAAATCTATCGCACAAAGCAAGGCCTCGCGTGCCCTGCTGGAGACGCCTTGTACGCTCCCGTCTATCACATCTTGCTGTGGACTGACGCCTGCGCAGCGCGTCCGACTACGTTGCCCTCGTCGAACACATGCACACCAACTGTGCGCGCGCGCAGGAGTACCTCGCCATCTACGAAGACTTCAAGACCATCAATCGCTCGCTCGCGTACTCCAAGGACAAGAGCACCGGTGAGCATCTGGGCACGCTCAGGGGCATCGGCAGGGCATCAGGCAAGAAGGGCAAGAGCACGACCGCCAGCAAGGATGCGACCATCAACAAGGGCAAGGCCGGCAGCAGCAAGGGCAAGGGCAAGGCCAGAGACAACAGCGACCGCGGTGATGTGTGCAAGCCTCCAACGCCCATCCGTGCCGCTCCTCGTCCCCCGATCGTCATACGCAGCGCCAGCGACGAGGACATCCACGGTGGACCCAGCGCGCCATACCTCCTGTCTCCATCCGCCTCTGCGGAGACCTCTACGGCACTCGGATCGGGCGCGCAACCTCCTGCGGTGACAGACTTGACCGAGGTGCTGCCTGACTGCGACCTGGGCGGAGGACTGTCCGCGCAGGGCACCGACATGCTTTTCGACATCGCTCCCCCGGATGTCAACATTGATCCCGCCCTCATGGACAGCTGGCTCGCATTCCTGGACGATGACAACACTCTCGGTGACGCGATGATCCAAGACAACTCTGCCGCACTCCCCGTCGACACCTCCAGCGTCGATCCTATCATCGCCCATCATCCGGACGACTCGGGCGACCCTCACACGCCTGCGTCTCAGGACCTCGCCGCAGCCCGTGGCGATTCAATCACGCCCTCGTCGTCGCCTCTTCCACCGACTGCTGCTGTGCTCATGCAGAACGCGCTGCAGCGTGTAGACGAGGTACGATCACCTTCTTCCACTCGCGCACACAATTTCCTGACAGACTTCAAAAGCTGATACAAGATGATGTTACTGATCAACGCGCCCACGCCCTCCGCCAATTCCTGGAGGAGGCGCTCGCTCGTCCGAGCGACATCTCTGTTCAAGACTTGCAGGCGCATGTGCTGCATGTACCCGCGGACTCATCCGCCCTCCAGGTCCACGATGCCCTGGCTCGTGCCCAGGCTTTGATGAGCGAGGTTCGTCACTTCCCCCACCCGCTCGCTTGGCGCTTACCTTCTTCTTCAGTACAATGGCGAAGACCAGGCCATTGCACAGGCTATGGCACACGCATTCGAGGTAGCTCAGCGGATCCCCTTGACGTTTGGGGAGGACGAGGTAGCTGATGCCCTTCGTGGCATTGATGAGCTTTATCATACATCCTTCTACGACATGTAGACCTGTGTAATCAGAGAGTGTGTGATAGTAATGTACAATGATACGTGCTTGATAACAACGAAAGCAACGAACTGCAGCGAAAGCGAGATAGCAAAGACAAAAACACGGTGAAAGTGAGTTAAGTACCAGGTTCAAACGAAGCAGCGGACGAGGTGGGCTGGGCAGGACCCGGAGCGTATGGCATCCCCTGCATAGCGTACCCCTCAAGCCAGGGTGCGGAACCTAAGAAGGCAGGGTTGATCATGAAGGGCGCTGAGGGTAGATTAGATACGAAGGACTGCATATGCACACATACGTTGCATCTGCTGCTGATTCTGCAGTTGACGACGTGACTGAGGGGTCTGGGGCGTACGTTGTTGCATTATCTGTGATGGAAGATGCTAAGCGAACGTGCTACCACTGTACCACAAGCCCTGTGAACTTCGGAAGATTTTATCCATCGATAACTACTTGCGGGAGGCACCCTCAGCTTCGGTATGAGGTATTTGTCCGTTCCTTCTCTTTATGAGCCTCGGCACTGGACTCCTGACCGCTTTATGCAGTGAACATCTCGTTTGGGAGCAGCACGCCCTCGCCGTTCTAGACCCCGCAGAAGGTTTACTGGAGATGCACTTTTCTCCTAGTTCAGACTTGGCTCTCAGATACTGTTCATGGATACATAGGATTGGATTAGGATGTCTACTAAGATAAGTAAGTAATCGCAACCTGGTTTCGCATAACTTCGCTCTACGGGTTCATAAAAGGGATGTGTAGGTTGAGAGAACAATACAATGGACGTCGTGAAAACAATCTACGCTGAGCAATTCACAAGACTCAAGAGCATTCACACCCGTCGCTTCCCCTTGCCACTCGGCTGAGGGGTACTGTCCTCATCCTCCTCCAACTCCGTGGGGATCTCTTCGCTGCTCATCGGCGTCAAAGGGCTCAAGGAGCGCTCCGCGAGGGGTCTATCCTCAGGAATGTTCTCTAGAGCCATCTCCCGGCGAAGGAGTCCGCCCCGGCCGGCAGAGTGACCGACAGGGATCGCGGGCTGGTGCTGCTGGAAGTGCACGGGCGCGCTGCTGGGGCCAGCCCCGTTAGCGTC
Organism: Schizophyllum commune H4-8; assembly: GCF_000143185.2. Lineage (NCBI taxonomy): Eukaryota > Fungi > Basidiomycota > Agaricomycetes > Agaricales > Schizophyllaceae > Schizophyllum > Schizophyllum commune. Next base: position 1,610,044 of record NW_026089547.1, on the reverse strand, counting down.
CCTGACCAGGGCGGCCTGCGCGCTGGGGCTGCCCCAGTCGCCAGAGGTGGACGGCTGGTGCAGGAGGCGGGTGAGGCGCGCGGGCGTCTTCCCCGTCCCCGGGCCATTGCGAGCCGGCGTAGGGGACCCAGGAGCGGATCCGGCAGGAGTACCGTGCGCAGGTTTCTTGGGGCGGTGGGGAGTCTGCACCATGCGCCGGGCAGGCGTCGAGAGAATGGTCGGGCCTGGGAGACGCGGGTGGCGGTGAGTGCTCGCCCGACGGTGATAGTTAGGGTTGACTGGACGGTTGTGGTGGTACGGCGAGCGCAGCGCCTGCGCATTTGGGCATGGCGTGGCGGTCGGCTGAAGGCCCTGCGATGACTGTCCATCAGACGCGGCAAACGAGAAGGGCGGGTAAGCCGCGGCTTCCGCCTGCCGCTCGAGCTCCGGGTTCAGCGCCTGGCCATTTTCGTCAACGAGGATCGTGCCCTCGGGCCCGAGCCCCTTGCGCGTTTTCTCACCGAGACGCTCGCGCTGGAACTTCCACAGCTCGTGCAGGACGTCCGTCTCCCGGAGCGCGAGGAGGTCTTCGTCGGTGAGAAGCATGAGCTGCCGGAGCTGGTTGCGCATCGCGTCGGCGTGGGTCTCTCGCAGGAGCTCCGTCTGCGTGAGCTGGGGCGGGCGCTGGTGCTGCGGGATCGGGATCTCGGCGAGCTCGGGGTCTTCATCGTCGGTCACGAAGAAGACGCGGTGGTTGCGGAGGTCTGGGCGCGTCGTTGGGCGGTGGGGCGCGCGGAGAGGGTCCTCTTGGTCGGGCACCGGGCGGGGTGCGGGAGTGGTATAGCGCTCGAGTGGCTTTGGGTTGGAAGAGCCTTGCGAAGGGGCAGCTTGCTGCGACTGGCTGTTCGCCACTTGGTCGTTACTCCGTTGACTATCGCGCGCCAAGTTTGCGGCGCTGGTGAATGTGATGCTGCCCTGCCGATCTAGAGTATGCACGCCATCTTCGCCGACTTGCACATCACAGCGTGCGAGGGGCTGACCGTTGCTGTCGGTCACCACCAGACTGCCAGTCCGACGAAGAGGACGCCGGGTGGAGGTGCCTGCCCTCCTAGTACCAGCTGTGGCGGTGGCATTCTGCTGTGGCGCGACGGCGGTCTGGGTGGCATTGTTGCTTGCAGCATGTGTTGCGTGCTGCTGTTGCTGCTGCTGAGCCGCCTGAGCGCGGGTGTGGGAGCGAAGACGCATCGTAGCGGTTCCGGTGGTGGCAAGGAGCAAGTCAATGTGGAAAGGGAGGAATCGGAACTATGCACAGCGCCTTCTTTGCAAAGGCCTTTATACGATTCAGAGAGGGCCTCTGGACCATTCATGTGACGCACAATGGCCATCTTTGACGGATGGTCAAACCGCCTTCGGCTGTGCCCTTTGTCTGTGACGTGACATAGCAGCATCATGGCCCGCCTCACAAAGCCATGCATGTTGATGACAGTACCGTTCATGTCTTTGTTCTGTATGTCCGTGCGTGCAGGAGAGTTACCATGCAACGTACCGACAACAGACAAAAGCATATCCAGCTGGGCCTGAGCCGCTGGCTGAAGCTGCGATAGCCATCCGAGAATTTTGGCTCGGCGCTGCTGATAGAATTGACACCCCAGGGCTGATATCAGAGGGAGGAGAGAAGAGAGGCGAAAGGTCAAGTCGAAGTTCGTCACAAGGAGCGCGAGGCCTGAGTTCCGGCAAATGCCGATTACTCTACAATGGCCGCGCCACCTCACGTGGTGGAAGGGTCGACGGTCCGGACTCCGCTAGCCACTCTTGCTCCTGACTACGACCATCCCATACTTCTCCTGCTCAGGCTGCTCTTGTGCAAGCACAGTTTTGAGAACATCTTGCTGACACGGACCCACTTCTTTCGTTGAAAAGCGACGTCGAAGACGATCTCATCGCCTTGCTGTGGCACGACGTCTCTTCCTTCGCGCATCATTGCTTCCTGCGAACATGACATCGACCTGAACGATTTGACACGACCTCGCAATTCCACAAGCGATTCTGACGACCCTCACTACCAGGAGCTGCGCTCCCTGAACATCGCTATCCGCATTTTGACATGACTGTTCCCTCGCGGACGAGCTCGCCAATGCCTGAAGGGCGTTACGAACCTCCTTCGTTGTCGCCAAGCCCTTCGCGCCATTCTTCCTCTCAGAATGTCACTGAGAGGACAGAGTCCCCTCAAGCCTGCGAGCCGCCGATCCTTGGCCGAAAATCTGTCATCTTGATCTTCATTGGCCTCATATTGGCCATCTTCGTGTCTGCTTTGGACGAGACAATAGTGAGTGGGCTGAGTTATCCCTGAAATTCCGTTTGATCTGATCTGTCTTGTGGAGGTGGCTACTGCGGCAGTCAACATTACGTCTGACTTCAACTCGTACGAACTGTATTCTTGGGTACCTGTCGCGTACCTCGTCACAATCAATGCAGTACAGCCGATATACGGTACGGTGCTGATTTCTTTGCATATACTAGAACACTAGTAATGGCGCTTATTTCCTTACTTAGGCAAGCTGTCCGACATCTTTGGTCGCCGACGTACGTTGATCCTTTCCGCAACAACTTCTTCGCTTACCCCTTCACAGTCGTCCTCCTTTTTGGCCTATCAATCTTCCTCATTGGCAGTATAGGATGCGGCTGGGCGTACGTGAGACCATTGACTTGATCTGCCTTTAATACTTACCTCCGCTGCAGTCCGAGCATGATTTTCTTCATCGCAGCTCGCGCCGTCTCCGGTATAGGCGCCGGAGGCCTCATCAATATGGCGTACATCGTTGTCGCCGACCTCTTCTCTCTAGGTGAGCAAGAGTCGGTCTTATTCACTACCGCGCACGACACTGAGTCGTGTAACAGAGGAAGGGCCCAAGTATCGCGGACTTCTTTCCCTAGGCTTCGCCTTTTCCAACGTCCTGGGCCCCATATTGGGCGGAGGTACAGAATGCTCGTAAAAGCCACAACTCTACCGCTGACGAGCGTCTCCAGTCTTTTCCAGCCAGACGACCTGGCGATGGTGCTTCTGGATTAACATACCCTTGGTCAGCATAACCATCCTCGCCATCGGCGTCTTCCTCCGCCTCCCTCGCCGAGCCCACGCCGGATATCGCACCGAGATGAAGTGCCTCGACGTTCTCGGCGCGCTCTTCATGGTCGCGAGCATAGCGTGCTTCGTGCTTCCCGTGGTACGTGTCAAGTTGCTCACCCACCCCTGCACGCCTTCCCCTTTACTTACGTACCGTCCCGCAGAGTCTCGCGGGAAGCTACTGGGCCTGGAACGCTCCAGTCACGATCGCCCTGTTCGTCGTGTCCGCGATCAGCCTCGCGCTGTACTTTGTGGGCGAGTTCTACGTTGCGAAGGAGCCTATCATCCCGTTACGCCTCATGAAGAATGGGGGGCTTGTCGCGACCTGGATGACACTGTTCTTCTACGGCATGACCTTCATCACGTATCTGTATTATATGTGCGCTGGTTCCCCCCACTATACATCCGTCTGTTGAAGCTGATGCGGCTCATTCTCACAGTCCAATGTGGTCCCAGGTCGTCGACCACAGAACCGCCGTCATCGCCGGCGTCCTACTAATCCCACTGCTGGGCACATTCACGTCTGCCAGTCTTATTTTCGGACCAGCGATGAAGGTCGCAAGCCGCTTTCGCTGGCGGCCAACACGTACGATGCTCTTGATCGGCGTGCTCGTCCACCTCCTCGGAGCCTTCCTCATCGGCTTCGTCTTTGCGCCCGGACGCCACGTCGCCGCAGAGATCATTGTCCTCATGGTGTACGGCGCCGGCTGCGGCTTCACGATCCAATCGTCGTTTCTCGACGCGCAGGCGTGTGTGCGTCCGGATGGCAAGTGATATATGCAAGGCGTAGAGGTGGACGAGGAACTTATATACGCTGCGCCCAGACATCGCCATGTCGAGCTCCGTCGCCGTGCTGTTCCAAAACATTGGCAGCACTGCGGGGCTCGCAGCTGCCGGTGCTATAAACCGTGCACATCTGTCGCGGGCCTTCGCAGGCATATCGGAGGACATCATTGTACGTCGCTTGCATCCATCTCCGTTCGTACCTCGAGCTAACTGTGTCTGCTCATTCTCTCCTGCCGCGCTGCAACCCCCGCCTTTCGCGCGCCCTTGTCCTCCCCTCAGTCTCAGGACACGCTCTCCCGTATCCTCAGCAACGCTGACCTCGTCAACGAACCCGGCCTCCTCAGCGACACAGCGCGCGAGTTAGTGCGCACTAAGTTCTCCGACAGTATCCAGCTGGTCTTGCGCGTGGCCATCGCATTTGCGGGCATGGCTGGGCTTGTGGCGCTGTTACCGCGACAGCCGTATACAGCGCGCGCGGGTGATGAGCGCACCAGCGCGAATGAACAACGCACTAGCCGAACTACCGAGAAAGAGGCACGAGAGGTGGAAGAGGGGAAGAACGCGGACAATGGGCATCGCCACGTCCCAGATCGGGAGGTTTAAAGGCACGGACTGGTGGGATCGAACGCTGACTTTGACACACTGTATATATACCACACGACTACTCATCACACATACAGAATTTCATGAAGCAATCAACACGACCATAGTGCGATAAAGCAATCGATGCACGGGCACGTAGAGGTTGTCCACAGTCACGGTGCGTCAAAGTTCAACAAGCAGAACGTGACACCCACGTGGTCGCCATTGAGATGGAATTTTGCATTCCCACGACCGAACAAACACTGGGTCTTTCCCTCCCGCACTTTGAAATGCTCGAAAAGCTATTCAAGCGATAAGCATTACACAGCAGCCCTCTACCTCAACGAGATACGTTCACATATGCCAATCTCAACCAGAGTCGGCGACGATGGACCCTTTTGGTCAGACACACAGTACACAGTGGCTTTTGCGTCCTTCCCCGCGTAAGCATAGCCATATCCAGGATCAGGATGGGGGACGATCTCGTGGTGATTCTACCGATCGAATGCGCCGTCACAGCTAGTCCTGCATAGCGTTTCTGCTCGGGCGCTATTCCGGAGATGGGTACGCGCCTGCCATCATCGATTGTTTGACGATCCCTTCTGAAGGCAGAAGGGAAGCACTCAAACCATGCCAAGACGAAGCTATCTGCAACTCATGGGGGACCTTGCATAGCGTGCCCAGAAACCCTCGTCTATCTCGAAGAATATTGCAGCTTGCCCAAGGAGACATTGTTGACGAGCTGAGGCGGTGCAATGTGACCGTATGGACAGGAGCTGATTGAACTCCGAGAGGACCCCGGATAATTGGGGGGAGGGGTAGTTCGCGATGTCGGATTTTTTGGGGCCTCAAACGCTCCAAATGTCTCTGAGAAAGTCGGAGAAATGGGTAGGTTGAGGGCGTCAGCTTACTTTGGAAGTCGGACTTTTGGTACCCTGCCTGAGTTAGGTATCAGACAAAACAGCACGAAAATGCCTACATGGTGCACTGGGTACGCGCGAACAGCGAGATACGTCGAATGGCGTGGTTTCCCGTTCAAAACAGGCCCTCGGGAGAGGCACAGAAAGTCGCAGGAAATGCTGAATATTTGCTCACGTGACAAAACAAATAACTGATTTCCCTAATCGGGAAATAAAAAATTTCGGCGGCCGACGAGGTTGGTTAAAAAGTCGGACTTTGGCCGCCCTTTTGGCCAAAAAATGTCGGACTTGAACGCCGCTGTTTTGAGGAATTCCGGAACTAACCTCGTCGCCCATTATCCGGGGTCCTACTCCGAGGCGGCGCTGTCGCGCCTGTAACAAGCGCCCGTGCATTGTCGTGCCCCGCGCCGCCTTTTTGATATCACTTACACGACATCAGCACCACTGCCGCAGCTTCTTGATCGCCTCGCCGGCACCGCCGCTCCTCCATGCCCCGCGGCGCTTATATAGCGCGTTCGCGGTGCCCTCTTTCGCCCACTCACAGCGCCCAGCACCCCCGCTCGGCGCTCAGGTTCTGTCCGGTTCACATACAAGGTCTTCATCTGCTTTCGTCGGCCCTCTCCAGCTTTCGAAACTCCTCACGACTTTGATACTCATTCCTAATCTGCAACCATGGTTTACGGTGTTCGTTCGCGCAAGTTTTGCTGCTGCCTTCCGGTCCGCCTTGGCGTCTTTGTGAGTTGTAGTCTTCTCTTTCCCGTCAGCTGTATTGATCGGGAATGCAAGGTCATGACCCTCTTTGGCGTTTGCGGTGGTGGTCTCATCGCGGGTGTATCTTGGTACACGCTCGCTCACAAGGGTGAGTGCGTGTCCATCTCTAACGTGAATGTCGCTCATCGCCTTCTGTCAGAATCCAACTACGCGGCAAGAGTAGATTCCACCGAACTCAAAGTCGGCGCAGCCATATATACGCTCCTGACACTCATATGCCTCTTCGGGTATGCTCATCCCCTCCACCACACATCCATCCGACTGATCGCCTCTCAGGCTGATCGGCTGCGTCTTCCGCCTCCGTGGGCTCGTGCGCATATTCCTCTTCATGCTCGCGCTGCACTTCATCGTGAGCGTGGGCACCGGCATCTGGAGCCTCGTCCAGTTCTTCCACGACAGCAAGCAGGAATGGATCGACAAGTGCATCGACAGCTTCCAGGACTGGGAGTCTACGAACAAGAACTCGGACGTGGACGAGCAGAATCTTTGCAAGGCGGCGTATAGTGCGGCGCGCTGGAGTGTTCCCGTTGTGTGGGTCATCGCCTGGATCCTCGAGCTTTGTGGGTGCAATCGTGCTTGTCAAGGGAAGGACATGTTGCTGACTTACTTGATAGATGGTCTGATCATCGTCGACAACTACGTCGACCAGCTCACGGACGAGCGCCGCGCCAAGGAATCTCGCTACGTAGCCTTGGACGAGGCGAAGGTCGGCCTTGTCCGCAGCCCCCACAGCCCCGTGTAAGCTTGAAGGGTTCGGACCACCTACGCCTGAAGGGCCGAGCCACCTCCGGAGGATGTACATCAAAGAGGTTAGACTGCGTCGCGTCCCGGACTCTTCCACTGCTACTTCCAGCACGCTATCCCTCACGCATTAGTTTTGAGCGTCACCCTTATTTATACCAGCACTGTATCATAGCCTCGTCGACAGTCTATCCGCATCCGTAATCACTATATTCTGAATCGTCTTTCGAGTGTGGGACTGATGGAGATGATTGCACTCATTATCTCCTGTGGACTGAAGCGAGTTATCTTCGCGTTCGACCAAGAGAGCTCCCGGTGTGTGATAGCATGCGCTCTCCCGCTTTTCCGTGCTTCCGTTGGGATACGACAATCATATTTGGAGGTAGGCATACACATGAAACAGTGCCAAACGAGAGCAACCACTTAGCGCAACCCGTTCAACCGTTCTCCCAAACCCCTAGAAGACCTTGAAACCCTTACTGACACTGTAAGACAGTCAGACGAAAGTCAGACGCTTTCCTAGTCCGATCCTGCTTACCTGATAATAGTACGGCGGCGAGACAGCAACACAAGTCAATTCAGAAGCGCAAGTGGTAGGACCGTTGTAGCCAGTACCTACGCACCGCATCCCGATCAGCGTTTCCCTCTGCATATCGAGAAGAGAAAAGCGCACCTCCGCACTGGCCCCAGCGTGTCTGGGTTGCGCCAGCAGCCGATGATGTGGTCGAGGCCGGCGCCGTCGTCGTCGACCCAGGAGCAGTCGTCGTAGGGCCGGAGGTCGACGTAGTACCCGCACCCCCAACGATGCCAAACCACTTCAGATCCTCCGTACCCTGGATAGGGACTACATGCCCGACCCCCGCCGCCGAGATTCCCTCCAGATTCGGCCCGTAGATCGACTTCGTGTACCCCGACACCGGCGTGTTCTGTAGAACCTGCGTCGGCGCGGACGCATCGTATCCGTGGACGCCCGCCCACTGCTTGACCTCCTCGGCGAGGTTTTTGTAGTCGAGCAGGGTATCGTCGGTACCATGGTACTCCTGCATGCGCGGGTAGGCACCGGTGTAGCCAGGGTACATGTCGTGGACGACAGCAGCCCACTGAGCGGCGGAGGCGGTGGACTGGCCTGTAGAGCAAGTCGAGTTCCAGGCGTCAACGCCGCCGGACGCGGACACGAAGCAACCTGCGCCCACGCCAGAGTACACGATCCCTGCTTGGAAGACGTCGGGATAGGTGGCGGCAAGGACGTTGGTCATCATGCCTTTTCACGATGGGTCAACCCCGCGCCTCGGTAGCTCATAGGAAAGGTACTGACCTCCAGAGGACGTCCCGGTCACATAAATTCTGTCTGGATCCACGCCGTACTGGGTCTTCGCGTACGCGACCATGTTGGCTATGGCGGTGCTATCGCCGCCTCCATCACGCGTGAGCGACTGCTTCGAGCTGACGTCCCAGCAGCTGCCCGAGTTCGGCGAGTTCGGATAGATCACGATGAAGCCGTACTGGTCCGCAAACTGCGCGTACGGAGAGCCAGTGTAGTACGCCTGTGCCGTGCCCCCACAGTAGTGGACCGCGACGATAAGGGCTGGAGATGACGCTACATTCGTTGGACGGTAGACGTACATGCCAGCGTTCGTCGGGTTGTCTCCAAAATCAGTGACCTGCTGCAGGGTCGAGGTCTGTCCGGCGATGAGGTCCAGCCACAAGAGGAGCAGGAAGAAAGCGGAGGCTCGGACTGTCATCGTGCGTTGGGAAGGGAGTTCAGTGTCCACGAAGAACTACGTCGGTCTGCGTTGTCAGTAGCCGACTTTATACGAGGGCAAAGATACCTCACCTGATGATATCCGGGACGCGGTGTACTGGCGAAGGTTGCGTGCTCCAGGCGGATGGGCCGCCTTCCGTCGCCATCGTATGGCTGTCGAAGGATTGCCGGCGAAATAGAACTGCATTTCAAGCTTCGCGGGTCATACACGACGTCTTGTGTCGAGGAGTCTCGGTTCCTGGGTACTGAAGTCGTGATCCGTCTATAGCAGATAGTTAAGCAGGAGGACCCATAGTCGGCGTTCAAAGGGAAAGGCTCGGTACCGACTCAAGACACTCACATCGCAAATGAGGCATTGCCAAATCGGAGGAGGGAAGACGGCTCCCCGAAGGCACTTGTCAGCCTGCCAGATGAGACTGTTTTCGGTGATGCACTTTCCATTCGATTGCAGAGTCCAAAAGCATCTCAAGAGCGATACAAGTTACGCCGTCGGCGCCCGCGCAACAGGGCTAAGCAGCGCGCCCTGACCGAGCCCATAACCCCGATGATTCCCTTTATCCTTTATTTCCCATTCACTGACACTATGGGATCATCAGATGATTGTAGAAAAAGCAAGACCGCAGAACGCTGACCTGATAGTAGTACGGAGGCGAGACAGCGACGCAAGTCAACCCAGATGCACAGGTGGTGGGACCATTGTACCCAGTACCTATGCGTCGACGTGAGCTGAGATACTTTTGCGCGAACAAAGGGCAGACGACGAACCACCGCACTGTCCCCATCTTGTCTGTGTAGCACCGGCAGCCGAAGAGGTAGTCGATGCAGGTGCCGTCGTCGTAGATCCGGGAGCAGTCGTCGTAGGGCCCGACGGTGCCGTCGTCCCGGAACCCCCAATGATCCCGAACCACTTGAGATCCTCCGTTCCCTGAATCGGCACCGTATGCCCCACACCCGCAGCTGATATGCCTTGGAGATTTGGCCCGTAAATAGACTTTGTGTAACCGGAAAGCGGCGTGTTCTGCAGCACTTGCGTTGGCGCGGACGCGTCGTAACCGTGCACGCCTGCCCACTGCTTGACCTCCTCAGCGAGGTTGGCGTAGTTGAGCGTACTGTCAGCAGTGCCGTGGTACTCTTGCATGCGCGGGTAGGCGCCGGTGTAGCCGGGGTACATGTCGTGAACGACAGCTGCCCATTGGGCCGCAGAAGCGGTGGATTGACCAGACGAGCATGTCGAGTTCCAGGCGTCGACGCCACCGGATGCGGAGACGAAACAGCCTGCGCCAACGCCGGAGTATACGATACCAGCCTTGAAGACGTCCGGGTAGGTGGCAGCAAGGACATTCGTCATCATGCCTGATTGTTGGGTATCAGCCAAAATAGTCTGACTGTTGCCAGAAATACTTACCTCCAGACGAAGATCCAGTAACGAAGACCTGGTCTGGGTTCACTCCGTACTGCGTCTTCGCGTACGCGACCATGCTCGCGATGCCGGTGCTATCGCCTCCCCCATCGTGCGTCAGCGACTTCTTCGAACTGACATCCCAGCACGTTCCCGAGTTCGGCGAGCTCGGATAGATCACAATGAACCCGTACTGATCCGCCAGCTGCGCGTACGGCGACCCGTTGAAGTACGCCTGCGCCGTGCCAGTGCAGTAGTGAATCGCGACGATGAGCGCAGGCGAGGACGACACGGTCGTCGGCTTGTAAACATACATGCCCACATTCGTAGGATTCGTCCCGAAGTTGGTGACCTGCTGCAAGGTGGAGGTCAGCCCGGCGACCAGGCCGGACCACAGCAAGAGGAGGGATGCGAAAGCGAAGGTGCGTATCGCCATGTTGCGCCACGGGACGATGATACGAAGAGCGAACAGCGTGCCATGCGTTGAGCTCAGCTGGCTTTATACTTGGGACCACGAGTACCGCAAGCGCCTGGCCATCTCCAGGGACGCGATGTACCGGAGGCCGTCGTACGCTGCTGACGGTCGAGCCAGACCCGTCGCCATGTCGAGGAATTACCGGAGAATCAACCTGTTCTTCGAACCTCGTGAGTCGGTTGCATCGTCTGGTGATCGACAAACATACCTTCCCATGAGAGCATGCGCATGCAGTCGGACTGAGAGACAGGTCCGCGAAAGTTGTGAACGCGTGGCGCAAAGAAGCCTCGGTGCCTGGTTATTGAGGCTGTGATCCGTCAATAACAACTCCAGGAGCGGCGGGTCCGGAGAATAGCTCGAAGGAAAAGGCTCGGAAAGAGGTCAAGGCACTTGAAGTTATCTTAAGAGCCGGACTGGAAAGACGGGTACCCGCGGAGTTCTGGGTGATAAGAGACCATTGCAGGTGAGGAGCAGCTGACTGAAGCCTGAGTGAGAGTGGATTGGGCAGCCTCAAGGCTGCCCTTTTCGATTGACTGCAAGACCCAGTAGCGTACTAAGAAACATACAACGTCAGAGCACATACGCGATTAGCAACTCGACAACACTGCGACCAACACCGACATCACAACAGCCCGCACCTGGCGCGGACACCCATCACGTCGACAAGTCCCAAACGACAATGTCTAGTAGGACCGGCCGAACATCGTCCACCGCTTCGCGTCCTTGCCGCATGCCGGGCACTTCGTCTTGCCCGGCTCGATGGGCGACCAGCGCGATTGGTCAAACGGAATCGCTAGCGACTTCGCACCAGCTGACGGCGCGCGCTCGTCGGTGGGGGCAGACCTGGAAAGAGGTCAGTTCTATGATCCTCATGCCACTCAAACCCTACTCACTCCTTCGCGCTCCGGTCCTTGATATCATCCTCGCATGCCTCGACCTCGCACCACGGGATGACCGCGACGCACTTCGCGTCGAGCGTCGGCACGATGTCCTCCCACTTCGTCACCTCCTTTATGCGCTCGTAGTAGGTGTCGCGCGCCTTCGTGAACATCTCGCGCTGGATAGTCTCGAGGAGGGAGGAGACGCCGGCGGCAATGTTCTCGAGGGGCAGCGGGGCCTTCGCACCAGTATCGCGGCGGACAGTGAGCGTGGACTTCTTCTCGAGGTCCTTGGGGCCGATCTCGAGGCGAAGGGGAACACCCTAGGGAGCGACACGTCAGCCCGTGTAGATCTCTACAAGACATTTTGCCATACCTTCTGCTCCCAGTCGTTGAACTTGTAGCCCGGAGTGTAGATATCACGCAAGTCGGCCTTCGCGCGAACACCCCCGTCACGCAGCTCCTGAGCGATAGCCTCGCACTTGTCGTTGATGCTCTTCCGCTCCTCGTCCGACGCACCCGCCTTAATACCACACGGCACGATGACCGCCTGGATGCTCGCCACCCTCGGCGGGAGCACCAAGCCCTGGTTGTCACCGTGCACCATGACCATAACACCGATTGTCCGCGTACTCAAGCCCCAAGAGTTCTGCCACACGTACAGCTTCTCATTCGGTTTGCTCGGGTCCTCGACGGAGATGTTGAACATTTCCGGTCGCGAGAAGTTCTGCCCGAGGCAGTGAGAAGTCGCAGCCTGGATGCCGCGTCCTGAGGTGGGGATGAAGCCCTCGATGGTCGTTGTGTACAAGCCGCCGGCGAACTTCTCCTTCTCTGACTTAATGCCAGGGATGACGGGCACAGCGAGGAGGTCCTCATAAATTTGGCGGTAGAGGTCGAGGATCTGGCGGACCTCGGCGTCGGCCTCAGGTTTAGTGAGGAAGGCGGTGTGGCCCTCTTGCCAGAGGAACTCTCGTGTGCGAAGGAAGGGCTGCGGGTTCTTGAACTCCCAGCGGACGACGGAGTTCCACTGATTGAGTTTGAGGGGCAGGTCTCGGTGGCTCTGAATCCACTTCGAGTAGTCTAGCGCAGCACGGGTGAGCGAGGCGAGCGTCACGAAGGTCATAGCAGTACGCACAGGGATACATGGCCGTTTCGGAGGTGGGGCGGATAGCGATGGGCTCCTGGAGGTCAGACTGTCCTCTGGAAGGTCGTCAACGCGAGTCGAAAGTCGAAGGGATGTGCAACGTACGCTCTTGTGACCCATGCGACTTCCGGGGAGAAGCCCTCGACGTGGTCCTTCTCGCGCTCAAGGACGCTCTGAGAGACGAACATGGGGAAGTAAGAGTTCTGGACGCCGAGCTTCTTAATCTCCTTGTTAAACCAGTCTACAGCCCTGTCAGCCACAATTGGTAAGGGGAAGGAGACGTAGCTCACCTTGTATCTCCTCCCAGATGCTGTACGACCACGGCTTCAAGATGTAGCAGCCGCTGACGCTGTAGTAGTCGAGCATGTCCGCTTTGAGCAGGACCTGGTGGCGAGATTAGTGATGGGGATAGGTTCGACATGGCGAGACGCACGTTGGTATACCAGGCAGCAAAGTCCACCTCCTTCTTCACGCCAATAGCGATTTGGACGGCACCCTCGATCTTCGCATCCTCCTTGGCCTTGGCCGGGCCGGCTGGGGGAACGACTGGGGCGCCGGAGTTGAGCTCGGCAAAGTCGACGACATTGAGCTTCTGCTCTGCGGTTTCTAGGCTCTTGAGGTATGCAAAGAGCTCCTTCCCGGACAGCAAGACGGTGGAGCTGGAGGACAGGGCGCGGACGGCGAAGGGACCGGGGGAAGATTCGATCGACGCGTCGACGATGGTGAAGACCTTGGGGTAGGTGGTGGAGTTGAGGGCGAGGGGGGACACTGCGGGGTGTTAGCGCGAAGGGGGGCTCGGCTGCGCGCGCCACACACCTGCTGTCCTGTCCACCGTCAGGAATTCACGCATCAGGTCATCGTTCGCGACGCGGAGGTCCTTGAGGCCAAACTTCTTGCCGATCGCCGACGTCTGCGTCTCGGTCGACTCGCGTGCGATGACTACTGCGGGAACGGGGGTCGCGCTTTTTGCTGTCTTTGGCTTGTAGACGAGGACCTTGATCAATTCAAAGGATTCTGGGGCGGCTCCCGCGCCCTTGACCGCCTCCCTCCAGGCGTCGGGGGTGTCAGCGGCTGCGTGCTCGACCGCGCGCGGCTGAATGCTCAGCGAGGCGAGGGATTTCGTGACGGCGTCCATGATGAGCGTTCGAAGGAAGAGTGGACGACGCGGCGGACATCGCGCCTGTACTCTTATCGATCGAGTCACCAGGCGGAGCATAACTATTTTGACTCACAAAAGACGAGGGGAACAGTCAGGTTCAAAATTGAAATTTCGCGGTTCGGCGGGTCCAGGCTTGATTAGGTCAATGGTTCGAACCCTGGTGTAATGGGTTGAGTATCTTCTCCGTTCCACAGCGTCCTTCTTGCAAGGTGATCTTGCACGAAGTTTGACGGTGACGGTCGAAGACAAGAGAGTTCCTGTGTTCAAAAGGTTGAGCAAGAAGGGTGTGACCTGTGAATGTGACTTTGCCAGCATCAAGTCGTTGGACGCGATAATGGACAATGAAACGATGTATTGTTCACGTCTATACCGAAGTAGGCATATAGAGAAGCATCTACCGTGCAGAAGCGGATGTCAGAGCAATATTGTACAAAATCATACACGCTTAGCACGTAAGCTAATATACACAAAAGCGGTGAACGGTCCCTGAAACTATGCTACAGGGTAATGAGTGGTTATAGCGATACATGAAGAGATGCGAATGGGGGAAAAGAAATCACAATCCCATGTGCAAGAGCTCCTGGAAGGCTCGCTGGGCTGCTATCTCGGCAGCAGCCCCCTTTGTCGGCGCGTCACCGCGGCCGTATTCGGCACCCTGGACTGCACAATATGAGCGACATGAGAATCAATGATACTGGGATACGTACGCCGTACGATGCATAACCACATAGGGGCATGGGAAGGCCCAAACGCCTTGAAGTCGTAAACGGGCGGTTGCCACCCATTGCCGCGAACCTTGTTGTGCAGCTTAGTCCTCCAGTCTGCAAAGGAATTTTGAGCATTCTTCTGACGATACGACATCAGATACATACGCTCCATGGGTACTCCTTGGGTCAGATGTGATTCCTGCTTGGGCAGCTTGCTTGGCGTCTGTCGGAGTGGATGTAGGACTCGCTGAACTCGATGTTGAGGAAGTATCGTGATACTCCGCCTTTATAGTGCGTTGAGCAGCAGCCACATCTCAGCTCCTGCACCGCTGCAGGCGAGCGTGGAGTGGCGCAGAAAATACTGACAGAATCCTGCAGTCGAGGCAACAGTCGAGCCCAGAGTGATCTGCACTCGAGCTTGAAATCAGTAGCGATGAGGGCCCTACATCCTTGCAGAGGTAGGCGCTATGCGGAGGGGGTCGTCCTGATGTTTGGCGTATGTCTGCCAGAGAGGAACTGTATTAGTTGCGCGCCAGAGTACCCAGTGAATGAAAGGATTGCGGCGCGTATTGCTGAGGATCAGGGCCACGGTCACTTACATGCTTCATTGCTCTGATAGACCCAAGCCACGCGAGCAGTATGATCTGCAACCCCAAACAGCACAATGTACCTCATCATCAAACCTGGACGACTGAAGCATGACGCACCCGATACTGCACTGCGTCGGCCCCGACATTGCACACAATCGCACGGCCTTAGGCTGAGTGACCGGACTTGCCGCTGGCGGAGCCATCCCGTCGGGAGATCGTGTCAAGAGATAGTGTCGGGCGTCGCCTAACGGACCGGATGCGAGCAGTAGGCGCGGTAGTTTTGCGCTGTGTTGACGGTCCCCTGGGAGAACATGAGGGACGACGCGTTATCGCCCATCTCTTGTGCGGCTTCCTGCAATCAAGTGTGGAGACACGCGAGGAATACCGGAAGCGTGTTTTGTGGCAACCTGACGGGGGAAGGAATCCAGCGACTCTGCCGTCTGAATTAAATTGCAATGGTTCGACGACGATTAGTAGGCAAGCTAGAAGTTGCTTGGCGCGACCGATCGACAGCGCAGACGACATCGTCGGACGTACCAAAGTATCTTGCGCGTTGTAATGCAGCGACAACGGTTTCAGGAAGTATCGCTTGGCGCTTGCAGTTCCGTGTTCACTGGTAGGTCCTATTTCGGCCACCTGGAGACTTCCTATCCCGGTCATTTACGTCCTCCCGTCGGGACGAGCGCCGGACGATTCTCGATACACAGCCACTTGGGTAGACATATCTCGACGTGCATTCAGCTTGAGGTAGTATTTACAGTGACTGTGTAGATAGCCGTCTGCTCGATATCGCGTAGACGTCGGCGCTTAGCAGAGGCTGAGGGCGCTTAGCCAACAGAATTGCAGGCATTTACAGGAGAGTGAAAGTCGGGGGATGGTTCGAAGCAGACCATTAGCAGATACGCGTCGACTCTAATTGGGAAGGCAGTCGACAAGGATCAGATTATTTGTGGCGCGCGCGTAGATGCAGCTGCAAAAATCCGTTTCTGGTCGTTCCACAGACACTCGTTTCCAGGGAGTATGGCGGGAGTTCACAGCGAGTAGATGTCGACTAGGAAACCACGCCTCGGCGAGCTCGAAGGGCTGACTTGACTGCTCGGACGACGGCGACGAAAGACATAGAGAACGTTGTGTGTTTCGTCGAGGTAAATCCCTATGTACACGGCGACTGCTATTGTCGATGAAGGGGGATAACAGCAGTGGAACAGCGGCCGCCCTCGAGCAGTACAACGTCGGAGTGGGCGTCGGAAACAAGCGCTGAAGCCGAAAGCTGGCGGATCGGCACGACATCGGGATATGCCGGCGGGAAAGCACGTTGCAAAATGTGACATAGGAGTCACGGTTCAAGTTGAGGCATCACACTTAGCAGCTGAGCCCTCGATCCCAAGGGCCGTCGCGTCGGGAGATAGATGCAGCGGGCGGCCGAAGTTTTTTCGAATGCCGCAGCGACGAGCCACGAGTAAGCAGTAGACGTGGTAGTTCCATCCATTTTTGGGTGGGATATCAATCCCTCGAAAGACTTCAGAGGACGATGTGTTTCGGAAGACCTTCAGTGTGATGTTTAGCGCGACAAAAATGATACAACACGTTGTCGTGGCAGTTGGCGGGATGTGGAGTTCAGCGCCTCGCCGGGTTCTCTAGACTAGATGGCAATCGAATCTCCCGGTCGCTACATAGGTAGGTCAGACGGATGCCATAGCGAGGGAAGCATCATCAGTGGACTCACCGTCAACTAAACAGAGCCCCGAAGTACTGATAACGTCGTCCGCAGCGGCGACGCTCGGCAGTAACACCGATGGGCGAGAGGGCCTCCTTCTACCTCGATCACCTTCAGGCTCCCTTCAATATCGTTCGCTGGCGCCTGCTCGAACGCGTGACGCTGTGCGCCGCGCGTAGCTGCTGATCGTTAGTCTAAAGGTTCAGTCCCTCGTCCAGAGCGACTGTAGGGCATTGATCAGTGTTTGAGATCCAAGAGATTGGCGCGAGGGGGCGTCTGAGGAGTGGACTATAGGGAATCACGTCGGCGGAGAGGGAAACTGCACTTAATTGACGGGAACGTCTGCACTTGTGCGGGACGACGAATGCTTCAGGGTTGTGTAGGGGATGTCAGAGCACGCGCAGCATCGACGGAAAGATTTCCGTAGACGCACGGGCGTGCTTCGCCTGCGCATAGGCGCTGGTCCCATTTGTGGCACGCACAACCTTTCGTAGACTGACGAAGCCTAGTAAAGGTCACATGCCTGCTTAGCAGTGTCCTGTGATTTCGAGGGCTTTTAAACAAGTATCCTGAGCATACCTATGGCAGAGCGTTGGACGGCTACAGAGCATGAAAGACGGCTTGCGACTCAAACGGAGACCTTGGTGAGTTGAGCAGTCGGCCAACGCTGAAAGGCGTAGAAAGCGGAGCGGAGCGCGTCGTCAGCTCAAAGCCGGTGTACACGGACGTCGAGGGCTGCGAGTGTCTGCCAAGGGGGATATCGACAGTAGAGACGCAGTCAACGTCGAGCAGTGTCGGAGTGAACGTCAAGACCAAGCTTTGAACGCCGGACCCTATGGATTGCCGGCGCCGGCGGAGCACTCACGTGATGTGACGGAAGCGCCCGGTCACAGTTCGATATCGAACCTCGGTACGGAACGATGATTCATTTGACCTTGAACAACTCTGTCGAGAGGGTTATTCAGCCTGTGTAATATATCAGATGACTGTGCTGCCTTATAATGTAGAGACTCTCGCAGTGGTTACCGCAGGCCCAAAGAAGGTGCAAGGGAAAATGCGAGTTGCGCGGTAGCGTGGCGTCACTGCAGGGAACTGTATATGGCACCACGCGGTCAGATTCATACACTCGCTGCGTCGATATGAAGCTACGGGCAGACGGGAAGGCGCGGGACTAGCTCGACATGTGTACTGTGTACTCACCGTGGTCCGGTTGTTGCGGGTGTTCTTGTGGTTTGCGTCGGATGAATGAAAGAGGGCTTGGGTTCTCGCAATCTTCCGTTATTCAATTTATGAGAATTTTGAATCGCCGAGGAACTTGATCGGGGTTCGGACGAGAGCGAGAAATTGCACTGCAGTGAATGGATTGTCGGCTTCCCCGCCACATGGCCTGCCGCATTCCTTGTGAGTAGCAGTCGAGGATGTCACAGTACGAGCGTAGAGTCGCACGCCAGAGCTGCATACCGCCAGTTTCTGCGCCAGTCCTCAGACGCGCGGGCGCATACGGTCATTCACTTCACTTCGTCTGTTGCCATCTTCGTGAGAAATGGCTCGAGTATAAAAGCGACGGGAAGTTGCGCATCCTCTCCAGGCTCACAGATCAATCCATCCCTCGGAAAATATGCAGTTTAAGCACACCCTCGCCGCCCTCGTCACCAGCGCCTTCCTTACCGTCGTTTCCGCTGACTGCGGTCCAGTATGTTGGGACTTCATGAACCGCTGGGTTGGGAAGGAGAATTGCGGCGGAGACGTGTGAGTCAGATGCTCGTATTCACTTCGAAGACGATGCTCACCTATCCTGTCTCAGCAACTGCATCTGCAACGACGCGGAATCTCGGGCGCAATATATTGACTGCGTCCTCATAGATTGCGATAGCTGGGAAGTGGGTAGTCTCGAGTGGTACAACTATTGCCCTCGCGAAACCAGCTCTTCGTAAGCTTTCTGTTGAGCACGTCTAGGGCGGACTGATCCTGAGTCCTCCTCGCAGTGTCGCACCGAGCTCAACCGCATAGGCCTGGAGGCATGATTGTTGCGAGAATTGGGCCTGCGAGATGGACGTCCTGCTTCGAATACCTATGCCATTCAAAGTTCTCCTTGCTTTCCTCGAATGTCAGGGAAGGAAAGTACATGTACGTCGGAGTGGTGAGCGACGGAGATCAACGATGAGCCGTGCGAACTTGAACCCTCTTGCAACCGGCAGTCACCGATGTACATTTGTGGCGTTCAGCTGCCGTCACTCGCGCCTGCCCTCAGCCATGATGTTCAGAAAGCCGCTTACACTAAAAGCCTCCTCCGCCGTGCGCAACTCGGACAAGCGCAAGCTCAGGCAACGTATAGCCTCGACCTTCGCGTGCTCGACAGAGGACGTGGACTTACTCGTTCCTGACAACATTCAGTCTACCAACTTTCGCAGCCATAACAATGCTCCTGGCGTCTTATATCTCGATGCCGACGGGACTCCTCTGTGGTATAGCCTAGGCAAGTCCGATGAGCTGATCCCTACCGTCTACACGCTTTGGAAGCGACCGAACCTACTGCCATTCGTGTCGACGTTGCACCGTGCTATGATGACAGTCATCGAGGGCGATTCGGTTTTGAAGAGAATATCTCTGAGGGAGCATGCGCCGGGATTGCAGAAAGACCAGCTCGTCGCTCTGCGAGAGTCGACGATTGGCTCTTCTGCCCCTCCACCTTCCCCGTACGCTATCGGGCGCGTGTTGCAATCCTTGGACGGGCCCGCGGCAGCTTCCCAGAAGAAAGATACTATTGCGATATTGCATACCTGGAAAGACTGCCTGTGGGAGATGGGTCCGAAGACTGCGCTGCCGGAAGGCGTGTCGGTGGGCTCTACGGAAGGACAAGTTGGTACGGACGGCGCTGCCGAAGCGAGTACTACCTTACCTCCCGTCCCATCCGATCAGCCTGAAGGTGAAGGGTTATCGGCCCTCGTCACGGGCGATGATCCCGATCAACCAGCATACACGCCGTCCGAGGTTTCTCAACTGCTCCATCTGTCCCTTCTACAGTCTCTGGCCACTCTCCCACCATCCAAATTCCCCCTTCCCGCTGGCGAATTCTACTCCAATCATGTACAGCCATCCCGGCCCGCGTTTCCTGAATCCGTACTTTCGCCATCAACGGACACCTATGCAGACAGTGCAGCGCTCCGCAAGCAGATAACCCTGAAGAATTCCATGCATAAGTCATTGGCCGAGTTCCTCGCGACCGCAGCGAAGACTGGCCTACTGACCTTGCGAAAACAAGGACCGAAGCAGAAGAGCGACCTGACGGTAATGTCCGTCAACGCGAACCACCCTGATGTCGGGAATCACGACCGATTCCTCACCGTGAGGGAATATGAAGCATCTCGTGCCGCGGAGAAGGACGAAGAAAATGTCATCGTCAGATTCACAGAAGTGTGGATGCCGCACCACCACACTGTGTCGCTCTTTGAAGAGTGGGGCTTGAGGTTAGTTCTTGTCTTCTATCCGACCATACGACCGTGTCTGATTCATTCTCCAGCGAAGACGAAAAATACTCGTATACCGCTCTAGAGGGCATACTGAACAAATGGCTCGGCGCACACCCAGATGCGGTCGCTTCTTCCGGAGCGTCGCCAATCGACTTGACACATCCCAGTCTCGCGCCTCTTGTTGCCGCTATATCCCGGCAGAACACGGCGCCTATACCACAGTCCGCCAGTATGCAAGACGTGCTCCGTTTGCTGGTACAGCAAATGGAGCCTTGGTACGAGATACGGCCGAGGAACGGCGACTGCGTACTTCAGCCCAAGCATGCCCTCACCCCCATCAAGGTCGTACAACTTCGGAAGCCTCGAATGAAGATTACGACGATTACGGGCCTGGAATCGTACAGGACGGTTGTCAATCCCGAAGAACTCGCCAACGTCCTCAGGAAAGTCTGCGCGAGCTCGGCCTTCGGTGCGCAGCTTCTACCGCTCGGTAGTGGTGCCCGGTCAATAACGCATCCTCACAGTATCTCCTCCAAGCGGACCGAAGAAGCCTTTGGAAGTGATTGTTCGGGGAGCGCTGCAAGCGCCTTCGATTGATCTATACTTGGTCAAAGTCGGGTTTCCGAGGGAACTCATCCGCGTGGAAGGGCTGACGAAGGCGCAAAAGAGAGAGGCGCACAAGAAAGGTCAAAAGTAGTAGACCTGGGGGAGACATATTTCTGCAATGCGGATGCTATCTAGTGATGGAGATATAGTAGGTTGGCCGGGGTGGCAGCGTCGGGATTCGCGACCGTGTGTGGCATACAACATTCCCTTATATCCGTACTTCCGAATGAAATACGTATGTGCATCATTCCTCTTCTTCTCGTTGAAGCAAGCACTTGAGGAAATGGATTACCGTGCGCGACGCCGTGCGAAGTTGATTTTGATGGCAATTGTTGGGTTTGTGGCGTAGTACCGCTGCCGTCATCGCGTGTCTGCAACCGTCATGTTCAAGAAACCACTCGGGCACTTGAAGACCTCTTCTGCGCTTCGCAGCTCCGATAGGCGCAAACTCAAGCAGCGCGTTATATCTACGTTCGGCTGTTCCGCAGAGGATGGCGACGTGCTGGTTCCCGAGGGCATTCAGTCCATAAAATTCACCACCCACATGGACGCTCCGGGAGTTGCCTACCTCGACGCCGACGACACTCCTCTGTGGTTCAGCTTGGGGAAGGCTGGCGATGACTTGATCCCGACGGTCTACACCTTATGGAAACGACCCGAGCTGCTGCCGTTCGTCACGACACCGTCCCAGGTCATCTCGATCCTCATCGGCGGCGCAGATCTTATGCGACCGGGCGTTACGAGCTATATTCCGGGTCTGCAGAAAGGCCAGCTCGTTGCTGTGCGTCGTCTGATTGGTGGCGCTTCGCCTAAGGTCTCGCCGCCTCTTGCTGTGGGCCACATGGCTCTTTCGTCGGATGAGCTCAAGGAAGATCACAAGGGAAAGGCCGTGCTGATCACGCACACCTGGAAAGATCATCTTTGGGAGATGGGTCCGAAGACTGAGCCGCCAGAGGACACGCCGCTAACAGCACCTACTGCGGACGGTCAGGCCGATGCAGATAGCGATGACGGGGCGAAGGCCCCATCGCATGCAGAGGCATCCCATCAGTCCGCAAATTCGCAAGCGGGCGAAGGGTCGGGAGTTGGCGACGCGAATGGCTCTTCAAAGGAGCCCGACGCGACGCCAACGCTCAAAGGTCCGGTGTATACTCCTGCCGAGGTATCGCAACTCCTCCACCTTGCTCTCGTGCAGTCAATAGCTACATCGCCACCCTCCTCTTTTCCCGTACCCTCGAACACCTTCTACGCCAGCCACGTTCTTCCATCCCGACCTGCATTTCCGGACCTCGTTCTTCCTCCTGCCACGAGCCCCGCAAATCTAGATAGCGCCGCTCTCCGACAAGAGATATCGCTGAAGACTTCGTCACATAAATCACTGGCCGCCTTCCTCAAGGCCGCTGAGAAAGCGGGCTTACTTACGGTCAAGGCCACGCCGAAGCAGAAGAACGACGTGATGGTCACATCCGTGAACACTACACATCCGGACGTTACAACACACCGGCAATTCCCCACTGTGCGTGAGGTCGAGGAACGGGAGGCGAAGAGGGAGGCGAGGAAAGAGGAGCTCAGCGCAAAGGAGGAGGCGCGTGGCTCGATGCTCGAAGCGACGGAGCTATGGAAGCCGCATATGCATACGGTGCCGTTGTTCGTGGACTGGGGATTGAGGTCCGTCAAATGCCATGCCCGTCATCACTGCTCTTTATCTAATCGTCCTTCAGCACAAGCGAGCAATATACGTTCCCAGAATTGAAACGAATATTCAACAACTGGCTCGAAGCGCACCCCGAAGCCATAAATCCGCACGAAAGGGCCTATATCAGCCTCAAGGTCCCCGCTGCATCGTCTCTCGTCGCTGCGGCGTACCCGCCGAACAAGAAGGGGACACCACCTGCACCCGAGTTCGCGAAGCGCGAAGACATCCTCCGCGACCTGATCAAGCAGATGCAGCCGTGGTACGAAGTCAAGCACGCGAACGGCGAGCGCGTGACGAGGAAGAAGGGCACACTCAAGCCGGTGAACGTGGCGCACAAGATACGGCAGGGGAGAAAGGCGGCGACGATTATCACGGGATTTGAGCCATTCGAGATGGCGGTGAACTCCGAGGAGATGGCAGAGGATTTGAGGAAAATTTGCGCGAGCGCAACGTCGGGTGAGTGGGATTGCCGCTTCAGCGCCCGAGGATAAGCCAATCGATGTTTTTACAGTGGCGCCGGGACCCAATAAGCAGCTAGAGGTGCTCGTTCAAGGAAAGCAGGCCAAGACTGTCGTGGAGTACCTCGTGAAGAAGGGAATTCCAAAGAATTGGATACAGACGGAGGATCAGACTAAGGGGAAGAAGTAGCGTGTCATCGCGGCGACGATGGAGACAGACGAGCGGCGATTGAGACTGAACCCACCTGTGTAATGTACCTCCGACGTATTCGGATTTGCGCATACCCTTCGTCTGGCTCCCGATCTACGAGGGTGGCGTGGCCACAATATCGCATTTCCGCGTCGTCACATTCAAACGTTCAACGCCTGTGTGTAAGTCGGCATTCTCATTTCTGACGAGAATATGCTAAGTTTGACCCCGCGTACTCGATTCGGTGACCCATGGTACGTCCTGAGCTGTAGACGAACAAGCACAGTCGGACCGACGACTGTTCAACTTCTCCGGATATCACCGAGGAAAAACGTGCCCGGGCATCAACTGCTCGCTTGGCATATGAGTTGCCGGCGGTTCATTCCGAACTTGCGTCTTGCCTTCACTGTCTGCAAAGGCTCACTGCACCGAAAATCGAGTTTCACCCCAGCGGTTCCACCAGTTACGCAAATGACTGAAGCAACAACGGTATTTCGGCTTCCGCGGCTCTTCGAAAGCTGTACACTCCAAGCTTTAACTTAAAAATTGGTTTGGCATACGACCGCGCCCGCGAACTTGACGTCCGCCTCAATCTGGTCTTGATCATGCTCTGAGTATCAAAGCATTCTCCGGCCTGACTTATGCTGTTGTCTGCTCTCCCTCGAATGAACCGTTCGCATTGACAAACAACCACGTGGCCCTATACTAGGATCAGCAGTGAACGACTCGCCGACAGCCGTGAACGAGCCGACAACTACAGCTGCTGCAGTCAACATCGGCGCATCCGCCAATCCTGATGGCTGCGTTACTTCAGGGTATACAGTCGCTGTATAGGGGACTGGCGTCATCTCTTACCCTCGTCGTCCCCGCCACCGCTGTAGCGGAGGGCTACTGCGCCTCTCGCGAGCATCAATATTCTCTGGATTTGTCGAAGGTTTCAATACGACTCTGAGCTCGCGCGTGCTGGGGTCGTCTCCTCTTTTGCTCGCTTGCAGACAACGGGAAAAAATCAGTCGCGCCGCCGCGCCTCCGTACTCGTCGAAAGGTCCATTGGCCGCGGAGCTCCCTGACTTTGGCGTTGTACTTCTCGGTAGCGGGCCTTGGGCCAATCATCCTCTATACCGACCACACAGCTGGGCGCCTATCACATCAACGAGATTAACCCCACCACCGTTTCTCGCAGTAGCACGCCTTCGTAAGAACGGAGCCGCTTCACTCCAGGAATAAAAACGAGATGGGAGCTCGCCGATCCCAAGTGCCATTTCGCCCTATAAAGGACGTATGGAACAATGCTCAGTCCTCACCAACGAGCTCAGAGTCCCCCGCATCCCTACCGAGCCCTGCAACACCACCGCCAGAGAAGAAATACGCTATGTCTCGTGAGTTTCCACATACTTTTGCCGTCTTCTCCCCCCGTCTCATAGCGTACAGACTGGAAGAACAGGCTTCACAACCGCGTTGCAGCCTACGGCTGGTCGACTCCTACCTACGACCACGTACAGACTAGCGTAGGAGGGGCTACCCGTTGGATAGCCATTGTACGGAGTCAGTATGCCTTTTCTTGCGTCCGCTTGCGTAGCTGACCATCCCTCTACATTAGTTGATGGTGCCGAATGGTCTCGTGCGGAGGGAAGCACGATGGCTTCTGCAGATAATGACGCTGCATGCCTCGCCTGGCAGAAACTCACCGCGGAAGGCTACCCCGAGCGTTTCTAGACGCGTAACCGAACCCACACTTCCTTGTACAATAACCAACATCGCGACCTGATCCGACACGCCTCTGTATCATAGCTATCAAGTGTTAAGCGCATTGTTATGTAGCATACCTAGCTAGAGAGTTCTGACCTTCGCTTTGCACTCAAATAGAACTATTGTCTGCTGTTCTATCCCTGGCCTGCAGCTCTGCCGGCCGTCTGCCTGCGCCGCGAGAACGCCGTTGCCCGCAGCTATATTGCCTGCAACGCAAAGATCCCGTTGCCCGCAGCATAGTTTCCCGTTGTTGTCGACGCGGGACCGACATTGGCGGCACGTTGTCTGCTGCAGACAATCGTGACTGCTCCAAAAATGAACTGTGACAATCACGCTTTGAGACGCCATGACCTCGACGCACAAAACATCCCGCTCATGAAAACGCGGCTGGCGAGCGAAGAAAAGTATAGAAGAGAGGAAGACTATACACAACTGTGCCCTCAGATGTAGCTATGGCTTGCTGTCCGAAAATGATGCCTAGACTCTCGAGCAACAAAAAGTACATGATGGACTACACTACTGGACACAGATCCCCCATCCCTTCTCAAAGTATCGACGTACATAATGAATAGCCGTTGTAGCCCTTCATCATCCGCGAACGATTTGCACAGACGCATCCAAACGCCCTAAAACCTTACGCCACCGACGCGACCTCCGATCCCTCCTCGAGGTTCGACGCGAGATCCTCCGAGTCGACGGTGCTGTAAAACATAGCATCAGCGCCCCACACCTTCGCCAGCCCCATCAAAAACCGATCAAAAAGAAAACACACCTCGGCGCTGGGCAGTTCTGCACATCGTCGACCCACTGCGCGATGTTACCCTTCGTCGAGTGCACGGCGTGCGGCGCCCAGGTGTCCGCGCGCCAGGGGCGGGCGAAGTCGGTGGGCGTGGTCGTGTGGGTGATGCTCTGCGCGCGGATGAGGAATAGGGCGAGGCGGACGACTTCGGCGGGTTCGGTGAGGTTAAAGTCGGCGCCAGGGAATTTTTGGGAGGAGAGGGGGGCGAGGCGGATGCCGCGCTGGGGGATGGTTAGTCGGCGCGCAGGAAAGGGTGGGATAAGCGAGAGGGGAGACGAAGTTAGGGACACGTACCAAGCCGACCTCGTCCTCCTTCTGGTGGTCCAGCCAGGCGATCACGACGCGGACGTTGCCTCTCATCTTCGAAAAGCCAACGCCGATGACAGGGTCCGAGAGCCCTAGATACTGACGGTGATATACTGCGCTGGCCAGCAGGGACGGAAGTTCTCCG
Source organism: Schizophyllum commune H4-8 (assembly GCF_000143185.2). Classification (NCBI taxonomy): domain Eukaryota; kingdom Fungi; phylum Basidiomycota; class Agaricomycetes; order Agaricales; family Schizophyllaceae; genus Schizophyllum; species Schizophyllum commune. The sequence continues at coordinate 1,583,891 of NW_026089547.1, read as the reverse complement.
AGCTGAGCGACGACGAGGGCCGCAGGCCCCTGCGGCTTGTCGCCCTCCGTCCGAATGAGTTGCGCCTCGCGGTCAATTTGGTCCGCTGCATCTTCCATGTCGACGTCGGTCGTGCTGCCTGCCGCGGATATGGTAGCAGCCGTTGTCTTCGCTGGCTCCGTGCGTGGCGGGCCCATGAGCCCCTCCTCGCCGTCGTCCGCCATGTCGGTCGCCTGGTAGGCGTGCGCGCTGCGGAGGTAGCGGGGAATAGCGGATGCAGCAGCAGCATGCGGTGAGAGGACGATGATGTCCGCCATACGGTATTTCTGTGGATCGAGGGGAGGGTGATCTTGGAGGGGTCGCGCGACTGCATATGTGGCGCCGCCGCCGGAGCTGGTCGTTCAAGGTCAATAAAGGAAGACGGTGTTTTGAAAGGGAACGCACTATTGTATATGATCCTTGAAGACGACGCGTATGACGGAGTAGAAGATGGTCATGATCTCTGGCGTGGCGATCATGGGGCGCGAGACAGAGTGCTGAAGCAGCTGTATGGCGTGCAGGACTGAGGGGTATAGCTCGTTCAATATGGCGCGCTCGTTGTCGCTGACGCGATCTTCTTCGCGATGGGGCACGTCGTTATTTGCAGCCTGTACATGCTGAGCTTGAGCCGTGTGGCAATGCCCTGAACCACCCTGCTATCGAGGAAATGAGTACTTCTCGCGGGTCGGTGGTACATGGACGCACCCATGTCGAAAGCCACTGATGGGCAGATGCTCCGCAGTCAAGACAGTCAACTAGTTTCTGGATGTCTTCTGGGACCTCGCCATCCGTATCGGTGTCTACGATGTTGACTAGTCGATCTGCATTCATCGACAATGTGACGTTCTCGGGATGCGGCCATACGGTCGCCTCAACACCGCCCATCTCGCCGCCTTCGGAGTCGCTGTCGCTCATAGCGGGGTACGCGTTATAAGTGGGGGATGCGCGGTGATGAGGGTAGATCAAGAGAAATAGGAAATTGCTTTATCCAGGTAGGGCTTCAGGGAAACGTGCTGACCGGCATGCAAGGACTTGCTATTTCGGGCGTCTGGCAGCCAGGTGACGTCGTTCAAGCTTCTGTATGTACCAAGACCTATTGTTCTGGGGCTCGGTGAGGAGTCGGTACATGTCGAAGTAGGAGAAGACGTGGGCTCAGCCCTAAAGACGGTCGTTGATGCTGGTGAGCGTCGCGGAACAGAGTCCGTTAGGTTCCGTGTGATTGTGACATATGTGACGATAGGACAGCCATCAATGAGGCACGTGGCACGTTTATGGCTCAACACGGCTTGTCCTTGACGCTCTTGTCTGCCTGCGCTCCTTTCAAAACAGCCGTGGTGTTGCACCTAGGATCACTAATGACTGACATAGCCTGTCTGCTCTGTATGGACCCATATAATGCGGAAGTCGCACGCGAGTCAATCAGTGACTCCATGATTGTCCGGTATGAAGTAGCATACATCGAAGGGCTGCCCGAACGTCTTTCATCTTCGAGGTATGTGGGACGATCCTTACCCATCTGCTTCGATGCTCTCACTCCCGGTCGATCACTCGGAAAGCGCCACATCCCGAATCACTCCAGCGCGAAGAAAACGCGGTGCATCCCCGAGGACGTCTTTTCGAGTTATAGCTCACCAAAAGATGTCAAGTATCACCCTAAAGTCCTGCCAGCCATCCAAGAAACCCCTCCAGGAGCTGGGCGACCTCAGCCGCATGCGATCTACTGCATGAGGGTGAGCCCCAGAGATCAGCGACTCGCGGCGGCGGCCATCATGACCTTCGACCCGCTCGCATCAGCATGAACTGCCTCCATAGTCCATGTCGTCTCGACTCCCTGCAGCTTGCCACAGCGCTATATCTGCTTTCCTCTCGCCGTTCACGTTCTCGCACATCTGTCCTTACTCTCACTGACAACGTCTGCGCGCGCCATGTCCCCGCAGAATTTCACAGTAGACGACAACAGTCCCTTCATCACCTACACCGGCTGGCACACGGGGAACAGAACCCAGGATACCAGCGCATTCTCGTGAGCTGACACGTCACACGAAGTAGCCTTTGCTCAACCACACCTAGATACTCGGATGGTGGCACATTCACGGTCACGCAGACAAACGGTTCGCGGGCGTCCTTCACGTTCAACGGAACATATGTTTACCTATATGGCGCAAAGAGGTGCGTGAACATGATGCTTCCCTACAAGATACTGTCTGATGAGATGCGCGAAGATCCAATCATGGTACGACGAAAGTCCTTCAGTCCGAGCAGTATTTCGGGCTGATCTTTGAGAAGGTCCATACTCTGTTGAATTGGACGGCGTCAAGAGCAGCCACAACGGAAATTCGGGCGAGGCCTTATTCCAGCAGCTTTTGTTCTCCGCCGGCCCTCTCGAACTGGATGTACCTCATACCGTCCATCTCCAATGCGATGGGTCTGGAGACGAGGGTTGGTTGGATCTTGATTATGTACATACCCCATGTTCGCCGTTCGAGTTTTAAGTGACGAGTAATGCGCAGATTACCTGGACTACCGATTTCGGGGATGATTACACGTCGGGCCAGATGACGCTGCCAGACAACCATCCGAACTTCTCGTACACCGGACCATGGACCACAACCGACGCGGGTGGTCGGTACGAGGGTGGTGCGGCGCAGTATGTGGTGCATCTTAAATTCATCGTGAACTTCAACTCAACGATCTCAATACAGCCAGGCTGTAGACGGGGATAGCTATGTCACGCTCGAGTTTTCGGTTCATTCTTCAAATTGATGGCCTTCATGCATAGTACTCATGTCTTTCCAGGGCGAATCCGTCAGTCTGTACGGCACTGTTGGCCCAGCTTACGGACGCTACACCGTCCAGCTGGACGGTGGCGGCGCCCAGGGCTTCAACGCGAAGGATGTGTACACGGAGACGCAAGTCTTGCTATACCACGCTAACAATATCGGCAACGGCACTCATAAGCTAGTCCTAGCGAATGCGCCGACGGGGGACGCACCACAGAGCTCAGTCCTCATCGACTACGCCGTCGTCAGCGTGGCCGAGCACACAGATATAGTTCCAAAGGACGTCCAGGACAAGAAGTACGTGCGCGCTGCAATCCTTCTGTCTCCGAATGTGCTGATGCTGTTCGTGAGAAGTCAGGGGTTATCCACTGGCGAGCTGGTCGGCATCGCCTTTGGCGGCGTCGTGCTCATTGCCGCCGTCGCACTCCTGGCCCTCTTGATCGTTCGGCGCAAGAGGAAATCGTCCAATAACACCATGGACGAAGTGGGGCTGTTTGAGTCCCGGGACCGGCTCGTACAACCGTACGCATACTCGTCGGGTAGCCAAACTCCGGTTACGGACAAAGGACGATCTGCACTTCGTGGAGGAGCGCACCCCTCTACGTCTACGGTGCGCATGATGTTCGTCAAGCTTTCGATTGTACTGATGATTTGTAGGTCGCAGACATGCACCAGAATCACCACGGCGAAGGCACGTTACCACCCGACTACGACATGGCAGTAGGGCCGTCGTCTTCAAGAGTAAGAGCGTAGACCTCGCATACGGCACCGATAGGTGGCCCCAAATCCAGTCTTCGCGTCAGACGCCCACGAATCCGACGCGTCGTTGAGACCGGCATATCTATAGTCATCATCAAATATCCAGAATGAGAGTCAGACAGTCGTGTTACAGAGATAACAGGGCAGCAAAGCAATAAATACCCAGTATGTATAGCGAAAGGTCTACGACTTCGCAGGTAAAGTGGACACCTCCACCTCCATCCCCTTCCCCTCTCCCTTCGACGTCGTGCTCGCCGCCTCTATATCCGACCCCTCCGACGGTGTCGCCGCCGTCTGCGGCTCGTCGTTGCAGTGCTCCTGCACCCGCGAGAAGGCGACGTAGAACGCCGTGATGACCGCGAACACCATGATCATCCAGGTGCTCAGGTACATCGACTTGTACGAGACCTCGAGGCCGTCGAGGCGCCAGACGATCGCGGCGCCGGCGGACTGCAGGGACTTGTACCAGCCGGCGTAGTGCGAGAGGCGGCGGGAGTTGTTGGAGAGGGAGCCCATGAGCCAGTAAGCGTACGCTTGGAAGATCCCGTCGTACATCGCCCAGAAAATGTACATGATCACGTAGGGTGCGTAGCGCTTCGACTCGGTGCTATGAGGTTCGTCAAGGTGCGCAACATGAGCGACGTGTGAGGCCACTCACACATCAATTAGCGGGACAGGATGGTCGCCGCGCTTGAAGTCTTTGACCATGGCCCAGCCGCCACCCCAGATCGCGAGGGTCACAGTCAGCAGAGCGATGATTCCGATGCGCGCGCGAAGCTTGCGAGAGAATTTGTCCGGCCGGTAGTCCAGCGCTGAACCCATCGCCCAGACACCCACCTGATTTGCATAGTCAGCAATCGAATGTAAGATGGTTTGTAGCGACATACCATGTTGAACAGGTTGCTGAAGAGCCCATTGAACGACCGCGTGCGCAACGTGAAGTTCGGCACGTTGAAGTCATTCTTCTGGTACGTGTAAAACCAGTTCGAGGCGATGAAGAAGGGGAATAGCGTGATGATCCACTTGTCCTCGAAGAGCACGCTCACGAGCCCGACGATCTCCGACCTGCGCGAAGGTCAGACATTGACCCATCCGCCATGAGAACACACTCACTTCCATGTTGGCATCTCAGGAAGCACGACGCGGGTGCCATCCGAGCGGACGACCTTGTCGGACGGCAGCAGGAAGAACGGCAGGACGAACGATCCTGTAAGCATAATCACAATGAACGCGATGTACTGCAGCAAGCGCATCAGCCCGGTACGCGCCCGCACCGACGTGCTCCACGCACCGTCCCGTCGTTCAGCGTGCCCGCTGAGGAGTTCCAGTTCGCAGCGATAGGGATAATGGACCCAATGACGCCGCCCATCTGGAAGATCGTCCAGAAGGTGGAGAACGCACGACCCTTCTGGTCTTCGGTGGGGTAGGACATCGTCACGGCGCCTTGCGCGGTCCAGAGCATGGCTGCGCTTAGACCTTCAACGCAGCCAGCGACTACGATGAAGGGCGTGGCCTTGTCCTCGAGATGCGCCGTCGCCATGTAGGCGGCGGACAAGAGGGCATAGCCTGAGAAACATCAGGACCATGGTCTCGGGAAGGAACAGTAAGACCCACCAAAACCACCGAACGCGAGGCATACCCTGATACCAACACGGTTATAGATCGTACCCGAGAAGAACGCAAGGGCAGCAAATGCTGCGAAGAACATCAGAATTGAAGGTCATGAAGAACACTCTTCGGACGTACTGGACTAGAGCGCGCGACCAAGGTTCGCATCAGCAGGTCAAGGAAGAGGTCGAGCGTGAACTCACGTATACTGATAGGATTGTTAGCTTCCATTCACAATAAAGGGTAAATTTACGCACCAGCCACATTCGCATTCGTGCTCTGCTTCGTGTTGAGTAGACCACCACCTCCCGCGCCACCCAGCGCACTCGACATGCCGACGGTCATGAAGGCGATGAACCCGACAAGCGCGACCTGGACCATCGGCGAGCGATAGTTCCTCAGCCTAATCCCGCGCCAGTACCAGTCCGCATCCGGCCTCGCGCCATCGGCTTCCGTCTTCGGCGCCATCGCTCACGGAAAGGGGAGTTGTGAGGAGGGAGGAGGGAGGGATGAAGCAAGACCACGTCGCCACGAAGGAACCGAAAGCAGAAGGGACCCCCACGACACCGACCGGTCGCCGTTATATACGGAGCCCGTTTCGCTGGCTGGCAGGCTAGCAGCTATCAGAGTGGATTGAGCGGACGCGTATCATGGGTGATGCGCGCCTTATCGCCATGCTCCGCAGGGCAGCGCGGCTGCGGCACACGAACTGATAGCTCTATCTGCGGTGGCGGGGAGGGCGTGCGCGCCCTCGGGATCGTGGAACGGTTGCAGGTCAGGCGGGGTCGCGTGTTGATAGGTCCCCATTGAGTAGGCGGGCGTGCGCCCGGTGCGCTTCCGGCCGTCGCACGCGTCGTATTAGCCGAGTGCGGGATCCGTGTGAAGTGCGACGGGGTTGCAGCTTGGGTGCAGCGGGTCGGAGCGCGCCCTCGTCCTGATCGACGGACTTGCGCACGTCTGTATCAAGCCTGCTGTCGTGTAAGCCCTCTTGTCTTATCCCTATCTCGAGAAGATAGAAGTCAACACCACTTACCGCCAGACTTCGTCGATAGGTATCGCATCGATGGGGTAGACACAGCTGAACGCTCCCTGCTTCCACCGACCACGAGCCTCCTCACAACCACGAACCTCCCCCAACCATGGCTACAGCGCAAGTTCTTCGCCCGCAATCCTCGATCGAGTCGTTCAGGTCGAGCGCGACGAACGCGTCTGCCATCAGCCGTGCCGCGCTGCACAAGCGTCTCACAAAAACCACGACCAAGGCCGTGTGGGCAAATCTCGATGGCGACAAGCCGGCTCCGCTGGACACGCGCTTTGCGAATGTGAAGAAGAGCTTGATCAAGCCTGAGAACTACGCAGCGGTGCAGGCGAGCTGGACGCGTCTCATCGAGGCGCTCGAAAAACGTGCTGCAGAAATCGAGAGTGCCGGGCCGTCGGTGAGCTTGCTTCTGCCTGGCGATCGACATTGAACTCACCTGCATCGCGCCCGTCGTGACCTGCAGGCCGTCCCCCACGTCGACTTCTCGTCCATTGGGCCTGACGGCAAGTTCCCTCCTGACATCGCCGCCCTCATCAAATCCCGCGGCTGCTGCGTCGTCCGTGGCGTCGTCTCCCGCGAGCAGGCCCTCGCCTGGAAAGCCTCCATGCTCGACTACTGCGCGCGCCACCCCGATGTACCGCGCTTCCCGCCCAGCGCGCCGCAGATGTACGGCACCTTCTGGCAGCCCGCGCAGACAGAGGCGCGCACGCACCCCAACATGCTCCGCGCGCAGGTCGCGATGAGCCAGCTGTACACGGCGAGTGAGGACACGATCGTAGACTTGACGGAGCAGGTGGTGTATGCGGACCGCTTCCGGGTAAGGATGCCTGGGGCGGTGGGGACGCTGCCGCCGCACCTGGACAATGGGTCGATTGAGCGGTGGGAGGATGCGGAATATAGCGCGGCGTACCAGCCAATCTGGGAAGGCCGCTGGGAGGAATACGACGCCTGGGACATGGATCATCGCGCCGAAGCCGTCATCGATATGTATGGCGGAGCTGGATCCTGCTCGGGCTACCGTAGCTTGCAAGGTGCGAATTGTTTTTGCTTGGCTATCTGCAGATGAGCTCATCGTCGCAGGTTGGTTGTCAATGTCGGACAACGGTCCTGGCTGCGGGACAATCCAGCTGCTTCCCGATATCAAAATCTCGACTGCATATGTGCTCCTGCGGCCCTTCTTCAACGATCAGGATGTGCTTGACATGGAGAGCACGTACTTCTATGGCGCAGACCCGGGCCAGGGTCAAGTCTGCAAGGAGAACTGGCACCCGCACCTGAAGTTGGAGAAGACCGTCGTCTCTTGCCCGAAGGCAGACCCGGGCGACTACGTCTTCTGGCATGGCGATATGGTAAGGTCAAAGTCGTCAGTAGGCGCAAGGATCTCACACATGTGTTACAGGTCCATCAAGTCGAGAAGGAGCACAACGGCGCGGTCGACTCGTCTGTCGCGTTCATCCCCGTAGCTCCGCTGTGCGGGTACAACGTCGGCAATCTCGTCGACCAGCGCAAAGCCTTCCTAGCAGGTGTTCCACCACCTGACATGCCTCCCCGTCCAGGTCAAGGTTTGGAGAGCAGCCACGAAGATCGAGGGTCGGAGAAGAATATCCTTACGGCAGAGGGACGACGGCTTTTCGGCCTCGACAAGTTTGACGCTGACGCTGAAGGGCTCACGCCGGGGCAAAGGGGGGCCAGAGAGCTGGCCAACGAAGCATTGGGTTTCTCTTGAGTCTAGAGCTTTTAGCCTATCGTTGCTGATGGTGAATTGAATGGATTGAGCACGAAGGGCTGGAGAAACGCATGTCGATGGACGTTCAGGACAAGGCGCGACCGGACGATCACGCGCATGTGATTGTGACATTCGCATTTGTCACGCCCCGGTTCGACTTCGTCGCTTCGAGTCCAAAGCACTCCACGAAGACACAGCTACCTGACGCGGCGCACAACTGTTCCCATAGATATCAAGCTTGCAATCACATAAGAAGTCGACATTTTGACTACTTAGCGCTGTGGTCATCGACCTCAATCAGCAGATAGACGGGAAAGTGATCGGACGCTGGAACTCCATGTTACAAACGGAACACCAGCGATTGGGATTCTGAGGAGTGGTCAGTCAGTCCTAGTCTCTTGGTGGCACTGGATCCGAAGCTTCTAAACTTCTTCGTGGATGTGAAGACTCGCCCACTTAACTATTCATCTTAGCGTGCATGGGTTTGTGGGTCCATCTCCGGGGTTTGCCGAGTGGCTGCCCAGACACTGCTCTGGCCTGTTTCCAGCCCGACTTCGTGCCCATAAACACAAATGCCGTCTTCCGGGACCTGGGAGGGACCCTCCGAATTTATTCGTGTCGCTGGGGGGCGAGATCCGGCGCCCAGCGCAGTTGGCGTGGTGACGTGAAGCGGCGCTAGTCAAGCGTGACAAACTTGGCCGTCACTAAAATGAAGGTGCCGAAAGTGGCGAGACTCCATCTTCCTTCTTGCCGCCAGGACCCTCAGCGAGCAGTCGAGTCCAACAGCGAACAGCACCGTTCGCGTTCCCTCTTTTGACTCCTTCTCGCTAAAAGCGTTCCCTGCCGCCATGTCGAAGGCCACGAAGCGCATCCGCATCTTCACTGCGGAGGACGTCGCCGAGCACAAGACGGCGGAAAGCACCTGGGTCACGTACAAGGACAGGGTGTACGACATCACCCAATTCCTCCCCGACCACCCTGGCGGCGATGATATCGTCCTCAAGTACGCCGGGAAGGCTGTTGACGAGATCATGAAGGACCCCCTCGAGCACGAGCACTCGGATAGCGCGTACGACGTGCTGTCCGACTACCAGATTGGCAAGCTCGGTACGGAAGAGACGATCGTCAAGGAGGGTGCGTAAGGCGATGTTATATCGATGATTAACGCTGACCATGGTGCGCAGACTGGGAGGCTACTGAGGAAGTGCACCCGGATAACACGGACGAGTTCGAAGACTACGAGAAGTTCCAGTTCATTGACCTGCGCAAGCCTATGGTCATGCAGGTCTTGCGTGCGGGATGGAGGCACGTAGGGCGCTATGGCTGCGCGATTCTGTGCTGACGCGCTGCTCCATAGCAAATCGTACTACCTGAAGCAAGTGCACCAGCCGCGCCATCTCCCCCACCCCGCGCGTTTCTTCGGGCCTGACGTCCTCGAGGTACTTCTTCGCCCATTCAGCATCCCAAGACTCTGCTGACCCCCGTCCTAGATGTTCACCCGCACCAATTGGTATGTCATCCCCATCGTCTGGCTGCCCATCGCCGCGTACCTCGGCCTGCGCTCCGTCTTCCAATTTTCGGGCCCCATCCCCGCCTTCACGACGAACCCGCGCCTCCCGATGGCCGCGCTCTCGAGCCTGCCCGCGTCTTCGTTCCTCAAGACCGGCATCTGCTTCGTGATTGGCAACATCATCTGGACGTTCCTCGAGTACCTCCTCCACCGCTTCCTCTTCCACCTCGATTACTACCTGCCGGACCACCCGCTCGCGCTCATGCTGCACTTCCTCATGCACGGCGTGCACCACTATTTGCCGATGGACCGCCTGCGGCTGGTGATGCCGCCGGTGCTGTTCACGCTGCTGCAGTCGCCGTTCACGAAGCTTGCGCACGCGTTGTTCCCGCCGGCTGTGGCGAATGGGATCATCTCGGGCGCATTTACATTCTGTAAGCTGGCCTTGCCCTTCGTGTGGGGAGACCTGATGCTGACGCTTTTGCAGATGTCCTGTATGACTGCACGCACTATGCGCTCCACCACACGAAGCTCCCGAAGTACTGGACCGAGCTCAAGAAGTACCACCTTGCCCACCACTACAAGAACTTCGATCTTGGCTATGGTGTGACCAGTATGCAATCCTCTCACTTTTCCTAAGCCTTTTTGCTGACTTCTCGTCCAGGTGCCTTCTGGGACAAGGTCTTCGGCACTTACCTGCCGGTGTAAGCTTGCGCACGGTCGCTGCCCGCGCGCATGTTTCCCATCCGCGTAGAGGATGCCACCCATGCACGCTCAGCAAAATGGTCCATGCAGTTGTCTTTTGGGATTTTACCAGGGAGTTCGCTCCCTCGATATGTACCGGTCTCCTCGTCGTTCCCCCCATACCACTACCCTACGCTAAGTCCAACTGTAACTGTCATTATTGACTTCCTCTCCTTGTACGGCAATTGTGAGTGCGTGAGTGGTGTCAGGATGTAAGCTGAAGGCACGGCCCACACACAAGTGGCGACACGAGGTTGCGAGTGTACGTACGACTGAGCCCATGTGTGGTGTTGCGGTTCGCGAGGTATGCACCTTGACCAAAGATTCCTCCCTGTCGGTCGATAACAATAGCTCGGGCGTTGAAGGTGCGCAGCGGTGTATCGCAGGCTAAGGACGAGGATTGACGCATTTCGCCAGGTGCATCAAGCAGTCAGCGTATCCTGGATGGCGCAAGTTACGGAGCAATCCTCCTCCAGTTTGCCGCCAGCACGACCTTTCCCAATCGAAAGTCTCCCGACAGAGCTGCTTGCTTGCGTGCTCTACCACGCCTCCCAAGACACCCCCTTGGAGATTCCCCTTCGTTTCTCCCTCAAAAATCGGTCCCCCAGATGCCAGTTCTACCCCGCGATCGCGCTGACATGGGTCTGCGCCAGATGGAGGGCCATCGTGCTTGCCACTCCCGCATGCTGGTCGCCTGAGTCTATCGACATAGATCTTCAAGCATTCGCCGACTGGTCTACGGACCCGGTCAGGCATGCGCGTACCCGGGCGCGATGCCTCGCTCTGCTCGAGTGCTACCTCACGCGCTCCGGGTTGGTCCCGCTGGTCATGAACCTCGACGGGTCCGACAACGAGGAATGGATGCAGGCGATCGACGTCGTGCGCCTCGCATGCAGTTCTGCCTTCCGCTGGCAAGCATGTCGACTCCCGTACTTTGTCGCCGACTGGCTATCCGAGACGCCGACGTGTGCTGCGCCTCTGCTCCTCGAGGAGGCGCACGTGGAAGGACCCTACATCGCCCGCGCGGACTTCTTCGCCAAGTCGCCACGCCTGCGCCAGTGGCAAGGGCCAGTGACGTTCGACGTGGACAAGCCGCACCTGCGGTGGGGCCAGCTTACGCACTTGCTCGTTGATCACCCCTCCGAGTTCGTGTCCGTCCAGTTTCTCATGGGCTTCATCGCGCACTGTCGCCAGTTGGTCGAGCTTGGGATCAACGTCTGGAGGGATCCCGAGCGAGCTATGCCACCGCGGGGTGCCGAAGTCGTCCTCCCTCATCTGTTGAGCGTGCAATTCACGTTGGATGATCAGGACGTCCTTGCGCATATCCTTGCGTCGTTCACGCTCCCTGCGTTGTCGAATCTCTCACTCTTGGGATGCAATGCGATCGATGATGAATGGCAAGAACCCTTCGGGCACCTGCGTCTGCAGCGGTGGCCGGTGGAGGAGTTTGAGGGATTCCTAGAGCGCTCGCAATGCAGTCTTCGAACCCTGCACATCATATTCCTTGCCATCCCTCAGGACGATATCATCCGCATCATGCACAAGCTCCCGCATATCTCGGACTTCGCGCTGGACGAGCGAGAGATCAAGGACGGTCGGGGACAACCGACTTCGTCCTCTATCAACGATGCCCTCCTTCAGCGGCTCTCTTCAGTCGACGGCTCTGCACCCGAGCTGCTGCCGCGACTTGAGAGGCTTGCGATCAAGGGCGTGCTCAACTTCGATTGGCAGATGCTCTTGACCATGGTCAAATCGAGGACGAATCCACGCTTGCAGCATCTGCATATCTTCGTCGACGATTCATCGAGGTCGGATATAGACCAGGACACGGAGGAGCGGCTGATGGAGCATTTGGGACGCTACGGCTTTTGGAATCATTGCGGAGTCAGGCTTGGATGGAAGAGGCATCCTCTTTTAATTGATATAGAGGGGATGCCGACGTAGCCTCAGACAATGGTGACAAACCCGGCGCGGGGTGATTCGTGGTGGCTATAGCAACACACCCGTGGCTACCTTCCAATCAAAAGGGTTTGATAATATTCCCATTGAGACTAGGTAGGAGTCAATCCGCTCAAGCCTAACGATCGAGTACGGCCCATTTTGAACTACGGCCCATGTGACTGTGAGACGAAGAGGCGTGACTTTCCGGAAAACGCCGGCATTTCGTCACGTTGCATCTTCGTTCGAACCACCACCACTACTTGCTACACACTTATCGGGCTGACCCCACCTTATCAAGGGGCACCCAACTACACGCTGTCCCGGCAACCTCGCGCTTGAAGATCTCGCGTTCATTAGACTCATCTTCAGCGACATGGGTTCTGTAGATTCTAGACGAAGTTGAACTTGCTTAACGCCTAAATCCGGCTTATATCCGAGCGAGCCACCCTGAAGCTACCGACTCGGCGAGGCAGGCTCAAGACCTTCGGGCTCTGTTCAGTCTCTTTCGCAAGGTTGGTAAAGATGACCTGAGTGTTGATAATCGTGAGTAATCTGTCTCTGCTCGGTTTGCTGAGACCAGCTTCACGCATATATGTACTGCTCTCACGGCTCTCCCATATCCTCATATCTTCTCGCCAACGGCATGCCCCCCTTCACTCTCACTGAATCCCACGTCCGCTCGCTCCTCGCGCCTGGTGTCGAGAAGCCCGGCGACGTATCCCTAACGGCTTTCGCTCCCGGTAGTCCCTTCATGAAGGCTCTCGATCCCAATTTACGCTGGGTCATCACGGACGCCGAGGGAGAATGCATCCCGGGCGTAAGATCAGAGGGAGTCTACGTACGTATCTATGCTTCCCCCCCCCCTTTTGCATAGTGTTCATCTCATTGGCGTACTACCTTTACAGAACCTCGCGCAATGGGAACAGAAGGTCCGCGACCCTCTCCTGGCCTGCCTCGCTGGACCCATTGGTCTGCGGACAGACAGTGTATATGTAAGTCAGACCTATGTCCCCCCTCCCGTTCTCCCGCTGTTCTCCCCCAATTTGTCTGTATCCTGATCGTTTCTGCAGATTGCTGGCAATGTCGCCATCGCAGAAACCGCAGGCAGCTGCGCACAGAAGAATGGTCAGCCCTACAACAACAAGTAGGCATTCGTGTAGCGGCTCGATGTAGATACTGACTCGGTCCATTCAGATACGCTTGGTTCCTGTTGTTCTCGCCCGAAGGAAAGATCGTCGAGATCCATGAGTACCTCAACACGGCCTTGCTTGAGCGTGTCCTTGCAGGGAACAAGGCGTAAAAAGCGCTGCGCCTGGGGAGGTCGCAAGCAAAGTGTAATAATTCGAAACACATAGCATCATGCAACGAGCACTCGACCGCCTGCCTGTTGAGCGTTCCCACCCCCATGCCCTGCCAGAAAAGTCTAACTGTCCTCACGTCTCGTCGCTCTCCACGTTTGTGGTCACTTACCCGAAGATGACGGTTTCCGGAGCCATTGCTAGGGGCTGAGCAAGAGGCGCTGGGTCGTTATGCGTCTTGGTGCCCAGAGAGTCCGTATACCGGAATGGCAGGTAGAAGGCGGCGGGGCTAGTGCATCTGTGAAAATAAGACACTGGAAGGATCTTTGAGAAGGGTGCAATGTATTGTCACCTCTACGCGATCACGTGTGTATCCTCGCGCCTGCTTCCAACCATCATCTGGACCGTTCGCGCCAAGATTGGTTTCAGATCTTCCTGATCACGCGTTCAGACAAGACGGGCTCGGAGAGATCAACAACCAGGAGGAAGTGGTTCTGCGGTCGTCCAATAGGTGCGCATCACTAAGTGAGGCACAGGATGTCCGCGCTGACCCTCCTTCGGACAGGCTTTGAGCGATACCAGTCATGGAAGTCGGCCGTACTCTCAACCCGAGTGACCCGTCTGAGGCGGGCGTCTCTATAATTGATTGCTTGCCTTCCGAAATCCTCGAACATATCCTTCTTTGCGTTGCTGCCAACCATCCCCTCAAACTTCCGCCAAACAACTCCTTCATCTGTGGGGAAAGGTACTACTTTGCGTGCCCTGCTCTAGTTCTAAGCTGGGTATGCACCCGATGGCGAGCCATCACGCTAGCCAACTCCGCATTCTGGGCACCTGCTTCAATCTACATCTCCCTGACGGACTACGTGGCGGATGAGGACGATACTGTCGAAGAACACGCTGCGCGGAAGGCGCGCGGCCTAGCCCTTGTCAAGTGCTACCTCGAAAGGTCTCCCCTGAAACCCCTGCCCCAAGTCATTCTGTATGGAGCTTTTGCCGACGCGGCGGACGAGGACCAGTGGGAGGCCGCCTTCGGGGACATCGTACGCTACGTGGTATCAACCGCGCACCGCTGGGAATCCTGCACTCTGCCGGGATACATCGTCGAATGGTTATCGGTCACGCCCGACGCAGCCCCCGACCCGGTTCTCCTCGAGGCCGCCGCTATTGAGGAAAAGTACACCGACACAGTGTATGACCGCCTCCAGTTCTTTTTGCATGCGCCGCGCCTGCGCCGATGGCTCGGCGACATCCCAAACAGCGCCACGGTTTCGCGCCTTCCGTGGCGGCAGCTCACCGAGGTGCGCATCTGGCAGTTCATGCCCATCCAGCGCTTCATGCGCCTCATCCGGCACTGCGAGCAGCTCGTCGACCTCGAGGTTAGCCTGCATAGGAGCGCGGGTGCTGCGCCTCTGCCAACCTATGGAAGCGTACTACTTGCGCATCTCGAGAGCGCAACCATCACACTGGACAACGGGGAGATCCTGTCGAGTCTCTTCGCAACGCTTGTCACACCGAAGCTCAGGTGTCTGGTCCTCAACGGCTCATCGCCCCTAACGCAGTGGGACCTCGAGCGCAAGGGGCATCTCTGTCTGCAGCGCTGGCCCACGCTCGCGTTCGACGGGTGGCTTGAGCGGTCGCGGTCCGCGGCGCCGGACGGTGCGCGCTGCGCGCTGCAGAAACTGCTCCTCGCGCACATCACCATGCCGCGGGATGACCTCGTCTGGATACTAGAAAACCTCCCCCACCTCCGAGATCTCTCACTGCAGGAGTTAGAGGACGGCTCTCCCGAGCGACACGACCACGCGTCCTCTATCGACGACGATGTCCTCCGGCGCATGACCGTCCTCAGGCATACCAGCATGGACGGCCTGCCCGACCGCAGGCCCGAGCTCCTCCCCGAGCTTGGAGGGCTCACGATCGCCGGCGTCGTCCACTTCGACGGGCGCAGGCTCGTCGACATGGTCAAGTCGCGAGCTGACGTGGCCAATTTGGGGGCGGACATCGCTGACGCCGCATCACCCCTCGAATTCCTCTGCATCCAGCCCGAAAGGGGTTCGACCACAGTGCTAGACGATGCGGCGCAGGCCCAACTGAGGGACATCCTAGGAGATGAATTCATCTATGGCGACGGCCATCTGTCGGCGCAGACACTCTTCAGGTACTTCAAGGAGTGGCCGCGGTTGATGGCGACCCATCGTATGCAGATTAATATAGATGCTATGGAAGTGTAGTGCTAGGATGATTGTTTGAGGTCCACTCCACCGCAAGATGAGCATACTCTACTGCAAAATAGACATATTCTACTGCACAATTGCGATATATTCCTCTAGCGCGCATCCCATTCGTCTGAACAGAACATTTGCCTCGCACTCCGGCCACCGACCGCGCCACTTCTACGCCGTGCTCGCACTCTTCAGCAGGGAGATTGGGTCAGGACTCAGCGATTTGCAGCCGTGTCGCTCATCAGGTCACTTCATCGAGATCCAGTGACGACCAACTCCCCGTCTTGCTTCATAGATATGCACCTCCACATGATATGTATGAGCACGTCTTTGAAGGGCGGGTCCCTCCTCGACTTGATCATGGCGATAGCCAATGCCTCATTGCTAGCGCCTATGCCGCGGATTTCCAGGTCCGTGAGCTGCGGGAGCAGGCTTGGCAGTTCCCCATCGCACGCCGTCATACGGAGCAACATGTCGTCGTCGATAGCGTACGTGGGGCTGAGGAGATCTGAGATTGTGAGCAGAAAGAGTGAGAGCGACGTGAGTTCGGGCAAGAGCTCCAAGGCATCGACGAGACTCCTCCGCGGCATGGAAAAGCCTTCGATTGTGAGGCTCTTGAGGCTGTTCCCCGAGCGGCGCAGCCATCCGGAGAACTCGTCGACGGGCCAGTGCGGCAGGTCCACCATAGACCGGCGGTGGGTATAGGGAGGGTAGTCCGGCTCGTATTCTCTCTCTCTAAGGCTACCGAAGACACTGAGGACGGCCAGGGTCTGCGTCGTGAGCACGGAGAAAGTGTACGCAAGGATATTGTAGTCTTCGAAAGTGAGAGATACATCCCGAAGTTGAGGCAGAGAAACAGCTTGTTTTGCCGGCAAGGGATCGGAGGTCTCGTTGCTGGATATGCTGGCGCGGAGCTCGACAAGAGCTTGACAGAGAGGCATGATCTGCATGAAGGTGCCGATCGACATGTAGTCGTCGCTGTCAATGTGAGTGAGCTGCTGCCATGGGAGACTGAGCTTCCCTCCGGCGACGGAAGCGAGAGGGCCATGCCAATAATTAAACTTAGGCACATTGGAGAGGTCGAGGTCGAGGTCGAAGTCGAAGTCTGGCATGACATCGTTTGACACCCTTGCTGCCCTGAGAAGAAGAGGTCTCGCGGTCTGAACAGCGGCGGATATGCGACACACGACGTAATTCGGGGCCACAAAGAGCCTCCAGCGAGAAATTGACGAACAGACAAGATCCACGATGTCACCGACGGTTTGCTCGCATGTGTAGACATCGCGAAGCTTGTCCAGAATGTACGCGTCGATTGATCTTGAGCCCGATCGTTGAAGGTAGCATTGGAGCAGGTTATTGCACTTTTCCTTGACGAGAGCAGGGGAGGCCCGAGACATCAGTTTTTCGTAACGCCCAAGATCGACAACGAGGCGCGAAGGTGCCCACAAGGCAGTGCTCGCAAGGGCTACAGCGCGCCACCTGGAGCAGACCCACGAGATCTCAAGAGCAGGACACGAATTTCTTCGGATTCGCTTGTGGTATACTGGCGGAAGGTCGAGCTGTTGGCTGCAGACCTCAAGAAAGACCATCTCGAGGAGCTCCGCGGGTAGGTCATGGATGCGGGCGGCCAGTGACGCGCGGCAAGAGGCGATGTACCGATCCATGTTTGACTACAAGGAGGAGGGGGAGGAGGTCAGGTACACTATACGACTGCAAAGTGCACGCCACTTACCTGCAATCACCGATCAAGGTCTATTCGGCAATTGGATTTGTCTCGATGAGGAGTCTGTTGAGTTGATTTTCGCAAGCGTCAGAGCGTCAGAGCAAGGCAGAGCTGTTTGTAGGTGCGCGTGTTCTGAGCGACCGTCGAAGAAGAGGACAAGGCGAGACCATCAATTGTGACCGCATCCAGCACAATGAAAGTCACATTGACACGTGAATTTGAGTAACTGTCACGTTTGCTGCGTCTTGTCATGCCTTGTCAATGTCTCGCTCCTCCACGTTCTGATGTGGTCTTCACGGCTGCCCGACCTGCAATCTGAACGATGTGGGATCATGGTAGCTCCAGGAACGCTCACGCGGCAAAGTGCATGAATAGCGACGTTGGGTATGCTCCCGATGGAGGTAATTACCGTGGCCATTGTCAACGCCAGACAACGCCGCGTTCGAAGCACCTTACTCGATCCGTCCGAACCCACTCTTTCCACTGCCCGCTTATCCTGCGCGGACTGACGGACGACTATGAGAACTCACCCTCACCTCTCCCTGAATCTCAGACTCTTCGTGTCTTTCGCGATGGTCCTGTCCTCGCAACCGCCTCTCTACTTACGAACAGTATCTGACGAGCATTCCCGGCTCTACTGACCAGCCGTGTAGTCGTTCCGCCTCTCGCGGGATCGACTTCGGCAAGACCCGCAGGTTGGTAAAGATGACCTGAGCCAATTGATAATCGTGAGTCACCATCTTCATCCAGCTCGGCGATGGAGGAAGGGTGCATTTCCCATGGCATGATGGAGGCGCTCAAGGCTATGTAGCCCCGAATGTCTAGACCGGGGAGGTTGCCAGACATTCGACATATATATCGGCATCATCTGATTCTCTGCTTTCACGCTGACCGACTACCATCACTGGAAGCATGTCTACCTTCACCCTCACCGAAGCCCACGTCCGCTCCCTTCTCGAGCCCGGCGTGGAGAAGCCGGGCGAAGTTTGCTACAAGACCTTCTTGCCGGATGCGCCCCTGATGCAGGCCATCGATCCCAAGCTGCGCTGGGTGATCACCGACGCTGAGGGCGAGTGCATCCCGGGCGTGAAAGCGGAGGGTGTCTTCGTGCGTAGATCTCTCCGATTTTCCCTTGCTTTTACTGTGACGCTCGTACGCTGATGATGGTATGCAGACCCTCGAAGAATGGGAGACGAAGGTGCGCAACCCGCTCGGCGCGTGCCTCGTGGCGGGATCACTGGGCCTGCGAACGGATAAGGTCTATGTGAGTGTAGACATTGGCTATGTGCTGTTGTAGTCCCTCGTATACTGCAGTGATGCCATGCGTACTGCGTGCTCATCGATCCCTAGATCTCCGGCAACGTCGCCATCGTCGAGACGGCGGGCAGCGCTACGCAGAAGAACGGGAAGCCGTACAACAATAAGTGCGTAACATGCTCATCCTGAACCTCGCACTCTTGCGCTCCCCTTGCTATCGTGCTCATTGACTTTGCGCTCGACGTTACTGACTCGCGTTCGGAGTCGCTGATCGCTTTTGTCCCAGATACGCCTGGTTCCTCACCTTCTCGCCCGAGGGGAAGATCGTCGAGATCCACGAATACCTCAACACAGCCCTGCTGGAGCGTGTGTACGCGGAGAACCGGTCGTAGGTGTACAACTCCTGCATGAGGAGAATGCGCGATGTCAGACGAAAGCTGTATAGTATCGCGAACCAGGAAATGGTGTAAATTTGGATTATGTCTTGCTCGCCACACGTCCCCAGTTCAATCAGCCCAACAGCGACCCGCAACCCCCTCAGCTCGTTTTCGGCTGCCACGGCTCGACCCTTTATGGGAAACTGACGACGACACGAGAAGCCCTTCTCGCCGAAGATGTCTGTGTCTTTCTCGCCCAAAATCTCCCTCAGCCGTGCCTCCGTCTCCGCATCCAGGTCGGCCGCCTCATCCGTCGGCACCAACTCCAAATGCTCCAGCTTCGGGTCCGTCCTCAACTTGACCATGTCGATAAGTAGGGCCCAGTCGAATGAGGGGGCGCCGGCGAGGCGCAGGATCTTGAGTTCGGGGAGGAGGGCGGGCGTCGTAGGTTCGGGGAAGAGGTCAAGAGGTGCCGTCGTCCTGGAGCATTTGCGCCCCCTTACGCCAGAGCCTGTGCGCGCCCTAGCGCCAGAGTCTCTGCCCGCCGTCATGCGGCGGAGGATTACGAGACCTGCCTGCCAGGCTCGTTTTATTCCGATGGACCGTCAGCAAGATCAGACGTCCAAGCGGTCGATCAAAACGTATCTCCGAATGTCGAAAGGTCGGTCAAAAATTCCCCTTCAACGTTTGTTTCTTCTCCTTTGTGAAAATTCAAGCATGGTCTAATGCTATGGCTCGTCTGATTTGCCAAGTGTCAGCCTTGGCCGTCTTGCCACTGTGAAGAATTGGACGATGTCTTTACACGTGCGTTCCCGGCAACTTCCGGTAGCTCGAACACTCGACAGCCGTAAAATTCGACAAGCGAGCCTTTCGCCGTCCCGTTGTCATCTGAATTCTCAAAAACGATAAAGATCCTACTTTGAGCACTCTCCCACCTTGTCCAGGCTGCTTGCAGCGATTGACTTGACGAAAGCCGTCAAGTTCGCTGGAGCTTCGGCACTCTCGGGCCGATCACCCGCTCCTCGATCTGCTGCTTGTTCTCAACCACGGCGTCCAACCGCCTCCGGTCCCCTACGTCCAGCACACCCTTACCTCTCTCCCTGCTCTCATCTGACTCCTCTTTTGACAATTTTGGAACCATCATCACTCATAATTGAGTCCCACGATCTCTCGACAACAGCGAAACTCCACGACTGGAACCAAAACTGGAACGCGCGCAAGGAAACAGGGAAGCGGTGCGTGATCACGCCCTCTCTATTTTCAACAATGCTGACGATCTTGGCACGCGTCCGCGGCGACGCGCGGTACGTTCGTCGACGACATGGTGGGTTGCGCAGGGGCGCTGTTGACCGCGTCGTCCCTGCGATGTTAGCCCTCAGACAACGCACAAGCCCAGATCGAGCGGATCCCTTACGACCCGCGGCCAAGCGCATAGCATTCCCGTGTTCCTTTGATGTTCATCCTGCCTTACCCTACCTCTCCCTTGCGCCGCACGTGGACCCTGCACGTCCCTGACGCCAGTGATTATCTGCGCATGATATACATAGGGGCTAGACGTATGACAGCCCGGGTATGGCGGTATGAGCAGAGGCACGGTGGGCGGGGATGGCGAAAGTGCAGCTGCCCCCCTCCCTCCCTACCCTCAACGACGTTGGGAAACACCCTTGCCGTCGATGACGGCCAAAGCGGGTGCGCCCCAGCCCTCACATCTGCCTTCACCCCGCACTGGCCTCGCCTCCCCCTATATCGCGCACCTCTTTGCGACCCGCGCCTCCCTCTTCCCCTCCGCAGTGGAGGGATGCTCACACCTCTCATCCCACTCTCACCCCTCGCCATCCACTATCCCCCCTTACTCGGCCGCCTTAGCATCTATCTTACGGTGCGTACTGGTCCTCTTCCTTCATCATCTCTTTACCCTTTCCCCGCGACACGTCCGGACGCGTGCTCGACGAGCGAGAGGCCAATCGCTTCTGCGCGCGATGCGCGTCCCGCGTGATCTGCACTCCACGCTCCATCCGCCACTGGGCCATCCTCTCTTGTCCGTATTCTCCTACTGTATGCGCTCGCGACACATCACACGTCCTTCGCGTGCTCCTCGCCGTCTCCAGTCTCATGCCAGCCATCCTCCCCCAACCCAACACCATATATGACATGCTCACTACGTGTCAGCCTCCTTTCCTCTCCCCTCAACATGCTCACCCCCGCTCATTCTCGCAACTGCGTGTCCTGCCGGCACGGGCAGAAACAATTCTACTCGCACTTTCTGATGTGTTTTCGCGCATTTCTTTTGTCCTGGAGAGTTTACATGCGTATACCTATGTGTTGTGTACAACAAATGCATTGCTATGCGGCAGGAGCATGTCGTAGACAACTCTACGACAGGGAGCGCGCGCTTGCGGCGGCGTGAAGTCAAACAGCAGTCCGCGCAAAGGCCTACCATATGTGGATAAATGCGCACGGACAGCTTCTTCCGAACTCGACATTATCTGAAATGCAGCTGGCCGCGCACTCGCAGGTCTCGTACATGCCGGCAGGCCAAGTTAACTAGTGGTGTTGTCGAGTGCCAGCACATGGTGATTCTTCTCCCGTTTTTCAGATCGGTGGCTCTCCCCGCTACCACGTCGACTCTTCTCACTGGCCCGTATCTCCAGATAGCACGTCTTCCAGAGCACGAGCTCGTGCAGGTGGGGGAGCTGCTCGAGGAGGGCGGGGATGTGCGATTTTGGGAGGTAGAGGTGTTTGAGGCGCAGTATGCGGATGGTGTACTGCTTGGACCCAATCATGGCCTGCGACTCCGACCGGCGCAGCATCTCCGCGAAGGCGTCCTTTGGCCAGTGCATGTTCACGCTGCCCGCCGCATCGTGCAGGTGGGCGAAGGGCGCGGTGGCGCCTTTCCCAACGACCTCTAGCTCCTGCAGCTCGGGCGCAGTAATGCACGAGAAGATGCGCGACAGCACCGGCCCCTTCGTGATGTACGCGCGCAGGACGCGCAGGTGCGGCAGCGGGACATCGAGCCGGACGGGCGGCATGAAGCGCTCGTCCTCGCAGGCGCAGACGCTGAGGGCGACGAGGCTCAGACAGCGCCGCATGACGACGAGCACGTCCGAGATGCGCGCGAACGTGGTGACGGTGAGGTCGGTGAGCTGCGCCCAGGGGAGGACGACGCCGGGGTCGATGGGGCCCTCGTACGAGCGGAGGCGGGGTGCGTGCGCGAAGACATCGCAGTAGACGTGAAGGAACTCGTGCATGGTGTATCCGATTTCGACACGCTCGATGAGGAGAGGTTGAGCGCCCTGTGCGAGCGCAGCCAGATTGTTCGCCAAGACGGGCGGCAGCAGGCAGCGCTTCCAGCGCGGGAGAGTCGGCGCCAGCACGCGCACGATGTCGCCGACGCTGGTCTCCCAAGTCGACCGCGCCTCGTCGTTCATGGGGCAGCAGAGCTTGACGTACGGCAGCGGCGTCGACTTGGAGCGCTCGAGGTAGCAGCGGAGGACGGCCACTGCTTTCGCGACCGACCGCGCGTGCTTGTCGAGGCGCTCGCGGACCTTCGCCTCGCCGTCCCAGATATCCTGCTCGGGATCAGCCATGGGGTCGCGGTACTTTGACTCGTAGGCGGAGAGGACGATCTCGATGACGGGCGGCGTCCAGAATTCCTCCTTGGCGAGCGTGATGGCTTTCCACCGCCGACACACCCAACTGAGGGCTAGTGCAGCAAACGGGGGCGCCGGATACGCAGAGCCGTGGCAATCCGAAGGGGGCAGAGTCAGCGGTATGTCGGCGCATGCGCGGAGAAGTATGTCCTCCAGGACCTCCGTGGGTACACGGTCCATGAGCGACCGATGGTGTGGATGGGCGAGGTTGGGCAGTGCGGGAGGCGAAGACATGTTGATGGCTGCGGGCGTATGAGCTTCGAGTTGTACATGGAAGTTTGGGTAGGCCTACTCTCGTCCGAATTGCGAGGTATATTCCTTGAGAAGGTGGAATAATACAGGTAGCTTGAGACGCGCGTGTTGTCAGGACTTCCGTACCCTCACGGGAAGTAGAGGTGCTCGAGAGAAAGCGGCCTGATGGACGGGCAGGCCGTCAGTAGGAGTGACATCATGGAAGATGCTAGAACACGAACAGGGCGGGACGCGACGCGTCGAGTCAGGCACGTGACCGTTCGTCCGGCTGGCCACCATTGCAAGCTGATTGACACGTCGACCCAGTCCCCTGGTCAAAAGTTCGAGCACGATGGCACAGCCAGTAGTCAAAGTGCGAGGGAGATGCTCTATTCGGACGGTTGGAATACGTAGTAGTCTCGGAGCGGCCCGCTTTAGTAGTCTACCATGCATGACAGTAAAATATAATCGTGCAGTAGAATAAGTCTACCTTGCAGAGTAGCACACCCGAGCACATCGGTCGTGAATGCAACGCTACTCCTCCATAGCGTCGATATCGATATCCATGATACGAAGCGTAGGCACCCATCGCGGCTGTTGTTTGAAAAATATACCCAGCCTCTGCATGGCGATATCCGCGTCGCCGTAGCAGAACTTGTCTCCCAGCGTATTGCGATGTTGAGACTGTGCCACCACGTCGCGCTGTTGCGCTTGCACCACCATGTCGCGCTGTTGCGCTTGCATCACCATGTCCCGCAATTCAGTCTGCGTCGCCTCGTCTAGCATCGTGGTCGAACCCTTTTCGGGTTGGATGCAGAGGAACTCGAGGGGCGGCGCGGCGTCAGCCATTTCCACCCTTGAATCGACCATGGCCCGCGACTTGACCATGTCGAGGAGCCTGCGTCCGTCGAAGTGGATGGCACCGGCGATCGTGAGTCCCCGAAGCTCGGGTAGGAGCTCTGGCTTGCGGTCGGGTAGCTCGTCAGGTAGTTCGTATATGCGCTCGAGGCTTGTCGTACGCTCGGTGATACGCTCGAGAACGGTCATACGCCGGAGGACGTCGTCGTCAATGGAGGACACGTGGCCATGCTGTTCGGGATAGCCATCGTCTACCTCCTGCAGGGAGAGGTCCTGGAGGTCGGGGAGGTTTTCGAGGACCCAGACGAGGTCGTCGCGCGGCATGAAGATGTGCGCGAGGACCAGGCCCTGCAGCGTGCACCGCGACTCGGAGTGCGCGCCCCGCGAGCGTTCCAGCCAGCCATCAAAAGCCAGCGTCGGCCACCGCTGCAAACACAGATGCCCCCTGCGCTCGAGGTCCCACTGGGTCGTGGGCGACGCGCCGTTGAGGACCAGGTACCGCAGCTTCGGCGTAACGAGCGTCGCAAACAGGCTCGACAAGATCTCCCCATTATCGAGCGCAATCGTCGCGCTATCGAGGTGCGCGAGGAGCACGGTCCCGTATGGCGGGAGCGGCGCGCCGCCCGCGCTTTTGTACAGACTGACCTCGAGGTCGACGAGCTGCGCGCAGTGCGGGATAAAGCGCATGAAGCGCTGGACGGGCATGAACTGCCAGATGCGGATCTCGGTGAGCTGCTGCCACGGGAGGCGCGAGACCGCGGCGCTGCTCGGGATGTCGCCGAGCCAGCGGCGCAGGCGCGGCGCGCGGAGGAAGAACTGCAGGCGGTCGTACACTGTACCGGTGTACTTTTCCTCGATGGCGGCGAATTCGAGAAGTACGGGATCGGGAGCGGCGTCGGGCGTGACGGACAGCCATTCGACGACGTAGCCCGGGAGGGTGCAGGCCTTCCAGCGGTGCGCGGTCGACGCTATGTAGCGCACGATGTCCCCGAAGGCGGGCTCCCAGTGCTCCTCGTCCTCCGGGTCGTCAAAGTACGAATTGAGATTGACTTGGCGCAACGGCATCGATCGCGACCGCTCCAGGTAGCACTTGAGCAGAGCTATGCACCGCTCCTTCCGCGCAGCGTGCTCCGCGACAGTTTCGTCCTCACGCGCCACGTAGTCCGTGAGGGTGATGTGGATGGAAGCAGGTGCCCAGAACGCGGCGTTGGATATGATGATAGCCCTCCATCGGGAGCATACCCAGCTCAGGACGAGCGCTGGACACGCAAAAAATCTTTCCCGGTAGACGCGGAAGTTGCTTGGCGGAAGGTGGAGAGGCTCGTGGGCGGCGACGCAGAGAAGAATGAGCTCGAGGATCTCCGGAGGAATATGGTTCATGGGAGAAAGACTTGCGTCCGGTAAGTGACGCGAGACCAGTCCACGGCCGTCTCTCGTATCTGGCATTGCTCAAGGCCTGCCAACATTTGGCGTCAGTCTGGCACCATCCTATCCCTTGTTCTCGTTTGCGTACCTCAATAGACGATACGTCTTGAGCTTGAAGATACAATTCCTCCTTTCTCGGAGTCTTTTGATCTCTCTCCAGTTCGATATGGGTGAGCCGAAATATGGCAGATACAGCCGCGTGGGCGTAAGTTACTTAGTGAGTAGGAAGCAAGCACAACGCACGTGATCGCGTCAAAGGTCACCGTCACGAACCGTGTCACGATCACGGCGCCTTTATTCCATCATCTCCCTTGTCCAGAGACTTCACGCAACAACCTCTCAAGACACGAGTCCACAAGCGTTCTATTGAAGCCTGCCCATTGCAGCATACAGGAATCTCGATCATCCTTTTCAGCGTACTCGAAAGGTACGCTCATGATATCGTCGAGAAGGATATGCTCAATGGGAATGCAGCCGATCTTACGATGTCAGCGCCTTCTGACTCGGACATTGACATCGCAGGCGATGTCAGCGAGAACAGCGATGCTCCGGCGGAGTCTCCCGCCTCATCCGTCAGCTTAAACAGCATGCCCTTGGAGATTCTTGAGCAGATCCTTCTCTACGTTTGCCCTGCAAATGATATAGCAATACTCCCTTCGGCATCCACTTACGCCTATCCGTACCCCCCCTTGACTCTCAGCTGGGTATGCAGGTATTGGAGAGCAGTCACCTTCGCAAACCCTGCTTTCTGGACACCCTCCTGGATCATGATTTTTATGGGATGCTATGAGGATAGAGGTATCGAGCGTAACGTTTGCAGGCAAGCTGTCACGGGTATCGCTTTGCTTGGTCGCTACTTCGAGAGGTCCGGCTCCCTGCCTTTGCCCAAAGTCACTTTCAGTGGAGAACTGGAGTCGTACGAGACTTGGCAAGATACGATCGGCGGGCTCGTGCGTTGCATTGTGTCCTCTGCGCATCGCTGGCAGAAGTGCGCTATGCCGAATTACGTCGCTTCTTGGCTGTCGATCACTCCTGATGCCGCTCCGGACCCCGTCCTTCTCGAAGAGGTGGTTTTGGAGGCGGAAAGCGCTGATACGTGCGAGCGCCTGGACTTCTTTCGCAGAGCACCACGCCTGCGCCGGTTGACATCCCATGTGAAGTGCAGGAGCCTTAATATCCTGTCAATGCCATGGCGACAGCTGACACAAATCTGTATAACTCCGTTCATGTCGGTCAGGTACTTTATGTGCTTCATCGGGCACTGCGAGCAGCTCGTCGACCTTCAAGTATGTCTGCGCAGAAGCTCTTTTCCTACAGCCCCCCTCCCATCATTCGACAGCGTGACGCTCCCGAAACTCGACACCGCTACCTTCGCCCTGAACAACGAAGACATTCTGTCATTCCTCTTCTCGACCCTCATTACTCCCCGGCTCACATTCCTATCGCTCGTGTACTCATCCCCAGCAGAGGAGGCGCGCCGCAACGCAGATCCGGGCCGCGAAGTGCCGGAGGGACATCTCTGCCTCCAGCGCTGGCCGTCGATCGCGTTCTATCGGTGGCTCGCGCGCTCGCAGTGCACGCTGCAGGGGTTTGTTCTCGCACAGATCATGATGCCGCGCGACCAACTCGTCTGGATCCTGGAGCAGCTCCCGCACCTCCAGCATCTCTCTATCCAAGAGCTCGTGGAGCGTCAGCCGCCGTGTCCGGTCCTGGGTCACCAGCACGCCTCGTCCATCGACGATAACGTCCTGCGTCGTCTCACCGCGCCGCTCGGTTGCAATCCAACGCTTCTGCCCGAGCTCAGGGGGCTCACGGTCGCAGGTGTACTCGAGTTTGGTGGTGATGTACTTCTAGACATGGTCAAGTCGAGGGTCGACCTGAACCTCGAATCTCCTTCACACCTCGAGTTTCTCTGCGTCTATCCCGAGATATGTTCGACCACGGAACTGGATGACTCGACAGAGATGCAACTCGAGGACCTTTTGGGCGACAAGTTCATACAACCTGAGAGCGCCATTATCATCCGTTCACAGAGACGTGCTATGGACTTCAAGGAGCGGCCCCAAGCATTGACATACCGATACCAGCCTGAATTCATGGAATAGTACATCATCTGACACCTGTACACAGTATACAGTGACCAACATGTAACTTATCGGAATACAGTGGATAGCATATTATACCATTACTGCCTCATCCTCCAGAGAATTATGTAAAATAAGGGCGGGAAATTTACTTCTAGTGAAAGACAGTGATTGTGCGTGATCTCCGTCCATAAAGTGCATACGCACTGGCAGCCTGCGCGGCCCCAGGCGCGGAATGCACGTGACCGCGCAAATGTAACGGTACAAATCCCGTCACGTCACGGGCATTTTCGCTGTTCACACTTCGACCAGCTCATTTGTCCAGAATTGGCTGTAACACAGTAAGGAAAGAAGACACAATATCACGAATCCTACTTTGAACAGCAGACCAGGTACGCTACAGGTCAGTGACTACGCAAGAATTCTGAAATGGACGTTCGGTTATGATCTAGCAGTTTCGCTTTGCGATGACAAAAGCGCCCGAGAGCGACATGGTTCCGCTCCCTTTCTCGGACTCCTCTATCTCTCCTTTGAACTACTTGCCCCCGGGAATTCTTGAACAGATCCGTCTTGAGGTCTGCGCGCGCCACTCACTCATTGTCCCACCCCGAGGCTACGCGTTCAATCGAAGTCACCGCTTTTCATGTCCAGTTCTCGTTATCAGCTGGGTATGCGCTCGGTGGTGAGCAATCACCCTCGCGAACCCTGCGTTATGGACGCCTTCATTTATTATGATCCTCACTAAAATCTAAAAATCTGAATCCTCCGACTCTTCCTCGTCCTCGTCCTCGGGCTCTGTATCCGTATCCCCCGTGCGGTTCCGTAGCGAAAGACGGATCTGGGGATTCCTCTCCATGAAGAATCTGCCCTGAGTGGTGCACTGAAAACCATCCCCTAGCAGCTTCTGCAGCTGCGCCTCCGTCTCGCGGTCGATGTCCGCTCGCGACTCGCCGGAAATCTGCAGCTCGAGATGCTCCATACGCGGCGCGAGCGCGACCCGCGATTGGACTATGTCGAGGAGCAGGGTGTAGTCGAAGTCGAAGGCACCTGCTATCGCCAAGCTCGTCAGCCCGGGGAGGAGCTCCGGTGGTTCGCGGCCTCGCGGGACCATCCTGCGGAGAATGCCGTCGTCGATGGCGAAGGGGAACATCTCGTCCGGAACGTCGCAGCGCCTCAGCTCGAGCTCGCTGAGGCGGGGGAGCTTGCGCAGCAGAGCGGTATACTCCTCCCGTCGCATGAGGATATCGGAAAGGTATAAGCTCCTGAGGCTCTCTCCCGAGCGTCGTAGCCAGCCGTCGAATTCCCATACGGGCCAGACTGGCAGGTGTAGATGCCCATTCACGCCGTCCTCCTCCGTCTCCATGAGCTCGCAGCCCCGTATCCTGAGACGCAATAGTTGCGGTGTTGTAAGCGCCGCGAAGACGTGAGCGAGGACCTCGTGGTCATCGAAGAGGAGTTCCGCGCGCTTCAGCCGAGTGAGCACGACTGGAGGTTCTGGAACTGTCGGCATCGGCAGTGCTATGTTGCTCCAAATACTAACCGAGATGTCCTCGAGCTGCTGGCATTGCGGAATGACGGACATGAAGTACTGGACGGACACCTTATTCTCAAGGGTCAGGCGAGTGAGCTGGCCCCACGGCATGATGGTTGCCTCAGGATTGATGGGCCCAACATAGCTTCGCAGCCGCGGCGCCCCTCCCAGAGAGAGCTGCAGATACATGTGGCACCCCTCCTCCTCGCGCACTGTCATATTTTCGAGCAGAGGGAATGGGAGCGCGGAAGTCTCTGGTAGCGTGCTGAGGTATGTTGCCACAAAGCCCCCGATGTAGCAGCTTTTCCAGCGATGAGCCGTCGAGCATGCGAGCCGGACAATCTCGCCGACCGTGTCCTCCCAGTCTCCCGGCTCGTCCAGCACGATTCCGTCGAGGTGGATGTCCAGCGGCGCAGTGCCAGAACGTTCGAAGTAGCACCCGAGGAGACCAAGGCACTGCGCCTTGACGCGAACGTACGCCTCTTCGTTTGCGAAGCGCCTGGGCTCACAGTCATCGAGGCGAACATCAATCGTGTACGGCGTCCATATGTCAGGATTCGTTAACGCAACGGCCCTCCATTTGACACAGACGCTGCTAACAGCAAGGGCGGGATACGGGTGACGACGTTTTCGCCTGCCTTGCTTCCATTTCGGGGGTACGTCCAAAGGGTACCCAGCGCATGCATCAAGGACGATGTGCTCGAGAATCTCTGTTGGGACACGGTCGAAGAGACACGTCGAGGCCGGCGTGTGGTAGGCGCGGGGCGTTCGCATGCTGGGCAACGTGGCCTGTCAGTCAAGAATTTCAGCTGCCAGGAGCGGTGTTATGCATACCTGCGGTCGCTGAGATAGCTTTAGACGTTGAAAGTCCACTTGTACCTAGGAGATAGTATGTTCAACAACTGACGAAGGTGTGCTGCATGATGGTGCACGACAAGACGAGCCGTAAATTGGCCGTCCGGCATCTGTCAATGCCCGCGCAACGTGACCGCGATACCATAGTCCATGGACCTACAAGCGCAACCAACTTCCTTCCTTCCGCACCATCCACTGCGATTTCTATCTTTCCATATTATTGCACAACATCACTAGCCTAAGGAGACCCAACCGTACATCCAACGCAGAATGTAGTACGCAAGCAAGTAGTGATAAGACAAGAGACGGAGGGCAGGGTGAGTAGATCCAGCGATGTGATGTGAGTGTTTCTGCGCGCGTCCCAGTGGTGAGTGAGTGTCAAGCAGGGTGTGTATAGCGTGAATAAAAGTGCGTAGTGTACATGAGGTGCGCGAAAGCAAGCAAAGAAGCCAACAGAACCCGATACGAGTCGAACCCAGGTTACTTGGATTCCGAGTACGGGGGCAGCGGCGGTAATGAGCCCATGGAGGACGACGTCGAGAGGGAGACCGGCACAGATGGGCCCTCAGGTTTGGGCTCGCCCTTCGACGCGTCGGTCGCAGTGACAGGCTTCTCCGGTAATTGCGCCGGCCCCGCTGGCGGGAGGGTGCCGCCGGGCGTGACGGGCTGGCTTGTCGCGGGCGTGTTGACCTGCGAGCGGTTGTGCGTCATGTGCGCGCGGATGAGGTGTCCAGCGGCGAGGGCGCTCATGAGCGAGAGCTCGCCGGCCATGACGGCGGCGGCGACGATGCGGGCGAGGGTCTGCGCGTTCTGGCCGGGGGAGGTAGGGTGGGCACCCTTGACGCCGAGCATCTCAAGGATAGCTTGCTGTGGTGCGAGCACGGTGCCGCCGCCGACGGTGCCGACCTCGATGGAGGGCATGGTCACGGTGATGAGCAGGTCTTCGCCGTCGTTTGTTCTGCGCAGTATGGTGAGCGGCAGGCATAGGACGAGGGAACGACAACTTACGGCTCCATGAGGGTCATGCAGTTCGAGCTCTCGACGTTCTGCGCCGGATCCTGACCGCAAGCAAGGAAGATCGCCGTGAGGATGTTGGCCGCATGTGCGTTGAAGCCGCCGATGCTGCCCGCCATAGCACTACCAATCAAGTTCTTCTTGACATTCAGGTTGCACAGCGCGTCCACCGTCGTCTTCAGCACGCTCTTCACGACACGACCAGGCACGACGGCTTCCGCCACCACGCTCTTGCCACGGCCCTCGATCCAGTTGATCGCCGCCGGCTTCTTGTCCGTGCAGTAGTTCCCGCTCAGCGCGAGCGTGACCATCTCCGGGAACGCCTGCTGCAGCACCTCGAGCGCCTTCTCGGTGCCCTTCGAGATCATGTTCATGCCCATCGCGTCGCCCGTCGATGTCGCGAAGCGCACGAACAGCGTGCGACCCGCGATCGCAGTCTGCAGGCTCTTCAGCTTCGCGAAGCGCGACGTGCTCTCGAAGGCGGTCTTGATCGCGTTGTAGCCGTCCGCGGAGTCGATCCACTGCTTGGCTTGGGCAGCCTGCACGACGGAGGGGAAGTCGATGGCGGGGCCGCGCGTCATGCCGTCCTTGTGTACCACGGTCGTAACTCCGCCACCGGCGTTGAGCGCCTTGCAGCCGCGAGAGGCAGAAGCGACGAGGGTGCCTTCGGCGGTGGCCATAGGGATGTGGACATTGACGCCGTCGATCTTTAGGGGACCGGCAATACCGAGGGGGATGGGGATGTAGCCGACGACGTTCTCGCAGCATGCGCCGAAGACGCGGGAGTAGTCGTAGTTGGTCATGGGGATGTCTGAGTACTCGAGCGTCTTGGTGATCGAGGCGCGCGCTGTCAGGAAGTCAGCATAAAGAACAGTAGAGGCCTCGGCTACGCACAAATGAGAGCTCTCCGAATCCTGACGGCGCGCTCGAGACCCTTCTTGTCCAGGCCAAGCGACTTCTCCAAGGCGTATGCGGCGATCTTGCCGTTCTGCGAGAGCAGAATGATCTCCTCGTCGTTAAGCAGCTTGAGGCTCTCGCTCAGGGGACGCGGACCATTGTTGAAGATCTCAATGCACTCCTCCAGTGACCGGACGTTGGTGTTGTCCGCGCTCTCTGTACTGTCGTTAGCATCCGCACAAGATGAAAAGAAGTGCACGCGCACCATCATCGCTGCTCGAGTCGGACCCGCCCATGGTGATCTGCAGCTTCTTGCGCTCCTGCAGCTTGCGATCGACATCGTCGAGGGAGAACGTAGGCACGACCGGGAGAGGCGCAGGACGGTAGATCGGCTGAGGGGCGACGGTGACAGCGGGGGTGCCAGTTGCGGGAATCTGCGCTGTAGCGGGAGCCGAAGTAGCACCGGGCGCGGGGATCGGGACGGACGGCGGGGCTGCCTGGCGAGTGATCGAGTTGCCAAGCTTGACAGACTCCTTCTCCTCCTCGACGCGTGCGCCAGATGAGCGACCACGCTCGACACTCTTGAAGCGGACTCCCTCGCCTGAAAGCACGGTTAAAACAAGGGGGACAGGTGTTCATTTGCAACGCACTGTTCAGGCTGTAGTCCTTGCTGAGCCCAGCGGCAATGCCCTTGAGCAGGTACCCGTTGAGCGAGACGCTAATCGCCAGCAAGATGACAATCCACTTCGAGAGCAGCGGGTCCGCCACCATCCGCGTCAACGACGTCATCAAATCGCTGACCGAAGTCATGAACCTGCTGGCTCTATTAGCACTCCCATCCCCCCCCCAACCATCCACACCGCCGACATACCTGTCGATCCGGCTGATAGGATAGTCGCTAGGTTGTGGCGTACGGTGAGGGTAGAGGTCGGAGGCCTTGTCGTCCGCTGCGAGTGTTGTTAGGCGTCTGTTATTGTCCTCCGCCTCAAGCTCCGAGCACGCACCTGAAATGGGCACATCGCCACCCGCAATGCTCACGTGCAGCGGCGGGTCCACGCGCACCAGCAGCTCGACGTCGCGGTCCCAGCTCGTCTCCACATCCTGCACCGAGTACACCGGCACCTCAACCCTCACAAGCTCGTCGAGCACCTTCTGCACCGCGGGCGTCCCGATATCGACCTTCCTCGCACCGACGGGGCCGCCGGGCTGCGGCGCGCGCTGCCGAGGGCCAGAGGTGAGCGGCGTGATGAGGTTGAGCACGTGCAGCGTGAGGAAGGACGCGATGAGCAGCAGCTTGAGACGCGCGACGGGGCTCTCGCGCTCCGCGTTCCGCTCCTCGTCGTAGTCGTGCAGGCGACCCTTGCCGAGCATGGCGCCCTTGACGCCGAGCACGCTCTCGACGCGCTTCTGGAGCTGCGAGCCGATGGAGGGCGACGTGGGCGGGGACTGGCTGTTGGGCTCGATGGCATGCTTGAGCGCGCTGGTGCGCGGGCTGCCACTGGGCGTGTAGGCGGTGATCTTGGTAGCCAGGCCGCGCATGCTTGCCATGCTGGAGGTCCGGGAGATCGTCGAGCGCAGCGTCTTGATACGGCGGACCTCGACCATGATGGTCAGGATGGCGCTGAACAGGGTGCAGAGGAGCAGGCAATCCCAGGCGAGGGTAACAGCCGCGAGTGCGCAGACCTCCTTAAGACCTCCGACACCGCTGCGAGCACCAGCAAAAAGGACGATGATCTCCAATACATAGTCGCGGAAGATTGGGACGTAGCAGCTCTTCAGGGCGTCCAGAACTATCCCACCGGCATCCGGAGCAGCATGCCTGACGCTCTTCTTCGAGTGCTTGCCATTCGAGGTAACCGAGTCTGCGCTATCCTATAATTTCGTGATCAGATTTTCCTGCGGCAACAAATTCCACCAGAATGTACGTACTCCCAAAACACCTGGATGCTCGAAGACAGCCCTCGCCAGGCGCATGGGCTTATCGAACCCGATAGTGCACACGAGGAAGGGCAAAGCCTCAGCTAGCGCCACCACATCAATATGCACCCCCAGCCACATCGCGACGGGCAGGCTGAGCAGCAGCGCCAACACAGCGCAGGACAGCACCGCGGTCGGTAGCCAGAACGTGCCTGCAACCGATGATCAGCAACAATCGCAAGCGACGCGTCAGGAGCCTCCAACTCACTTCCGAGGCGGCGGCTGCGCACGAAGATCAGCGTGAACGTGAAGTACATCAGGGTCTGCAGGCGGTATCAGTATCACCCTCGAGGCGGGGCAGGGCAGCTAGAACACGCACGTAGCCCGCTAGAATGAGGAGGATATCCAGTGACGGGGCGTTCTGGGAATATGGGTGATTAGCCGACGCGATGATGTCGACTGGACGTCAGGACATACCTTGGCGAGCTCCCAGAAACGCGAGCCGACAGCCCACAGCGCGTACGCCATCCAGGTCGGGCTGCGCATAGGGTCCTGCGCGCCAGATACTGTAGGCGCAGGCAACAGCTCCACATTCGCAGGCGCGCCGTCCTGCGCGTCGACCGGGAGATGGATGTGGTCCATTGATCGGACGAAGGACTCGCGTCCCCGGGACGAGGCGAACGCGAGCGTGACGACCGCGCCGTCGCGGTGCGCAAAGCACGTCCCGTTGGAATGCTCGGCCGTGACGGAGGTGGACGGGCGGTGACACCATTCCATGTACTCGGGAGCGGTTGTTAGCGCATCGGCGACTGCCTCGACGTACTCGGGCTCCGCGTGCACGTGTATTTGCTGGAGCTCGACCTTGACGACTTCGGGGGAGTGGGAGGGGAGGTAGAAGGCGGATTCGCGGATGGGGATCCACTCCGTGGTGTCCGCGGACGCGGACTCGGTCTTCAGCAGGATGTGGGCGGGTCGCAATGTGTATCTGGGAAGTATGAGTGGTCTGGGGATTGAGGAGTATGTGAGAAGTACGCACTCAACGCTCCTTGCGCTGCCGAAGGGGAGGGGAGGGCTTGGGTATCGCTCGAAGAAAGCCGAGTTCTTGATGGCATCGAGGATGTGGAAGTAGGCGAGGGTGCTGAGGATGAAGAAAAAGACAATTGTCTCAATGGGGGAGTACGCGGCCTGGATAGCCAGCGGCTTCAGTAATGACCGCATCTGCAGAGGAGCGGCACCGTCAGTGATGTGTACCACAACCCCCAGAAAAAACCGCTGCGCCGCGCACCTTGCCCGCTCCTGCCGCCTGAGGGTAAGTACTCGCTAGCGCGTGCGTCCCCCACAACAAGCAGTCGTTCTAGATGAGCCTGGGTGCAGTCTCCCTCGCGCGCTGGTGCACGAGTTGGGGTCCCGGTAGGCGCGCGACGCGACGTGCGTGCGGTCGTGTGCGGGGTGTGTGGGCGACTTCGTTCGCGCGCGCCGACGTTCGGGGCGACGAGCAGACGTCTGTGGGCGGCGGCGACAGTGAGGGGGAACAGGAACAAGGCGAGGGAACCAACCCCGTCGTATTTATTATTATATGGTACGACTGCAGGATCCCGAAATAGTCGCCATCAACCGCCGGCTCGAATAGGGGCGATCTAGACTTTTGGGGATGAGATGCCTGTCCGGCCTCCGCGCCGGGCTCTTCGCTGCCACTCCTTGCTTCTGCCCATCACGCCAATTCAACACCATCGGGCGCTTAGCTGGCGGTTTTTTGGACTACTTTCAAGACAAAAAGCTTGGTTTTGGCTGGGTTCCGGGAGCTGTCCACTCCTGGAATACGGTGCGCGAGAAGTTCGCGGTTCAAATTCCATCAGCGCCGCCGCCCACGTGGTGATCGGCAGTTCGAATCGGTGAGGTGCCCCGTTTTCCTTCATTTTTTGCGCACTCCTTTGTCTTGCTACGCACACGTATCATCGCTTCCTGCTAGTGTATGCGGCTGTAGACATAGAATTCAGTCCAAAAAAACGCCAACCGCGAGGGCGGGCAACATTTCGGCATTTGCCGAAGCTTTTGATCGGAAGTTCCGCAAATGTTTGGTGACTAATTAGTAGCCCACGTGGTCCGGCCCAGAGGCCGAGCACATTTCCCAAAAGGGAGGCCAGCGAATTCATCCCTCTCCCGCGGGATGCCTACCCATCGCAGATCACGCCGGTCATCGTGGGGGAAGTCCTCTCTGACATGGGTAAGTACCGGTTGAGTTTGACCGTAGAGCTCGGGCACAATGGTCGGAAATCGGTCTGCAGACCGATTTTCACCGATTGAGCGGCAAATGCCGAGGCGCCTATCACCCGCCAGCCCTAGTGTCGACTCTTGTTTACCAATACCATTGCAACGGCGAGTGCAAACCTAGCCCAACGCGCATGCCATACAGCACGCAAAGGTCATTATAAGGCTCACCAGCGCGGCTTATGAACCGCCGAAGGTCTTTGGGGAAATGTGCTCGGCCTCTGGGCCGGACCACGTGGGCTACTAATTAGTCACCAAACATTTGCGGAACTTCCGATCAAAAGCTTCGGCAAATGCCGAAATGTTGCCCGCCCTCGCGGTTGGCGTTTTTTTGGACTGAATTCTATGTCTACAGCCGCATACACTAGCAGGAAGCGATGATACGTGTGCGTAGCAAGACAAAGGAGCGCGCAAAAAATGAAGGAAAACGGGGCACCTCACCGATTCGAACTGCCGATCACCACGTGGGCGGCGGCGCTGATGGAATTTGAACCGCGAACTTCTCGCGCACCGTACCTGGAAGGCGCGCATCTGTGACGTTCGACTCACTTGGGCGCGTCGCAGCAAACAACCTCCGATGCGCCCTGGGTATTCCCAGCTTCGGAAGGTACACTGTCATCTCAAAAGAGCTAGTAGGAAATGCAAGACTCGTCATAGCTCCTCTATTGCATACGTTGTGCTGCACTCGCCCGACCCTAATACCCGAAGCCTGCAGCTACAGCAGCCGCCGGCCGTCTCTCTACTGATCTACAGGAGTAGTACATACTCCAGCTGCAAGCGAAGCTCCACCAGCTGTCTGTCTCCGCATCTCTAGAAGCTACGCACTGCTCAAGCACATTTCCTGTACGTCTCCATTCGCTCTCATCGACGAAACCACCCATCCATCAAGCGTTACGCGTCACTCATTCTCGCTTGAGACATCAGCTCAACCATGTTCCCATCCAGTATCATCGCCTCCGAAGCTCAACCTCTAACTGCTCACTCGGCCTCCAAACCCCCTTCACAGACCATAAGCGCCCTACTAGGAACCCCCCGAGCGTCTCGCGAGTCGCGGAACAGAGGCGGATCCGGCCGTACGCCTCGGACCGGGCGTCATACACCACTGGGGACGGACTTCTTTGGGCTCTTCGTCAAGGCCTGAGCCCACCGTAAAGCGCCTCATACTTCGACCTACTGCGACGCCTCGTACGACGCGCGCAAAACCTGCTTCCTCGAACCGAGAACCCCATGCTACCCGGACCCGAGACGTGTTCTTGCGCACCCGCGTAGGCGCCTCGTAACCTCGGCGCAATGTCTGGTTCTGCACGCCGACAACGCCATGCTACCCGGAACGAAGACGCCTCGGTTCTCCGGGGACCGGAACCCCCTTCGCACCACCCGGAACGGAGGCGCCTTCGTACCCTCCGCGCCAAACGGGTTACAAGGAGCACAGCGATTTCCATCATATGGATATCGTGCGAGATCAGTATAGGTGAATGGGCAAGATCAGCCAAGCTCGATGGGTGAGATCAGTATAGCTATCGAGAGGACAAAGACAGCCATCTGCGAGCTGATGGCCCTTGTTCGTCGTGCTCGAGCCACGAGCTCGTCAAGAGCGCACCAGGGCCCAACTGGGTTCGCGCAATGGGCTTTGTATGGCGCGCAATCCTGCACAGATCTCGCCCGAGGTCTCACTCAATCTCTGTTGCCTGATTCACTTCATCTCTGCAGCTTGACTCATCTGGGAGGTGATATAGGTGCAGTTCTATGACCAGTTTTTTCCCTAATCTTCAGTATCTGCCAAATCGTCACCGAGGTTTCTTCGAGTGTCTTGGGTTATCTCTGCCAGCGCCTCTCACGCCGCCAAGTCCTCGCTGACTTCCATCGCTATCACTACAAATGCTGCGTTCAACAGCCGCTACTTACAAGGCGTCAGTCGCGTCGACGCACTCGCCGCCCGGACCGGCCTTTCCCTTGTCATCATCTCGGCCCCTTCGTGCGCTACATCGCTCTTCTGCGGCGTCTGTCATGAGCTCCTGCGATGTATGCTCTGCGGCGTACATGATACTTTTCCCTGCGCCGCCTCCAATACGTCTATCTGGTGGAACCCATGGCATTCGCTATGCGGCGCCAAAGATGTTTACATGCGGCGCCTACGATATCTACACTCGCGGTCTTGTCGTCAGTTTCCTTCTTCCGACTCGATGGCAATCAGCATTATCACTGAAGAGACATCGTCCTTCTACTCTTCTCTGCCCATAACTTCGCAGATAAGGCCGTCGTAGACCTTCTGCCAAGACGAAGGAGCGCGCGCTTTTCCTGCCATCGGTTCCGGCGCCTCTTGATTGGCATCGTAGCTCGCGCTTCCAGGCTTCCGAGCGTTTGTCTTGACCGACATATCGCTGCGGACTCTCCACACGAGTAGCCCAACGCACACCTACTCCCTTACGCGGATGGCTATCGTGCTTCGAGGGGAGAGACGGCTATCGATTGCTATTATATCGCCTCGGCCCCGTCCTATGTAGCGCATCGTTTTCCTTGGGGATTCCTGGTATACAAATTTTCTTTGTCAATCAGTGCATCAGTCCTCACCGCCTCTTTTGCATGCCCCTCTGCCAACGTTGCGAGTCTCAGCCTGCGGCCCTGTCCAGCGTCTATCTGCTGTGCGATGGCGTACTCGAATGGTCTGTACCTTGATAGTGATTGGTACGTCTGAGCGCGATGTTCGTCGGCGAGTGAAGTTCCCTATTATATCTCAAATTTCGGAAACCCAAATTCACTATACTTTGACTCTCGCTTATTCAGGCAAGAACGGGCAATGATTCCGAGGGAATCAGCGGTAGTTTGTTGAGTGTTTCCCGCCCCGCTGACCAGTCCCATTATGACAGCTTTTGGAGCTCTATACATAAAGTACTCCTCACTAGAAGTGTCAGCTGGCGGCTTCTCCCCTCGGCGCGAGGTAAGAGCAAAGTCAAGTCATCGCAGAGTCGAACGACGATTGTTGTGGGTCCACTTCAACCGTGGGAAGACAGGTTGTCACGTGCCTCGGAATCCCCCGATACCTGCTGGCCACGCGAAGGCGCTTCCTCGCCCACCATGACCGTCTGCGTGTGCGGCGCTGACCTTCGCGCTGCGTCCGCGCCTTGGCATATATGCATCTTCCATCGGCCAATCTTCAGAGGGATTTTCCTATACAAAAAGGTTCTACCGGTGCGACGAGACTGAAGCACTGATCTTTCATCATCGTTGTCGGCGACGAGTGGACTTTGGGTGGGCTGCCGTTCAACGCGGCGGACGGTGCACATGAACCTTCTCGCGAGTGGTCGGGTGCTCGAGGCGCTGGGTCTATTGACATAGCGAAAGTCGATGTTCTTGTCGACGACACCTTGCCGTCTCTGCCCAGTGAGCTTGAGCCACAACGCAGGATCTGCACCTTCATTCCATCTATCACCCCTCTCCTTCACGCCATTATGTTGTCACATGGCTCCCCTCTAGGCGCTCGTCAAAGAATGAACGCCTCGCCGGCCTTTTGCGCAGCCCGCAACGGCGAGCCCTCCTCCGCCGTCACAAGGCGTGCGGGCGCTGCGGCGCGTCACTCGTTGCCATCCATCCATGGAGTTTGGGACGACGCCCCCGTGCTCTTCCCGCTGATCGCTCACCTTCCCTCACTTTACGGCCCAGCTACGGCTCCCGGGCAGATGCGCTTCACGGGCGGAAGGTGGGTAGAGGGCGGTCTTGGGTAAGGTACTTAAGGCGGGGGAGGGGGTAGGGGAAGGCATACTGGTTTCCTCTCATTCAACTGTTCATTCCCTGTATCATCCATCTCCCCTTTCCTTCCTACCCCTCACTTTCGTTTGTGTATACGTGTAGTCATGGCGAGGTCTATTGCCGCCCTTCTGGGTATGCTGCCCCTGCTTGCGCGCACTGTCTCCGCGCAGACGGTCCTTGCTCACTTCATGGTATGAAATCTCAAGACCAACGGTTTGAGTTGGTGCTTACATCTTATCCTCATTAGGCGCAAGAGTCGTACTCCTACAGCCAGGATGACTGGGCGAAGGACATCTCTTCTGCTCAGTCCATTGGCATCGATGGGTTCGGTGGGTCGATCTTCCACCAAAGCATTCACGGCTTTGCTGACGCTTCACCCAGTCCTCAACGTCGCACTCAGCGACTACGAGGTTGACCGCATCGTTGACGCCTTCGCTGCCGCCGAGGCTGCGGGCTTCAAGCTTGTCTACTCTTTCGACTTTGCGGGCGGTCACTGGTCCCAGGACGAGGTCGTCTCCCTCATCGCCGCGCACAAGGACTCGGACGCGAACTACAAGTGGCAGGACAAGCTCCTCGTGTCCACCTACAGCGGCGCGGACCAGGGCAACGACTTCTACCAGGGCGTCAAGGACTCGCTGTCCGGCCAGGGCGTCGAGATCACCTGGGCGCCAGCGTTCGTGGACTACCGCGAGACGAGCAAGGCGCAGGAGGTGTTCTCGACGTTCCCGGCGATTGACGGGTTCGTGAACTGGTGGTCGTGGCCGGCGGACGTGAACGAGGAGCTCACGACGGAGACGGACCTCGCGTACCAGTCAGCGGTCAAGGACGCCGGCCGTGGTGGTCCTTTCATTATGTGTAAGTGCTCCCTCGGGCGCGAAGTCATAGCGGTAAGCTGACGCATCGATAGCTGTCTCTCCGTGGCAGTTCAAGAGCCTTGGTGGTGACGGCTGGGTAGAGCAGAGTGACACGCTCTGGAACTACCGCTGGAAGCAGGCCGTCGACGAGGTCCACCCCGACATCGTCGAGATCGTCACCTGGAACGACTACGGCGAGGCGCACTACATCTCTGGTGAGCTCACCTGCCATTCAAGTCTGACTGGTATGCTCACCCACTACAGACATCAACTACAACGTCGACATGGGCGACGCGCTCAACTACGTCAACGGCATCGAGCACGGCGCATGGCGCACGATCGCACAGTACTACATCTCGTGGTACAAGACCGGCAGCGCGCCCGCCATCGAGGAGGACACCCTTGTCTACTGGTACCGCGTGCACCCCAAGGGCGTCAAGTGCGACGCCGGCACCGAGCCCCGCATGGCCGACTTCCCCGAGGACGCCGTCTTCGCGCTCGCGATGCTCGCCGACTCCACCGGCGAGGCGACGATCTCCCTCGACGTCGGCTCGAGCCACAGCGAGTTCACCGCGAACGGCGGGAACCTCACGATCGGGAAGGTGCCGTTCCCGACCGAGGATGGCCAGACGCCGTACTTCACGATCCTCAAGGACGGCCAGAAGAGCAAGGAGGGCTCGGGTAACCACAACATTACGACTGCGTGCCCGTACTACAACTACAACCCCACCGTCGGGCAGCTGTGAGCATTGGAGGGATTTGGATATTCGGGTTATTTAACTGTATAATTTATTTTTTTGGAATCGAGCCACTTTCGTTGCATAGACTTCGTGGGAGGCTTGACGCGAATTTGCTTTACATGACCGGCAAT
The DNA here is from genome assembly GCF_000143185.2 of Schizophyllum commune H4-8. NCBI lineage: Eukaryota > Fungi > Basidiomycota > Agaricomycetes > Agaricales > Schizophyllaceae > Schizophyllum > Schizophyllum commune. Next base: position 1,542,684 of record NW_026089547.1, on the reverse strand, counting down.
TGCGAGTGTTCCGGCCTCGTGCCGCCTCGTTGAACTTGATGGTCGCGTGGCGTGCACGTGGCTTTCTGCCTCCGTCGCTTGTCTCACGCCATCCCGACGCCCGCAAATCCCTGCTCGAGAGTCTGCTTGCATGCTCCTCTGAAAGGCGTCTTATAAGCGCAGAATATCATCCAGCGATTTTATACACGTCCTCATGCGTGACGTGCGCCCTTATGGCCCCAACAAAGCCAAGCAAATCCATCTCGTCCGACTCGTTCACAAAGTCAAGATCACCGTCCTCGGTAGCGTTAACCGTCACCGATAGCATCGCTGACGCTCTCGACATTGTCTTGTCATTCGAGCTACCGTCATGCTCTTCGACGCTGCATGCAACTCTGAACCTCTACGCCACTCCTAACCTTTGAGCTCCTCGGCCATAATTGCTGACCTCGCGACCTTTTTGGGCCAAGCAGAATTTAGGTCTCAGTCGGCGCCCTTGCGATTTAAAGGTAAAAGAGCGACAGGACGCTCTCGGTTGTGATAACCGCGCACTTTTGTGGTATATAAAGTGCAGGCCCTCCGCGGGGGGATATCCGCCAGTTTGTGCTCCATTCCCTGTCATATCCTCACCTTTCTGCTGCTTTTAACGTCGTCTCGGCCGTCGGTATCGACATGTCGGCGATGTCTGATTTGGCGCCCGACCAGATCAAGGACCTCTCGCCCTACGGCTATGTGCCTACGGAATGGGCGAGTATCTTCTTCCTCGTCCTCTTTGGCGTAACCACGTGTAAGTAGCACATCTCACTGCCTGTTTCCATTCGTCACTGAGTCCCGTACAGTTGCCCACCTTGGTCAAGCTATCGTATACCGCGGTTGGTGGCTTTTCGTTACCCTAGTGTTTTGTGGGTCGATGGAGTGCGTCGGGTGGGCATGTCGTCTATGGAGCAATCGCGATATCTTGGCGGACAACGCGTACAAGATCCAGTGCGTATAGTCTTCCTAGCTCCTTTCTTAAACATCGACTTTCTTCCTCGAAAGCACCTTGCTAATTGACGCTATGCAGGAGCGTCATGCTTATCGTCGCACCTACGCCCTTGCTGGCCGCCAACTTCGTCATGATGGGCCGCATCGTGCGCCGTCTGGGTATCAGGTATAGTCGCTTGAGTCCGCGTTCATGTGAGTCTTCTGTTACTCAACGGAAGACATGGATGTTGATGCGCATTATGCAGATACGATTGTCTTCGCCTCTACGGTATGTCGAGTGTGTCCAGCGGCCAGTGTCGCAAGGCTGATCGGTTGCTTAGGACGTTATTTCACTCCTTGTTCAAGGTGGTGGTGGCGGCGTAGCCGTAGGAGCCGATACCCTCGAGGGCGCAGAGCGGGTACGTCCCACTCGCTAATTACAACCTTTGATATAGAACGACAGTGTCTACCAGGGAGGCAATATCGTCCTCGGCGGCATCTGCCTTCAGCTCGCCGTTATCGTCTTCTTCTCTATCATCGCCTCCGAGTTCTTTTGGCGCTACTTTAAGGACCGCCCGCGCCCGAAGCTCGCGTTCATTCATCCGGAGCCGCGCGGTGTCCTCACAAGGAATTTGATCCTAGCAGTCGGATGCCTTGGCTCGTCAACACTGTTACTTCTGATTCGTGCGGTGTATCGTGTCATTGAGCTCGCGGATGGGTGGAATGGGACGATCATCAAGACGGAGGCATGGTTCTGTGAGTGCCTTGTCGCGCAAAGGATTTCGTTCAAGGTGAAGAGAGGGCTGACGCGATACACAGTGATCTTCGATGCAGCAATGGTCGTCATTGCTATGTTCATCGTGAATGTTCTGCACCCTGGGTGGCTGCTAGACGAGTCGGACCTGATCTCTCAGCGCGAGGCGCATGAGCTAAAGGGTGCGACTTGATCATTGTACGACAACGATCCTGATTGCAGTGGACATTCGTTCCTCAAAACACGCCGTTCATTTCTTCCTATAGTATGAATCTTCCGAGTAAAGTCTCTGTCTGTTGATTCATTGTTCAATGAATACCGTGCACAAGGCGAGTCGCCGCATAATGCAGATAGTCGAGGAAATCAGTGTCATTATTTCGATGATGAGATGAATCGCAAGAGGACCCTAACTCGGTGGGGTCCTTATTGGCACTAAGAAGGGCAGTAACTCCCAGAATCGCCTCCTATATTCCACTGGCGGCAGAAGGCAATTGTCGTCGGCATTTCCCGAAGTTCAACTTGAAGCCACAAATGCATCACGTGGGACTATACAGCGCTCGGTGTTCGCCGAATTTCCTCATTCGTCACGGTTTGTACTAGGCGCGCTCATCGACGACGGCGTAAGCGACAGCGACCACAGCAAGCATCATGGTCAACATCCCCAAGTATGTTATGCTGCTCGTCCTGAAGAACATGTTGCTGACCTAGTTGTGCAGGACGCGCCGGACCTGTACGTTTGATCTATTGAAAGTATGATTGGATAAATCTAACGATCACTCGTAGACTGCAAGGGCAAGGCCTGCAAGAAGCACACGTTCGTACTCCCTGCGTTCCGAAAGAACTCTTCGCTGACCAGAGTACAGGCCGCACAAGGTCACCCAGTACAAGAAGGGCAAGGACTCCATCTTCGCGCAGGGGAAGCGTCGCTACGACCGCAAGCAGAGCGGTTACGGTGGTCAGACCAAGCCCGTCTTCCACAAGAAGGTGCGTTGCTGTGTCTCGTATGAGAAAGACGTTTCTGACCATGATTGGTGATAACAGGCGAAGACGACTAAGAAGGTCGTGCTACGACTCGAGTGCACCTCCTGCAAGTACAAAATGCAGCTCCCCTTGAAGCGCTGCAAGCAGTGCGTACATCCCTCTTCTGATACCCACACGATCTCACGTATATCATCAGCTTCGAGCTCGGTGGTGAGAAGAAGACGAAGGGTGCTGCCCTCCAATTTGTGCGTGCTCATCTGCTTGTTATCGGGCCGTGCCTAACCCCTCCCCCCAGTAAACGTTGCGGGCCGGCCCGTCTTTCGTCTTACCTTTTCATATATGTACTTCACCCCCACATGCACCGATGTATGACACCATGATATGCCATCCACCTGCCGCGTCCATGGAACCTTCTTGCCAAGCGTGCCGAAGCCTAAATAGGCGGACGAACCTCGAGAGTACGCACCTTGTCGAAATCTCCGTGAGATCCTGAGTGTATAGCCCCCAAACGGAAGTCCTCTGCAGTCCGAGAACAAGCCGCAACGTTCTGATTCGTGGCTCATGTGTTTTCAACCTGGCTGACTTATGTTCAGGCTGCCTAAGTAGGTTCGATTCTCTTCCATCGATGTCTGCCCGCAACTTGTATGTCGAAGCTCGCGGAGTTCGCGACGTCCCGGCAGTTACCGTGACCGTATGCGCAGCCTGTTCTCTGCACATCGCGGCTGCTGGACACCATACGCGCGTGGCGAGCCGCACGCGTCTGTTTGCCTACTCTCTGGGAGTCGAATGCGTACTGTCGTGGCGTTCGCCTTCGACTACCCAGTGCCTTTGTCCGCGGTCCCCGACTCAATGGCACATTCAGGCGGCAACTAGCGAGAACCCTGGACCTTCGTTTCTGGGAACGGCGTTTTCTCTGCATTTCGTGCACACCCAACCTTATGTGCGTGTCGTATAAATGTGCGGGTGAGTGCGGATTTGACGCCTCGCGGTACGATGGAGTCTTCTCGGGCAGCATCCCTCGACCATGACACGGCGTCCTCGCTGGACAGTCATTGCCCGGCATTTTCGCTGGAGAGCCACTACCCGGTGGATGAGCAGCCTCAACAGCCAACACCTCGCGTTGTGTTGACCGACCAGACCAACCTCGCGCTCCCGCTCGCGCAGCGCCTGCTCATCTTCACTAGCCTCGCTCTCGTCATGGTCGTCTCCACCATGGACTCCGTCATCGTCGCCGCGGGTCTGCCCACCATTTCTGCCGCGCTCGGTGCCGGATCCGCCGCGTCGTGGGTCCCCGGGGGATATCTGCTTATGTCCACCGCGTGTCTACCGTTGTATGGGCGCCTGAGTGATATCTTTGGCAGGAAGGTCGTTCTGTGCTTCGCGCTGGCCCTATTTACTGTGGGCAACCTTCTTGCGGGATTCGCGAAGTCGACGGTGCAGCTGGTGGTTTGTAGAGGCGTAGCCGGGGCCGGGGATGGCGGGCTTGTCAGCTTGGCGCAGATTGTGGTGAGTAGGCATGCGGTTTCGCACCGAAGGTACGACGTGCTGAAGGTAGATCCCAGATCGCCGACATCGTAAGCCTTCGAGAGCGGTACGCGGCTGTCATAGCGATGCACCTTAGCCAACCTCATCGGATCATATAGCGGCAAATATCAAGGCATTGTCGGAGGATTTATCGCCCTGGGTATGAGCGTCTCCCCTTTTGTCCACTGCGCTGCCATTGACCTGTCATAGGTTTCGCCCTCGGGCCTATCATCGGAGGCACCGTCTCGCAACGCGTAGGGTGGCAAGTGAGTGTTCTTCCGTCATGCGTCGAGACGGTTTCGAACGGTCTATCAGTGGTGCTTCTGGGTCACAATCCCGGTCGCAATCAGCGTCATGGGCATTGTCGCGTTTGCTCTGCCCTTCAAGCGAGTGGAGGGAAACATGAAGAGGTTCGTATCACTTGCTTTGCGCTGCTGTGGCTTTGTATTGATCGCCACAAAGTAAGCTGTTGGCTGTCGACTATCCCGGATGCGCGATGGTCTTGGGGGGCTGCGTGCTCGTCATATTGCCCATAACTTGGGGAGGTGTGAGCTTTGCATGGAACTCGGCAGAGGTTCTCGCGCCGCTGATCTCCGGTATCTTCCTTCTTGCGGTACTTTGTGTTTGGGAATGGCGCGGCGCCTCGCTGCCGATCATACCGAGTACGCGACCTTCAACACGCCTTCTCAACCTGTGATTCATGATTCGCTACAGTGTACATATTCAAAGTCAAGACCGTCGCCGGAGTGTGCGCGCTCATATCATACGAAGTTCGCACTCTCGCTAACTTTTCTCAATCCCAGCTTCATCGCCATGTTCATCAACGGCTTCATCTTCTTCTCTTCCATCTTCTACATTCCCCAGTTCTACCAGACAGCGCACCAGTACTCGCCCTTGGAGTCAGCTATGCTACTCATCCCTCTGCTCGTGTCGCAAATGGCTGCCAGCTGGGTCGCAGGCATGATCGTCAGCAAGACCGGACGCTATTGCGTATGTCTTCCCGTCCTTTGGGGTTTCTCTTTGGTTACGTTGACGTCCATGCTAGACCATCATCTACACCGGCTTTGGGCTCTACGCTCTAGGAAATGGGTTATTGTCAATGGTGACACCGTCATCACCCAAGGCGCCCGCTGTTGTCTACATGGTCATCGCTGGGTGCGGCACTGGCATGGTCAGTTCGGCCTCATTCTGGATTCTATCTGAGCTGAGCCACCTTCGTAGACCTTGCAAACGACTACAGTAGCTGCGCAAGCAAGCGTTGAGCGTCAGGATGTCTCCGTAGTCACTTCATTCCGCAACGTAAGTGCTGAAGTCACTGGCCATGGCACGTACTGATTGACCACAGTTCGTACGCCTGCTTGGAGGGACGCTGTCGGTCACAGTTGGGTCCGCTATCATGTGCGCCTATTTCATTGTCTCCCCCGGTTCCAGAGCTGACGGGGCTCCTTGACAGCAACAACTCCATGCAGTCGTATGCCAGTCATGTGCTGCGCATTCCCCAGATCCTCATCGAGCGCATCCTACGCAACCCGCTCCTACTGTCTATGACCCATGGCAGCGGTTTGACACCGGAGCAGGCGACATCATTATTGGAGCACGGCTACACGGCAGGGTTTCGTGCAGTGTTCATCATGAACGCCTGTCTGGCGGGGATGGCGACCCTCGTGGCATTGTTCATGATTTCGCACAAGGAGCTTACGCCTAGTCAAGAGGTGAGGGTATCGGTTGAGAAGACGGTCGTCAAGGATGTGGAGAAGGTGTGAGGGGATGGCCACAGAAAATCAAAGGATCAAATGACAGGTGAGCTAGGATACTCCATACACGCCGCGGCATACTCAGATCGTCCTTCAGCTTGACTATAGTTGTAATGTAGCTTTGTGGAGTTGAGGATCATCGTGCACTGTCCGGACCTTGTCCTCTATGCACGACGATGAGCGCGCAAGATGAGGTTCCTGTTCGTGCCTCCGCTTCTGGTGCGTCCATTTTGTGACTTTTGTGGTCACTGGGCCTGCAGCCTGTCGCCGCCGGGTAGCTATTCTTTGAGGGTCTGCGCCCGGTGTCCTCGGTCACTTCACCTTTCAGGCGCAGATCGCCTGTCTACACCCTCTGCCCTGGGAGCAGCTTTCAGTTGGGTGGCGGGTGTTGCATGCAGTTATCGAGACGGGACGAGTATGAACGACGTTCCCAAGAGTCTTGCGAACTATCCGCCTTTATCTACACCGACTAGGAGACCGACCGAGAGGGGTATATAAGCCTCGTCCCAAACGCCTGGAGTCTATCCAACCTGCCTCTAGTCCCATAAAGATGCAAATCAAGTTACTCACCGCCATTGTCGCTCTCGCCCTCGCTGCTATGGCGGCTACGACTGTACGCTGCGTTCCCTTATGTCTATCAACCAATCTGACATTCCGTTCGCCAGGCCGAACCCCACGTCAGCCTCCTCACCGAGGAAGAGATGATTCACTGGCTCCAGACCACCGACGCCGAGCTCACCTTCGTTGGCGAGCCCATCCCTGGTGTCAACGCACCCGAGGATCACGCTCTCGACCGCCGCGCCGCCCTCAACACCGTCGTAACCTACTGCAACAGGCGCGTCAACGACGTGTGCGGTGGCGCATGCACGGTGTATAATGGGCAGGCTAAGTGCTTGTCCGCGCCGGGCACGAATTGCCTGGCCGCGACCAACAACGTCGGGTTTTGCGCCAATAGAAGGTGAGATCAATGTCTGCTCGATTCGTTCAGTCCATACTGACGCGTAGACAAAGCTGCGGAGGTGGCTGCCATCAGCTGTCGACCTGTGGGACGCGACTGAGTAACGGATACTGCTGGACGCCTGGGACGAACTCGATCGTTGTTGGTAACAGTTAGGCTTTTGACGACTACCTTGTACATTGTGAGCTTCTACCGAGCCCGCACTGTACGACTTCCCGGATATCGAACCTAGCTTCTACTCGTCATCAGCATTTCTTCGGTCGCAACTCCCTGCATTTCAGGACCGGTTGAGTCATGTCTATTGAACGATGAGGCGCAGAAGCAAAGGTAAGGTAATCGATGCAGCAAAAGTCATAACAATTCTCCTGAAACGAGATTTCCCACGACGGAGCCAAACTTCGCATAGTAGATATGAGAGAGCCCATTATCCGTCGAATCTAGTCCGCATGACATAAGTTGATATCGCTCCATTAGCGTGCCCATCTAGGGGACCGCGACGCAGCTTTGCAGCGTGGTCTCGGTGGGGCAAGCATCCGTGGAGGAATACGACAGCTGGCCGTTGTTCTGCAAACATATCATCGTGTCAGAAAAGCTGCAGTCCTCCGCGTGTCATCAGCAACGTACGCTGTAGAAGCAGATGCTCTGCGGTCCGGACGCGCCTGTGGAGTCGGCTGAGAAGCTGGAGGGTATGGTCAGCATGAGGGTACAGACGAGAAGCGACGCGCAAGAATGACGGCGCAAGCGAGAGAGGGAGGAAATGTGAGGCGCACTCACCCACAGAACCTTGGTACGCCCATCGTGCCGCCGCTGGATGCGACGAGCGAGGCGCCGTCGAGCGCTGTGTCGGGGCAGACGGCGCACATGCCGGCAGTATTGTCTGCGGCAGGCGCGGCAAGAGCGGTGCTGGCGGCCAGGAGGAAGGACGTGGCGACGGCGAGGAGCTGCATGTCGTCGGCGATCACTGGGTGGGGAGACCGATAGATGAAGTCGAGTGGGTGGTCGAAAAAGACTTCAACGTGGTTAGTCGAGGGTTGGCGAGACGAATGTCACTAGGCAGCTGGCTGTAGAAAACGACTGAGCTCGCGGTGCTTATATACCCAACGCATCGCACTCACGAATTAAGAGTGGGCTCGCTTAGCGAACCCTAGCATGACGAAGTGAAGACCACCGCCTCGCCGAGAACTCAACATACACCTTGCCACAAACTGAACATGGAACGCGCGGATTGAACACAGATTGGCCGCGAAGGCTCTCCCACTCCCGTCCCTGCTGAACCCGCGTGGGCAGGCCCAATCATCCCTCTCGAGTCAATGAGTGGTGAAGACGTTCATACAGATTGCACAGACGCATCCGACGGTTCACGGGGCGAAGTGCCGCTTTGACTACGCGCTTTGTTCAGTAGGATCATGCAAACTATGCAGAGGGACGCTTACCGTGGGTCCGAGGGGCGCCCTATACAGCGGAACGACGAACTGTCCAATGGAGTGAGATGCGACCTTGAGTACCAGAATGAGTGTGCGAAGGCGCCCTGGGCCAGCAGTTGGCGACTCAATGAGCGGAATATGAGGCTTTTACGTCCGATAGTCGAAGGCTTGACCAGCGGGAGCGGAAGGTTCATGACCGAAGGTCGGAGAGTTTGCGTCGAAAGACCGAAGTTGAATGGCCAGGGCTGAGGCTCTAAAGCTGCAGACCCGACGGGTCATATCTCTTGATAGCTGTGCAAATAGGTTGAATCGCCGGAACACCGAAGTCAAGGCCCGCCCTTCCTTCTTGTACGTCGAGTTCAGGCCAGCCGCGTGGTTGGTAGCTCATTGGCTGCAAGCAACCGACCACCGGTGAATATCGACGCACCTGGATGAACCTAACAGCTGAAGTTAGGAATTAGACGGGCTGAATGGACGAGGCCGCTATACGAGAGCGGTTTTTAATCTAAGCGTGTGTTCGCAAGGTGGGCCCTGCCCGGCTGCGACGTGCTGGATGGTGATACAAGGCAGACGAGGACCGTCATACAAGGTATGACTCGTCCATGACCTATCGGCAGAGCGTGGCTGCAATCTGCACGTCTAATCGAGAGTTCAGTACGATGTAAATGGTGAGAAGCAGGGGTCGAGGAACAAGGGCTTGCGCAGCGTGAAGTTGAAGCCGTTAGGCGGCAAATACTGATTCATGGCTGGACCTAGGTTCAGAGCAAAGCGTAGGATTGGTGGCGCAACTGCGAACTGAAAGCTGATTATGCAGACCTGGGCAAGACTCGTTCGCGGCCGAAGGATTCACGAAGTTTTTCTTCCGATTGCAGGCACAGGAGAAAGGCTTGTCACGGTTTGCGGTTGGTTCGCGAGCCTTATTGTCGTCGAGGTCTGTTGAGAAGCACGTAGGTTAGCGTTTTTGACGCTTCCCGTCGGAGCTAGAGGTAAAACTACAAGCGAAGGTTCAGCGCAGACGAACAAGGTGAAGGGACTGCCTGTCACGCTTCCTCGTCACAAACGATTCGAACTTGTGAGTCAGACGTAATCGCCAATTCGGTACGCACCCTTGCCCATCTTGCATACGGCTTGTAACCGCATGCCTTACAACTTGCGGCCGAATGCCCAGTCCGTCTTCATGTTCCAGCCCTGAGATTGCATAGCGAAAGCGATGATAGGATCATCAATACATAGAGGAATCTGTCCTGGGAGTCCGACACATGCGCGACCTTTTCGTGAGCTATGATGATGCTCCCCACTTCGTGAATGATTAGGTTCTCCACTTCGTGTGTCTGAACGATCCCCTGCTCCGCCACCCCCAACGCTACATGTACACGGCGCACTGCGCTGGGTCCCCTACGACGTGCAGGTAAATTCTTCATTCAAGAGAATGGCGAGCGAAGGCTCACTCTAATACGTCTTTTTCTTCTCGTCCACGGAGAACCCACCCGCACCCATGTGCACCAGGAGAATAAGGCCACCGACGATGGCTACAAGGCAAGCGATTAGCACCCGGATACAACTCGCACCACTGATTACACGCACATAACGTCTGGAAGAAGTCGTACTTAAGGAAATCGCGCTGCGGGTGCTTGCTGGGCACGCTCCACCAGTTGTTGGCGAAGACGTTGAAGATGGAGAGGACGAGGACGAGGAAGGCCGCGGACCACTTCGCCTTGAAGCCGACCGCAACCATGATGCACGCGGCGAGCCCGACGATGGAGACGAAGAGGCGCGCGATGCTCCATGACCCCTGGAGGATGAAGCCAAGGAACAAGAATATGAGCAAGATGCGGCCAGCGAGGAGGAAACTGATGCGCGGGTTAGTCTCGAACACGCTTCGGCATTTGATTCAGCACGCACTATTTCTTCCTATCCGTCTCGCTGATGGAGGGCAGGCCGGCGAAGATCTTCTTGCGTGAGACCATGGACTCGCTGAAGACCATAAGGAGTCCGCCAATAACGGAGAGGTTGCGGAGGAAGAAGTTGAGGTCGAAGATGAGGCCGTAGCCGAAGCCTTGAATTATAACGACGCCTAGGAGACCGGCAACCGCGTACTCCGTGTGCCGCTTGGTGATGACCGCGCCCGAACCGACAAGCATGACCTGGCGAGGAGGTGAGTGGGGAACCGCGATGCTTCAGACGCGCACGCACGATGACATTGAGAAGGAGGAAGGTATGCGAGATACCCCAGGGGAACTTGCGGTGTCTGTTCGCGCGTTAGCACACGTCCCACGTAGATCGTCGCCTTGCACGCACTTCTGGAGGTACCACAGTTGGTCGCCCCACTGGGTCAGGATGCGGAGCGCGTCCTCGAGGAAGGTGACTACGATCAAGAAGCGCCCAATGGCCGGCAGATGGGGCTTCAGCGGCTGCGAGTAGATGTCGACGTAGTCCTCGACCGTGCGCGCCACGGCACGCAACTTCTCGAGCGGGTCATCGGGGTCGGCAGCGCGGAAGCCGGACGCTGGGCGCGAGTTGGAGAACCCGTGGGGGTCTGGGCTGTAGCTCGGCTGCTGGGGGCGCGCGATGGAAATGCGCGAGGTCATCGTCGGCGACGGAGAGAAGGAAACGAAGGGAGAGGGTGAACAACGGTCGAGGGAAGAGAATAAACGGCGGCGGTGCGGGGAGACGTGTCCTGGCGCGTCAACGTGGCACTGGCGTCGACGGGAACAACTAGTTCAATTTCGGTGCTTTGCGTTCTGGGGTTCGAGACCTGGTAGAGTCGAGGGTTCGAATCCGGCTCTGATGGAAGGGCTGTTCTGTGCTCTAATATCTCTCAGGGTTGATTCTTTGAAGGCGATGCTGATGGCCGTGGAGGTACTGATGGTGGCTCAAGGCAAGAATGAAGATTGAGCAAGGTCGTCCAGGAAATGTGTGACCTGTGACCGTAACTGTCCATCACGCGCGTCGCACGACTTGGCTTCGACATTAACACCCTTGCGCCAGGCAATCTTCCAAACGCATCAGAGAATCAAGGCATACAACCGTATCTTATTGGGGCCTTTATTAAACAACGACTGGACACTGTGTGTGAGTCGGCGATGCTTCTGAATGCACGCAATATAACTTGATGGGCGTGTTGGCGATTGCTCCTTTGCATTACTCCCTGGACGTTGTTCTCAAAGCCTTCATTCGACATGATCACCTTGAACGATGACATTTCTGGAGAGCGATCTGTCATGCAATCCCACACTTACGCCCTTCAAGCAACAATAAACCTACTTATCAGTCTCTTTTATAGATTCCTTCTCATGCACCGTGCTCTCGCCATCCCCGATGTCGTTTTCGCGATATGTGGCGCCCTTGTCAAAAACAACGGTGTGGTAGAAGATGAAGGCCCATTCTTTGTCGACAAAAAGACGCTGGCCGCCTGTGCTAGGACGTGCCGCGCGTTCCACCTCCCAGCCGTTACGATGCTATGGAAGCACCCTTTTCTCACTATCGAGACTTTACTTCTGCACTGCACTCCGGAAAACCTTTGGGAGAAGTATGAGGACGTAGAGGATCAAGTGGTCAAAGTCAATAACCTGGTAATCATCTCGATACATCGTGGGTGCTCAAGGTCTCACGACGTTTTTCCAGGTTCTCAGACGCCCTGTTTACAAGGCGGATCTAGAGCGTTTTCTGTTCTATGCACCTTTTGTCAACAAGCTAACGTTCGGGGCCGCTGCCGACCTCATGTACTGGTTGTCGCTGAACTATCCAGGGGGGAAGGGATCGAAACTTTCGGACGATGGATATTCTGCTCTTCTGGCCGTCCTCGACCCCTCGGCCTTCGTCAATCTTCGCCACGTGGTCTGGAACACTTCAGTGGCGAGGCTTCATCACCTACAATCCTTCCTGTCCCCGTCGATCGTATCACTCGAGCTGAAGCTCCACCAGGCGCCCATGTCGTCTCTGACACTACTGTCGAATCTGCCAGTCCGATGTCCGAACGTACACACATTCGACATCACCTGCACAGACAGGCAGGCGGAAGCCGGCATCAAGACTGCAACTGCTCACCTTATCCAATCTTGGAATCTGCGCTGCCTCGATTGCGACACCTTGGACCTCACGTCTCTGACCAAACTCGCACACCTACCATTGTTGACCCGCTTGGCCATCAAGCTTACGAGTCGACCGCCGCGACGTTCGGCGCTACCTGACCTGCCCGCCAATTGCTTCGGCTCGCTTCAGTGCCTCGAGTTGCGCAAGGTGCATATAGGTCTATGCATAGAGCTTCTGCAAAATGCCAGGTTCGCCGCATTGATCGACCTCGATCTGGGCGTCTTCACGACCATCCCTGCCAACTGGTCAGACCTCTTCCGTGCCATCCGCCACGCGCATGCGCGACCAGAAACCTTGCAATGTCTCCAGGTCACCGAAGATGAATCGAGTGGTCATGGAAATCCGCCGATGACAGCTCCCGTCATCGACGGCGACCTTCTGCATCTGCTTGAATTCCATGGCCTCAAAGTGATGGTCATCCAAGCTAAAGGCGGCGTCAACGTCGAGCCCGCGACGACGGAACGCATTGCAAAAGCGTTTCCCCGCCTTCAGCGGCTGGGCCTCTCTGCATGGGCGCGTCCTCGGTGGGAGAGGCGTCTCACGCTGCAAGCACTGGAGTCGTTTGCCATCCACTGCCCGAAATTGGACGAGATCGAGATCGAGCTGGATGCGAGGAGTGTCTCTTTCGAGATACGGTCGCCCGGCGCGTCGGTGCGCATTGCAATCCGGAACGTCGTATACACCAGTGCTAACTCACCTTAAGGCGACGTTATCGTCGGTGCCCTCTGGTCTCTCCGTCCTCAGCGTGCAGTGGTCGCCTATCTCGAGCTCGCGCGCTGCCGCAGCGTACCTGTCTACCTTCTTTCCGAAACTCAATTGTGTTGACTCGTCGGACGAGTTGCTCAACAGGCGGTGGGCTCGTGTGGGCAGATCGATCCCGGTGTTCGCGAGGGTCCGTGCGCACGAGCGGATGCTGGCTGGCAATCCCTCAGCTGCAGCAAGGGCAGGTCTGGCTCTTGATTTTAGCGACTTAGATCTGGCATCGGGGTCGGAGGAAGAGGAGGAGGAATGAAAATGGGATCTGCTTACTGCCGCGAACCGTTCTTGGTAGCCATGCAGTTACCCCCATGACGAGTGGACGCAGTTTATGGAACTAGGATCACTTGATTGTGCGCAATGTGAGGATCCCCTAGTTTTACAAGATATTATATCCGACCTATGTTACATTTGCAACCAGGATACCGCGTTTTGCTAACCCACAGTGAATGCCTCGATTGTGACCGCCTCGACATGGTTCTCCCAGCCAGGTCCCTGAGGCGTCGTCAGCAAAGATCACTGAGATCACGACTGCGTACTCACCCGTGCCCTTGCAAACACTGCAATGCAGTCTCCTGGTCTGGCAGCGCGCACGAAACCACCGCCAAACGCAGAGCCCGTGTCCTCGCTCTGTATGCCCCTGCGCGTAATTTCAGCGCCAGATACCTTACGCGTGATTACGGCGAGATCGTGACTCGTGATCCTGCCCACGAACGACTACATCGAAGGGAGGACTGGGCAGCTAGCCGAGCTAGGGGAGACTGGCCTTCTAAGGGAGACGTACCATTTCCGCACCACATCATCTTCGTCCACGCGCCACTCAATCGTATGGCGTTCTGCCGTATCAACCGCGACGCGATTGCACTGTAGCGGCGCGTGGGTGAGTCCGTTTATCCGCACCGGCTCGTACCGCGGGCTGGTGAGCGCAATAGCGCCAGGGTCGGCGGCGGTGGCGTCAACGAAGTCGGCGTCCCCCGCCTGCGCGGCCTCTACCCAGGACGGCGCGGCTTCGGATACTTGCTGCTCATCCGATTCATCAATTGGAAGGCGCCTCGGGCGCATGAGCGCGACTTCGAACCAGGAATGAGAGCCCCGGAAAAGATCTAAAAGGAAAGAGGTCAGTATTAGTAGTGTAGGATCGGCGCGAGATGGGGAGGCCCCGGTCATCTTCAAACTTACTATAGTAGTCAAAGTGCTCGCCTCCGCCTCCCTGATCGTGCGAGGTGACATGGAAGCGCAACTTCCTCGGTTTACTTTCGAGTGGCGGCGAGACGAGGTAGCACCAGGTGCTGCTCTCGTTTGGAGTGCCGATGGACTTGACTGTCAAGAGGAGCATTAGCGCATTCTGTACCCGAGAAAGGGCGCTGGTACAGCCGCAAAGCAAAGACACGCTTAAAGTGATGGTGTATTCCAAATGGCGAAGTCACTCACCAACCAAATTCCCAGTACGCTCACAGAAAGTCTCTCTGGTCCAATACTTGGCGTAGTCGAGAATGTGCAGCGCAAGCTCCGTCGGAAGCCCGCGCTTGAGTAACCCGGTCTTGACGACGTTGACCTCCGAGGGTGTAGGTTGGTAGAGACCAGCTACATGCAAGATTATGAGTAAGCACTTCAGCATAGCGTAATAGGGGGGACGTAGTCTTGTCAATAAGCCTCCGTACTCGCCTTCCCATCGTGAAGGTTCCTTATGGGGTGCGGATCTAGACCAAGATGAACCCATTGCAGACGAGATGGTACAGAAGTTCGAAGGAAGATATACAGCTGGTGAAAGGGGATGAGTAGCAGGTTAGCCTTGTATCGAACTGTGAGCGTGATGGAAGTAGACTCAGAGGAGGTGGCATCCGGCCCGGGATCACCGGGAGGTGCCAATCTTGAAGTATGTAGTACTAGTAGGATGTTATCGCTTGTCGATGTCCCCGTCTTGCCACTCGCAGACCATCACCGAGTAATTATGGCATCACAGCAGTGGATTGTGCGCGAAACATACACCATTGGCGTACTCCTAAATACAGAGATCCTAGAGCAGTCGGCAGACTAACGCCCAGTAAACGTCTCAATCGTGACCGCCTCGACATGGCACTCCCAGCCGGGGTACTGTAGGACATCAATATTAGCTTCCAAATTATCGTTTGAAGGAGTTTGGAGCCATCTAAATGGAGGAGACAACCACCCACCTGCGCCCTCGCAAACACCGCAATGCAATCCCCCTCCTGAATCGCGCGCACAAAGCCGCCCCCATATCCCGCGCCAGTATCGTCGCTCCGATCTCCTTGATACTCCTCAACTTCACCCTCATCCTCCCGCCATTCGATCTCGTGACTCTCCGACGCCCTGACTGCGACGCGGTTGTGCTGCAGCGGCCGATGGGTACGTCCGTCGATCTCTACGGGCTCGTAGAGCGGGTCGTCGAGCGCGATGTCGTTGGGGTCATCGGAGGTGACGTCGACGAAATTGGCCGCTTGGGTGGCTTCGACCCAGGTGAGGCGGCCGGGGAGGTAGGGCGCGTCCGATAGCGCGCCCTCACTTGAAGGTGCTGGCTTCTCGTCGTTGGCTGGAAGGCGCTTTCCGTTGTCGGCTTCAGTGCGTTTCGGGCGCATGAGCGCAACCTCCGTCCAGGAGAACGAGCCTCGGAATGTCTCTGAAGGTAAGGTCGGTAAGTTGGGAGAGGACGGCTTGAAGGAGGATGCGCTAGCATTGAGGACATAATTGATACACTTACTTCGACAATCCGGCGGCCCGCCCCATCCTTGATCGTGCGAGAGGACATGGAAGCGTATCTTTCGCGGCCTACAAGATAGCGGCGGGGAGACGAGGTAGCACCAGGTGCTGCTATTCTTTGGACTGCCGATGGCTTTGACTGTTAGGAAGTTAACGTCATGCCACCTCCATGTGCATGACTGCAAGGCACGTATAGCAATAGTGATTACTCACCAACCAGCTCGCCAGCGCGCTCGCAGAGTATCTCGCGTACCCAGTACTCGGCCAAGTCAAGTATGTAGAGTGCGAGTTCAACCGGGAGTCCGAGCTTCACAAGCCCGTTCTCAACGATATCCACGTCTGAAGACGTAGGGTGGTAGTAGCTGCCTGCAAAGCGTGGAGTAGATCAGTCTTCAGGGAGGTGTTAACCCTTGAGGAATAGGCGAGGCTCACCTTCCCATCGCAGAGGGTCATTATGGCCATCTTCGCTGGAGGAATCGCCGATGACATCAGACCAAGCAGAGCCCATTGTACACAGCACAAGAAGTCGAAGCTCAATACAGTCGGTAATCAGTAGCAGTATAGGCGTTCAGGCTTGTATGAGTCGATGAAGGCGAGACAAGAGTAACATTCAAGAGGGTGACATCACTTGCCCCTTGCGGACTCAAAGCGGCAGAATTTATTCTTCGCTCTGCTCCTCCTCGTTCCACGCCTTTCCAGCTTCGTAGACGCCCTCCCACGCACATCGGCGGCACCGCGCTCGAGCGACTTGACTCGAAGGCTGTGGAAGGCTGCCGGCCGCGTCAGCCTTACGTTTACCGGAAGGCCGCGCGGCTTCGCCTCCTTGTACGGCCCAGGCGCCCTCCACAGCATTTCTATTCAGTTGCCTCGAGGAATCCTCGAGGCAGATGCCAGGGCCTTCTGCAAAGTCCAGCGGACACAGCTTTCTCCACATGATTTTCGGCCCGGCGCGAAGCCGTTTTTCCAAGGCCCGTTGCTAAGGGGCCTTGTGCCAAACACGACCAAGCACACGGTGAACATTCCCAAATGGGGCAATGTTCACGGATTGGGACTTCGCCACTGATGTGCGTTCTCGATGCGTCGCTCGGCGGGAAGCCGTAAAAGTCCCATCAGAGGATGTGCCTACAGTGCAGAAATGTCTCTGTGGGCTTTGGTACGTCCCCGTCTTTCTCTGCAATATTTCACGCGAAATGGATGGGAGGGCAGAAAATTACCGTATTTGGAAGACGGTTGGGAAGCAATCAAGGACGCGGCTGACTTGGATTGCTATAAAGCCAGCCGCTCGGCAAGTGATTGTTTCCCACCCTTACTCTCTCCCACCATCACATTCTGCTAGGCGCTCTACTCTTCTGCCCTCGTTATCGCCGTCGTCGTCACCGCCGACTCCGCCGCCCTGCCCACTATGCCCGCTGTACCGCGCGCCGTCAAGGTTGGTGACCGGCCCTTACGGTCGTCACTGTCGTATCTGACTTGCTGCTCTCAGAACCACCGTCAAAAGCGGTCCTACGCGCCGCTTCCGACTTCATGGCGATTTAAATGCAAGTCGAGCTACACCGTCGAGGAAGCGCTCGCGCTCGAGCAGCAGATCCAGGTGGTCAAGAAGAACGGCGCAAGGTGCGTGCTGACCTCTTTGACGACGCCATAATCTCACGAGTCTGTGCAGACGCTATATCTGTCCCTCGTGCGACAAGGACGCCGCTCAGAAAACCGAAATCGAGATTCATGTCCGCACACAGTGCGTATATGGTGTTCAACATTGTGTCCACCGTACTGAACTTGAGGCTTAGCACAAAGCTCTGCAGATACTTTTGTCCTCAATGCGACTACAAGGGCTCCGACCCCTCCGCGATGCAGAAGCACTGCAAGAACATCCATGGCTGCAAGTCGCCGGGGAAGGACGAGCTTCCTGCCTGGATGTCGACGTCGACGCCACTGCTGGCGTCGACATATGACGCACCCACCCCGCTGGACATGACCGCCGCGAAGGAGGACAGCTCCAAGGTCGCGGATATCCACAACTGCCCTGCCAACGCCGCCCACTTTGTGTCGCAGCCACCGCCGCCGCCGCCAACGACGACCCGCAAGCGCCGCGCCTCGTCTGCCATCTCCCCGCCCACCGTCACGGCCTCCATCTCGCGCATGTCGGTCTCGTCAGCGTCGCTGGCCGCCGCGAGGTTGCCCATCCAGCCCTTGACGCCGCCAGTGATGGCGCATCAGGCGCCGCTCGCCCAGGACCCCTACCTTCCCACGGATGCGTCAGCGTACCAGCAGGTCAACACCTCTTATGACCAGCATGTCGACGCCTCGTACGGCCAGTCCGCCAACACTAATGGCCAGCCCATCGACACCGCCTACGTCCAGCCCGTCGGCACCTCTTGCAACAACTACCAGCACACCAACAACTTCACGAACCAATTCATCCCGCAGATTTACAACTGCAACCAGGTCGCCGATGCCTGCCACGAGACGCCCGCCGACATCTACTCCCACCCGCTTGCCAACACCTATCATGAGCCACCCCCCAACACCTACTATGGCCAGCCCTTCAACACCCACGCCCCTTCGCCGGCCTCTTCGTACTCCTCTCACGGTACGTATCGGTCTACGGACTCCCAATTCTCATTGGCACAATACTCACGGACACTTCTGCAGGTTCGCAAGTTGGTTATCAGCCCTCAAACGTTTCGACTTCCCCCGTGTCGACATCAATGCTCACCCCGCCGATCTCGATGCCCGTCCCGACAATCCCGACATTCAGCGCTGCCCTTCCGCCGCTCGACACGTCGATCTCGATGCTCAACCCAATGCCCAACACGCCGATTTCGATGTCCGCCGCGCCGGCTGCCGCCCAGCCCTTCCGTCCGCGCCGGTTCTCGTTCAACCGCCAGTACCGCAACCCTAACGAGCCGGTAGCCGAGCCGTGGGCCAACACCCAGCAGCTGTGGAACGAGGCCAGTCAGGAGTGTCCCAACGAATCTTTCGAGCAGCAGTGGAACAACACTGCCGATCTGCTGTGGTCTGACGGCCCGCAAGTGTTCGACGACCTCCTGCAAGGCTTTGACGACTCGACCTACCAGCAGTGCTCTGAGGCCCCTCAGCAGAGGATGTCGCCGCCTCACCAGGAGCAGACGACCAACGCCCCTGCGTGGTCATCGTCGAGCTCGTCTTGCAGCTCGTCATCGTTGGATGGCTCTTTCCCGTCCCAGCCACTCGGCAACAATGCACTCCCGCTGCACGACGTCGAGTCCCTGTCGCCCTACGATCCCTCATTAGATCCGATGTTCGCGCACCTTGACCCAGACGCCTTGCTTTCATTCTGGGTGAACTCTGTCGAGCCTGTCTATCGGTTGTTGCGTGACACGAATGCGCTGCCGCGCCACTTGACTGAGCAAGACCTCCTCAAATTCATGTTGGCCAACAACTAGTTGTGCATCAACGTCAACGCATCGTTCGACTCACTGTCCCACTTGCATCGTCGTCGTCGCTGTTATGCTCTGTCCCGTGTTGTCGTCGTCCACCCTCGTCGTTGCAGCTGCGTGTCAACATCCCACGTCCCATCTCATTCCCGCTATTCGCCGTCTCCACCTCTGGCTTGTTGTCTCATCGTGTCTTATCATCCTCTCCATCTCGTATTGTCTTCTCCCATCCAATTCTTGTTTTCTTACCTGCTCTATCTCGTCTCATCCTGTCTGCTCTATCTCATCCCATATGCTCTATCTTCCCTCCATCTCGCTCTCGCATACCCAGCCTCGCTAGCATATCACACGCTTTGTAGTCATTTCGCACGGCACGCCGCTAACACGGACGCATACTTATCCCTATATATCTTGGCTTGTATCTCTCACTGTACCTGACTCGACTTGTATTTCTACCTGTTTTGACTCGTACCCTTTAACAGCTTTAGCTCGTATCGTTCAGCACCTCTGGCTCGTCATCCTTTAGTAGTTGTAGCGCTTCTCCCCATCCAGCACGGATTGCCTTTGTATTTTTGACCTCATATGATACCCCAATGTCATAGGCAGGGCTGCACATAGCGCCCGCCATCTGCCATTGAATTTTCCGGAGCGAATCGTCGCGAACAAGTCGAGTGTTGAAGAGTACTGCGTCTCGTACTGCCACGAAGACGACTGGGTTCGTCCCAGGCATTGCTCATCACGGGTATCTTGCTCATCGTGTCAGCCTTGCTTACCTAGAGGTCCACCACATGTTCACAAATTTTTCCAGACAGACTGATACATTGTTCTGCGTCGCTCCGACACACGTCTACTTCTACCCATTACAAGGCGAATATCCACCTACGCCATCATGCTCCCCTACACCAACAAGCTCGCCTACACCGACCAGCGTGCTCACTACACCCATGTTCACGACCCGACCACATCCACCTCCCGCGTATCATCCAGCTTCGCCAAGGCCTGCTTCTTCAGCTCCTCCTGCTCGGTTGGCGTCTTGAACACGGTTGCTAGCGGGAACTTGGCGTCGCACGCCGCGCGGAACTCGTCTGCCCGCCCCGACTTGATTCGCCGCAAGAAGGCCAGTACGGCGAGGGCGTCCTACAAAATGATGCAGGAGTCAGCATTTTTCCGACCACGGCTTGATCTCTGCCGCTTACCTTGATACCCAGCTCGACTTCCGCACCGAGCGCCGCGAACGCGGTGTTCTCCACCTCCGCTAGCGGTGCACCGAGGATCTGCGCTGCCCGCGCCGCTGCAAGCACGGCGCGCGGCGACGTCGAGTGCTGCTGCAGGTATTGCGAGTTGTACGTCTCCAGCGAGACCTCCTCGGGCAGAAGCTCCTTCAGCGCATCCGCGACGACAGGCCCCATGGGTGCCGGTGGTGATGGGTTTCGGCGGCGCACGTCGACGAGGCGGACGTGAACGTCGGGATGCTCAGCGTCGAGCTCCTTGGCGCGCCGGAGGGCCTGGACGGCTTGGAGATGTTTGCCTATAGTGTTGTGAGATTGACAGGTTTGGGAGTAGTGAGAAGGGTTGGGGATACGCACCTCTCCGTACAGCAACATCATAGATTGCTATCCAGACATCGATGTTGTTTGGGCAAAGGGTCGACAATGGTGACAGGAGCTTGGCGGCCCTTTCCAACCCGTCATCCGCGCGCAGAAGCTTCAGACCGTCGGGGTCATCGTCCTTTGGTGTGGGAGGCTCGATGCCCTTGTCTTCGTGATCCTTCGCTACAATGCCGTTCGCTATGAAGCATGCGTCAGCAGGACATTCTCAAGACACCATCTTGCCAAGGTGCAAACCGCATCAGTGAATAACTGACCCTTCTTGTCGTCCTGCTTGTTCGCAGCGGCGGCCTTTTTGGCGGCCTTCTTTTTTGCCTTCTTCTCCGCGTCGGTCATCTGGCTGCCGGATCCGGCAGAGCTGGCTAGTGTCGGATCGTCGTGGACGGAGACCCATATCTGCAGGCCTAGTCAGCGCCGTACCCACCACATCCATGCATGGGCATACGCACTCGCGAAGCAGCGATGGCGGCGTTGACGTACGCAGGATGTGATCGCAGGTTGTCTTCCCACTTCAGCATGCTGTAGCAAGTTGTAAGGATGTCTAGACACGGGAGTTACGGAAGGAGAGACATACTCCAGGTACGCATTGAGCATAAACTTGCGTATTGAGTACCCGTGGAAGTCGTACTGGTCGTCCTCGATGTCGTTGAAGACCTACAACGAGCTCATTAGCATCACCTCAGCCTCCCACCTTCCCCCGTCGTGGACACCGCCTCATCGGCCCCTAACTCACCTTCGCGATCGCCATGTACCGCTTGAGCGCCAAATTCGGCTGCCCTACGTGCTCGTGCGCGTTCGCCTGCTCCGTGAGGTACAGCAGGCTCTGCATGTCCTCGAGGTCCGCGCCCGGACTGGGCGCATCTTTCTGCTGCTGTTAGCGCGTGGTGGGCGGTAAAGGGGTCTAATTACCTGGAGGGAGGATTAGCAAGTCTTGTCAACTATAGTAGAGTATGCGAGAGATGATAAGGCGCCGTCAGGATAGGATGCTCACCTTGGTGAACATGCCGAGCAGCGCGCTGGCTTCCTCGCTGAGACCAGCTCGCAACCTGTACTTCGCGCTCTTGGTGTTGAGGAAGCGGTCCTGGCCGTCCAGCAGCCGTGCGTCCTCCACCGCCCGCACCGCACCCCACGGGTCGCCCGCGCGCTTCAACACCCGCGCACGGATGGTGTACAGTTCCGGCAGCGTCGGCGTATGCGCGACTGCCTTGTCCAACAGCTCCAGCGCCTCCTTGTGGTGCCCGAGATACGAGTGGTGCTGCGCCAGGTAGTACAGCGTCCACAGGTACGTCGTCGGCTCACTGTCGCTCGGAGCTTGGTCTGCGGCACTTCGCACGCCCTCCACGATCTTGCCAATTATGTCGCGCTTCGCCGCGTCGCCGTATAAGGCTTTGAGGTCGGCGAAGAGGGATGGGATGCCCTTCGTAAGTCCATCTTCGACGTATGCGTGCGCGAGGTCTTCGAAGGAAGCGCCGTCGGAGGTGCCGTCGACGGAGGCTACTACGAGGGCGAGACGGCGAGGGGCCTTGGCGCGTGGGTGGATCTCGGCCATTTCTTGAAGGGTTTTGAGGGCAGGGGAGGAGCCGGGTTCTACATGGAGGATGGTTAGGGGATTAGTGGTGCGTAGGAAGTACGAAGTACGCAGACGGACCTAACGCGCCACCGAGACGCTCGATGTACCCAGCATAGTACGCATAGCTCTCGGGGTTGTGATCGATGAGCGCGCGCCAGGCGTTCGCCGCTTCGTCCGAGCCGAGCTTGGTCAGGAGTCTAGCTAGGGGCGCGTTCATTAGCGATGATCGGCTAGAAGGTCGGCCGGAATACACAGGCCGGCCAGAAGGACACACCTCGCGTCTCCATGATCGCTGTCCGATCAACGATGGCGCGCTGCTTCGCGTTGTGGTCTAGCAGGTTGAGGGCGTCCTGGAGTTGGCCGAGCACCTCCAGAATGCGGATGTGGTACAGCAGGGTCTCGGAGTGCTCGACGTCGTAATCCGGGACATCCTGGTACGGTCGTTAGCATGGATAATGGTTGAATACACTGCATACGCACCTTCAGTGACCGCTCGTAGTGCTCCAAAGTTTTCTTCGCGTCCTCAAGGTCGCCGTTCAGATGGTACGCGACCGCAAGTGCTACCCAGTGCTGCCGGAGGTGTGGACGGGTGCGGACAATCGTCAAGCGGGTTTCCACGAGCGCATCGTAGTGTCTGAGTTGCGTCTGCAGTTGCGCGGCATCGCGGAGCAGGTTGAGGTTCTCCTACGTGACTGTCAGTGCGCCGATCGCACCCATCGTGCAGACCACGCACCTTATCGCACTTGAGCGCCTGCGTGTAAGACTTGAGCGCTTCCTCGTAGTTCTTCTCCCCCTTCTGTATTATGCCAAAGACGTGCCAGCAGATGTGCGACGTCAGATCGAGGCGCACGCCCTTCCGCACGAGCTCGATGCCCTCGTCGCGCCGCCCCGCGTGCGTCAGAAAGAGCCCCTTCATGCATAGCGTTTCTGGGGTATATGTTCAGCCCAAATACAGCAGGATATGTTCGAGCACATACCACCATGCTCGGGGAACTTCTTCAAGATCGCGTCGGCGGTCTTTATCCCCTTCTTGATGCTTTTCCTCTCGTAAAAGTCGAGGAGCTCTTTGAACAGCGAGCTCTCCTTCGAGGGGAGCTGACGCTTTTGCAGACCGAGCTGGGCCAATTTGTTGGACATGACGGGGACGAACGGCGCTCCCTCAACTTGCGCGCTAGTACGTCGTTCTACGGCACTCGGTCCGCGGTCCAAAATTTCACGGTCACGTTACATGTTCAACTTTTCATGTCTTCGCATGTCTTATAGACGTGAAATAGAACTGGGGAGGTTGCCGTACATGTCATCTGCTACAGTATGGAAATCCATAGGCTGACTAGCCAAAATATATGCACGGCCACTATTCAGATTCATGAGAACCGGACGGGCCAGGGACGGGCCTTGATCTGATAGCTCAAGCATTATATCGCCGAGACTGTTGGCTGTAAAGAGTACAAATATCACTGTTAGCGGAGGGTGAGATGGATGGGGGACGTCAAACGATCTCCGGGTGTTGAGCAAAAGTAGGGTACCTGAACAGCAGCAGTGATAGGGCGGGAGAAGCACCACGAGTTCCTACTGCTCGCAACGGTCTTGGTGCATAGTATTACTTCTATACACATCGAAGAGGCTGAAGAAAGCGACAGCAATGTAATAGCAAAGAAAGCATTGATCATGACAAGGTGAGTACGGGGCCCGAAAGAGGGCAAATCATCCCACGATCTAGTGGAGATGGGTGATCGGAATGTGCCGGTTCCTGATGCCTCCGTCGACGGAACCAAACCGGGCAGACAGCGTATGTTGCTCTTGTCCATGGCGATGGCTCGGCAGGATGCTTCCCCTCGCCCCTCCGGCACTATGCCCAATTACACTGCGTATATCTTGGAACTCTGCGAGGACTTCGAGATCGATTGAACATAGATAGACGAAGCTACGTGTCCCTCCCACCGTTCATTGTCTGCGTTTTCGTCTCATCGTACCGTTCTCCAGCAGTTTCAGCAACCTCTTGATGAAGCCAGCCTTACTCTCTACTGCCTACGGCCAACGACTTTTGCCCATGCGCGCTCCTGAAATTGCGATCTTGGTTGGACCTACCAAACCCATTCCATCCTGGCAGATCGAATCGCCGAAGTCTACTAGTCGCGGAAGCTTTGAAAACCGTCACACTTCAGCGTCGATTTTATCCACAAGGGGCCTACTTACTCACCCAAGCGTCGCGGGAATTGCCCCTCTCGACTCGAGATACTCACATAGCCCTAGGCGCTGCTTCTGTGGCGAATCCGACGCCCTTCGATGCCCACAACCACTGCAAGATACGAAGCCTGTATCGCAAGAACATTTTACAAATTATCATTGACCGTTGGGACTCTGTCGATGAGATCCGAGATTTCTATCTGCCCTTTGCTCCGCCCAAGCTCCGCCTCTAAATCGTTCGCCCGTTACCAATGCGCTGTTCGCATATTTTTCCCAGTTCGGCGTTAAGAGGCATACTACTGTCCCCAGGATGCGCACTGCAGGGCCGCGCTGCCTGCTCGACTACGGGAGTCCGCCGTTCTCGCGACGGTTCACCTGTCCCCCGCCACAACATCCGAAGCTGTACGGGTACAGGTGCCGCCCCACCGGGGATCTCTTGCACCTGGCGTACACCTTCAATGCGCCATTCAGTTCCATCGATAACCTGCCTTCTACCCTGATGGGTTCTCGTGTGAGTCGTGTCACCTGAGGATGAGCGGTCCAGGCAGCGCCATTGTACCTTAGGGGAAGCTGTAGATCGACGTCAGTGATAACATGCGCCTGCCAGCCGAATGTGCAACATAAACTTGACATCACGGACGTCCTTGACTCACAACCACGACCACCTTGCGCCCCCCGCCCCCAGCAATCGCTTGCCCTTCCACCCTGTCATGTCCTACTCGCCGACCAACTCGCAATCCGAGTTCAATCGATACCTCTACGCTACGCAACCGCAAGAGCTCGAACTGCCCCAACGCAGATTCCAAGCGGCCCTCTACGAGACTCAACTGTCTCCCGAGATCGCTGCACACGACGACTTTGGGGATTTTCCCGCTTCGTCTGACGGCCTTGGGCCGTACCCGTTCTCTCGAGCTGAGGCCAGGTCGCACTTAAGTGCGTCCTCGGTGCCTCAAATAATTCTCTCGTCGCTGACAGCTTCTACTCACTATACTAGCCCGATCGAGCTCCGCTTACCCGCCCTTCGTCTGCGATCACGCACAGGCCGAGTTATCGGATGAGGGCTTCGCTGCTTTTACGCCCGCCGCACAGATGGCCGCTTCCCCTGGCGTCGACCTTCGCTTGGGCAACTGCTACGCTACGCATGCGTCAAACGGCTATCGCGAAGGTTTCGGTATCCCCTCACTCTCAAGCAGAGGCCCATACGAGTTCGGCGCTCCGGCGTTCCCGCATACAAAGAACGATGCTTGCGCTTCTGGCGCGGCCTCGTTCTACACGCAGACATGCCCTACCGCCCTTTGGCCTTCCCCGGAGGCCGGCTGGTCTTCGTCTCCCACGCCGAGTTTCACCGCCACCGACGCTTTTCGACGGCAGTCTCCGGAGAAGGAAGCAGAAGCACTTGACAGCGCACGAGTCAATGGACCTGGTCGAGTCGCTCGTCGAGCTGTTGGCTCCGCTGCGCTGACGGACGCCTCCCTCCGCCGCCGCCGCCGCAAGACATACCGCGGAGCTCACTTGAGGATATGTCCCCACTGCGGACATACCTTCACGCGAACAAATAATCTCAAGGGTACGTGGCTTGCTGGGCTATGATTTCGCTAATCGACGATACCTTGCCTCAGATCACATCCGACGCCACGAGAACAAGTTAGCGTTCAAATGCCCTGAACGCGGCTGCAACGGAGCCTTCAATACAATGAACGATCTGAAGAGTCATCTTCAGAGGATGCACCGCAGAAGTTAGGATGTAGACCTTGCGCTGTACGCCCTCCTTCGGAACCATGCGCCAATGGCGCATGCGGCACCGAGCTCTGCTGGTTACAGCGCAGAGCTCATGGAACAATTTCTATTGTATTTTATCTGCGCGCTTCGCGTGCGCTTTTCTGTGAAGGGTTCACACCCTGCTTCGACACATTCACCGAGTATTCCACACCGCTTTAATTGTATGATCTGCTGAAGAGCCCCTTTTGTCTCGTCGACTTTCTGCAGAGGTCACTTCCTCGAGAGGTTTATGACCTACAACATGGGGATGCTTTTTCCCGCCAGCAGGCCAGCAATGGACATTGCCCAGGCTCGAACCCACGCTCCGTCGCTGCGGCGAGCGACCACGTGAGAAAGTCCGCTTGGTGGTCGCGACGCCCCTCTTTCCCTCAAGTTCTCGTGCTTTCCATTGGCAGACGCCCGGCAAATATATACGCTGCTTGCTTCAGACGGTATGATTCCCTTTGTGTTCAAGGAAGAGACCGACGGTTGTTGTGTCTTCGGCAAAGCACTGCGAATTCAGCGAACTTTTGAGCGTCCCAGCATTCACTGTTGTAGCACTGCAGTCCAGTGAAGGTGTGTTGTCATTGAATACCTGCGGAACTTCTAACTCACGTCTCTAAAGGCGATCCACCATGACAGACGTCGACATGCTCCCCCCCTCGCCGTCCTCCCCTATCGATTGCATACCTGTCGAAGTGCTCGAAAAGATCCTGCTCTGGGTATGCGACAGCACCCCCTTGATCCTGCCCCCCTCCAAGACCCAACTACACCCACCCCAGCTTCCCGTCGCACCTCTTCAGCTGGGCTGGGTCTGCCGGCAATGGAGAGCCCTCACCCTCGGCAACACCGCGTTCTGGACGCCCCCGAAGATCAAGATCGACCTCGAGGAGTACGAGCTCGGGGAGCTCTGGGAAGAATGGTCCGAAAGCGACGACAGCGACGGTGACAGCGACAGCGAGTCCGAGCGCGAGTCCGCCGAAAGGAAAGCCCGGCTGGCCGAGCACGATCGCCAGGTCGCGAACGCCGCCACCATATTGAAGTGCTACCTCGACCGCTCGGGCTCGGCGCCGCTGCCGTACGTGCAGATCAACGCACTGCTGGACCTGGAGTATGACTTCTTCGAGGATTACTGGGAGCCCAGCTTCGGGCCCATCCTCCTCACGCTCGCCCCCTCGCTGCCGCGCTGGCGGGAATGCACCATCCCGGTCTTCCTCGCCAACATATTGCGCGAGATCGCAGGAGGTGCGCGGCCCCTCCTACTCGAGGACGTGCACATGCCGCACACGTACGACTCCATCTTGGACTCCGATGTCTTCGTCGATGCGCCTCGTCTGCGCAAGTGGACCGGGCCGATAGTCGGCATCGAGCTGCCGTGGGCGCAGCTCACGCATCTGCACGTCACGGTCTCCACCCCCATCCGAGATGTCTTCAGGCTGCTGCCGAAGCTGAAGCAGGTCGTCGACCTCGACTTACGCATCAACGGCGAGGAGTCGGACGAGCCTCCCGTCATTAAGGTCGTTTTCCGGCGTCTACGCATCCTGAGCGTGCAAGTGCCCACCCGTCGTGTGCTCTCTCGCCTCTTTTCCGCCCTGAAAGCACCCGAGCTACAGGACCTGACGGTGATCGGCGCGGGGCATGGTTCCTCCGGTCTGAAGCTGCGCACTTGGCCTATGCGAACATTCACTATGATGCTCGAGCGCTCGCAATGCGTCTTAAGGTCTCTGCACCTCGAGTACATTTGCCTGCCGCAAGCGCAGTTTGTCGCCCTACTGGAGAAGGTCCCCCGCCTGCAGGACTTCACTATCACGAATCATAATGTCACGAACGACCCCGCGAGGCCTGACCGCCCGACGACCATCGGCGACACTGTCCTCGAGCGTATGATCGTCAGAGAGGGGGCTGACCCGGCGTTGCTCTCTGAGCTCAGGGTGCTCAAGATCGACGGGTCGCTGCACTTCGACCCCGAGGTCCTCGTGGAGATGGTGAAGTCGAGGACAAACCCACGGCTGGAGCATCTGCATCTGCACATGGACGGCAAGTCCGTCGTCGACGTGAACGAGCCATTGGAGGGGCGGTTGAAGGGCATCATGGGCGAGAAGGGATATACGTGGAGCTGGTCGGCGGACATTAGCTTCAGGAAGCGGGGCGTCCTCGAAGCGATGGGCAGGGCGATGGAAGAGGAGGAATCGAGGACAGGAATGTCGGAAACAAGTACCTGACTATCTATATCTTATGCATTTGTATCAAGCAGTTTATGCTCTACTCTCGATTTCTTGTTCGTCGCCGAGCTTGTGCTTGAGCTTCATGGATGGATCGATCCCTCGACAAAGCCGAGAGGTCCTCAATTGGACCGCGTTCAGGTTTTACAAGGCAGTCTCGAGGCACACAACCCTGGACCCCGCATCTTCAGGACGCTTAGACGTCACTCCACGAGAAGTCTTGCTTCTTGCCCGCCTTCGGATTGCATGCCTCAAGGTGCTTGCAGGCTAGTCTTGCGAGCCGAGCCGATCTTGTGCGCCCGTCTTGCGACTTGTATCTTGCATGTCGAGCCGACCTTGCGTGTGACACCGGCCCTGAAGGGAGAGAGAACAAAGCCAAAACGGCACGCCAGTTGGCCCCCACCCGCAAAGCAGATGAGGTTCACCCTTGGGCCACGATGAGGCCTGGCGCCGGAGCACGCCCGAAGGCGGTCCTATTCCAAGGGAAAGGCCCACAAGGGGCCGGTCTCCCCAAGAGGGAGACCAAGAGAAAGAGAAAAGAATAAATAGGAACAAATATATAAGAGTTAGCGCCAGAGGTTTTGGGAATCGAGAGCGTCGAATCGGGTCTTGACTGAGAGGAGCGGAGCAGAGGCGTCGGCGTGCGCAGGTACGACCTGATAGAGCGGAGGAGAGGCACAGAAGAGCGGGAGAGGATCATTGACGACCAGAGGAGCAGCTCGAACATGTTGGCGAAGAAGATCGAGAGGACTTTAAGCACGTCGAACGGGGCGAAGGCGAGAGATTGAGGACGGTCTTGACGAAGTTGAGCGGTGCGGACCTTGACGTACGAGTGGCATCGACGAAAGAAGATGTCGTAGCCGCGTAGTCAAGTGCGTGAGCATGTCAGAAGCAGAGCCTCGATCGTGAACGTATGTCCTAGAGCACAATGAGAGGGGAGGGTACGCGAAGCAGATTCGGCAGTCAGAGCTGGAGTTCAGATCGAGTGGCGTCGACAAGCTGTGCAAGATATGAGCGACAGCGCAGGTAATATAGAAGTTGACACGCACCAAATGACTCAGAAATGGTGATCCCAATCCATCGGCGGAGAACTCGAGCTATCGCAGAGCCAGGCGTCAGTGCGCCATAAAGTGGCCAGAGGTGGACGGTACTTGACGGCGATCTTGAGGAACGTTGTGGCAAGCAGACGAGCGCAGGCAAGTAAGAGGCAGGTGAGGTATAGTAGGACACGAGGAAGAGGGCAACAGGAGTGGCGGGCAGAGGATGGGAGGAATCGGTGAGTGGCGCGGTAGGCAGAACATCACTCGTATACAGTACATGACGAAGAGAGGAGAACGCGAAGGGAGGAAAAGAAGATAAGAGGAAATGCCACTAGGCGGGTGCGATGATGGGGGCAGGAGGCAGAAGAAGATGTGGCGGGACCAAGCGCAAGGACCCTCCTTATGTACCCCGCCGGGCCGATGCCGGCGACAAACACGCGCACGTCACGGGACCGCGCCGGGCCAAAGCGTTACAAACATAAACGCAGGCCATGAGGCCATGACACAAACAAACAGCTGCTGCGGACCATGCAAGAAGGCGAGTGGCCGCGCGTATTGGAATGACGGCATAAGATGAATGGAGGCGCACAGATGCGGTGCTTAAGTTGGCTTCTGAAGATCCTCCATGGTTTGGCGGGGGCAGCCGCCAGCCACTATACTTATCCAGACGGCGGCAACGAGCCGACATGGACAGAGAATTTGCAAGTGAATATGCAGTATGTATTCCGTGACCAAGAACGATAGGTAGACATAAAAAGTGGGTTCTATGGGGTACAACAGCCTTATGAACATGGCTCACAACAAAGTCCATTCACAAGTGGCACCAGTGGCATACCATGCCACCTTAGACAGACTGCACCGGCGGCGCCTCCTGCATGCGCACCCAAAGCCCACTCTAGTAGCATAAGCGGTGAGTACCGAAGTACAAAGAGTTTGACAGAAACCTCACCTTAAAGTACATCGTCAAGTGCACCCCAAAGATGCGCTTCTCGATCTCCGAGCCCGGCGTGTCAGCCGCGGTAGGCGCCCTGATGGAGTCGCGCGGCTGGACGTCCGTCGCGAGAGAGAAAGAGTCGAAATTCTGGAGGAGCTTGACGAGGAAGAAGGACATCTCGTTGTAGGCGAACTGGACGGATTGAGGTCATCATTGCGTCCGAGCCCAATAAGTATTTCAGCGAGGGTCCCTTACCTGCTGCCCAAGGCAAATACGCGGACCCGCGTTGAAGGGGACAAAGATATACGGATTGTGCGTCAGGTACTTGCCGAGGCGCTCGTCGATGAAGCGGTCGGGGTCGAACTTGCCCGCTGAGACATTTTTTAGCAAGGCAAGTGATGGCGGATGCGAGCGTGGGCGAAACCAGCGAGAAGGACGCACCATCCGGTCCCCAAAGATCCGTGCGCCGGTGCATGAGGTAGACGCTGTAGAGACACCTGAGTTTTCCTCGTCAGCCTATGGGAACTTTGGTTGTAGGAGCGAAGTTTTTGCCTGGTGTTCTTGGGCACAAAAATGGGCGGCTTCGCAGCATTCTTCGATGGAAGCAACGTATCCTTGTTAGACGTCCTGCAAATATAGAGTAAGCAGGGGAGGCAAGCGCCATGATTACAAGCCCTTGCCTAGCGTTGACCGGACTACACGACAGGTCAGCCTTCGAATTTTGTGACAAGCAACCGAGACGACATACACAAGGGGGTACAGCCGAAGCGTCTCGTTCAAGAACGCGCGCAGGTCTGCTTCGGCTATCAGTTAGAGAATCGCAGAAGAACTCCCACAAACACGCACACTTCATGTCCTTGATGTCGTCGTATGTCGGACTGCGCGTCGGGCCCACCTTCTCGAGTATCTCGGCACGCAGCTTCTCCGCAATCTCGGGGTACTCTGCCAGCTTGTATATGCCAAAAGACAACGTGCCCGACGTCGTGTCGCGCCCGGCAACGAGGAGGTTGATGAGCTCGTCGGCGAGGATGCTGCGGTCTGCCCGAGCAAATTAGCGGTCAGGAGGTAATGGGATGGAAAAGTAAGAGGGGATGGGTCGGTATGGGGAAATTAGTGACGAAAGCAAGGGGCATCACCCAAGCGTACCCTGCGTGAAGTTAACCAGGTGCTGGAGAAGATTGTCGCCCTCCTTCGGCTTGTAATCCGAGGGGCGCTTTGTCGCGTCGACGTCGGATTTCTCGACCGCAGCGGCCTCGAGCAGGTCACGGATGTAATCGTCCACGACAGCCCTTCGGGAGCTCAGCAACCTCATCGGAACTCCTGAAATCCCACGTTTACCTCAATGGCCGCACTTTATCCTTCCAGGACTCGATCAGCCGCCACGCAGTGCCCACCTGCACCCTTGCCGCCGTAAAGTCCTGGCCCATTCCAAATGCCTTCACGAACCGATTCGACGGGTGGTTGAGAAAGTACGCCGCATTCGACGCAGTCGAGCCCTCGGGGTACGCCAGGCCCGCGCCCGTGGAGTTGACGTCGTATCCGAAGAGATACTCGGTAGCGGAGTCGAGCGTAAATCGCGCGACCATGTCCTGAAAGTCCACGGGGAAGCCCTCCGCGATGCGCGCCTTAGCCTGTCGGAGGATGGCGTCCGCATGCCGGTTGAAGTTGGCGAAGTCGGAGATACGCTCCTTGTTGAAAAAGGGGCGGGTCATGAAGCGGTGGAATCTGGGGAAGGGATGGTTAGTGTTGAGGAAAGAGTGGGTGGACGAGACGCAAGGAGGGGGGTGAGCATGGATGAAGCGACTGATGCTACGAATGGAAGAAGAGAGCGGACTAGGGCACTCACTTCCACATGTCACCATCGATGCTGAAAACGCCGTTGCCGAGGAGAGAGTAAAAGGCGTCGTTGACTACAGGACCTATGCTCATAGTAAGAGCCTACCCATGACGATTCATAATCTACACGCACCCTTGTCGAAATCCTCGAACTTCGTCGCCAGGATGGCCTTGACGTGCTCGGGTTCGGTCGTGACGATCTGTGATTCGGATCAGTCTGAGATTTACTGACGAGAAGAAGCGTGCCGTCACTCACTTGCTCATCGCCCAAAATATTGACACGGTAGGTCGTGGTGCCCATCTGCTTGAACCAGCCTTGCAGCACACCGACTGCTTACATGTCAGTACAAGGTCAAACACAAGTCTTGAACGTACCAAACGATTCCTCCTTCATTCCGCGACGCACAATGGCGAGATTGTCCAATCCCCAAGGAGTCTTGCTGGGTACAATGGGTGCGATCACCGCGCCCATCGCTGCCGCTTGCCTGCCGCGGCGGTGATCCTCGATGACGCTCTGGGTCATACACAACAATGGGTTCGCAGCGAGGACGACGAGGACCGGCACCCAAAGCGGCAGGTTGACCTCCTTCACGTTCTCGAAGACGCGAAGGCAGCCATACGCGATGGCTGCGGGGTAAAGCAGGGGCGGGACCGCCTTGATGAGGAAGACGATGCCAGGCGGAAGTGCCATGTCGAAGGAGGGATGGAGAAGTGAGGAATTGCGTACACCATGAAATCTCTTATATGACCTGTCGCATTTACAGCAACGGCATGGTTCGGTAAGAGATAAGCGTACACCTGAGCTTGGGAGCAGCGAGGGCCAGGAGGATACGCGGCGCGGAGGCGTTCTGCGTAAATTTCATGACTATGCACTGCGCATGGCTAGCCATAAGTGTCGTCCTCGCCTCCCCATCCGTGCATCCGGGCGTGGGATCTGGCTTCGAGCCAATCAATGTCCCCAGGTGCCAGGAGCATTGCGTGGTGGGTATGCCGCAGGACACGGGGGACCGCTCCATCATCGTTGAGTGCGAGAGGCTATGCCAAGTCACCTTGTAAATTCATTGTATGGTAGCCGGCATACGTACCACCCCTGGGACTCGGCTACTGTCCTCAGTACTTATGCACCAAAGTCTTCCTTCGGAAAGGATTTCGTGAGTCGTATTGCAGTACAAACAGTGAGAAGAGATGTAAAAGTACGAGGTCAAGGATGCGTTGACAGGAATAATCGTCAGTTACACGGCCCTCTTAGTAAATTGACGCAAATATCAACAAATACACGCCTATTGACGCGCATGCGGCGGCTTCCAGTGTCTTGACGCCTTTTCCTAGCTAAATACGGCCTGTCTGTACTTACAAAGCTGGATTCAAAAATACATGTTTTCAACTTTGCAAGCCAAGTAATCTACATGACCGAACCTGACGCGCCTGCCTCCTGCGCCTCCATCTCCTGAGCCCTTTGTTCCGCTATCTCCAAGTTCGCAAGAAGCTCCTGCATCCACGGCTTTTCCAAGTCCCACTTCGACCCGCACCTGTTCGTGAAACCTCGTGGACCGAGACTTTGGTTCAATTCCGCCTCCGTGTCCCGATCAATATCCGACGTCGACTGGTCGTCGATGTATATGTCCAGGTTCTCTATACGCGGAACAACCCGCGAGCGCACCATGTCAAGCAGCAACGGCCAGTCGAACCTCAGTATCCCCTTGAGTATGAAGCTCCTGAGCTCAGGGAAGAGTTCTGCTTTCGCGCCATCCACCGCAGTCAAGCGACGGAGAAGGCAGTTATCGACCGGCAAGTCGTGCTGCCGCTCGGGCGGCTGTAGCGCCATATGCTCCTTCAAGCCGAATTCTGTGAGGCGAGGCAGGCGCTCCAGGATTCCAATGAGGTCGCCCCGCGGCATGAGGATGTCCGCGAGGATCAGGCTAGTGAGCCGATCGCATCGGGAACGCTGCAGCCAGCCTTCGAAGTGGACCATCGGCCAGCGCCACAGGCGGATGTATCCTGAGAATTGCTCGTCGTCATCTCCGCGTTGGGCGGACCCCCGGAGTCGCAAGGACGACAGCTTCGGGGTGGTCAGCGAGGCGAGGAGGTGCTGAAGGACGGCGCCGGTGTCCACGATGAAGTCTGCGCTCTCGAGGTTCGGGAGAACCACTGGCGCGGTATCAGATCCGTGGGAAGGGAAGGGTTCGTTCGAGTTGCTCCAGATTTGAACCTTCATCTTCACCAGACGCTGACTTTGCGACACTATGCTCATGAAGAACTGGATGGAAACGAAGCGGCTCACGCCCAGGTGCGTGAGCTGCGCCCATGGCAGCACACCAGCAGTCCTGTCGGAAAAAGATCCCGCCAAGCGATGCAGGCGAGGCGCTCTGGCAAAGAGGTCCACCGCAAAGTCATCGTACACCGGCTGGAAGTAGACGATTGCTGATCGGAGCTGGAGGGGCGACCCAAGCTGAGCAGGGTCCGTGGAAAGCCAGTCGACGAGATATGACGGAAGCCAGCAGGTCTTCCAGCGCGGCATGGTCGTGCACGCGAAGCGCACGACCTCCCCAACGGTCGCCTCCCAACGCTCTTCATCATTCAGGTATTCGGAGAAGTGAACCTCGAGCGGCGCATCCTTCGAGCGCTCGAAGTAGCACCTGAGCAAGGCGATGCTTTGCGCAACAATGCGGCTATGCTCGGTCGGTTCGTCGGCCACCTCCTCGATCGCCGGGAGGCGGATGTCGATCGCTGCGTGTGTCCAGCAGGCGGGATTCGCGAGGGCGATGGCTCTCCATCGAGCGCATACCCAGCTGATGGCAAGAGCGGAGTACCTGGGGTGCTGGTGTGCACTGTCCACATGTGACAGTGGGGGCACGTCAACGTAGTCGTGGCTGTCCTGGCACACTTCGAGGAGGACGCAGTCGAGGAGCTCGTTGGGAAGCCTGTTTATGGGAAAAGTCGAGATTGTCGGGTCATCACAGGCGTTCTGCGACATGGAGAGATTTTTCGCTGTAAGCAGGGATGATCAGCGTCGTGTCATCGATGCTGGCGTGTGTGGACGCACCTGCGGTCAAGGTACCGTACCGTATCTCACGCAGTGCACGATGAGAGGATTGTGGGAGTTGGCAAGGTGCATCTCCCGCTGGGCCTGGTCATGGTCGCGACTGTCCAACCGTTGACTAAATCGTGGAGTTTGCGGCCAAGAACGCGTCAGGTCGGCGTTGGGTCGGGGTCTGGGTCGGGGTCAGGTCCGGCTTCGGGGTCGCGTGCGACATGCGCAAACAAGGACAACCAGAAGAAATAGCTTAATTCGGAAACAATGAAATGTCCATATTTGGCAATAATCAGCAGCATTACGATCCTTCGTCTCGCATTTGCCATAACGACAAACTCCGCGAGTACTTCGGTCACGTTCTTGGTCATTCACCGATACGAAGTGGTGCTCCGCGTGCAGCGTCTCGCGTTCACCCTCCACATCAGAATGAGAATATTGGTAATAATATAGAGCATAGTAAGTGTCTACAGCGCGTTATGCGCGTACAGGCCATCGATTCGAGAGAAATCAATTTCTACACCAAAGTTACACAGCTTACTTTTCCATCGTCGGTGCCTCCGCCATCCTTACCCACAAGCCGTCCTGCACAAGGCGGGTCAACGAAAGGGTAGCGGTCACAGCTGCTGATGCTTACCTTGAGATACATTGTCAAGTGCGCGGCGAATACACGCTTCTCCAGCTCCGCGTCGGGTGTATCCGTGGTGCGGAAGTCCGCGATGGATTCCTGCGGCTGAGCATCGTCGGCCAACGCAAAGCCAGTGAAGTTCTGCAACAGGCGGATGAGGAAGAAGGACATCTCGTTGTACGCGAACTAGGTGAGGAGCGAGCAGTCAATATAGTCCATACAGATGACGAGCAAAACGAACCTGCTGGCCAAGGCAGATACGCGGGCCTGCATTGAAGGGAACGAAGATGTACGGGTTGTGCGTCAGGTACTTGTGCACACGGTCGTCAATGAAGCGCTCAGGGTCAAATTTGCCAGCTATCGGAATTGTCAGAGGAAGTTTGCTCTGCAGAAAGGAAGAGCCCTCACCATCCGGGCCCCAAAGATCAGTGCGCCTGTGCATCAAAAATACGCTATACAAGCATCTGTTCACGGAGTCAACAACAACGAAATACGGACGAAGAGTGCCAGAGCGCTCACCTCGTCCCTTTGGGCACGAAGATCGGGCGCCGGGAGACGTCCTTGTATGGGAGAAGGGTATCCTTATTTGCGGTCCTAACTTCAGGTTAGACATACGCGGTCAAGGCGCTACTGTCAACTTGCCTACTGTTGACAGGACTAAAGAGATGGTCAGTACATCATCAACGGTAAATGAGGGGCTGTGCACGTACACGATGGGGTATAGCCGGAGGACCTCTGCGAGCGGAGCGGCGACAAGAATCAGAAAGACGTATAGACGACCACATACGACCGCGCTTACCGTTCAAGAAGGCCCGCAGATCTATGAATTGTGTCAGCGCGTGCGAGCAGAGCGTATCTCGAGGTGGGCGTACACTTCATATCGCGGATATCGTCGTACGTGGGCCGCCTCGTGGGACCGACCTTGTCAAGGATTTCGGCGCGAAGCTTGTTCGCGATGTCAGGGTGTTGAGCCAGCTTGTAGATTCCGTAGGTGAGCGTTCCCGCAGTAGTATCGCGGCCCGCGACGAGAAGGTTGACGATCTCGTCCGCAAGGAT
This sequence comes from Schizophyllum commune H4-8, assembly GCF_000143185.2. NCBI lineage: Eukaryota > Fungi > Basidiomycota > Agaricomycetes > Agaricales > Schizophyllaceae > Schizophyllum > Schizophyllum commune. Next base: position 1,505,496 of record NW_026089547.1, on the reverse strand, counting down.
ATTACGGTCTATCGCAATTTATTAGTACGGTTACTTCGCCTTCATCAGTCGCTGGAAGCTCACCCTGCGTGAACTTGACAAGATGGTCCAGCAGCGAGTCATCCTCGCGCGGCTTCGGCTCAGCGCCGCCCTCCCTAGCCTCGATGTCCACTTTGGTGCGGCTCGGATCAGCGAGGATTTCGCGTACAAAGTCATCGACGACATCCCTAAGGTGGGTTAGCACCCGCCTACTACGGACATACGGCAATCCCTCGCACCTGCACGGCTTGACCTGGTCCTTCCAGAACTCAAGCAGCCGCCACGCCGCGCCAGCCCGCGAGCGCATAGCCGTCATATCCTGGCCCTCAGCAAACGCGTGCACGAAGCGGTTCGACGGGTGGTTCAAGAACTCAGGCGAGTTGGCGTGCGCGGAGCCAGGCGGGTACGGGAGGCCCGCGCCGGACGAGTTGACGTCGTGCCCGAAGAGGAACTCGGTGGCGGAGTCGAGCGTGAAGCGCGCGACCATGTCCTGGAAGTCAATGGGGTGACCCTCGGCGAGGCGCGTCTTCGCCTGGCGGATGGTATCATCCGCGTGTCGGTCGAAGTTGTCGAAGTGGGCGATCTTCTCCTTATTGAAGAACGGGCGCGTCATTGTCCGGTGGAACCTACCTCTGGTTAGCGACGCCACCGGCGCTAGGAGGTGGGTCGTAGACTTACTTCCACATCTCGCCATCAGAGTTGAAGACGCCGCTACCAAGCAGCGAATAGAGCAGGTCGTATAAGACCGGACCTAAACAGAGATTAAGCGCACCCTTCTCGTGATCCAGCATCGAGGGTCACGTACCCTTGTCAAAGTCCTCGAATCGGGTGGCAAGGATAGCCTACATGAATGCTATCAGTACAAAGTGAGCGCTACGGTGCCGCGATACTCTTACCTTGACATGGTCAGGCTCAAGGGTTACTATCTAACTCCTTAGTTAGCACGAGCATAGCAACTCTCCCGCGATGACTGACCCGAACATCGCCCTGTAGGTTGACTCGGTAGACGGCGCTCCCCACTTTCTTGGCCCACGAGTCGAAGATGTAAGCTAGGAACTCAATTAGTCGGTTAAGTCAACACTGAATCCTTTCCCTGATAATCACCGAGAAGGCCTTCTTTGGCTGACTTGCGTAGTGCGACGAGGTGGCTAAGCCCCCAAGGCAGCTCGCTCGGAACGAGCGGAGGGAGGTCAGCACCAGCAGCGGCGGCCTTGTTGCGCGTCTGGATCTCCTTGAGGATGCCTTGGATCGTCCAAAGGACAGGGTTCACGAGTATGACGACACATGCGCCCACCCAAGCGGGAATCTTGACCTCCCAGGCATTCCCCAGCACGCGCAGACAGCCATACGCAATAACGGAGGGGTATACCAGGCGTGGAAGGATCTTGACAAGGAACGCAGGTCCGGGTGGCGCCATGATGGGATGGGGGAAGGAAGAAGCCAGGTACTCGCGAAGCACGCCTTTATAGAGCTTCCTTCGGTGCGCTTACCACGCTACAACCGGGTCCGGGCGTGAAATCACGATGTCCGAGTGACCGATGATTCCTCCGTTCAGTGTAAGTCGGCAAGCGCCCGCGGTGGAGGAAGAGTGCCGATCAGCGAATCGCGGTTAGCCTCTGCGTCATGGGCAGCTGCAGCGGCCGCCAAGACAGCCCATTGGCAGTGGCTGGACGTTGCAACTCAGCGCTCATGCCCAGACCGAGGAGATCATGAAGCACCGCGGGATGGTATGCGATCCTTATGAAAGGTACTTTGAGCTCAGGAGAGGCGCTGTTGCTGTCCGTCTGTTGGCCAGTGGCTCACGTCCTCGGTATCTGAGCGAGTGGACCTTCTGCTTATTCCATGGCACCTGACAGCCGGTGTATTGATGAAGAAGGTTGTCCCTTGTGGAAGTGTGAATGGAAGAACTGCGAGGACACACGGTTACAGCCGACAGGCACCTGGATACGGAACAGCGTGACGAGGCACGTGCCCAAGTTCACCTTCGCATTGTCATTGTCTGTGCCGTTCTACGACCCGGTCGGGCCTATGGGCTTGTAGCTTTGTACTGCTGGGACAGGTGGGATGTAGACGTACTCAGCTCTGATGACTCTCCCAATAGGAGGCTTACACAGTCCGATATCGGGGGGACGGAGGGATTTGAAGGCCGAACTGACAATCAATCTATAGACGGGCGCCGACAGGCAACCTTCTGCAACCTTGTCGTCTGCCTTATTTTTCATAGATCACATCACTACTTCCGCACATTCGTATTCCTCAGACCGACAAACAATCTCAAACAACCCGCTGATTCAATCGCACTTACTGTGATCAAACTGAGCAGGGCCAAGCTTTGCAACCTCATTCGCGCAAGCCATGGCATCCAATCGAAAGATCGATACAATCTGAATATCATCCAGGAAAAGAAGATACTTTGGACGCGGAATGCGATCGAGGTGCTCGAGGCACAGTGACAAAAACTGCGAACACAATCACATGATGAACACGATAATGGGAAGGCCATAACGGGAAATACACCATTGTTCCGTTCTGGATACGACAGCGACCACATACATACGCACACTTGAAGCAGCCCAAGCACTGCGTACGGTGAGTGGTGAGCCCAACGAGAATGGACTGAGTGAAACGTTACATAGCGATACAAGACGAGCCACAGCCTCCCATTACACAGGCAAGCCCTCAGAAGGGGTCGCTGGTCGGAACGCTCCGAGCAGCTCTACGGCGCTCGACAGACAGCGGTGAAACTGCTTCACTGCATCCGCCTGAACGCGCTCTTGCTCCCGCTGCGCACACCCTTCCGCCGATGCGTGCGCCCCTTCTTCTCGCTCTCAGACAAGGCCCGACCCTCGTCCTCCTCCCCACCCCGCTCCATCCCTGCGCCAAACGTCTCGACGCCTTTCCTCCGGCCTTTCCCCTTCGCCTGCGCCGCCTCATCTCCGCCCGATGCCGCCGGGACCCACGACACCTCGACGCCGCCGTCCATCGTGTCATCGCCCCCGGACCGCCGCGGGCCCGTGCCCGACTTCCGCTGCCCGAAGGACGCGGCCTTGTCCGCCCCACCGGGGCCACCGCGCACCTTGAGCGGGACCATCTTGACCCTCGTCTGGCGGCGATTGCGCGCGTAGGCCTCCTCGGCGCGCACGTTGCGCTGCCCGGGATGCGCGCGCAGGTCGAACTTGCTGAGCTCGCCCGCGTCGCTGCTGTCGTCGCTGCTCCCGCCGTCGTCCTCGTCCTCGCTGTCCGAGCCCTTGTCGCTCCCGCTGTCCTCATCGCTGTCCTGGGTGCGTCGCCGTGACTTCTGCGCGGCCGCGGAGGGGTTAAGCATCGCGAACTCGGTGCTGTTCTCGTCGATCGCGAACTGCGGGTCCTCGAACACTTTCGCGAAACGGGGGTCGGAAAGTAGACCAGCGGCGGTGGAGGTGGACTCCAGCTCTTGCCCATCGACGTCCATGGCTGCATCGCCTTCGCCCTCCGCGGCTTTGGCGGCCTTTCGGGCCCTCCGTCTCTCCTCCGCTTTCCGCTCCTTCTCCTGCTCGCGCATGACACGCTCGGCAAGCGCCTTGTTGACCTTGACGCCCGGCTGCTCCTTGCGAGCCCGAATGCGCGTCTCGGCCTCCTTCTCCATCTTGTCCCGGATGGCGCGCTCGCGCTGTTCAGCGTGCACATACGGGTTGGCGATAAGGCGCGCAGCATCGTAAAGCTGGAGCGAGACGAAGTAGCCGTGCATGTACGGGCGAAGGGCCGGCGTGCCGACAAGGTGATCGAGACCGAGGGTGCGTAGCTCTGAGCGCTCGACGAACTTGTAGTCCTCGTATGCGCTCCGGGCAGTCTGGTCTTCCATCTCCTCGGTGATGTTCTCGAGGAAGGACGCCCAGCGAGGGGCAGGTCCGAGCTGGGGGATGAAGTACGAGCCCATCTGGATGCCTTCATTGGCAGTCAGCAATAGACCGCTGCCAGGGACGTGGTGCACGTCGTTCAAGTCCATCGCGGGGGTGATCGAGGCAAAGTTCGTCGACGGGGAATCACGGTCCCATACTTTGATGACCTTTTTGTCGGCGCTGAGGATGAGACCATCACCAGCCATCCGGCTGCCGCCCTCGATCCAGATCACATTGTTGACGGGGAGGCCGTAGCCCTGGTCCTTCGTCGCGAACGCGCGGGGGGAGCGGATGTCGTAGAGAAGGGTGTGACCGGTGGAGGTACCGACGGCGTACGAGAGGCCATCGGAGCGGGAGGAGAGGGCGGTGACGCTGACGCCTGTATCCAGCGCGCCCGCGGGGAGGAGGCGTGAGGTGGGCAGACGTAGTATGCCTACGTTCGATCGTGATCGGGGGTCCCAGAATTGCACAGTGCCGTTCCCCTCAGCACCGAACGCCAGAAGCTGGTGCGCGGGGTTGATATCCACGACATTCACCCCCGCGATCGGCGCGTCGTCCTGCTCATCCTCGAGTGTCAGCGGCGTCATGAATCTTCCAAGCTCGAGATTGAGGCGGTAGACCTCGTTCCCCGTCGCCGTGAGGTACGTGTCGCAGGAGGGGAAGTGGTAGGCCAGCGATCGCCCGAACCTGGGTATTCGCGTGCGATAGTGGAAGCCGCCCTGCGTGTGCAGCTCGACCGTGCGGTCGTTTTGGAGGTGTATGGACTTTGTCCAGTCATCGGAGAGAATCTGCATTGGGTCAACGGGGGAGGGGGGCGCGGTACTTGACACTCACGCACAACGAAGTCGACGTTCTCTGCGTCCGTGTGCCGCTCGAACTTCATGGACAGCTGGTCCAAGTCCCACACTCGCATCTGCGGCTTGTAGGTGCCGGTGCCCATAACATGGTGCCCATCTCGGGTGGTCTTGACGCGGTTGCTGGCTTCGGGGAACTCGAAACCCTGGATAAGTTCGATGGTACCCTCGACGTGCTCGCGCACGGCGCGCTTGCGGCTCTTCCCCTTTACCGCGCGTTTTCGGGTAAGCCAGTCGGGGAGGGACGATGGAGAGCCGGCTGTTGCGCCATTGACGGTGTAGACTTTGACGTCCCCATAGTCCGTCATGATGGTCGAGAACAAGGAGGTGATAATTTTTACTACCCAATCGGGAGTTTCCATTGTTCTTGCGGCCTTCCAAATCGGGAAATATTGGATTGTTATTCCATTCTGTTTCGGCTCTCGCATTGGGCCAGGCTGCAGGTAAGCATCACATTCTGCTTGAGGATATCTGTCTTTACAATCGTGAGGGAGTGATATGTCAAGTACAGCTAGTGTCACATTGGGAACAGAACATGCCACGGTTTATAACACAGAAGGCTCCCCAACAAGCGGCTGTGCCGGAAAAGGGACAGAATGTTGTAGATTGCCTCCAAACCCCAAGTCAAAGACTAAGTCGAAGGCGAAGCTGTAATCGTGATCGCTGTTGTTGCAATTCAAGTTCAAGTTGTAGGCGCGCATCATCAATGTCACGTGCGAGCTTGCTCCGGGAATCGGGCCGGTTCTCCGACTCCCTACACGGTGGCCAGATGATAATTATGTAGGTTAACTTCGACGTTCACGATCTCAAGCGCTCGACGAAAGTGACACTCTCCTCCCCGAGACCTTCGTTTGCGCCATCACCGCGCGCGTCGTCTCCCCACCTTCCCCCATCAACAGCGCGTGACTACTTGTGACCGAACGCGTCTTGTCCTCCGCCGCCACGCGCAATGGCGCCCAGTACGCGACAGGCAGCCCAGCCGACCCCCAGAAAGCTCAACTTCCGCGAGAAGCTGCTCGCGAAGGGCACATCTACCGACGCGCTCCTCAAGAAGCTCAAGACGCTGCACGAGCAGCTCCGCATCCTCGGCGAAGACCAGGACAATGTCGATCAGGCCTCCCTCCAGGGCGTCCGCAAGGAGCTCGTCAACAAGTCCATCACCCTCCACAAGGACCGCGGCGTCAAGGCGTACGCGGCGTGCTGCCTTGCCGATATCCTCAAGCTTTACGCGCCCGAGGCACCGTACAGCGATGACGAGCTGCGCGACATCTTCCAGTTCTTCTTCCAGCAACTTATGACCGGACTCAAGGGCGCGGACTCCCCCTACTACGACCAGTACTACTACCTCCTCTTCTCCCTCTCTGAGGTCAAGTCCATCGTCCTCATATGCGACATCCCAAGCGCGGAGGAGCTCATGGTCACCCTCTTCAACGACTTCTTCGTGCTCGCGCGCCGCAACCTTCCCAAGAAGATCGAGATGTTCATGCAGGACATTATGGTGGCCGTGCTCGAGGAGGCCTCTGTCATCCCCAACGACATAATCGACAAGCTCATAGCCCAGTTCAAGACGGGCGATTCGGTGCGTACCAGTCATTCAGAGCCTATCATGCACTGGAGGAAATTTGTGGCAACTTGCTGGTGTCATCGCCGCCGTAGCCACAGCTGCGGGGGCCGTCGTGCTACGCGCAACCGTGCGTCTGCTCGCTGCCGCCGCCGTCTCGAAGATGCACTTCATCGACGCGCTGATCATCGCTGCTGTGCTCAGACCACGCAAGCGTATCCCCGTCGTTATACGCATCACACATGTGCTCATTGCCTTGAGCAACGCAGTGTTTGTGGGCTTCTGCATCGACGGGGACGACCAGCGGCGCGTCGGGCGGCGGGTGGCGTGCGACTAGCGCGGCGTCGACGGTACCTGCCGCGTTCGGCTGATCCCAGCGGCGCGTTGTTGCAATTTTCCTCTGAATCCTGTTCTTGCATGGGCTTTTAGCTACAGACTTGCTGACCGCCTGCTTAGATCATAGACAAGAGCGCCCGCCGCGTCGCTGCGCACGTTCTCACCGAATGCGCCGACAAGCTGACCACCCGCGTTCTCTCCTACTTCACCGATATCATCACCACACAACCCGATTTCGAGGAAGGCGAGGACTACGAGGAGATTCGCGAGGCACACGAAATCATCCAGCGCCTGAACCGTGCCTGTCCTGCCGTCCTCGTCACCCTCATTCCTCAGCTTGAAGAGGAACTCCGCGTTGAGACCGTTGAAACCCGCCTCATCGCCACCGCTGCCCTGGGGAGCATGTATGCCGATCCCAATGGCACGGACCTCGTCAAGAAGTTCCCTGCGTTGTGGAACGTCTGGCTTGGGCGCAAGAATGATAAGGCACTCGCCGTGCGCCTCAAATTCGTCGAGGCCACGCGCGCGTTGCTCGTTAACCTGCAAGAGCACCGGGCCGCGATCGAGGAGGCGCTGCAGAGCAAACTGCTCGATCCAGATGAGAAGGTACGCGCGGCGGTGTGCCGCGTGTACGCGCAGCTTGACTATGAGACGGTGCTGCACCATGTCGGGGAGGATCAGTTGAGGGCGATCGCGGGGCGAGGGGTGGACAAGCGCGCGTCTGTCAGGATGGAGGCAATGACGTGTTTGGGCAAGATATACAATCAGGCGTACCCACAGATGTGAGTATGCTTTCGCTCTAATCTGCTTTCCTTACTCACATCGACACAGCGAGAACAACGATGCCCAAGCCGTGCGCCGCTTCTCCTGGATACCTCAGGAGATTCTCACCTCCGCTGGCGTCAACCTGGAAGTTAGGTGCGTGCATGTCATGGCCTCCTTTACCCCTCACCTACTTACCACGGTCCTTCAGACACATCGCCGAGCAAGTGCTCCTCGAATATATTCTCCCCTTACCCACGCCGAACTCGCCCTCCACGTCGAAGAACGTCGAAGTGGACGAGGTTGCTTGGACGGAGCGGCTCCTTAATGTCATGCAATACTTGCTGAAGGAGCAGGTGAACACGCTGCTGTCGTACAGTGGGTTGAAGCATGTGTAAGTTAGGAGCCTGATTGTGGACATGTGTGCATCTAGCACTGACACGCTTCTTTACAGGCGGCCTTCGGTCTACGACCACTTCGTGGACGCTTGCGTCGAGTTCAACGTGAGTCCCACTGTACACATCGTCGTGTGCACCCTGGCTGATCTAAGCACAGGGCGGCACCATCGACAATGGCGAGGAGCAGATTACGCGCAAGCTGAACGCTGTCATCCAGCACCTGACGAGCGCGTTTCCGGACCCCGTCAAGGCGGCCGACGACCTGAGGACATTCGCCAAGATGAACGAAAGCCGGTTGTATAAGCTCCTCCGCAATGCGATGGATATACAAGTTGACTTGAAGAGTCTAGTCAAATCAACGGTAGGCTCCAGTATCCCCATCTATCCATTCGTTGTTGACAACTCTTGCAGAACGAACTCCTCCGCCGCATCGAATCCCAATCACCCGCCATCCTCCAAACGATGTCCATCTTCCTCCGCCGCTCCTCCCTCCGCATCATCAACACCTCTTCCATCCCCACCCTTCTGCGTCGCATGCGCGCGGGAGCGGATGGCAGCGACCGCCGCAAGAGCAACGCCGCGCAGCTCCAGGCGCGAATCAGTGCTGAACATGCACGCACGGTCCTGCGCTATGTGTCAAAGCACGCGCCGGCGTTGTTTATGCCGCATGCGGCGGCCCTTGGGGCGATTGTGGTGGAGGAGGGTCTGGTAGGGGGCGGGGACGATGAAGGTGAAGAAGTTAAAGGCGGAGCCAGGGAGAGCAAGAGCGAGGATGCGGCCGTGTTGGAGACAGGGCTGCAGGCACTGGCGGCGCTGGCGATGCATGATGAGACGTTGGCGCCGGGGGATAGGTTAGTGGTATGACTGGATGGGAGGGCAACGAGGCTGACTGTGGTTTGTTGCAGCCGCACAATGGATCGGATGCGCGAGCTCGTGATGGGGGAGAATGAGAGGCATGCGAAATTTGCGGCAAGGTTTCTTGCGTTCTCGCAGGAGAAGGAGACGGCGTGCGTTCAGGTGATTGATGTGAGTGCTCATCGCTCTTGCGCCACGTAACGATTACTGACGGTATCTCGCCATATATAGGACATCCTTGAGCACATTGAAGAGGCCACTCCGGAGCAGTTGGTCGCCCATGTCGCCGTTCTAGTGCAGTTTGCGCGATACCAGCCGGACGCGTTCGAGCAGAAGAGCGAGACCATCATGGCCTTCTTGCTCAAGGAGGTGCTACTGAAGGCGATCCCGCCCGATGATGTGCGTCTGACACTGCACGTACCCGCCAAGTGATGTACTGACGCAAAAACAGGAAACGGACGAGACTGCGGAATGGATCCCAGACGAAGAGATGTGGCCCGCTCTGCGCGCGAAAATCCTTGCGGTCAAGGCGTGCCGCTGGCGCTGTCTGTCGTACGCATCCGGCGACAAAGCACTTATGATTGCCAGACCAGTGCTGGTGATGTTGATGAACTTGCTCGAGGGGAACGGCACGTTTCTGAAGGAGCCGGAAAAGTGCGTGCAAACTGTTGGTGTCGCGAAAAGTGGGACGGCTGACGACTTGCTTAGCGTGAAGGCAATGTCTAGGATGCGACTGCAGGCGGCTATATCGCTGCTCCATCTGTCGACGGTTACGGTCTATGCAGCGCAGATCACGAAGCGGATGGTGAGGTTGGCGATCGTTGTGCAGGACACGTGTTACGACGTGCGCCATGCCTTCCTCTCGCGGATGTGCGTCTTCGGTGGGGTGCGCAAGCTGCCGCCGCGGTTCAACGTAATACCCTTCCTCACGGTGCATGATCCGGAACTGGACATCAAGAACATGGTATGAAGCTTTCTCCTGAATCCTCTCCAATGTATTCATGACGTCCCTCCCCAGGCATCTGCGTATATCAACAACTGTATGCGCCGCTTCCCCGCTGCAATTCGGGTGGAGTACATCGAGTCGATCTTCATACATCTCTTGCACCTACTGGCGCACCACCCGGATATGGACGGGACGCACGATGCGCTGGTTGATATGGCGAAGTGAGTTTATCTGCCTAGTTAGAAACGGGGCGGCTTTTGATAGCTTTGCAGCTACATCAAGTTCTACTTGGAGCTTGTGGCCAACGAGGAGACGGTGTCGCTTCTATACCACCTGGCGATGAAGGGAAAGACCGTTCGGGATATGGACGATGCATATAACGAGGTGCGTCATGTTGTGCTATACTGGAGAGGTAGTCTAACCACGAGTCTTGCAGAACCTCTGGATGATCTGCGAACTCGCGCAGGAGCTGATCAAGCTCCGCTCGCACGCCCATGGGTGGAACATCCAAAGCTACCCAGGCAAGGTCAAGCTACCACCGGATATCCTCCGACCGCAGGTCAGCCCGGAAGCAGCGAATGCGGTCGTCAAGCAGGTGTATCTGAGCGATGAGACCTTGGCGTGGGTGAGGGAGTCGACTAAGCCTGCGCAAAACAAGGTGAGTGCGATCCATGGATTTGATACCCCGTGCTGATGACGAGCAGGAGAAGAAGGAACGCAAGCCGACTACCAGGAAGCGGAAAGCTAGCCCGAGTGCGAAAACGAATGGAACGAAGTACGTGTTGTGCTTTCCTTTCGTTGACTTTCGGCTCATCACTGCTCTTCGTTCAGGCGTTCGCGCAAGAAAAGGCGCCCTGCTGATGATGACTCGTCGGAAGGCGAGGACTTCGGGGACGGCAGCGACGTGGAGATGTCGTCGCCCCTGACGAATGTATCGGAGCTGAACGGGGACGATGAGGAAGAGGAGGAAGAAGACGACGAGACGGAAGAAAAGCTGGGCCGTGGTGCTCGAGGGCGAGCGAAGGTGAGCTTACTTTGTCTGCTTTTGTCTATTTAGGGTGCTGACCATGCTCTCAGGCGAAGGCAAAGAAGGCTACGAGGAGGAAGACGAAGCCAAAAGCGGCTTCCTCGGACGAATGATGCTAGTGCTTGTTACGAATAGTGCCCATGCGCTCCTTGCTCATTTTCTCATCATGCTCGGTGTTTGCTGCTCATCTTTATTGATTTTTACTTTGCTCTGTGTACTTCATCACTTGCTCCTTCATGCTATGACCGATCTTTGCTCGTGCTATATCGTCTCCCCCGTCCATCTTGCTGCTGTCCTTCCGTCCATAACTTATGCGATTTGCATGATATCGTTGGCAGGAAACCACGGCCTTCTCGACAAGAAAGCAAGCTGCAGATTCTTCATGTAACGCAATCCAGGAAGGCCTGCAAGGTTCTTTCGGGCAAGTCGAGTACGCACTAGCGAATGCTGAGGTGCGTGGCCAGCGGCAAGCGACTATGCACTCACTTGGTGATTCCCCCCTTCCACCACTCTAAATGACAGCTCCGGAGCGTTGGAACCCCGCGCTTTCCACTCATCCTCCAATGCCCACGCCGTCCATACTGCTGTCCACACGCTGAAATCTCCGTACACATATGCGACTTTGGGATCTCCCCAGGCCTTCCTGACCCCAGCATCGAACAGCGCCGCATCCGCCGCGGCTTGTATGTACGGTTGGACATCAGGTGCAAAGATAGCTGGGTCTCCCGGGAATGGACCATCTGGGTCGGTGTATCGAACCCAGAAATCCTCGTGTACGACGTCGGTGGGTGGGCGTGCAGGGTCGCCATGTCGCATCTCGAGGCCGTCGATTCTGTGCGAAGCGAGGTTGTGCTTGAAGTACGCTGCGTACCAAGCTTGGGCCCTACGCAGCTGCGTCTTGGGAGGTACGGACTTGTCTTCCGCGGGGACGTATCCGGGTGGCTTTTCGAGACCCATGAGGCGCGGACCTGCCTCTGAAAGAATATACAAATGGTCAGTGACGAGCGTCGACATCGCGGGAAAATGCATCGATGCACCAAAGTAGATGAAAGCCTTCACGCGCCCACTCAGTCGCTCCTGAACATGATCTGGCAAGTCATGGATGGAGGCCACTGTCGCATTCAGGTGCGCGTTCGCTATCGACCAAGCTACCATCGCGACGCCGCCTGCACCCACAGTCCCATCCTGCATTAGTGCATCGAGCAGATGCGCATATTGCCGCCCTTCGTCACGGTAGGCGGCACCGCGATCCTCTGGCGCGCCATGCTGAAGAACATGCGCCTCGTCGGGCGTGTAGGGCGAGGAGCCTTCGTAACCACGGCGGTTTACGCCGATGAAGCGGACGCCTTGACTGGGGGAAAGGGCGGCTATGCGGCTGGTAATACCTGTGGAACAATGAGTTGATAACCTCGGGAAGTGTATCGAAAGAAATGCCAACCGAGGGAGCAGGGCATGCCCCAGCCATGGAGGAAGACGAGAGTGAGGTAGTTTGCGTCGTTGGTGGTTGGAATGCCGGTATCAACGATCCTATAGCTTGTACCAAGCAAGGTGGTGACTGTGCGCTCGATTGACATGGGGGAGCGAGAGAGAGACAGGTGAGCCTCTCTCATCCCCTCATAACATGCTCAGAACATGCAATGACGGCAAATGAGTCAGCCTGTACAAAGGCTTGGCACACAAACTAGCAGCCCTTTCCAGATAACAACAGATCTTCCCATATAACAGATAATTGTCACTGTCAGACTTGGGCGACAGAATGCAGAGAGCAGTGGACCATAGGTCAAGCAGGAAACTTCAACAGGGGCAAATCATGTGATCGTGAGCATGTATCTCGGCCGAGACCGAGAGTGCTGCGCCTTGACTTCGACGTCCGCAGGCACCTTCCTCGTCAGTCCATCTGCGTTGACTACCACTCGCGAGAATAACTGTTGGATTCTCCGGAGAGCATGTCGTGTGCTTTCTACCGCCAAGGTCCCAAGATAGATGAGGCATCGTGACCTCATCGCATGTATAGAGCCTACCGTCGGTACTAAATTACGCGGAAATTCATCCTTGGAACATAGGTACCTCTTCAACGCTTTCCTGAAGACATTCACTGCGAATTGAAGCTATCGGATACTCTCTAGCCGGGCAACGCTCTTTTCTGCACTCTCCTCGAGCCCTCGAGAGCGCAGATCACATGGACTTCGAGGGTCATACACTCCGCAGAAAGACTGCCTCGGCCCTGCGGGCGCCGGCTATAGCCTCGGATCGGGCTCATCGCTGCTCAACGTCTTGCGGATCTGCGAGTTTGTACCTTACGGTGTACGCGGAGAGCTTGGAAGATCACGAGTGCTCGAAGGAATTGATCCATGGCGTTCGCAGTGAGCTCGAGGCGCGCGGTGACGGTGGGTTAAGTGCTGGGTATAAAAGCCTTTGCCTGGTGGGGGGAAGGGTCAGCAAACACCTTCCTCTCCCTACTCCAGCGAGACCAAACACAATGGCCAGACTCTTGGGTCTCGCGCTAGGCTTGCTGCCGTTTGCCGCTCGCTTCGTGTCGGCGGCGACGGTCATTGCCCACTTTATGGTCAGTGTCTCCTCTGTCGTAATCTGAGCGTGTCTGACATTCAGTATTTTACAGGCGCAACAATCGTACTCGTACTCACAGAATGATTGGGCAAACGACATTGCCTCTGCTCAGTCTATTGGCATTGAGGGCTTCGGTCAGTCGCTTTCCTGTGTCCGCCATACCCTCCCGCTGACTACGCCCACTTCCAGCCCTCAACGTCGCCTTCGCCGACTACGAAGTCGACCGCATCGTGCAGGCCTACGCCGCCGCCGAGGCCGCCAACTTCAAGCTCATGTACTCCTTCGACTTTGCTGGCGGCTCCTGGTCTCAGGACCAGGTCGTCTCCCTCATCGCCGCGCACGCAAATTCGCCCGCGACCCTCCGTTGGAACAACAAGGTCCTCGTGTCGACGTACAGCGGAGAGGGCAACGGCGACGGCTTCTTCGCAGGCGTGAAGAACACGCTCGCTGGGCAGGGCATCGAGATCACGTGGGCGCCGGCCTTCGTGGGCTACCGCAGCACAAGCGCGGCGGGCTCGGTCATGGGCAACTTCCCGTCGATCGATGGCTTCTTCAACTGGTGGTCTTGGTGAGTGAATGTGAAGGATGAGTCGAGGGGTGGAAGCTGACATTGATGACAGGCCCAACGATGTCAACGAGCCTCTGACGACGGAGATCGACCTTGCTTTCCAGTCGGCGGTCAAGTCTGCGAACCGCGGTGGCCCGTACATCATGTGTAAGTCTCCCTCTTTGCATTCTTGCTGGAGCGCTATAGCTCATAATGGACATCCAGCCGTTTCCCCCTGGCAATTCAAGGACCTCAACGGCGATGGATGGGTTCAGCAGAGCGACACGCTGTGGAACTACCGCTGGAAGCAGGCCATCGACGAGGTCCGCCCCGACATTGTTGAGATTGTCACCTGGAACGACTTTGGCGAGTCGCACTACATCTGTGGTATGCTGCACTCTGCCCTTCACGTATCCTCTGTTGATCATGGACCCCGCCATCTTTGCAGACATCAACTACAACGTCGACATGGGCGACGCGATAAACTACGTCCGCGGCATCAATCACTCTGCCTGGCGCACCGTCGCCAAGTACTACATCGCGTGGTACAAGACCGGCAGCAAGCCGACTCTGACCGTGGGTTCCCTCCCCTCTCCTCTTCCCAACCCACTCACGTCCCACCGCAGGAGGACACCGTCGTGTACTGGTACCGCACGCACCCTAAGGGCGTTTCCTGCTCCGGCGGCGCACCCGTGCGCATGTCTTCCTACCCCGAGGACGCCATCTTCGCGCTCGCCATGCTCGCCGACTCGACGCCCTCCGCGACCGTCACGCTCGATGTCGGCTCGAACCATGCCGAATTCACCGCGAACGGGGGAAACCTCACCATCGGGAAGGTGCCGTTCCCGAAGGAGGACGGGCAGACGCCGTGGTTCAAGCTCGTCAAGAATGGCGCGACGGTGAAGGAGGGCTCGGGCAACTACGATATCACGACTAACTGCGCGTACTACAACTTCAACCCGACGGTGGGGCAGTTGTAAGTGGTGCATGAAGGACAAGGTAAAGGACGAAAGAACAGTAACTTATTCGAATATGTGTATGGACTGTTGTAGGACTGGATAAGCATTGGAACATTGGATCGCGATATCACTTGGCTTTGCGTGCTAACTATCATAGTTATAGTAAGTACGGGCGGTTGATTACCGGGTGAATTGTTTGCATGAAAGCACCTCGGTCACAAAGTTCCTACCCAAGCTGCCTTTGTTCTCTCATGTATGTCGAACGCACAGTCTTTACCTCGCGAGGCGCCAGCTTCAAGATCCTGGATACAGGCATTCCGGATAGTGATTTCGCCGGATACCTCACTCTCGTCTTCCTTCACGGTTATGGTATACCCTCGATAGGTAAGCGTCACGTACTCGTGCTGTCCGTTTTCCTGAGGTTGAGTTTGAAGGCATCACCGAGCGTATCGCTGCCCTCGCCCCCGCTTCAGGTGTGCGCCTCATCGCGGTGAATCGTCGTGGCTACCCAGGCTCCTCGCCTTACACCGCAGCGGAGTCATTCACCCTCAAGAACGGCACGCTAGAGGAGCGCGCTGCCATCTATCGTGATGAGGGGCATCACTATGCACAGCTTCTCGATGCCTTGGTCCAAGACGGAACTGTCGGGCCAGGCGGCGTCGCGCTCGTTGCCTGGTCCATTGCGAATGCGCATCTGAGCGCGACGATTGCAGCGGTGCATGAACTTCCGGATGTCACCAGAGAGCGCCTCAGCAAGCACTTGAGAACGTTCATCTACTTTGGTGCGTGTTCTCTGACGGAATCTACAATCATCTTCATCCAGACGGCCTGCTAACCTCTCAACAGAAGCAGTCCCCAAACCCATGGGCATGCTCAACCCACCTGACGGCTACATCCCGGGCGACCCTGAAGCCAGCGGCCACTGGTTTGCCTCTTACTTTGCGCATGACCTCGCCTCGCGCGACGTCAACAAGCTAGAGAAGCAGCACTCCGATCCCACGAGACCTGCCACCGACGCTATCGAGGGCTTTTACGCCAAGTTCGCGGACATCGCGGGTGCGGCGAGCAGCGACGAGCTCTTGTTCAAGCCCGACATGCTGGCCCACCTTCGTGCTGCGCGAGACAAGGCACTATTCGACGGGGAGGTGCGGCGCGCTTGGGGTAATCCGAAGGTTGCGTATGTATGGGGAGGGTCGAGCGTGTGGACGTCGGTTTGGATGGCATGGGCGTTGGAGGATGAGTGCAAGGCGCGAGGCTTGGGCAAGCTGGACTTGATCTTTTAAGTGGTGGAAGGGGGTAATCATTTTGTGAGTCGACTTCGAATGATGGTGCTGCAATGAACTCACTCCGGCCAGGCTATCTTCGACAATCCCAAGCAAACCTTGGACACCTTCCTGGACTGTGTGAGATGACTGAAAGACCGACACTGTATGCGGAGGTGTAAGCTGTAGAAGATAGCGCTGTATTCCAGGAGATAGACATGTGCGAGTATGTACATTAGGCGTAGAATACAGTATGGCCGATCCGTCTAGATAGGTAAGTAAGTGTACACAATCGGATCGCCGAGTGTCTGAATAAATATGGCGAAATACCCCTCTAACCAGACTTACTCTGGTGTGTAACTATCAACGCAGCGATTAAGCCGCAGGCGCTTCCCGCATGTGGACCCACAACCCATCCTTCACCGACATGGTCAGGTGCGATGCAAACATCAGTTCCTCATCCTCCGCATCCGGCTTCTTCGGCGCGCCCTCCGGTTTGAACGACGACTTCGGCTGCGCCTCGCGCGCGAGCTCGAACGCCTCAAAGTTCTGCAGCAGCCTGATGAGGAAGAAGCTCATCTCGTTGTACGCGAACTGCTGCCCGAGGCAGATGCGCGGGCCGGCGTTGAAGGGGATGAAGATGTACGGGTTGTGCACGAGGTACTTCGCGTGCCGCTCGTCGAGGAAACGGTCCGGGTCGAACATGCCCGCGGTCGGGCCCCATAGGTCCTTCCGCCGGTGGATGAGATACGAGGAGTACGAGCAGCGCGTGCTCTTGGGGACGAAGATCGGCGCGCGGTCCTTGTCCTTAAAGGGGAGCGTCGTATCCTTGTTGGCGGCGCGGGAGTTGTTGGGGACGACGGGGTAGAGGCGGAGCACCTCGTTGAGGAAGGCGCGTAGGTACTTCATGTCGCGCACGTCCTCGTAGGTGGGGCGACGATTGGGACCAACGACTTCGAGGACTTCTTCGCGCAGGCGCTGCGCGATCTCAGGGTGCGCGGTCAACTTGTAGACGCCGAAGGAGAGGGTGCCCATGGTGGTGTCGCGGCCGGCGACGAGAAGATTGATGATCTCGTCCGTGAGGACCTTAGGGTCTGAGAAGTGCATTAGACAGGCACCTCGATACCGAAACCGAATCAGCTCACCCTTGGTGTACGAGACAAGGTGGTGAAGCAGGGAGGCGCTGTCGGCGGCGTTGCCCTTCTCGGTCGCCTGAGCCGCCTTCTGGAATTCAGGATCGTTCAAGATCATCTTCACATAGTCGTTCACGACCTCCCTGTAGCGCGAATGAGTAACTGCGATACCCCGGACTCAAAGTCACGTACCGCCTCGGGTTCACGCTATCGCTGAAGAACTCTGCGAGCCGCCACGCCGACCCCGCACGATACCGATGTACCGTGAGCTCCTGTCCCTCCGCAAACGCCTTCACGAAGACATTCGACGGATGCTTCGTGAACGTCTCCGTGTTGCGCTCCTTCGCGTATTCCGGATAGGGCAGCCCCGCGCCCGACGAGTTGATGTCGTACCCAAAGAGGAACTCCGTCGCAGAGTCGAGCGTAAAGCGCGCGATCATGTCCTGAAAGTCGATGGGGAAGCCCTCGGCGAGGCGGGCCTTGACTTTGCGCAGGAGATCGTCGGCGTGGCGGTCAAAGATGTCGAAGTGCGCGATCTTTTCCTTGTTAAAGAAGGGGCGCGTCATGGAGCGGTGGAATCTGGTGAGTACTGTTAGTAGGAAACAGTGAGGAGATAGGCCGCGTACTCACTTCCACATCTCACCATCGGCGTTGAAGACGCCATTGCCGAGGAGGGAGTGAAGGACGTCGTAGTTGAAGGGCCCCTTATCAAAGTCCTCGAACTTTGTAGCGAGGATTGCCTATCAATTTTCAATTACTTTCACGCTTGGGAACAGAAGGTTGCAGGAACACTGACCTTCACATGGTCGGGCTCAAGCGTGACAATCTGAATATACTGATCAGCAAGATGCGTCGTTTAGGACGACCTAGACGTACCCGTCTGTCTCCCTGCAGATTCAACTGGTACACATAGGTACCCATCTGCTCGGCCCAAAGCTCCGTTGTGGTGGCTAGTGATTGACATGAGATTACGCGCCACAGCGGAAGGAAAGGTGTACTCACAAGGCTCGCCGCTGTTCATATGCTGGCGTATAAACTTCATGTGGCTGAGACCACCGGGGAGAGCACTGGGAACGCTGGGTGCGGTCACTGCGCCTACAGCGGCAGCAGCGCGCTTGATCTGCCATTCTCTGTAGGTATCCTCAAGGAACCAGAAAACGGGGTGCGCGAGAACGAGAGCAGCGGCCACAGCAGGCAGTGGAGCGTCCGGTGCAAACGCGTGGATTAGGCCATACGCAACTGCAGACGGGTAGATCACGTAGGGCAGAGACTTGACGATGAAGACGAGACCAGGAGCGATACCCATGATGATAGACTGAACCAAGAAAGAAAACGGAAGGAGGGTGGGGACGGTAGGGAGGGGAACTGTATAGAGCTCGCCATCGACGCCTTCACTATATATGCGGGCCTGCGCGCCGCTGCATATGTTCTGGATTGCGGCATGCGACGAAGATCCCATTTGTCATCACAATCTCCGGTGGTTTCCATGCCGTGTGCGAACCACAAGGGGGCGCTGCAGCGCGAGCCGCACTTACGCGGCGTGTCTGTCGTGACGGAACAGCTCTCTAAGTCGGCGGGCGCTGCGGGTTCCCCCGCCTCTTGCCCGCCCGGAGCGTCAATCAGTGATATGCAGGAGGGTCAGGCGCCCCCGCCTACTCCTGATTGTGATGCGCTTGTAATCTTCAGAGGTGGGTTTGGTATTTTATTGTGAAGTGGGGGTACGCTTTGCATTGGCTGCCGTCTTCCGAGTTGACGCTATGAACGTGCTTTTCCAGGGCCGCCTGCAAGTTCAGTCGGCAACTGAGTTATCCATGCCGGTTCTTGCCACCAGGAACCCATCATCGGATAGCCGGTAAGATGACCAGGACGGGTGGGTTGGCGCGCTGAGATACCCGAATCGCGCATGTTGTTTTCAGCTGGCCGGAGGTTCTGCGCGTCCGTAGTCGCCATCACGCCGGGGCTGGTGCCTCCGGGCGCGACGCTCTCACGCAGTGGCGGGGACTACTTGGCTTTCTGAAATTGGTTCGCCGCCTGCGCGAGGCGCTCCTTCTGCGCCTCCGCTATGACACGCCGCTGGTTGAAGTAGTCTATCTGCGCGCATGCTCGTTAGCGATCGGTACTTCGTTCGAGGCGAGGCTTTGCGACGCACCCAGCTTCGTGCGCAGTTCTTCTCATATGCGGCGTTCTCTGCTTTGCACTGATCCCCCTCGTCGCCGGCTTTGACGACCTTGACTTTATCCAAGCAGGCGAAGTATGCGTCTCGGGTGTCCCAGCACTTCTGTCGGTCCCCGCGAGACTGAGCAGCGGGCTTTGCTTCTTCCTTTGAGCTCGAGAAAGGCCACATAATAGGCGAGAACAAAGTACGTGCACGGGAGACGTTCGGGGCTGAGGGGGCTCTGGTCAACGTCAGGGACGGCGAGCACCCCGTGCGGCGTGCCGTTGCACGCCACCGGAAGTTGCCGAACGCCCACGGCCGGGAATTCGCGCCGCCCGTTGCCGCGATTTTATGGCCACCAGCTTTTGACGAACTTCCTGTATCGGCCCCCAGAATATTTCGCAGGCGGAAGACAACGGAGATGTCCCACAGCGCGCTACATTGCTGGTTCCCTGTACGTGCAACTATCCCTGCTACCTATCCAGGACCCTCCAAGCAAGTGCTGATTTCGGCCTATGATTTGTCTTCGCACCATTCCAGCGACACCACTATCTTGAGTTCCCTGTTTCTTCTCCCTCGAAAGGTCTCTATCAAGACATACACTCTTCTGCTGGGTATATGACCATTAATTTCATCTGACAGGCCTTTGTCTTCTGCTCCCTCAAGACGTGGCGGAGGTCCGAGATACGCCTGTTCCCAGACAGGTCTGCATAGCAATCATCATATTCGCTGCCATCGATAGTCAGCGCAACAATGGGCTTTGTTGCGCTGCATTCATGCCATCATCCAGGTGCTGCGTCAGTCTGAGTCTTATTGTCTTTGCTAAGACCCCTCGCCTCGTGGCTGCTGGTATAAAGAGCGCCGTTGCTGCTCACCTGACAACAACCATCGAGAAGTCCTCTTTCTCCCCCGGGACTCTTCTCTGTCAAGCAGCTCACATATTCTGCACTTGACTGGCTTGCTCCCGCCACTCATCTCAGTACTGCCACTTGCGTCGCCGCTACCATCGACCATCGCCATCGCCATGGATCACACCACTACCCCCGCCACCACGCTCGCCACCGACTCGACAAACCACCCGTCTGACCCTCTCAATGAGGCGCCACTCGCGACTCCCGAGCCCACCAATGACGGTGTCACAAACAAGACCGACGACAGCGCAGATGTTCCTTCCAACAAGGAGCACCACGGCACCCACCACACGCAAAGTGCATTCGCCTGGTGCATTGTCTGCTAAGACCGCCGATCTCTAAAGAACATGCCTTCGTAAATTTTCGTACCCGCTCCGGACAGTAGCGAAGTACTGACCGCTCATCGTGCAGCACCGAAGCGTTCGGCGGCCTCAGAGCCGTGACCTCGCTCAACGTGCGGATGGTTTCTATACTCATTTCTCTGTAGTCCGCATCTTTTCTCTTTGTATCCTGATGGATGACTATCCGCCTCCTCCATGTGTATCCTACGAAATGGTTGTCTACATCCGGTGAATGGAACGTCGCATAGTCTCCCTTTCTTTCTTGTTGGCCCGTAAAGCAGAGCGGTCAGATGGTGTAACGTTCCCCCCCGCTGGCCGAGGGATTCGCCTTGCCGCCTTGTCACCACGCTCGATTCATCGAGTGACACAGCTGGTTCTGAGTGGCGAAAAAATTCGCTTGCAATGGCCACAGATTACCACAGCGCTAAGCTGCAGGACTAGTATAGTAATTCCACTACAGGAAACCGCGAGTTCACTACAGCAATAAATCAACCAGGATCGTAATCACCCCCAACACTAGAGGATCGCCAGAAACGTAAATACCAGACCGCGCACACCCGGACCACGAAACACATACCAATCTCGATCGCAATGAGCGCGATGACGACCTGCTCGAGGCGCTCGGCGTGTCGGCTGGACACGGACTCCTTCAGGAGCTGCAGGAGGTCTTGGAGGACCTGGGGAGGGAAGGGCGTGAGTGAGGCGTTCAAGGCATCAGGTTCTTGAGCATATCAAACAAAGGAAGAGAGAGGGCATGATTAGACGGAGTGGATTCTGTTGAGGAGATGGAGGGTGAGGGGTAGGGCGTGGGATGGTCAAGGCGAAGACAACAGAAGCACGACGGCGAAGTCCAAAGTCGAAGCGCCTACTCACCTCCACACGGGTATTCAAGAGGTTGATACGCTGGGGTATCTCAAGGTAGCTGCGTGCAGCGTCGTACAGCGGCTGCAAATCCGGGAAGGTCTGTATTTCCGTAGTGAGGTAAGCGCATATCCTACAGCACGTGCAGGTGTGGGCGCACCCAGAAGACTTCCTAAAGCAGACAGAAAAGATCGTCAGCGCTTCCTTCCCGACGACACGGCCTTACGAAAGCCGACAAAAAATGCAACGCACCGGCGAGTCCAAGACAGAGCCCACAGAGTTGATGTTATTCCTGAGCAAGAAGAGCTGTCCAATTTTCTGCATGATGTCTGGGTGCGGCATTAGATCGGGGACTAGGTCGTCGTGCGATGCGGCGCACCGGTGTGAGGCATAGCAATCTTGCCGGTCTCGCTGATAATCTCAGGGATGTCCTTGGTGTCCTCGATGGCGTTGGATATGCGCTCCTCGAACTGATGAAGCGGTGAGTATGGGGGGAGCGTACAGGCTAAAGACACACCAAGGATATCTTCACGGACTGCGAAAGCGCGTGCGATAGCGACAACTTTGTCCTGCGAGGTTGTGAGTATTGAACACCAGGGAATGACGAGGTGTACTCACATGTAGCTCGAACCACGCCTCAAAGTGATGACATCGTTATATATCCTGTCGAGAGATCAGCATTTCAGCGAGCACTAAAGGCGTCGTCCTACCGCGAGTAATTCGCGTAATAGAAATTCAAGTCTTCCATTTCAACTTCGTGAGGCGCTGCAAGGGCAGTTTAGCAGTGTGCAAGTGAAGGGCGACATGCCACATACGCAGCTTGTCAATTTCGAACTTCTTCCTGGTAGAACATTAGTGACGATCATCACAAAGTCAAAAGAAACTAACAAGGTAGACAAGAAACGCCTTTCTTGAGGCTCTGACATGCCCCACAGCACAACAGTGCCGTACTGGAAGAGGAAGATCTCTGCTTCGTTACCAGCAGCGTCGAAGAAGGGCTTCTTCTTCCTTTTCGGAGTGCGAGGTCGCTCTTGTGGCTCGTCCTCGCCGTCTTCACGAAGCTCTGGTATACCGAGAAGGTCCCCAGTACGCGCACCCTGATACTGATTCTTGGTACTCGAGCGACCGTCGTCAGATGTAGTCGGTTCGTACGCGTAGGTCGTATACAGGACCTCGTCGATCATGCGAGGGTTGGTATGGTAGGCGGTTCGTCGCGCGTTGAAGAATTTCATTAGGTCGGACATACGGTATGAACTGATACTGAGGTCAATGCGCGCTTTGTGCTGGAGCTACGCGGTCGACGTACCCAGCGGTCGCGTAGGCAGTAACTCTGGGAAGAGACTTCGCCTTCTTCTTTGTGAGTTTCTGCGCGTCGCGTCTGGCCGTCCCTTGAGGAATAAGTGCCAGCTGGTTGTAAACCTAGGCCGGTCGGTCGGTGAACAGAGCTTCTTGCATTATCTTAACACGCACCTCGACATCATCGGCGTCAACCTGCTCCTCGTCATCTTCCTCCTCGACGTCGGCGTCGGCATCCTCGTCGCTCCCGGTCGACGCGGCCCTCGCTACCGCGCTCGGGACAGCGATGAGGTCGGCTTGCTCAGGGAGGACCTTGAGCTTCCCTGCGACCTTCGTAGACCTGTTGGCGCCGCGGGCTTTAGGCTCGTCGGCGGGTGCGCTGCTCGGCGGTCGTCGTCCTGGCTGTTCGGGCATCTCGTCGTTGTCTGAGACGATGAGCGCGTCTGTGACAACCCTGTGATGCCATTGTTCGTGCGGGCCGGAGTCGCCGAATTGCCTTTTCTGGACAAGATTTTCGCGGAATTGCGAACTTGTACTTGAACTTCGACTCGACGCACGCCACCGTCCAGAAAATACAAGCCGTAGCTGCTGAGCCTTCACGTCTCTTATCGTCTAGAATGCCGCCGGTCTTCTGACCAACATGTTTTCGCTGCCAGCGAAGCCTCTTCGTCGATTCCGATTGCCACCGCCGGTGGCAAACAGCACGCACTCTTTGTAGGTCCTCCGAGCAGGACCAATCTACGGAAAAGATCTCCCTTTTCCCCTGAAATACCCAACTACGAAGCTCTATTGAGCCAGGGGAGGTCAGCCAGTAATCATGTCGTATGATCTCTCACACTGGTTTATACGAATTGTTTGCAGACCAGTGTCAGGAGCCAGCAGCTAGCGCAATCGAGCGGTCATATACGGGTATATTTGCTTGTCCTACATGAAGCAGGAGGTAAACCATACGTACACTGAGAAGGCCACGTCGCAAGTTCACACACACAAGCTAGCCACAGACCCCATATCTGCGATCATCGCATCTTTCCGCCCATCTGAAGTGCCGCCGCTCAGCGCCAATGGCGAAGCTCGCATCAGGAATTGGTGCACGTTTCTCCTTGGTCGAACAGCTGACAGCATCTCGCATATTTATATCGACCCTAGGGAAAAACGGCACCGCCCCAACACCCACAGAACGCGTGCATGGAAAGGTAAGCTACCCGCCTTGCTCCTTTCTGAACCATCGCAACCCTAATTCTTACCTTTCTGCTAGACTAGGCAGGCGGAAGGCCGTCGCTTTTCCGATATGCGGCTTCTACCCCACACGGACGTCGCGCGCGGCCAGGATGTCTACAGGCGTGAGCCCTTTATAGCTTCAGGGTGCTCTAACTGTCATCAGGAAACGCCGCGGTGGCGCTCTACCCTGCCGTCGTGATCCCGAGGCTTGTACGAGACCGGGTGCCCTAGATTCATTCGGGCCGCAATTGGGAGTCAGCCGAATGGGATTCGGCCCCCACAGACGCCATATCTCGGCATCTACAGACTCGCCGTTCTCTTGAGCTCACGCTCTAAAGCTGCCTCTCGCTCCTTCCTTATACAAGCTAATTACTGCGTCGTACGAGTCAGCGCTTGGCGGCCGACAATTTTGCCCGGTACGCGAGAATTGCCGCCGTACATATATTCTCCTCGGCGAATCCCAGCCTGCGGTTGTCCTATACTCGGCCGAGATCACCATCCTATAGCGTGCACGAACGGGAGGTGCAAGGAGAAATATATCCCTGTGTGTACCCCATTTTTGTGCCTAAGCCCCGTCTAATCAGATGATCCTGCTTCTCTGTCGTCCTTGCGCCGCCGCACGGCGCAGATACGACCACCTAGAACGAGCCTCGTTGGCAAGGAAGCGTCGCTGACCCGTCATCCGCCTGGATACTCTTCGTAGCGCCGTGCAGGTACGCCCAGCCTCGTCGCCGCCGCGCCAGCCATCCGACAAGCTCTCAACGACGTACGTTCTCTCAGTGACGTCCTTCAAACTGAGACCCGCACGCTTCACGGACCTCGAAAATTTGCCGTGGCAGAGAAGTTGGCGGACCGCTTCATCCACGCGAGCCCGCGCCGCTCGGATTACAGCATGGCGTACGCCTTCCTGTCTATCGACGGTATTGGACTCCGTGTACGATATCCGCACCAGAGAATAGGTCCTTCTGCAACCGACGACGTCCCGTTTATCCCGGCCACGCGTTTTTTGGGTTCTACCGCGCTCGCCTGTTCCTTCCCAACGTTCTACTGGAACCGGTACCTAGCCTTTTCGCATGAGCCCGTCCCTCGACCCTCCTCAGTGCACCTTCTCCCTCTCACGAAACGCCAGGCGGACCGACGCGGAAATTGGGTATGCCACCCGCCCTGGACCGGCCATAACCGTCCCCTCGAGCCCCAACTTGTCGTGACAGCGTTTGTAGCCGCCTAGCCAAGCGCAGGACCCCCACCCAGAATTCCTTCTACATCGAGCGGCCCATCCCGTTCGGTGCGCACCCCAAATGCAGCTAAGCTAACGCAAGGCTAGCACAGACTTTTTAGCGCCCAACGTCGCTCCGTTAGCTTCAGACTCGGACAGCTTAATCAATGATCAAACCCAGAAGGATGCCGCCCCGGGCACATTAATCCATATCGTGGCCCGTGTCCCGTGCCGTCTCCCCCGGCGTCTGGAAACCAGTACGTACCTCCGCCGCTCACATGGAGTCCAGAAATGCTCGCGGCTGCAACAGTCGCAGTCGCCCCTCAATCCTCCCATCGCCTTCTATTATGCAAGCGCTAGGCCGCTCAACATACGTCCAGCCACCGAATATTCTCTGCCAAATGACAGGCGCGATTGAAGAAGGTAATGTTCTGGGATGCACGTAATGCTTATTTCAACGCTAAAATCGACAGTCCCCGTTCATCTGCATCGTTCCTGCGAACGGTCATCCTGCTCAGCGCCAGGACTATTACTTCACCGAGCTGGAGTGTGATCACTATCTGCTTCTTCACCCGAATTGGTGGCAAGCGGCGCCGAACGGGCCTTCCCCTCCTTTCCCATGGAGGTCGCGTGCGCTAATGAGTGGCGTAACGGAGGGAGGACACATCCACGAATGGAGCGGCAAGTCGCGCGCCGTGCATTGCCTGCATGTAGCGCGGTCATGGCATCGTCAGAGCCTACACCTCATCTAACTTCTTGCCTTCTCTGCCTCGATCGAAATAGCCCGTTCTCGTGCATCTAAACTTCCAAGGAGTTCTTCGTGTGGCATCGATAACACCGCAAGCAACAATTAATGTCCAAGCCTGAGGTGGCATTCGTAGTACGACCCCGGCACTGCAGCTCCAAGGTCATCGAAGCGAAGCATGCAGGGGCTACATTACTGGAGTGATAAGTATACGATACATACGTTGGTGGTGAGTAGCAATGCAGAGGTCCATGCGTGTTCTCTCAAAAGTCCGTTCAGAATGCCGGCCGCCGCTTCAGCTTGCGCAGAGCCTCTTCGTCTGCAGCAGGCCGAGGGTTGGCGGGTAAGGACTGTAGATATGCTAAGTCCACCAACCTTTCTCCGCCACGACGCTCCGCATGCTGATATGGGGATGGTGGAGGAAGATATCCATACCCGGGCGAAGCTGGCGATGCGCCTCCGTACACCGCCCGCCCGGAGGGTGCGTGAGCATACCCGCCAACTGGCATGCTCGAACGACGGTCCGCCCGGGATGGCGCCAACACCGGTGGAAGTGGAGGTGGAGGGGACATCGAACGCCCTTCTGCACCGCGAGAAGCGGCGCGCATGCCGAGCATCATAGGCGATGGCATATTCCGAGAACTAGTGGGCTGGGAGCCCGAAGGGAGCTTCTCGGGTGGTGTCAGGTAGACGGCAGAATCGACGGTCGATGGGGGTGGATTTGGCGCTGCCCGCGTACACGAACGCGTTCCCCTGAACCATCCTTCTGGCACAGGGACGTCTCCAACTCCCGGTATAGACTCGACGCTGCGAAGGCTGTCCAGAGTAGATTGACTGAAGTACGCCGCTGTCGCCACGTTCAGCAAAACAATACACCGATGACTTCTAGCGCGAGGCTCACTCAAGTGCCACTTCCGAGAAGTGCCGCGCTGACGATCTCGAGGTAGGGTGACGTGCTGTTAGGCGCGGTGAGCAGTGTAGCCGCCAGCACAGAGCGGCAACGCACGACAGAATATGTCTGCTTGATCAACCTGTCCGCCGCCGCTGCCCCATGATTTCCCGCGGGTGTGTACACGCTGCGCGAAGCATCAGAAACCAGAACGACACCGTCACCAGGCGGAGGAGCGTACCGCATGAGATGCTGTGAGGATCCCGCGCGACCTTCCGTGACGACCTCCAGATCTTTCTGCTGGTAGTAGAGGAATTCCTGTGTGCCCACGTCACGAACGCCCACAAAGAAGCAATATATCGCCTCACATCGCGAACACGACTCGGACCCCAGCTCAACCCATCTGTCCTATTGCGAAGTCAGTTCCCAGTGAGTAGCCAGCGTGCAGAACACGCACCATCGTTCCATGCCCATTCCCGCGGTGTCAGCGCTTCTCTCCTCCCAGACGTATACGTTGCCGGAACATATTGCGCGCCTCTCCTCGGCGTCGAGGCGGTGGGTGATGAGGGGCAGAACGTGTCTGGCCACGGCGCTAAAGACTTGCAGAGCGTCCTGCGTCGATCGGATCTTCGTGTTCACGACGGTCGGATGTTGCATTGTTGGTGTGTAGTCGTTGGCAGTAGATGGTACGAACGAGCTCATGTCTGAGCGAGCAAAAGGAGTCGAGACAGCAGCACAAGCAAGCACGTCGAGGGTGAAAGGCGAGCGTCGGCGTCAAAGGGAGAAAGGGGTGCTGGTGACAGCGCTCGCGTTGACCGGTCGAAGTGAAGGCTTATATTGAGATGAGGGGGGTAGCCGCATCAGCGAGCACGCGCGCCGAGTTAATAAGTATCACCTGGACAAAAATACTCAGCGCCCAGGGGCGTTGAGCGGAGGCTATCTGAGATTGGACAGCCTAAAACTTACCGAAAGCGTGCTACTGGCTGCACGGAGAATTGTAGGGTGCGCCGTGTACGGCATCGGCGTGGCGGCGGCGGCCATCCCGGGGGAGCGCATGGAAGGGGACCAGGATGACAGGGGATACGATGCGCGGGGAGGCGGCGAGCGTGTCCGCACCCTACTATATCCTGATTTGGTATCTTTTGAGTTTGTCAAGTGATCGTCTCCGGTGACGTTTCTGAATAGACCCCTAAATCATATCCCCACCTGCTCTTGTTCCCGTAAGCGCTGCCTGCGAGGTGCGTGCTTGTCGGTAGAACAGCATGCGTACAAGCGATTCCTATTCGTAGGCCCACCCAGAAACACAACATCTGGTGACGGCGGCGGTGGGAGAAACAACGGGTATGCCACGGGCGATTCCAAGAAGGCCTGGGACCGTTGATTTGCGCCCCTGGGTTGAGGGTCCAAACATCTCCGAAAGTCTAAATAGATTATCTTCGCGGCTAGGATGATTGGCTCGATATCGATGAAGCCGATTGCAAAGGATCGTGCGATGGCACGATGGAAACAATAACGAGCCTTGCGGACTTGATTTGGCGTAGCAAAGAGGCCGATTTGAATCGCGTCTTCTGTAGCGTGTGAGAAAACGAACAACAACGGAATCGCCGACGTCAAAACCACCTACAAATGCTAGTATAGTTGCTTGGATACACACTGGATGAGCCGCCGATACAGCTTCCTAGGTGTACAGGCACATCCCGGGCATGTTCCACAGCTGGACCGGGGTCCGAGCGAGAGGAACCTCGGCAATTCTGATGCGCGACGAGATCTCAGCCTGGAAGTGAGCGAAGGCACAGTTTCTTCTCCCACCATTCACTTAGAGACTATTCAGAGGCCTGTCAGGTGGGTCGCAACTTGGTTGTCAATTGTACGTAGTCGAATCTTCGTGGGGTGCATTCGTAGCTAGCAAAGGCAACATTAGAGCCGCCGGACTTCTGCGTTGTAAGCCTGTATGCGCGACGGGGGCCCATGGAGATGGGTGAACTCAATAGTCCACTGATTCTAAGTGCGCACTCACCGATCAGCGGCGCACCAGCGGCGCTTCGCAAAAAGCGAAGCAACGTCAAAGCCGACTTGCTATTGCAGGTTGGCGTGTTGCCTGTACACGTCGACCGACGCTTAACAGTCTTCGAGTGATATCTCGCCGAGTATTCAGTAGCGGGCCGGCTAGTAGAGAAGTCAGTTACAGAGTAGGATATCGCATGGGGGACAGAAGACTCACCTGACGGTGTCCGGAAATCACCCTTGACTGCACAAAAATCAGCGGTCGAATCGGGGAGGACGCGCGAGTCCGTCGGATGCTACTTGGGAAGCAAGTCGAACTACTTTCGAGTCGACAGCGGTTCATCAGGCAGATACATCGACCTCGAGAAAAATCTCGTCATGGTCATTAGGGTTGCAGTACCATTACACCTTTCCAAGCGACTCGCTAGCTCGCTGGCCCGGCAATTAGCGCTAGACGGTCTGTCAGTCAGAGAGACATATATGCCGGAACCTTAACCGCTTGAATGTAGGTGGCATGCTGCAGGGTATTACCGTCTCTCTTTCGGCCGCGGCGACGTCCCTGCGGCGCGCCGTGCGAAGGGGGTGAACGAAAATGTCATTTCAAGGCCATGGAAGCGGTCAACTGAGGCAAGGGAAGACATGCGAGCTCTCACGCTCATCCCGCTAGGCACACCAACAGCGACGTCCCGAGATTACCCCAACGCCGCGCCTGAGAATGACCGGTTCGATGCTTGCAGCGCTCGGAGCCGCGCCATTCAGCCTGACCAGATCAGACTCCAGATTTTCCCCACGCCTGTCCCGATGCTACGCGGATGCGTTAAGCATTCCCAAATGTAGACACCGGTGACCACTCACTTCGCATCAGAAACCTTCGCGATTTCTGTCCACACGGCCGACGGGCCGTCCGCAGGCGCCGACGCGCTCAAGGCGGTGGCACCCTTCGCCTTGCCTTTGGCCTTCCCTTTCTTGACTGGCTTCGGCGTCGCGCTGGGTCGGTCCTGGGACGCGCGCGCGGCGAGAACAGGCGGGGAAGCGCCACCCTGTATAACGACATGCATAACGCGATAGGTCTTTCTGACGTGAGAAAAGATGTGGAGGACGTCGCCCTTGGGGCGCGAGGAGACAACTCGAAGTTGATCATCAGAGCCTTCACCAGATTCCACAGGCAGCACGCCATCCTTGAGGTATGTGTGGAGAAGCTTCTGTGTATGGCCTTCGGCGCAAGTGCCCTCGGAGACGTTCTCGATGGTCGGAAATTCGTAGAGACCGGCGAGGAGGCCTGAAAAAACATTGAAAATTGTACTTAGTCAGTGTGCTCAGAAGACTCGTAGCAAAGGGTAGGATACCATTTTCAGGTCGGCGAACAAGCATGATAAACCTTTGGTCCGGATCATGTCCCCGCCACTCAATGACGTTGACGGCGTCGACTTCCTCTCGCGCCTTCTTGCGTTCTAAACGCATGGGGTAAACCGTGACACTCGTGTCGTCTGGAAGCGGTTCGCATAATTGACATAGATCCTCTATATCCTGAATGTTGTTTTCCTGCAATGAACTGAGCTCACGCAAGGACGACCTCGTCGGGGAACTTACCTGATGATTGGCCCGCGTGTACGCCTTACACCATGACGAGATGGGACAGCTCGCGCAGTTGGGGTCCTTGACCTTGCATACGGTACTTCCCAGCTCTATCAACGCCTGGTTGATATCGCCGGCGTGCTGCATGGGACCAACGCTGAATGCAGACAGATGAGCGCTATGCAGCGAGGCGCACAAGCGCTGACGTACGTATCGATGGCCGGCTCCGGGGTCACTACCATCGCTTCCGCAGCTGTCCATAGTAAGTCCAATGTCGCTTTGGCTTTGGGGTTCGCATGAAGCGCCAGGACGCGGCTCATCAGGCGGTGCACATTCCCATCTAGCTAGCCGCGAAGGTCAGCGCCACGATCACCCTGAAAGAGGTGGTTGTGTACGTACCACGGGGACGCGTTCACCATACGCGATAGAGCAAATTGCACCCGCGCTATAACGACCGATACCAGGTATATTGGCTTGCATTTCCTTCGCATTGTCAGGCAGCTGACCGCCGTAATCTTTGACGGCTTTCTGAGCGCCCTCAAGCAGGCGTTTGGCCCTCGAATAGTATCCCAAGCCTTTCCATAGGGCATTGACATCGTCGATATTTGCGTTCGCCTGCCAAGGGTCAACACCATTCAAAAGCGCGATCGCTGCGACATACCAAGTCGGCGAGAGTGGGAAACCTTACGATGGGTGCACTATCAGCGAGCGATGCAAGCAAGAGCTCGGTGTACGTACTTTTCCATCCACCTATTGTAATACGCAATGACGGTGCTAACTTGCGTCTGCTGAAGCATGATTTCGGACACCCATACCTGGGCGGCAGAACTTGCTCAGATACGTGCGGCCCAGTACATTTATCTTCATACCTCGTACGCACGTTGCGCTCGCTCGTCGCGTGTAGCTTCTGGTCTGAAGGGCTTTCTCCAGGGCATACCGCGGGAGGTGCTGACGCCATCGTACCAGGCCAGAAGTGCCGCACGCATGGGCGCGGGGTCGTCTATCTTGTGCATAGAGGAAGAGTGCTGCACAGAGAGGGTACGAGGCTGCGATTCGTCTTCTAAAGCAACCTTGACCTTCTTGGTCCGCGTCTTCGGGGCGGCCTTCGCCTTGCGTTTGTTGAGCACTGGTTTGACTTCATAGTCGGAGCCTGAGCTATTTCCGCCTTTGTATTCAGAGTGATCAGATTCAGATGCTCGCTTGCCCATTGGTGAAGCGCGGTTGATATGAGTGGCGGTCAGAAGAAAGACGCGAGAGGTAATGCGCGTGACCGTGACGCACCATTTCCAACTGACACGTGACTAATGAGACTCGTTGCGTGCACATGGAGATGTGGGTTGTCACGGTTCGCCATCTACCTTCCTCGAGGCTCGAGCAGGGCGTAGCCTGCGTGTGCGACTCTGTTTGGCACTGGAGACTGGTAATGACTTTCTTTCAGCTGAACACAGCGTTTTGAACTGGATTTTCAGCAGCTTCCAGGCGTTCCCGTCTGAGCCCCATATTCTCATCCAAGCCGACTTCGACTCGAGCTCTGGGACTGCGGTTCCTCTGAGCAAGAAATGGCCCACGGATCAGCGCAGGATGAAGAAGGAAGCACACCACCTCTATGTCCTAACTCGCCTGCTCTCATAAATACCTTGCCGACGGAGCTCCTGAGGCCCATTCTTCTCTACGCTTGTTCCGACGAATCCTTGATTCTCCCACCTACGCGCGAAGCATACCCTCGACGTTATGCGAGGATCCACTTGCACCCTCCTGCGCTTATAATGAGCTGGGTGTGCCAGCTATGGGCCGACATTGCTGTGACCGATGCCGAGTTCTGGACGCCGCCTATCCGCATAGATTTCTACAATTTCGAGGCGGATACCGAAGGATACTCTACGAATGAGCATCTTGCATACAAACTGCTGGAGAGAAGAGAGGACCTCATCTCGCGATCTTTATCCCTCCTACAGTGCTACCTCACACGCTCCAGGTTGGCACCGCTGCATGTTGAGCTGCAGGCCTTGTTGTACCACGAAGGATACTGGGAGGAAATCGTCGGGAAGATCGTGCGCTTGGTTTTCACCACATTCGCCCGGTGGAAGACATGCGTGATGCCTGCCTTTCTCGCGCATGTCGTCCCCGAGCTCGCCCCCGGCGTCATACCCGAGCTCCTCGAGCATGTGGAGGTCCGACACACCTGGCACGACATCAGCGTAGAGAGCTTCAGCAATGCGCCGCGCTTGCATAGCTGGACGGGTCCGGTCGCGAACTCCGCCGGCACGCTGCCATGGGCGCAGCTCACCGAGCTGCGCGTGCACGACTTCACGTCGATGGTCGCCGTCACCGATATCCTCGCGAGCTGCCGCCGACTTGTCACTCTCGAGGTCTGCGTCGGGCAGCAGGGGAACGAGCCGGGTGGCTCCGTTCACGAGGTCCCGTGCTTGGAGGACGTGACATTCGTGATGGACTCCCCGCAGGTCCTCGTTCACCTCCTGTCGACTCTCATTCTTCCGAGGCTGCGGCGCCTGTGCCTCCACGGTGTCGGTCTTGCTGGGCGCCGGACGCTCCTGGAGGAGGCCTACGGGCGACTCCGGTTGGATGCGTGGCCGATGCGTGAGTTCGACGCCTTCCTAGTTCGTTCGCAATGCACTATCACCGCGCTCAAGTTGAAGACCATCATCATACCCATCAACGACTTCCTCGGCATGCTGGAGCGCCTTCCGTCCATCTCGGACTTCGTCCTGGAGGAAGAGTCGTCGGTGCGGGAGGATGTATTGGGCATGATTCCGGGGTCGTCCGTTACTGACGATCTGCTGCATCGGATGACCGCTGTAAAGGGAGGCCCACCACCCCTGCTGCCGTGTCTGACGAGGTGGACCATCGAAGGGATCCTACACTTCAGTCACCAGGCGCTCGTCGACATGGTCAAGTCGCGGACTCATCCACGGCTGGAGTACCTCTCGATAAATGCTGCAGACGGGTCGGTACCGGACGAGATGGAGGATTCGACGAGGTCTTCACTGGAGGCAGCAATGACTGAGGACGGCTTTTTGGGCTTCGAGTGTAAAGTGACAAGAGTACGTGCTTTCAGTAGTATTGCGTAGAAATTTCGATCGCAGACGGAAGCGGAGACGGAAGAGTTCCCATTGAGAACGTAGAACATCGCGCTCGATCACAAGCGTCGCATTGTCATGGCCCGACGTTGGCCGTATGATTTGTCTGCGATGTTTATCTGTATGTCACCCGCGATATCTTCCACCGCAAGACTGGCTGTCTATCCCTGCGGCAAGGTATGCTAGCATCGAGGGCTACATGGTTACAATGGCATCAACTTCGCCACCCTCAAACCGCCACCTCAAACCACTCATTCACCCACATGTACCTCGAGAACGCGACGTAAAGCCAGCGGAACCACACCATCTGGCTTTTGTGGCGGAGCATGGCACGTACGGCGGTCTTGTACTCTGTCCACCCGGAGATGAAGGCGGGGATGACGGGAGCATTGTTGGATCTTGCAAGCATACCCTCTTTGGTGCTTGTCTTCTCGCGGGCTTCCAACCCACTTTCGCTGTTGTCAGTGTTGTCGCCGCCGGAGTACCGAGCAAAAGCGTTCGTGAGCGCATCCAATGTCGCGATGGCCGCGAGGTCGAATCTAGCTTGCAGAGACGCAACGACGCCAAGATATTTTGAGGCCAAGGGGACGGTGACGAGGGTGAAGAAGCGCGGGTGGATGGCGAGGGTGGCAGGTGAGTCTAAGTCGTCGAAGTCGGGTGAGGACAGAAGTGTGCGAATGCCCTCGCGGATAGAGCGGTGGTTGGGGTGTTGGGATACGCCTTCGCGGTCGAAGGTGAGGATCTGGGGTGCAGGTTCAGATAAAAGGGCCGGGTGCGAGTGATATGCATATACAAGGGAGAAAAATAGCACAGGTTAATGAGGGAAAATTGGGGATAGCTTACGGTAGTGATAGCGCTTTCTGCCACGTAGGGGAGCACTGTTCGTGCGATCACGTCTGCATCCCAAATCGCAGTAAAATTATCTTGCAGAGCGCTAGGGAAGGTGGTCAAGATGAGACCAGAAAGGTTATATGGCGACATACGGATCATCCAGCACCCATCGCCTCTTCTCTGGTACTCCCAGCGCGTCAAGGCTCTCGCCGAATTCCCGTCGTCGTACGTCCCCAAGGCCGTCAGCGTTCCCCACGGAAAGGCAAAGAGAGTATACAGCTACGTCCTTAACAGAGAATGAGTCCTATATTTCGACAATATCGCGCGCTTGTACGCACCTTCGCCGCCAGCGCAAGCAGTGTGGGCGCGAAGAACATGGCCTCGTCGTCCGGGTGCGCGGTCACGAGGAGGGCGCGCGCGTCGCCATTGTCATCGGAGGAGTACAGTACATCTGTATTGAGTTCTGCTGGGTATGATAGGGTGCGGAAGAGGAGCGCAACGACGAGGACGATGAAGGACGCGCTTCGGAACGACAACATGAGCGCGTCTGGCACGCCGGACAGGGGCTACTCCGGCTTGTCGGCCCGAGGCAAGCGGATCAGATGCGCCGGGCGCGTGGGAAAGCCATCTTGGGCGCTACCGTCATGTCGGAATCTGTCCCGAGGAATATTCACTACTAACTGAAGCTCACCGTCCTGGATTCTGAAAAGACATAGTTCAGACCTCACTCGGAAGCCCTGAAGCTGGGAAACGCGCTCACGGATGCAACCCTGAATTAAGGGTGGAGTTGATTGACCTCGAGCTTGCCTCAAACGCTTGGGTGGTGAGGAAGTCTAAAGCGGTACCATCAAACACCAGATCCTTACGTTTCGAACGACAACATAAAAGCAAGACGAAGAATTCGACGCACGGTTGCATCCTTCATCTCCTCCCACTCGGACTCCCTGCGCTTTCCCCTTTCCCCCCCCCCCCCCCCCCCCAAATTGCCCCGTCTCGAGGTCGAACGTTTCTCGCGTGTTCCCGGCCCTGCGGGCGCCCACTCTGCAGTGTCCCGCATTCCGAGAAACGTGACCGCGTCCTTCACACTCATTTATAGCTGCTACTCCGCGCACGGTTCTTGTCCTGCGTCGCCACTGCTGCTGCTCTTATCGCGCGCCTGCTGACCTCTGCGACCGCGATGCGTGCGGTGACCGTCCTTGCATTGATAGCTGCGTCTCATGCGCAGTATACGCCGCTTGTGAACCTTTTCATCGGCACGGGCTCGGATGGCAATGCACTGCCAGGTGGGGCTGCCGCGTTGCGGCGCGTACTTCCGTGAGAATATTGACCCCTGTGTCTTGTAGGTGCTGCAGTTCCCAATGGAATGGCAAAGGTGAGTAGAGAATTCGAATCACCCCCTTCCATACACACTAAGTGTATTAATAGGTTGGTCTCGACATGGACACCAGCCCTCGCCAAGCCGGCTACAAAGCTGACAATTACTCTGTGACAGGTAAGTCTGCTTGAGGCAGAGATTTCCGTTAGCTCAGCCATCTGTCCATATAGGCGTCTCCCTCATGCACGACGAGGGTACCGGCGGCACGGCCACCGGCGGCTGGGGCATCTTCCCTCTTTTCCCGCTCTCAAATTGCGACTTTACCTCTTGTCCCGTCGGCATTGACGACAGGTCAGTAATTCCTCCAGTCTTCGCTGACGAGACGACTTACACATAACACACTCCAGGAAAGTCAAACGCACCGAAGGCGACTCTGCGTCTCCTGGCTACTTCACCTCCACCCTGACCACCGGCATCCAAATCGAGACGACTTCGACTCGTAGAGCGGGCCTCATCCGCTTTACCTACCCTGCCGGAGCCAATGGCACGCACGTCGTCGTCGATCTGACGAATGACCTGCAGCGCTCGTTTCACGGCGGTAGTTCGAGTTTGGACTCTAGCGCAGGACGCATCGAGCTTGAGGGAACGTTCTTGCAGTCCTACGGCACCTACAACTACACCGCCTACGCCTGCTACGACTTCCCCACCGACACGCTCGTCGCCTCCGGCACGTACGCCAACGGCACGATCTCCGAGACTGGCACTTCAGTCTCATACGACTATAACGCCAACGGGTATGCTGGGCTGGACGCCGGCGCGCTCCTCTCCTTCAGCGGCAGCGATGATCATCCGGTCACCCTCCGCTTTGGCGTCTCGATGCTCAGCTCCGCGCAAGCGTGCGCGAATGCGGAAGCGGAGGTGCCCGGATACGGCAAAGGTTCAGTCGATGAAGCAGCCCAGGCATGGAACGCCACCCAAGCAGCATCCCAAGGAGCCTGGGATGCGCGCTTGAACGCCGTACAGGTAGACACGGACAAGGAAGATGCCACAGTGGTCGAGCTGCTGTACTCGTCCCTCTATCGCGCCGCGCTCGTACCAGCGAACTTTACTGGGGAGAATCCGTATTCGGGGAGTGCGGAACCGTTTTGTGGGTGGCTCGTTTGTTCTTCTGGGTTTCTAGTCTCTGAGGGACGCTGAGTGCTAATGGGTTTACTATGCAGATGACTCGCTGTTCTGGTATGTACGGTTGCCCTATGAGGGAGATGCAGCTCGCTGACCGCTTCGATAGCTCCTGGGACACCTTCAGGACTGAACATCCACTGCTTTCCATCCTTTGGCCCCGACAGTGGTCGGAGATCGTTCGAACGTATATCGATGGGTGGCGCGCTGATGGTAAGCTGTTCCCATACATTGCGTATCAGTTAGCTGGAACTCGCCCTCACAATGCATCCTAGGCTACATACCCGAATGCCGCGTCAGCACGAAGGCCGGCTACATCCAAGGTGGCGCGAACGGAATGCCCGTCCTTGGCGAGTTTGCGGTCAAGTACGCCGAGCAGGCGGCGGAGTTGGGGGTGAGTAGGGATAGGGGTGTCTTCTGCCTTCACTTCCGCCTAAATGCGAGATGGAGAATGCGAAGGAAGTTCGAGTCCGAGAGGGACCAGAAGACTTACTCTACGCCTTCAGGTAGACACCGACGACCTATACAATGCCCTCGTCACCACCGCGGAGGAGACGCCGGACGACTGGTACCGCTACGGTCGACAGAACGACGTATGGAAGCGGTTTGGGTATATTCCTTTCGATCGATGTGCGTAGCCTCAATTCTGCGTGGTTTCCATGACGTGAATATGACCTGACCACTGAGACTGACGTCAACTACAGGCGCCGGCACCTCCAAAGCGGGCAGCGCGTGCTCGACAGCGGCAGATTGTGGGGATACAGGGCGTGAGTTGCACTTCTGCTATCACCTTGCGGGGGACTAACGCGGGTCCAGTCTCCCTCTGCGGCTCCGACGGCTTCCAGTGCATTGACAGTGTTTGCAGGAGTGAGTGCTTCCTCGAGCTCCTTGTTCACGGATCATTGGGAGGGACTCTAATCCCACTTCCGCCTCCCAGAGAAAACCGGCGCCTACTGCGTCGCGGGCAGCACAGAGTGTCTCCCGGACCACCCCTGCGTCGCCGGCGACCCGTACATCGGCTCGAACTACAAGTCGCAACACTGCTCGCCGAGAAATAACACGTCGTTTTGCGAGGATGGTAAATCAACCAATTCTTTTTAAGCTCGTGTCTGACCTTTGTACAGAGTACGACCAGTGCATCAGTGATATGCAGCCAAACCCGGACGAGGAGTGGTGCGCGGCGGTGCGGGATGAGTGTCTGGTGGAGGCGAATGGGGGCACGCCGGATGGTGAGTGTATCTCTTGCCCTTCTACCCAGCCTGCCCCCCCCTCTTCAATGCCACACGGACGCTGACAAGTAATCCCGAATAGGCTCCAAGACGCGCGCCTCCACCGGTCTCGCCACCCGCGAGGTCTCCCGCACGCTCGAGTACGCCCACAACGATTTCGCCGTCCGCCAGGCCGCGAAGGCGCTCGGCAAGTCTGCGGACGACATCTCCACGTACACAAACCGGTCCCTGAACTTCAAGAACGTGTGGGACGCGGATGTGCAGTACGACAATTTAACGGGGTATGTGCAGAAGAGGTTGGAGGTGTGTGGGCTGCCTTGTGTAACGGGCAATGAAATGAATACAATATCCAAACTGACGATCTACCTCCCAGAACGGCACCTTCGTATACACCCCGCCCGACGCATGCTCCCCGGTCGACTCTGGCTCGCACTCCTGCGCGCGGGGCGACGACAACGATACAGGGTTCTACGAGTCAAGCTCGTATGAGTACTCATTTTGGGCTCCGCATTCGATGTCGTCGATCGTGAAGTTCATGGGTGGCGCGGAGAGCTTTGTGACGAGGCTGTAAGTTAATGAATTTCTCTGTCAAAAATCATCTCAGACGGCACATCGGTGCCGGTGTAAAGACGCTGCATAGCTACTATAGGGAAGGCTAACATCATGCCCACAGGGACCGCTACTTCGACGGCGGATACTTCTTGCCAGGCAACGAGCCGTCGTTCGAGACGCCGTGGCTGTACCACTATGCGAATCGTCCGGATCTGAGCGCAAAGCGGGTGCGGAAGGTTGTATATGAGAACTTCGGGACGGGCGTCGAGGGAGTACGTCGAATGTTTCTGGCTCGGAGAGCAGAGGATGCTAACAGCTGTCGCAGATTCCAGGGAACGACGGTATGCGTGAGAAATTCATGTAGCTATGTATCGCTGAATAGGCTTGACAGACTCCGGTGCAATGGCTGCGCTCCTGACTTTCCATCTCCTTGGTCTGTACCCGGTCCCTGCGACGAAGCAACTGCTTCTCGGATCGCCTTTCTTGTCGAGCTATATCATCAACAACGACCTCTTTGGCACGTCGACGACCGTCAGCGTCACCAACTTCGATTCGTCAACGCTGAAGGCGAGCCCGGACGATGGCAGCAACCTCTACGTCCAGAGCGTCTCGGTCAATGGTGCGTGGAGTTCCGCCCAGTGTACTGCATCTTCCCTGACGCATATTACACAGGTCAAGCGCGCGATACCATCTGCTATATCTCGTTCGACGATATCGTTGGCGGTGGTAACATTGAAATCGTGGTGGGGTCGTCGCCTCCAGAGTCGGGATGTGGTAGTGCCACAAATGCGCTACCGGACTCGCTCGAAGATGGTGGGTTTGCTTGAGTAGTAGAGCTTGCTAGGACCTCTAATATACCCCTACGACTAATTCCAGTCAATATAATGTACGATGAGGGACGAACAACCCAACATGGACGTAGGCCGATCTCCCTACACAGACGGTGAACAGCTCATGTGAGGTTTGCGACCTTGCTTGGTGGTCACAGACGGTTTGCTCATCCCGCAAAGTCCTGCCCTCGAACCCTAATGTATGTGTTCTGCGAGTTCATCTCCCCACATATAGCACCTGCTCCCGCTTCGACACGGAAGCGGAGGTGAGGACATGAGCATACGCCAGGGCAGGCCGCGGACTTCCGCGGACTTGACGACAGGAAAAGCCTCCGCAGTGATCGTTGATCCGCGCATCCGCTCTGTTTGATTCCATCGCTCATCTCTTGCCACTCAGGATGAACTCGGGGCCCTTGTCGGTCTCTGAGCAGGGCGCTCGAGCTCTCCATTGAGAGCTTGCTGAACTTGGTGCAATACGATAGCAGTCTCAAACACCAAGAGCGCTTGCGTTCGGTCAGCCCTCGTCGCCGACTCGGAGCACCGCGTTCAGATGCCCACGTACACGCCGCAATCGATACACCTCAAAGAAATTGGGGAAGGACGCCGCTCTCCGCCTCTGTGTAGTCGACACTAATGTCATCAGTACTTTTGCATACGGGAACGCACCCAATCGCCATAATGGTTGTTGACTGCACAGAGATCCACAGAGATCCCGCTTCAGCGGCAACCAACCATATTCACTAGCGATATGATTGCCAGATGGTCGCATTGTTGACCCCTCTCACGCTCTTGCTGATCATCTGGGCAGCTCACGCAGGCGGCCATTACCATGCGGGTGACTCCCGCAGCCAAAGAGCAATCCCGAATTGGTCAACGACTCGCTTGTGGTGACGCGCTCCCTCTCTTCTCTATTGTCAACAACTCCTTCCCCACGCCGTTCGCGCGAAGGTTGTCGGCCTCGGTCGGCAAAGCACCCTCCCCGAGGAGAGAAGTAGCCCGGCTATCGCCACTGTCGTTACCGTCGTATGAAGAAGATCGTATAAAGGGCCCGCCCTCTCCAGCAAAGCCTTCCTCATTCCCTCGTCTGCTATCATGGCCCCTCCTGGAGTGGTGTTCCTGCTCAGGACAATTCCCCGCCTCGTCTACCCGTCTGTGCTCGCGTACGGATGCCTGCGCGTGCTGGAGAACGTCCGCGAGGTCCAGCTGCCCGCGTGGGTCCCCGCCGCCATCATCCTCGTGCACCCGCTCTCGTGGTTTGTCTCCAGCGTTCTCACCCAGGCCAAAAACCGTCGCAAGGCCGCTGCTGCTGGGGCCGTCATCCCGCCTCTCGTCCAGAGCAAGCACCCTTTCGGGATCAGTCATCTGTCCACTATCCGGAACTCGGTCAGGAAGGGGTTGTTCGGTCAGTGCGCTGCGAGTCTATCTGAAGCCTTAGCAATCTGACTCTTGGTCAGCTAATGTTATCGGTCTTTGGGCCAAAGAAACGGGCTCTAATGTCTTCCGCGCCGACATTATGGGAGATACCCGCGTAAGTACAACTCCACTGCACAGTATACACCATCTCTCACTGAAGCACGTGTACAGTATTTCACTCTTGAGCCCGACCATGTGAAGGTATAGTCGATACCCTGGAAGCTAGCCGCTCTTACTGACGCACCGGCGTATCAAAGGCTATCCTAGCGACTCAATTCGAGGAGTTCGAGAAAGGTACATAGTAGTCTACTCCCTCGGACCCGTGCTCGCTCTAATCTCCGCGCGAATGAAGGCCCTGTGACCTTCGAAATCGGCCTTTCACTCCTCGGCCGTGGCGTCTTCAACTCTGATGGCGATATGTGGAAGTAAGTGTCTCTACAATCAACCCAGCCCTCACAAATCCCCTCAACACACCCCCTTTCCCCAGGTTCCACCGCACCATGACCCGCCCCTTCTTCAACAAGGACAAGATCGCGCACTTCGACATCTTCGACCGGCACGCGGAGGACATTCTCCGGCAGGCCAAGGCGCGCCTCGCGCAGGGCTTCCCCATCGACTTCCAGGACATGATCGCCCGGTTCACCCTCGACTCCGCCACCGAGTTCCTCTTCGGGCACGACGTCAACTCTGCGGGCGCCGGTCTCCCCTACCCGCCCTCCTCCCCCCTCGCCAACTCCCGCCAGTTCCTCGAGCACCCGTCGAACAAATTCGTGGAGGCCTTCGGGGAGGGGCAGAACCTGATGGCGCTGCGCTCGAGGGTGGGTGGCACGGCGTGGCGGTTGTATGAGTTTTGGCAGGATAAGATTGCGCCGAACAGAAAGGTTGTGGATGGGTTTGTGACGAGCATTCTGGACGATCCGGCGTTTGCGAGGCAGGATATCGAGGCGAAGACGGGGGCGGCGGCGAAGCCGGGCGAGAACGACACGCTGCTGCACCATCTGTTCAAGCACACTCAGGGTGAGCTGCCTACGCGTATTGGGCCATGCCGAGAGGTCACTGACGCCGCATATCCACAGATAAGCAGGTTCTCACCGACGAGATCGTTAACCTCCTGGTCGCCGGTCGTGACACGACTTCCGGTACTTTGGCGTACGGTGTCTACAAGCTGGCTGAGCACCCGGACATTACGGAGAGGCTGCGCGCTGAGATTCTCGACAAGGTCGGACCGACGCGTCGCCCCACGTACGAGGACATCCGTGACATGAAGTGTGAGCGGACGGAACACAGACCATCGAACCGACGACTGATCTGAACCATAGACCTGCGCGCTTTCCTGAACGAGGTCCTTCGTCTGTACCCCATTGTGTATGTGCTCTGCGTTGCGAAGAGGAAACCGTCGCTAACGCTCCCATAGTCCGGTCAACAGCAGGACCGCCAACCGCGACACTGTCCTACCGTACAAGAACAACAGCCAGAGCCCCATCTTCGTACCAAAGGGAACTCGTTGCTTTTACAGCGTCTATCTCATGCACCGTCGCACCGACCTCTGGGGCCCTGATGGTATGTCTCTTCCCCCTCAGACCATCCCCTTTTCGCCGCTGACTACCTTTCTTCAGCCGGCAAATTCAACCCGGACCGCTTCATCGACGAGCGCCTCGCCAAGTACCTCACCCACAACCCGTACATCTTCGTCCCCTTCAACGCCGGCCCGCGTATCTGCCTCGGGCAGCAGTTCGCGTACAACGAGATGTCGTTCTTCCTCGTTAGGCTCCTGCAGAACTTTTCGTCATTCACCCTGGCGGACGATGTGCAGTCGGCGGAGTCGGTGGCGCGGTTCCGTACTACGGACGCGCCGGATGCGGAGGTGGAGAAAAGGGTGTTTGCGGCGCATTTGACGATGTATCTGAAGGTTGGTGATATCTGTTCCACTCGAGTAGAGCTTAAGATGGCTGACGCTTGCATAGGATGGCCTCTGGGTGCGCATGCAGGAGGCTCCGGCGTCGGAGAAGCTGTGAACATGGTCCTTGGATTGTCCACTAGTATTCAAATCGAGTTGTTGAAAGATGGTATGTATACGTGGACTGGACGCACACACACACATAGACGTTCGTTAGTAGCTCTATATATCTGGAAATCATGCTAAACAGCATCTTCAATCGATTGTGATTTCTTCCACGTATTTTGAATCATTCGCCCGAGCCATTCTTTATTTGTTCGTCCAACGAGCAAATACGAACACGTGCGCAGACGGAATCAATCACAGAGGCGCGATCACTTTTCCCGATCGGCCATCCATTGTTTTCGACGCGCCCCCCACAATGAAGGTCTACGACCCCAACGATGGTCGGACGAAGCTCCTCACGCTCCTTAATGTCTCCGCACTCAAATCGAAGTCGCACAAGCGCAAACGCGAGGCAGAAGACAGCTTTGTGCCGATGAAGACCAAGTTGAACGCGCGCAAGAAGCCCAAGGTGGAGAGCGCGGCGAAGGAGAACGGCAAAGGGGAAGAAGCGAAGGAGAACAAGGAGGGGGAACAGGAGCAGGAGGTGGATGAGGAGAATGAGGAGGGACAGGATCAGGCGCTGGCTGTGGCTGATGAGGCGGAGGTGTATGATCGGCATTGGGGGAATGAGCCTGCGGCGCTTACGGAGGGGGCGCGCGCAGCTGTCGAGCGGCGCGCTTGGGACAAGCGCGCGACTAAGGATGGAGTGGTGGAGGTACCGGAGGGTACCCCGCTACCGGCCGAAGACGCTCCTTTGAATCTGGAGGCCGCCATGTCCGCGTACCGCGACGCGTTGGTGGTTGATACTTCTCGCGCTGGAAGCTCTCGGAACAGTGTCGCTCGCCACGCTCTCACTCATGTCTTGAGGTGCGTGCTCGTCTTTAACAACCTCCTCCCTCGCTCATCTAGCTCAGGAAACGCAAGCGTGTGCTCAAGAACACCGAATCCCTCGCCAAAAACCCCGATCAGACATTGCAGGACCAGTCCTTCACGCGCCCCTCCATCCTCATCCTCTGTCCCTTCCGCTCCTTTGCGCTCAAGTGGTTCAATGCGCTCACCGCTCCCGGCGTGCTGCCTGAGAGCTACAGCGTGTTTGGCCGCGATCGCGATCGTATAACAAAGGCTTTCGGCTTGCCCGAGGGCGCGGTGGACAAGTTGACGGAGGCGCCGCCAGGTGTGTGTCAATCTACACTTTGGCCACTATATGCTGATCCCTTACAGGCACCTACCCTCCTGACCACGTCGCGACATTCGCTGGCAATGTGGACGACAAGTTCCGCGTAGGCTTGCGTATCACGAAGCGCTCGGTCAAGGTCATCTTCGGTGCTCAGCGACATCATGACGAGGAGGATGGCAAGAAGAAGAAGAAGCAGAATGACAGCGGTGGGC
Source organism: Schizophyllum commune H4-8 (assembly GCF_000143185.2). Classification (NCBI taxonomy): domain Eukaryota; kingdom Fungi; phylum Basidiomycota; class Agaricomycetes; order Agaricales; family Schizophyllaceae; genus Schizophyllum; species Schizophyllum commune. Next base: position 1,461,343 of record NW_026089547.1, on the reverse strand, counting down.
TGTACGGCTGTGATATCATCCTGGCCAGCCCGTTAGGCCTGCGCACGGGGATCGAAAATGAGAAGTACGTCTTGCTGCTTCGTCTGATACTCCGAATCAAGGCTTACTTTCTCATCAGGAACGCGGACCTCCTCTCCTCCATCGAGATCCTCGTCGGCGACGGCCTCGACGTCATGTCGCAGCAAAACTGGGATCACGTCAAGTTCGTCCTTGAGCACCTCAATCAGATGCCCAAAGACGCCCGCGACGCCGACTTCTCCCGCATACGCAACTGGTGCTTAGACGGGCAGGCCGCGCTGCTTCGGCAGTCGTTACTTTTCACCGCGTACGAGACGCCGGAGCAGCGCGCGCTGTTCAACTCGCAGTTGAAGAATGTGGAGGGCAAGTGCCGGTTGGCGATTGGGCCGAGGGAGAATGGGGTCAGCGTACCTGAGGTAGGTGTACTTTTTTGTGTACGTGGATGGACTGGGCTGACGACGGGATCAGGGCGTCCACACCGACTTCATGTACTTTGACTGCCCGAGTGCGAAGAGCGAGCCGGATAAGCGGTTTGAGTTCTTCACGACGCAGGTATGTTACGCGACTAAGTCACATCGACTGGATGCTCACACACTCCTCAGGTTCTCCCCGGCCTCATGAAATCTGCTGTTCAGCGCGAGCGCGCATGCATCTTCGTGCCCTCTTCCTTCGATTACATCCGCGTACAAAATCATTTGCGCAAAGAGGGACATAGCTTTGCGGAGTTGAGCGAGTAAGTACCTGTTATTTTCGCGCCCCTCGATGCCCTCCAGTATCCGTAGCTTCATGCTCTTACATATGCTAATTACCCTCATCCAGGTATTCCACCCCGCAGGACATCTCTCGCGCTCGCCAGGCATTCTTTCTCGGGAAGAAGCCAATCTTGCTCGTCAGCGAGCGGTTCCACTTTTACAGGCGGTACAAGCTTCGAGGAATCAGACATCTACTGTTCTACGGCCCCCCTGATCATGCGAGGTCTGTTTTCCATTCCGGCCTGGGTTCCCTTGAGCAGGCGTGACTGATTTACGAACAGATACTATGCCGAGTTCCTGTCTTTCCCCTTTCTCGACGATGGCGTCGAGCCAGGCGATGTCACTGCGCGTTTGATTTACTCGAAGTACGACAAGATGCGGCTCGAGAGGATTGCTGGACGGGAGGGGGCGCGGGAGCTGCTCTCGGGGCGATGATGACCGCCTATCTATGACATGTAAAGGCTATGTATATATCCCCTACATAGGGTCGTTTATGCGGCTGTGCTTCCTACTGTACGAAGTGTTAAAACGAGGCAGCAGAGTTGAACTTGAATGACGTCTCGTGATCCCGGAAAATGCCTCACGCGGGCCGCCCACAGAGATCTGAAATTCCTCTTGAACTTGAACTTCATCTGCTCAGTGTAACTAACTCACTGCCCTATCCCCCTTCTCGATCTTACACAATGTCGGGAACGGGCGACTCGCAGCAAGAATGGCACGCCATACGACCCTGGGCTCCCCCTTTGTCACTATCCGTCCGCGAAATATCCTCCGTCTCCGCCACCTTCATCCTCTCCTCATCCCTGCACGACGTCGATGACCATTTAGCTCTGGAAGCCGAGGCTCATGATGGTGACGCCGAGGCAGGCAACGCGCCCTCGACAAGCGCCATCATTTCCGATGTGCTGGCGAAGGGCTTGTCGGTAAACGTTAACGAAGCGCCATGGCAGCGCGTGCTTATACGAATCGACGACAAGGTGGACGAGGCGGTCATCATCATCTATGGTTTGATGCCTGGGCGGCAGTATGACATTGACCTGGGCCTGGTGCAGGGGAGCGAGAGCAATGTTATAAGGCGGCAGGTTATCACAGAAGGTGCGTTCCCCCTTCAAGGCGCTCATGTACAGTGCTAACCGACCCCTCACAGACTTCGAGTTCCCTAAAGTTGACGAAGCGACGATAGAGGACGATGGCTCGTCCTCCTCGTCTGATCAAGGCGCCCCATCCACCCCCTCCTCCTCATCCGTCTCTGCCGGCCGCCCCGCAGTCGCCAACGGCTCGCCCCCAAGCAGCGTCGCCTCCTCATTCACCATGGAAGACCGGCTAGCGCAGGTGGAGCAGACCCTGTCCGCCCTCATGTCCGAGAAGGAGACCCTGACCCAGGCGCTCAAGTCCGCGAGGCGAGATGCGCAAAAGACCGATGCGGCCCTGCGGTCCGAGATTGACGCACTCAAGCGCGCGTCGGAGAAGAACTCGGTGGCGGAGCAGCGGGCGCGGCAGCGCGTGCTTGCTTTGCAAGAGTCGGTCAAGCGCGCGAATGCGGCGAGGGAGGAGCTGGAAGAGGAGGCGGCTGCGTTGGAGGAGTCTCTTCCGGGGTTGGAGAGGACACGAAGTGAACGGGAGGCGAAGCACCGCGAACTCAAGCGATCGGCAGACCAGGCTCGCAAAGCGCGCGAACGCTCAGAGGAGAAAGCGCGGAAGAAGACGGCAGCGATGGAGAGCGAGCTCGCCGCGCTCGACACGCGCGCGGAGCGCCTGCAAGCGAAGCGCACCAAGCTCGAAGGCACTGTCCTTCCCGACCTGGAAGAGCAACTTCGCGAACTCGAGCGCGAGCTTCAGCGTGCGGAGATGGAGGAGCTGTACGGTGGCGAGCTCGACGAGCCGCTCGACACCGATGTCACCGAGTTCGGCGAGGTCTTCGCGAACCCCTTGTTCCCGCCGCGCCAGCCGCCGACCCGAGCACCTTCATACCCGCCGCTCGGCGGAAGTGTGCCGGGAATCATCACTCGTCCGCCTGCGCATCGACCAGTGCCGCACCACACCGGACCCAGGACACACCACCATCGGCATCACCACTTCCACCACCACTCACATCCCAATGGAGGCAAAGGTGGAAGAAGCGGGGCGCCATTGCACAATACGACACCGCCATCAGGACCTTTGCTATCATCTGGCTCGAGCTCGAGTTCGCATATACCGACGACAGGAGCGAGTACAACAACACCGCCGACGAGGAATTCGGGATCGACGCTGTCGAGTGCTGCGCCACCTTTTGAGCCGGGCCGGCCAATACGGACTGCTGTTGTCGGGTCGGGCTCGAAGTCAAGCTCAGCGGCGATTTCAATACAGCGTCCAGCCCATTGAGGGCGGGTGCTGACCTTAATTGTGGATATTTATCGAGAGTGTACATGTATCTGTGTAGCGCTAGCGGTTCATTCGATGTAGATAGATAATACTGACTTTGCCTCGCCGCTTCATCAATTCTGCTCATAACTCTACTCGCTGACGTCAATGACAAAATGAGTTCGGACGTTGTCGAATCCTGCCTGGAAGCAGCTGGTCAGCGCGCATCCCCATCCGGAAGGTATTGTGTTGAGTCTTAAGGGATTCGAGCGATCGGGATAAATTCCCCCTACTCGACCTCTTAGGGCCTGATAATCAGTGTTTCTCGTGTCCCCTCCTGTAGTTCTCGAGTTCCTGCCGCCTTAACCAGTGCCAGAGTGCTCGGCATTGGCAGCGGCCGGCCCGCGCCGCCCGCCTGGAGATCGGCTCGCGATCCCGCACATAGATCATTGTGCTGAACTCTGGCGATGTTTCGAGGTTCCCTCTTCCCCCCATACCACGTCGCCTCTCAGGGCCAAGAACCTACTCCGTCCGCTCTCACTGGGAAGCTTGGGCCCCAAAGCGGTGCTGCGACTCGCATAATATACAGGGGAAGACAATCATAAGGGCGCGTCGATCACTGGACTACTCGGCACCCGGCACTGCAGCTGAGGAACACTATCTTGACCTACTCTCCTTCATCACTCGTACACGCTCATGACGAGTAGCGATATCCTATTCCCCGCCAACTGGCCGCTCTTGGCTTGCGCTGCGGCTGCCGTCGTTGCACCGCTCACCTACCTCAAGCTCAATGACTCTCGCATCAAGAGCATACCCGAGCGCGCCTTGCAGTTCTCCCCCAAGCGTCTGACGCCCGAAGATGTGCCGCGCTTGGAGAAGGAACTTGCGGCAAGGGGCGCTTCCATCGAGGATCAACTTCCCCCGAAGACTGGGAGGAGGTACATAATCGTTGGCGGGGTGCGCTTATACTTCCTACTCTGAATCTCGGCTGACATTGCGCTAAGGCAGGATTTCTGGGCGGCTGGCTTGTGCTTCATCTGCTTAGGCGAGGGGAAGACCCAAAGAATATCCGCGTAATTGACATCCGTTTACCGGATCGACCTGATATGCAAGGCGACGCGGTGAAGGACGTCACCTTCCTGCAAGTCGACATCACCGACAAAGACGCAGTCGACCATGCCTTCGACCTCCCGTGGCCAAATGGCGGCAGTTCTGGCTTGACTGTGTTCAACACGGCCGCCAATATTCTCTTCTTCGAGCGGGACGAGAGGCTACTACATCGCTCTACGCGCATCAATGTCGATGGCATGCAGAACGTCCTTGACGCGTCCCGACGCGTCGGAGCGAGCATATTCATCCAAACTTCCTCCGGTTCCGTTGCGGTGCATAGCTCACGCTACCTCCTCTGGCCCTGGGAACGCGAGTCCAAGTACTTCGTTCAAGTTGTCAATGAAGATCCCTCGCTGATCCCAAAACGCCATGTCGACCACTTCTCCAACTATGCCGCATCCAAGTATATATGCGAACGCCGCGTTCTCGCTGCCGACAAGTCGCCCTCGGGTGCTGGCGGCACGCTACGCACGGGTGCTCTACGACCAGGCAATGGCATCTTCGGTCCCGGCGGGGACGCAGTATGCGGAGCATACCTCGCGCGCGGGACGAACCCAACTTGGATCCTCACTACCCTGCAGTCGTTCATCTACGTCGAGAACTGCTCGCTCGCGCACCTGCTCTACGAGCAGCGCCTCCTCGCGCGCGAAGCCGGGGACGAGTCTTGCCCCGACATCGGCGGGCAGGCCTTCGCGATCACGGATCCGGGCCCGCCGCAGACATACGGCGACGTCGCGGTCGCACTGACGACGCTGAGCGGCGGGAAGTGCACGTTCCCGCAGGTCTCGCCGACGCTCATGCTCTGCCTCGCCTACATCGTCGAGGCGATCTACGTGACGCGCCATCGGCTGCTGATGGGCGGGTGGAGGAGGTTGGCGCGCCTGCTGCCAGATATTCGGGGCGATGTAACCTCGCTTCAGCCCTCGCTGTGGAACCTCGTTGGCCCGCACCTTATATTCGACGACTCACGAGCGAGGCTGCCGCCCGAGCAGGGTGGGCTGGGCTACCGTGGCGTGTGGACGACATTGGAGGGCGTGATCCGGACGCACCAGGCGTTCGCGGCGGGCTTGATCTCGTCGCAGGTGCGGTCATACGACGCGGCTCCGGCAGCCGCGGTCGTGGACCAGGTCAAAGCAACTACGGGAATTGACGTTATGCCTGTTCTGCAAGAGTAGCACTGTATTGCTCGGACCCAGCTGCCATTCGACGCAAAGGCAAGCCTCTTCGTAGCAAAGGCTATCTTCGAACGCCTCCGGATCCTGGAGACGCGTATATAGGATGTACTCTGGAGGAGGTAAATCTGACAGTTGGCTTGTATCGCTCATCACCTTGAGGCATATTGGTTGGCCATTTAGTCCCAACACGACCTTCTGGGTGTGTTTTAGGCGGCAGTCGCGCTGTAGCCTAATCTCTACACCAAGTTGTCTTCCGCCTCCTTCTCGGGTTGTACTCACTATTTAGGCACGACTGCGACCAGGCTGACCATCCAGAGGAGCAGCCTGTGCCCCTGATACGGAAAGCGCAAGACAGTACTCCTCGTCCTCGACGATGGTGTTTTCCTCTTTTCAGACATTTGTCTTGATCGTCATTGCGGCAGCAGCGTACATCAAGCTGAACGACTCACGCCTTGGGAAGATACCCCCTCGTGCCCTCCAATTCTCGCCGAAGCGGGTCAAACCTGAAGATATACTACTTCTGCGGGCGCGCTTGGAGGATGAAACCAAGTCGATCGACGACCAGATGCCACCGGTAACAGGTAGAAGGTACATCGTCATAGGCGGGGTAAGTGCGGAACTCAGATACGCTGGCGTTCATCCTGACCTGACGAGTATTACCGAAGACAGGATTCCTGGGCGGCTGGCTGGTTCTGCACCTCATCAGGCGCGGCGAAGACCCCGAGAATATTCGCGTTATCGACTTGCATCCGCCTTCGCGGCCTGACTTACTCACGGATGAGGTTAAGGGCGTCGCCTTCTTCCAAGCAGATATCACAAATCGCGATGCCGTCGACCGAGCTTTCGACTTGCCGTGGCCGAACGGGGATAGCTCTGGCTTGACCGTCTTCAATACGGCCGCCAACATACTCTTCTACGAGCGCTGCGAGATGCTGATGCCGCGCTCTACTCGCGTCAACGTTGACGGCCTGCAGAACCTGCTCGACGCATCCCTACGCGTTGGAGCGAGTATATTCGTCCAGACCTCCTCCGGTACTGTCACACTGCGACGCTCACGATACCTCCTCTGGCCATGGGAACGCGAGCCGAGGCATTTCGTGCGAGTCCTCAATGAGGACGATGCGCTCGTTTGCAAGCGCCACGAGGACCACTGGTCTAATTACGCAGCCTCCAAGTGCATCGCCGAGCGCCACGTCCGAGCCGCCGACGACCTGCCTTCCGGTACAGGCACCATTCGCACTGGCATTTTGCGCCCAGGAAATGGCATCTATGGCCCCGGTGGCGACGCGATATGCTCTGGCTATCTCAACAGGGGCACAAACCCATCGTGGTATCTAGACTCCCTGCAGTCCTTCATCTACATCGAGAACTGCTCCCTAGCACATCTGCTATACGAGCAACGCCTCCTCGCCCGCGAGCGCGGCGATGACAGTTGCCCGGACATCGGCGGCGGAGTCTTCGTGGTGACGGATCCTGGTCCGCCGCAGACGTACGGCGATATAGGAGTTGCGCTGACGGTGCTCTCTGGCGGTCAGTGCACGTTCATCCGAATCTCGTCAACGCTCATGCTTCTCGTGGCGTATGCTATCGAAATGGTGTACGTCGCGCGCCACTGGCTGCTCATAGGAGGGAGGACGCAGCTGGCCGGTCTCCTGCCCAGTCTGCGGGGATTGGTAGCGGCTCTGCAGCCATCTCTATGGGATATCGCTGGACCGCGGCTTATTTTCGATGACTCTCGAGCGCGATTGCCGCCGGAGCAGGGAGGATTGGGGTATCGTGGGGTTTGGACGACCATGGAGGGCGTGGTGCGCACGCATCAGGCCTTCGTAAACGGGGTAGCTGTCACGCAGCGGTGGTCGGCGGACGAAGATGAACGCATGCCGACCATACCTGCTCCAGTCCAACCTCCGCTGAAGTCTCGATAGATGTGTATGGTACCATAGATCTAGGACTGACGATGAAATTCTGTGAGAAATACTAGTATGCGATTTTCTATCACTGGACATCGATATCTCTGCTTCTTCCGTACCCCTACTCAGGCCTTGGACTACATACAGCAACAGGGGCGCCATATGTCTATCATCACCATTGATCTAGTACCCATCCGCTCTTGCAACAGCCGAAGAAATGTCCGTCGTCAGATATGAGTGCGCACGTGAAGTCAAGGAGCGTCACATGCGTCACAGTTCGACTTCCGCATCCGGAACAATAGACGCCAGCGCGACGAAGTATCGCTCTGGCCTAGGCAGACCCACACAATATGTGCCCAATATCTATTCTTGCAATACGTTAGATTTGACACGATTTTCTCGACACCGTCAATCTTCCTATCCCTTCGTTCAAGCTCTAGGACCCTCACGCTCAAGTCTTGCAGACGAGGACGCCACACGAGTTCCAGCGGCAAGCTGACAAAGTCATCAGCATCTTCTGCGACGAACGCCAGCGTTACGACCGTACTCACTTCCCTGCCGCGTGCCAGAGCTGGACTTGAAAGCACAGCTGTGGCCTTCGCCGTAGTTGTTGCTGCCGTTGCAGGCGTCGACTATGAGGTGAAGAGGTCAGATCATTGGATAGGGACAATGTCGAAGACGAGCATACCATCGTTGTCGGCGACTAGCGCAGCGCCGTTGACCTGGCCTGCAAAGAGGGCGAAGGAAGCGAGAGCGACGATGGCGAGCTTGTAGAACATGGTGAGGTGGCGAGGGGTGAATTTCAGTGCAGTCAGTGGTCGAGCTAGAGAATGATTGGGACAGAAGACGCAGTATATATACGCAGTCCTGGTTAGCTGAGTTTGAAAAACCTCCAATAGTAAATTAATGTCCTGGGTCAAACCAAAACAACACTGAAGGGGTCCTTACCTTGACAGGCATCGGCGAGTTACCGCCCCCGAGAGGCGCGCGCGCACCGCTGTAACCGCAGAGGACGGATTTCATTCCCAGGTGTGCTTCACCTTGACGCTCGCCCTGGGCGCGGGTCTCGCTGTCAATGTAGGGCAGTAGTACGGCGATGGGGGCTGAGTAGACTGAGTAACTGTGAAAGTCAAGCAGGGTCAGGCGCAATGCCACTTAACAAACAGTTCGCTGCCTAATTGACCTCGTTGGCGTGTACATCGGACTCTGATTACTATGTAGGCTAATGAGCATGGGCAGGCGTCTACATCAGTGCCTACCCCAGGACTGTGGTCACCGTAGGGACTAAGCAAGGTCTGCGACTTCCTCCGCTGGCGAGCGCTCGTATACTAGGCAAGTCAATGGGCGGATGCCCGTGAGGTTCGCTGGGGTCCTTCATTGAAGGACTACTGTACCTGCCTGGCGCTCAATGAACATTATGCACTACAACCTCGAGGCACAAGAATACCTATAGCGCACATTTTACCATACTACTAGACTACTGCAGGACGAATCGTTTCTCAGGCGCGTCTTGGGGTATAAAAACCACGCAAACTCACCAGCCTTGGCAACCGACGACTCGTCCAGCGTCATGTACCCGATAGAAGCCTCCAATATACGAGTGATGATCTCCAGCTCCTGTTCCGAACGCGGGGCATAGATGAACAAGTAATTCGCTTGTAGATCCTTGTCGCCGAAGCAGCCACTCAGCGGGTGCCTTTCGCCCCATCCCTTCGCGATGACCTCCTTGCAGTCTTGCGGCGCAAGCAGCGCGTGGTAACTGCAATCGAGCAGAGGGTGCACGTGCTCGATCTCGCGACCGCGATGTTGGTTAACTGCTTTGTCCGCGATGGGGCATGGTGCGTCTAGTACCACGAAGAGCGCGAGGGCGTGCCCTTCGTGGGCAGACGGCTGCATCCTGGTGGTCGTGGGATGCCGCTCGTGCATCACTTGGATGAGACCACGAGCAGCAGGCTTCAGCGACTCCGGCGGGAATTGGTCAATCTGGCGATGGGGGATGACATGTTTGCCGATGGTGGGGCGTGGTCCTTCGCGCTGAGGCAGAGGCCCGGCGAGCCACGAGCGTTTCTCCGGCATACTGTCATAGAGCTCGATGCTAATGGTCTCGCGGCCAAAGATACCAAGAGCGCTCGACAGGATCCACCCTATGGGGTTGTATGGGAGACCACCCTCTCCGAGGCTGAGATATGCACGGTAGTCGCGAAACATAGTCGGAATGCAGAGGGAGAGAAGGGTCGCTGGGACTGCAACAGCAAGAAAATTGCGGTGGCGAGAGATTATGGCGGAGGCATGGCGCAGAAGTACGTCCAGATGAACTTTGACCTGTTCAAGCCCGGTGGAGGTCATGGTTGAGGACAAGCAAGGCGCAATACACCCTTCCGAGCCTCCCCGAGTTATACACCAGTCCAAACACAGGATGAGTATCCGGGAAGCATCGCACAGACGCCGTCCAGACCAGAGATACCAGCCTGCTGAAACAGAAGAGGACAAGTCCCGAAGATATGACAGTTCGCTGTGACGAGAGAAGGGCCCGTGACAGTCGCGGTTGGTCGCGCACACGTGAGGCGTTACCGTCACATGCGCTCTTTGTGGCGTCGCAAGACGCGTTCATTGAACACGACCATCATGAGGATAACGGAGTTGGTGTTGGAGGGTGAGTTCAGCGAGCTCAAACGCATATACATACTAAAACTGGCGTAGGATTCAAATCCTATCCTGTACGAACGCGTATAGATGGCTGGGACCCTTCCTTCAATGCGATTACTGGTCTCAATGGTTCTGGCAAATCCAACATCCTTGACGCGATATGCTTCGCTCTCGGGATCAACAACATGCAGCAGGTGCGCAGCAATAACCGAGTACGGGAGATACGTGATTGACACGCTTTCCCCGGTACAGATGCGCGCCGCAACCTTGCAGGACCTCATATACAAGCGCGGCCAAGCCGGCATCACAAAAGCCAGCGTCACGATAGTCTTCGATAACTCTGAGAAGGACAAGAGTCCGCAAGGCCTAGAGGGCATGAGAGAGATCACGGTGACGCGACAGGTGCGTTCCCTGCCTTCGAGTTTGGTATCAAACTGAGACAAGGCAGATTACACTCCCCATCGCGACCAAATACCTCATCAACGGACGGAAAGCGAAGCAAGAACAAGTCCTCACCCTCTTTCAATCAGTCCAGCTCAATATCAACAACCCTAACTTCGTCATCATGCAAGGCCGCATCACCAAGGTGCTCAACATGAGGCCGCAGGAGATCCTAGGCATGATCGAGGAGGCCGCGGGCACGCGCATGTTCGAGGACCGCAAGGAGAAGGCGCGCAAGACGATTGCGAAGAAGGAGCGCAAGGTGAACGAGATACGCGAGCTGCTGGAGAACGAGATCACGCCCAAGCTCGACAAGCTGCGCAAGGACAAGAAGTCATACCACGAGTACGAGCGGGGGAAGAAGCGCCTGGACGAGCTCTTGAAGACGGTAACGGCGCATGACTGGTGGGAGCACCGTAGGCACGAGGAGAAGAAGCGCGCGGAGGTGGTTGAGAAGAAGAAGGCGGTCGAGCAGAAGAAGAGCCAGCAGCGTCGTTTGGAGGAGGAGATCGAGGCGCTGGAAGAGCGGCTGACGAAACTCAACAACGACCGCGCGAAGGAGATGAAGAAGGGTGGTAAGCTGACTGCGCTCGAGTCCGAGGTCAGCGAACTATCAAAAGAGGTCGCGCGCCTCGAGACGCAGCTCGATATGCAGAAGGCGAACATTGCCGAGCAAGAGAAGAAGCTGGCGGAGACAGAGAAGCAGGTTGCAGACGTGCGTATACTTTGTCTTTCCGTCGCGTGCGAAGTGTTGACCAAAATAATAGCTTGAGGCAACCTTTAAAGCGAAAGAGGCCGCCAAAGACAAGCTCCAGGAGAACTACGACGCCATCAAGAAGAAGGAGCAGGACTTCCAAGCGAAGATTGACGAGAATGAGAACCTACTCTCCACGCTCTTGACCGGTCTCTCAAACTCCTCCACCAACAACGCAGCGGGCGGCTACCTCGGCCAGATTGCGGCAGCACAGAAGCGTCTGACAGACGCGTCCGCTGAAGAGAAACAGCTCAAGACGAAGCTCGGCATGAAGGAGGGCGAGCTGGGTCAGCTTCAGAGTCGCTGGAAGCAGGTGGAGAAGGAGGTCAGCGGCGGGCAGCAGAAGGCGGATGCTCTACGGCGGGAGGTCGAAGGGCTCGAAGGACAAGTCGAGAACTGCGGATGGAACGCGGAGAAGGAACAACAGGCGCAAGCGGACATGCGCGAGACGCAGGCCAAAGTGCGCGAGCTTGATATGGTGAGTATGTGCTCTCAGTATCTGGGCGTGCGTTCATGATGTCTTTAGCGCCGCAACGAAGTCAGCAACACGCTCGGCAGGTTCAGCTTCGACTGCCCGCCGGGCTTCGACTCGCGGCAAGTCAAGGGAACCGTCGCTTCGCTCGTCCGCCTGGACCCGGAGCACTTCCCGAAGGCCACTGCGCTCGAGCTCGCCGCTAACACCAAGCAACTTGCAAGCGTCGTCGTTCGCGATCAGCAAGTCAGCAAGGAGATCATCGAAAAAGCCAACCTTCGGCAGCGTACCAGCTTCATACCGCTCAACAAGATTCAGCCGCATCCTTTGTCGGGCGACGTGAGTGATCTGCAGCTCACTAGCACAACAAGAATCAATGTTGACACCCAATGCAGAAGAAGAGCCGTGCAAGGCACTTCGCGAACGGCCGTGGCTGGCTGGCCATTGACCTCATCTCCTACCCGCCAGAGGTCGAGAAGGCCATGCAGTTCGTCTTCGGCTCAACATACATCTGCGAGGACGCCGAAACCGCTAAAGCCGTCACCTTCAACGCGCAAGTACGCACCGTCACCCTCCAGGGCGACGTCTTCGAGCCCTCCGGCTCTCTCACCGGTGGCTCCGCCCCCGCCGGCGCGGGCATCCTCACGCGCATGCAAGAGCTCGTCAAGGTGAATGAGGCGCTCGACGACGCGCGCAAGCGGCTCGCCGCCCTGCAGCGCGACGAGCAGAAGAGCGGGCGCGTGCGCGAGCAGTGGGCGGCGCTCGTGCGGCAGCTGGACATGAAGCGGCACGAGCTGCAGCTGGCGGAGGCGCAGATGAAGGGGAGCAATGCGGCACAGATTGGGCAGCAGGTGGAGGAGCTGAAGAAGAAGATAGAGGGGCTGAAGGCGGCGATTCAGGATGCGAAGCAAAGGCAAAAGGAGGCGGCGGCGGAGGTGGAGAAGTTCAAGCGGGATGAGGAGGAGTATAAGAACAATAAGGATGGGAAGATTGATGAGTTGAGGGTGCGTTGTTTCAATAATTGAGCGCGTTATGGTACTGACTTGCCCGCAGGACGAGATCACAGAACAGAAGCGGAAGCTGCAGAAGGAGAGCGTGAAGGTCAAGCTCAAGCAGAAGGAGTGCCAGGATGCGACAGTCGAATGCTGTGAGTAGCCCTGGTTTGCTCTGCCCTCACGCCTCTGACGTCGTTGTCGTGCAGCCGCTCTCGAGCATGAGCTATGCGATACGCGGGACTCGATCAAGGACTGCCAGCATGCCATCGAGAAGGCGCACAGAGACTTCGAGAAGCAGAAGAAGGCCGTCGATGCGCAAAGGGTGCGTTTCTCATTCAAGCATCTTCATGATCTCATGGTTCTAACAATCGTATAGGAACGCCACCAAGCGAAGGAGGCTGAACTCGATGCGGAGAAGGCAGCTCTCAAGGGCTTCGACGACGGTATCAAGAACGTCGAGCGCGAGATCAAGAGCTGCAGGGCCACCGCGGACACCCTCGAAGAGCAGCTCAAGGACCTCGAGAAAGAGGCGTCCAACGTGGAGAAAGAGGCTGCCTCGCTAGGTCGTTATGCGGATAAGCTCGAGGACAAGTTCGCGTGGATCGCGAAGGAGAAGGAGTAAGCAAATGGCGATGATCAGTGACAACGAGTCCGAGGACTGACCTTCTTGCGCAGCACGTTCGGCCAACCTGGCGGTCCTTACGATTTCTCGAATGTCGACGACATTGCACAGGAGACGAAGAGGATCGAGGAGCAGCTGAAGACAAAGACGAAGAGGATAGCACCGAAGGACCTGATGCTGCTCGATACGTGCGTCACTTTGCGCATTTGCTCTAGACTACCTTCCTGACCATCCCCCACCCGCAGCGTCGAGAAGCGCGAAGCCGAGTCGCTCAAGAAGATCGACAGCATCATCGAGGACAAGGCCAAGATCGAGCACACCATTGAGGAGCTGGACAAGGAGAAGCGTGATGCCCTGCGCAAGACGTGGGAGAAGGTCGACAAGGACTTCGGTGGCATCTTCGGCGAGTTGCTCCCGGGTAATTTCGCCAAGCTCGTACCGCCGGAGAACATGGACTACACAACGGGTCTGGAGGTCAAGGTGCAGCTCGGCAGCGTGTGGAAGCAGAGCTTGACGGAGTTGAGTGGTGGTCAGCGGTACGTCTGAATACTACAGCGATGACAGTACATGACTGACTCGTTGGCGACAGGTCACTTATCGCGCTCTCGCTCATCATGGCATTGCTGCAGTTCAAGCCTGCCCCGATGTACATTCTCGACGAAATCGACGCGGCGCTGGACTTGCAGCATACGCAACACATCGGCCAGCTGTTCCGGACGCGGTTCAAGGGTAACTATTCTGTCTAACTGCACTCCTTACGCCTGCTAACATACATTCCAGGCTCCCAGTTCATCGTCGTCTCCCTCAAGGAAGGGTTGTTCACCAACGCCAATGTCCTTTTCAAGGCAAGGTTCAGGGATGGCACATCCATCGTTGAGCGCACGGCGCAACGGTCGACGTCGGGCAATCACTAGAGCTGTATCGCACGGTCTGGGTCGTTGTAAATTATATTCGTGTGTACATGTATCTCGCTGTGTCTGTTCTTGCTTTCCCCGCCTGTTGTACTTTACGATCGTACTACTCATACATCCTGCATCTTTCTACGGACGTCCTTGACTTGATCGCCAACCTCCTCCACCCTGTCAACTTGCAGCATCTGCGTGAACATTGGCACTTAGAGGGCGCTAGAAGTCGCCCTTCTGACCGCTGTGCTTCTCGTCTACCCCGCTGCATCGACAGATGTGGGAGAAGACAGAGATGCAGAGCGGCCGGTGGGGCTGAGCATACGATATAGGTCAGCGTCCATTCAACACGAAGGCAAAATGATACTGACCTCGCTACGACAGCCCTTTCGCTCCTCGGCGTGTGCTGCGGCCCACCCTCAATTCAGTTATTTTCATTACGTTGGCTGGCCGAATATAACGTACCCAACCCTCGCACTTCCGCCCTCGACCTTGAAGTTGAGGTCTGAAATCCGGCCAATCCAACCATGGGCGCCTGGGGGCCTCCGCGCAGGACTGTCCCCATACTCTCAGGCGGGCGCCCTCAAGCCACTCGAACGCGTACTCTTGAACCGTACCACGTCCGACCTGCGGAGCGAACTCGACGCAGCATACCTGACGTGAGACGTCCCTCAACGCGTCCGACGGATTGGTATCGGCCTTCGAACAATGTCAGCAAGCGTTCGTCGAAGCGAAGAGCGGGATGCGGAAGACGAACGGATCGACAGGGAAAGACGAGGTTAGTGAGGCGAACGAGTTGTATGGCTTGACGAGAGTGGGTGTATACCAGGACCTGTGATGAGTATCTGTCGCGCGAGAGGAGACGAGCATGTATCGCAAAGGTGAGCTTGACGTACCCATATCAATGTGCGCAGTTATTGACCTCGATCCGAGTTGGAGACTCGGCGAAGACGTTCCTGCCCTGGGTCGTCGCGCTGGGAATGGATGTCAGCCTTGCTGACCGGGACCGACCACGCACCTGTTACCGGCTTTCTCGGCCCCAATCTTGAAAGCCAACGCGGGAAAACGGGGGCTTCGCAATAGCGGCAAGAGAGAGACCGGGGAAACTGTTGAGCAAGGCGAACATCTTGCGAATCGCAGATTTGCGCGTGAAGGGCATGCATTGCGAGGGTCAGTGCATGCAAAATACGAGTATAGACGACTACTAACCTCGCCCAGGGCGAGCGCTTGGCCGAAAGTCTCACCACTTCGAGTCGTCGTGCTGAGATGCATGTCAACCTCGTCGAACGCAACAGACCACGTACCTATTGCCCACGCTGTTGACGTGCGGAGGGCGCGGATTTGACGAGAACGGTAAGGCTGACGCAGGAGCACTACGGCAACGGTCAGTGCTTGCAAAGCGAACGAGATGAAAAGAAGGGCAAACTACGGAGCGATCCGATCGCCGTCTTGGGGACAGATTGCGCAGACGCGGAAGGTATATAAATTGCAGAGGTAAGCGTAGGCCTACACAGATAATGGTAACTGCTTACCCTGCCTGACACAGGCGTCTCGCCGATGTTCTTGCCGCGTCCGGTCATCGCTCCGGTGAACAACGTCAGCCTCGCTGTTACCGACCTCACCACGCACCTATCGCCCGAGCTCTTGCGGCTGTACTTAACCCTTGACGCCTTGACGACTTGCCTTTGAAGTCTGAAATCCGACCAGACCGACCATGGGCGTCCCGCAGGATCTGTCCCCATACTCTCAGGCGCATGCCCTCGAGCCACTCGAACGCATACTGTTGAACCGCCCCAGGCCCGATCGCGCAAGCAATACCTGGCAAGGACCGGCTCTCAACACGTTCGACGGGTGGTACTGGCCTTCGAGCAATGTCAGCGAGCGTTCGAAGGCGCGATGATGGAAAGAAGGAAGACGTGCAGAGGAAGGAACGAAGACGTGCTGGGCGAGAAGGGACAGCAGGCTGAGGGCGGCGAACAAGGGCGAGCAAGAGGACCTTCAAGATCGTCAGCGCGGGGAAGCATACCCAAGGAGGAACATCAAACTGTCGGGCGGGCTGGACGTCTTGTAGAGATGACTCGGAGTCGCGCGGCGCCGGGGATGGTACGAGCGTGTATTGCAAGGGTAAGCATGAGTCTTTGTAAGGAGTGACGACTACTGACCTCGCCCTTAGCGGGCGACTGGCTAGAACACTTGCGGCGTCGAGTTCGGTGTCGCACCGGCAACGAACATCAGCCTCGCCGAACCGAAGCAGACCACGCACCAATCGAACACGCTCTTCTCTCGCCCTTGCGCTCTTGCCGGCGACCTTGACGCCTTGACGTTGCCGTTGAGGTCTGAAATCCGGCCAGTCCCACCATGGGCGCCCGAGGGTCCGCTATTGAGCTCGCCCTTCGGGACCGTCCCCATACTCTTAGGCGGTCGCCCTTGAGCCACTCGGACGCGTACTTTTGGACCGCCCCATGGCCGATTGCTTGCGCAATACCTGGCATGGGCCGGCCCTCAACGCGCCCGACGGGTGGGTACTGGCTGTCGAGCAATGTCAGTGAGTGTTCATAGGCGAGAGGAAGGAAAGAGGACCAATCTGTGCTAGGCGGGCGCGTCGACGAAGTTGGCGAGGCAGTAGGAGAGAAGAGTGAGGAAGGGCGAGGAGGACGACGAGCGGGAAGGTGGAGGAAGTGAATGACACCAAACTCGCCTCTTGCCGAAGCAAAGCCGGACCAGCTCGATGTCGTAGGAGTACGCGAGTAATGACAGCGAAGAAGAAATGTGGGAATGAGCGATGGCGATGGCGTGGGGGAGGGGGAGGGAAGGGAAGGGAAGGATTAGTGGGGAAGGACGAGCGGGGCGCCAGGTATTTGAATGTTTGTCTCCGCGTGGCTGTGCTGCTTCTGTGATGTGATGTGACAGTGGCTGTGCACGTCAACATCACATCACAGTCGCGCGACGCGCACGCGTATCACGTGCACGTGATTTTATGATCGTTGGCCGCCTCGCTTCCAGCGTCGACAGTGGGGAGGAAACGCTCAGCTCACCGTGCAGCTCGTTGACGACGAGCATTTATATGACACTCTCGACATTGAGATTAGGGAGGGAACGCTCTCAGCACCCGCGGAGCGGGGCTCAAGAAATGACATCACTCATGAGGCTGCTACGGCTCTGCGCCCTTGTTCGCCCCTCGCATGAGCCTTGCTATCGCGCTTCGACATACTTCTCTTCGTGCTCTCATACAGCGCACTTGCTCTGGTACAGGCCCTTGGCTTGACTCATTCTCGACATCAACTCTGCACTGAACGCCGTCGCTTCTCGCGCCTTCCCGTCCTCGACGATCATCTTCTTCATTTCCCACTTAGATAAACTTGCCGTAACTGGAGAAAGCATGGATCAACACACCATAGCAAATCCTAACGTCCAGAAGGAGGGGATCGTCGCGGACGATTGGCGCACGCAGCCGCCGTACGCACCTGCGGAGGGACAGAAGATCGCGTACTATACAGGTGCTCGACAACCCGTGCTTCCTGTCCACCAGTACTGACAAGGCTTCTACTTTTAACTCCTCTGCCGTCTAATTTGCGTCTCACTAGTCTCCTGTTACTGCTCGCGCGTCGAGTATACCATTTACGCTGAACGTCCGCTGGACAGCAAGTTCTGCCACTGTACCGAATGTCAGCGATTACACGGCGCGCCGATGCAATGGGTGCGCTGCCTCTCTCTCCCTCGTCTCTCTCTCCCCTTTCCTCCCGCTACTCAGCTGCACATTCACTAACATCCACCCCCTTCAGGCCGCCATCTTCCACAAAACCTCCCTCCGCTTCACCCCCTCCTCCCTCCCCCACCTCGCCTTCTACCACGCGCCTACCGACACACAAGCCCACACCCTCCCCTGCAAGGTCGCCTGCGCACACTGCCGCGCGCCCCTCCTCGACGAAGGGCGCAATATGCTCATGGTGTTTCCGTCGCTGATATACTTCCACGATCCACCGAAGGACGGCTCGGTGGATATGCTGGCGAAGTCCGCAGCGGAAAAGAGAAAGTTGTTCCTGCCGAAGTGTCATATATTCTATGGGTCGAGGGTGGTGGATATATTGGACGGGAAGCCCAAGTATAGAGGGCATCAGGGTGGGGAGAGGATGCCGGAGAGCGAATGAGGGGGGCTGTTGGCTCAAGGTGTATTCATTGTATGTGTACGTGCAACCTAATTAGAGCTGAACTTCCTCTGATCCCTGTGAACTATTGTTCTGAGCTGCTCTTTGGAGAGACGGATAGGCGCGCGGGCGACTCCCCTGACGTCAGGCACCGAGAACAAAGCCTTCCTAATCGAGAACCGACGAATTCACATGGTTCTGGGCGCCGATCGGGTACCTCTCAGCGACAGCGATCGCGGACGAGGCCGCGATGCCCAAGGGCTGGCTTCGATGCTTGGCAAGCTAGCCTCCATATCGGTGGCGTCGACCACCCACGACAAGTCTTTCGTTGTCCGCCTGACCTGCGTTCCTCGTCGTCGAAGCTCCAGCCCTCCCACACGAAGCCGTCTGGTGTCATGATAGCAACACAACCCGCCACAGAGAACCTTGAGGGCGGGTAGTCGTTGAGCCGTATCGGACTTGTCTCCTACTTCCATCGTCTCGGCAGAACTTGTCAACAACCTGTGCGAACCCAACGCTCGCCAACATGAGCGACGAACACACTTCCACCGAACCCACGAGCAAGGCCTCTCTTCCCACAACCCAGCGCGCGTGGATCGTCGAACGGCGCGGGCCTCCCGAGAAGGCCCTTCGCCTCCATGAAGACTGGCCTGTTCCGAAGCCCCAAGCAGGGGACGTGCTAGTGAAAGTGCAGGCGGCGGCGCTGAACCCTGTGTGAGTGCCTCGTTGCTTGACGGTGCATACGCATACATCCCTCGACTGACCGTCCCTTACTAGCGGCTTCAAACTCATGGCCGTCGCCCCCAACTTCCTCGCCAAGCGCCCCTTGCCCGCGGAGTACGACTTCGCGGGCACGATCGCGGATGCGAACGGGTCGCGCTACAAAGAGGGAGACCCAGTGTGGGGGTTCATTGAAGTTCGTGAGTAGAACATCTTACGCCCATCGATGCACCGTCCTTTTGCCCCCATCCCTCGCTCGCCTTCCCTCGCTCGCCTTGCCGTTGTCCTCAATTTCACCATCCCCGTGCCTCTCATCCACTTTCATCGCATACTCACGCCCACTCTTTCTCAGAACAATCCTGGAAATCCCGCCAGGGCGCGCTCTCACAGTACGTCCGCGTCCCGGCCCACATGGTTGCCCCGCGCCCTGCGAACGTCTCCGCGACGGGGGCCGCAGGTCTCACACTTGCTGGGGAGACGGCTTACCAGGTGAGCTACAGTTCACAGGCGCATGTATCCTTGTTCGCGCTGTACTATGGGTGCATACATGCGCCTCCCCGATGTCCTTTCCCTCGTCTACCACCTTGCCTTCTTGAGAAGCTCTCATACTAACAACCCTCCCAGTGTCTCTTCCGCTCCAACTCCCTCGCTGTCGACGCCGCTGGCAACCTCGAGCCCGGCCAGACCGTCTTCGTCAACGGCGGCTCGTCCTCCGTCGGCGCGTTCGCGATTCAGATCGCCAAGGCGAAGGGCGCGGCGCGGGTGGTGGCGAGCGCGAGCGGGAAGAATGAGGAGTTTGTGAGGGGTTTGGGGGCGGATGAGGTGAGTTTGCATGTCGGTTCGGTTATTCGTGCATGCACCTGGGAGGAGAAGGGTGGAAGGGAAGGGATGGGTGGGATGAAAGGAGAGGAGCAAGATGAAGAAGAAAAGGATGACGCTAACGTACACCTCGCCAGTTCATTGACTACACGAAGAAGCCGATTCACGAACAGCTGTTGGAGAACCCGCCGAATCCGAAGTTCCATATCATCGTAGATGCGGGTGAGTGCTCGAACCGCACTTTACGCGTCTGTACCTTCAGGAGTCTACGCTCGATTGACACGTCCGCCAGTTGGCATCCTCGACCCCGCCCTCTACACGCATAGCCCAGCGTGCCTCGTCCCGGGCGGCGTGTATGTGTCGACTGGATACCATCCGCACTCGTTGGCGTTGCACGAGGTGAGTAGAACTTGGGTGTTACCTCGTCATCGTCAGGGAATGACCGCTTCCCCAGTTCACCCTCACCTTCAAGCACGCACTCGCGACGGTCTGGCCGCGCGTCTTGGGCGGGACGCCGCGAAAGCATATCATCATGTATCTCCACCATAAGGAAGAAGATCTGAAGGATATGGCGGGGATGCTGGAGAAGGGTGAGTGAGCCTGTTCTTCTCACATTCGCTGCTCCTCTGTGGCTCGCGGGAGCAGCGTCGAGCGTGGTAGAGACTGTATGCTAAGCATATTTTCACTTCAGGCACCCTCAAGCCCGTCATCGACTCCGTCTTCGCGTTCGAGGACGTGCTGAAGGCGTACGAGAAGATCATGACGAGCCGTGCGAAGGGGAAGGTGGTGGTCAAGGTAGACCCTGAGGCGGAGTGAGGAAGGGTTGATGGTGCGAAATCCACACGTATCGTACCAGTGGGGGAACGAGCCTGAGACGGCAACATGATTACTGGGGCTGAGGTTGTGGCGCACTTGTGGGTGCGGATGGACGTATGTGGGCGAACGCGGTCACGTTCTCGGACGCGTCTGGATGTGGATCACGCGCGCGTCAACGGCGGCGATTGAATGGACTGTGGAGCCAAACCAATGTACAGTAAGCCAAACAACTCAAGTGTTTACTTGCTTGCGCGCGTTGCGTGACGGCTTGCTTTGTTCCATCATCTCGTCAGGGTAGTTCTCTCTTGCTGCCCTTATCGAGACGCGCTTCGATCGACGCGTTCCCCAGTAGCTTCGACGCGCACACACTTGCACTATTTGTCGAGCGACACCATGCCCTGGACGCGTACTACCAGGGGATCGAACACCACGCAGCGCAAGAGTGCGCGTACATACACGTCGCGGAAGAACAACGGTCTCGGTATGAGCCAGGCAAGTTGGAGGAGGATGGTGATCAACGATGCGGTGAGTGACTGAGTGAGGTGATCGGCGCGACGCGTTGTTGACTCCTCCCCCCCCCCTTCCCTACAGCTCGAAGAGGCGGACGAGCTTGAAGCCGAGTTTCAGGCCAGGAAGCGCGCTCGGGAGGAGGAAGAGGAGGAGGCGCCGGCAAGTGCGTCGAGCGCGTCGATCAGCGCGTCGAACGCATCGACAAGCATGTCCAAAGAGAAGGAAAATGCAGCGACCGTCGCGAGCGTGCTACGTGCGTGATCTCTTGCGCTCGCGACCCCCCATCGTGCTGATCTTGCTCCAGCCCCCGCAAAAAGGCAGAAGGTGACGCGAGCCTCGAAGCCCACGTCGGTGTGGACGCCGTACGAAGGCTCCGCATCAACGACGACCTCCACGAGAACGACCAGGTCCGCCACCGAGTCCGCATCGGCCACCGCCGCCGCCGCCCCACCCCGCTACAGTTACACTGCTCCTTCTCAGCATACCTCCGCCATTCCCCCTCGCCACGGCCCCACTGCCACCTCCTTCTCTTCAGCGCACCCTACCCACCAGGACATGAAGGCCATCCCCGACGCGCTGAAGCCCAAGATTCCGGTCCTCTTCCCCGAGGTCTTTGATCCCGTGCTGTACGCTAAGTTTGCGGCGATGTACAAGGCTGGGTTGCTGCCCGGATACCCGCCTGCTGGAGCGGGAGGAACGACAGCGGGTGGAAGTGCTGCTGCGCCGGCTGCAGGAGGGGCGGCGAGCGCCACCGTGCCTGTCACGTCTCAGCCTGCATCTTCGACATGAAGGACTGCGGAGGAGTGCTTGGTGCGAATGAAGGCCGTTGTTACCTACCTCACACTGCTGAATGCTTGATCTTGCACACTCTTGGATGCTGCTGGCGAGACAGTCGGCACTGCTTTCGATATATCTCTTGTACTCACTCTTGTAGACAGGCCGACCTGTCAGGCCTTCGTGATGCTATATACGCACTGGGATGGCCAGACCATGCCAACGGACGTCGAAGGACGCGACTTCAACGAAAATCTCACGTGATCGTGTTGGTGGTGGCGTGGGAAGAAACGCGTGCTCAACTTTCCCCATTTGCGACTTTCTTTGTGCTTGTCCGTCCTTGCTCTTGATGGTCATCATCGCGCTGCTCTTCGTCCCTGAAGGAGGCTAGCCATGCGTCTCTTCGCTACTGCTGGCACTCCCTCACCGCTGCTTGGACTGGCTTTGCTAAGGCCTCAAGGCTAGCAGCGAACCGTATCGAGCTCTCGCTGCGACTCTTCTGAGACGGCAGTTATGCGTCTTATGCGCCTATTGAACAAGGTGACAACCGAAAACAGCAGATGATATTCGCATATGGAGCGCTTTTCGTGGCTCCAAAAGCCTGGCCTGCCTACCGGCGTCATCTAATGCATTCCTTGCCTTGCCTTAGGTCGTCTTCTCGTTCATGCGCGGTCCATTAGAGGACCAGATGTGAACATAAATATGCAAATAATACAATCGACACATCTTCATCGAGCATCTCCGACAACTCCTCCCCTCCGCTGGTGCTCTGGAACGCATTGACTGCGCGCAAAGGCAAGGTGGTCTTGTCGCTCAGTTGGGCACGCAGACGAGGACGCCGCTGCCGTCCTTGTGGCAGACTGGAAGTCATCCCGTCAGTCCGCAGTCGAACTCGAAGAATCCATAGGTACTCACTGCCCTCGGCGGTGCCGTCAGCGCTCTTGAACGCGCAGTCGTGGCCCTCGCCGTAGTGGTTGCTGCCGTTGCAGGCGTCGACTGTGAAGGGGTGAGTGTTTGTTGCGGCTGTGAAGGGCCCAAAGAGAGACGCGAGCTCACCAGGGTTGTCAGCGAGCAGAGTCGCGGCGGAGGCCTGGCCGAAGAAGACGGCGAAGGCGGCGATGATGGCGACGGCGAACTTGTACATTGTGGTGGATGTAGAGAGGTGAGTGCTCGTTGATGTGGTGGGAGAGGCGGCTGGCTGATGAAGATAGAGGACTGCGTCGCTGGCTTATATACCTCAGAATTGGCCGTCTATCCGGGCTGGAGTTGGGCTTTCTGACACTGTGCCGCCCCTCTGACGGTGCTTTGCCACCATAGAGGAGCGCATCTGGCTCTGCATCGAGCGCCGCGACTGCTGTTGTGGAGTCAAAAATGTATGCCATCTTTGCGGGCAAAAGTGTGAGGTAAATACAAGTGAGGCGCTAGCCATTCAAGGAGCCACCCATCGCTGACTGGTGAGGTTAGGCCGCTCGTTTTGAGACAATAGGTTGCTTGATCGAGACGTTAGGTTGCTCCTCTTGGACCAATGAGTTGCGCACTGGACGCGATGGGTTGCACACTGGATGCGATGGGCTGCTCGTTTGACCCGTTAGGTTGCTCGTTTGAGGTATCATGTGAGCATTTCGTGGAGCCCTCAATTGGCTGCGGATATGAGAGGGCTCATAATTTATTCGTCGAAGCGGACATGGCCCATTCAGTCGACAGGCGAGGAAATCTTCCGCGGCACTGCTTTGGTTCCACTCCTATACACAAATGGGATTGACCACCGTTTCATTGATTGGATTGATGGTAGCGTATGTGGAGAGCTTCCATCGAGGGCTCTGACTCATCTGGTGGTGCATATTGCGACGGCAGAATGCCTTCATTTGTGCAGAGAAGAAAGAAAATGAACGTAACTCATTTCATCTGCTTCCAGTGCGTCACGCAATCGCCGTACCGTTTACTTCGACAACGAGCGATCTAGCAGCTCTCGTGTAGCTATGCCGCTACAATGTCAGCACTATGGCCGTCGCTTGCCTCCACAGCGCCCATTTCCTACGATCATCCAACTTACCCAGCGTCGACTCCACTTCGTTGATGGTTTCGGTAAAGTCTATTCAGCACCCTGCCAACACGACTCGAACAACGTCCTCGATGCACCCAAAAACTGTGGAGCCCCCATATACGTGCCCGCAGGTGTGAGACAGAGCCCACAGTTGCTGGTGATGGTTCGAACCATCGCTCGAGAAGCGTGTCACGGTTGATGTCACGCATAGCGTTTCGAGGGCTAGTGTCGACAATGGGTGAGTGGAGCGAGAGTTGCGGGTTATAGACTCGCGTACACAGCCTGATGGGTGATAGGGAGATGAAGGTGGGTTGTTGGACTTTGGCGCTTCGAGTTCGTGGCTGGAGAGGAAGTACAAATACCGGGCAGTTCCTCCGAGTTCATCATCAGCCAACCGCCTCTCCCACTCAACCAGCTAAACAACCTCTCTTCGCCTCTCCAATCCAACAACATGTACAAGTTCGCCGTCGCCATCGTTGCCGCCTTCGCCGTCTTCTTCGGCCAGGCCTCCGCCGCGACCCTTCTTGCTGACAACCCTGGTGAGCTCAGTTCTTCGGTCAGTGTGAGCGGACGGGATGCTGAACTTCACGCAGTCGACGCGTGCAACGGCAGCAACCACTACGGCGAGGGCCACGACTGCGCCTTCAAGAGCGCCGATGGCACCGCCGAGGGCAGTGAGTGCCTATGATTTCTTCAGGGTTAATCGTGGGCTGACGAGATGCATTTTAGTCTGCCACAAGGACGGCAGCGGCGTCCTCGTCTGCGTCCCAAACTGAGCGGATGGTCGGCGTCGCATGGAGCAGGAGATAGGATGATTTAAGTTCCCGACTCAACTCGAGGCGCCAGTGTATTATTCTATAAATTATCTATCTATCGCGCACCGAGCGTTGCGGACTGCACTATCGGTCGAACTTTCTTCTGGTCAACGCCTCGACTCCCTAATGGTCAATACCTCGACGTCGTAAGTAGCAAGAAATCGTCGACCAGCCCATCCCCTCTCGCTCGTCTTACTACCACTTATGCTCCGGGATCGTCTCTCCCTCTTCCTTATGGCCCTTATACTTCGGCTTTCCGTCCACGTAGTCGTCGACCCGCTGCTCGTAAAATATGTGGCACGTCGGGAAGAATTTCTTCTTTCCCTCCTCTGGCGTGAGCCCACCCTTCGTCGACGTCGCCCCGCGCTTTCGCTTTCCAAGCGCCAACTCGCCCTCCTCGCCCTTTAGGATCAGTTGGCTCTCGCCTGGGTCCGACGGGGTGCTGGCTTTGCCCTCATTCGTCTTCATGCCACCTTTTCCTCCTTCCGTCTTCGAGCTACCCTTCCCTTCCGTCGCCGTCGCTCCATCATGACCTTCCTCCCCCTCCCCCACCGGCAACTCATCGAAGTCAATGAGCGACGGGTAGATGACGAGGATCTTGCGCCCCTCGTCCATGACGGGCGAGCGGCACGTGCGGCAGGCGATCTTGCAGGGGAGCTTGCGCTCGTGCGAAGAGTCGGCGAGGTGGTAGAAGGCGAGGTTGTCGACGCCGGACAGGAAGTGGACGTCCGTCTTCTCGAGCATGGCGGTCTGGGAGGGGGTGAGTGCGGGAGGAGGTAAGGGAAGCGCAACGAAGCGAGCGTTGATGAGGGATGGTAATCTGTAGAAGACGATAATAGGGCCTAACGCACCCATTGCGCAGGGGAGCCGAAGAGCTTGTGACAGTCGGTACAGTGACAGAATTTGGCCTCCATGGGTTCGTCTGTGAGGATGGCGTACTTCACTCGCTTGCAGTGGCATGAAGCTGAACGTAAAGAAATCCGTCAGAATAGTATGCAGATTGACAGACGGTGAAAGCCGACCTGTGTAATAAATCTTGCGGTTATCCTTGTCAGGCGGCGGGCCGTACGGCGGATGCTGCATCCAGTCGTCGATAGAGGGCTCTGGAAGGTGTGTTGTTCCATCATCTTTCGCGACTAAGCAACCTTTCGACATGGTGCGGGGACTTGATGATGAGAATGGTGTTGTGAAACTGCGAGAAAGACAGAAGTCAAGGCAGAGAATTACCGGCGCTTAAGAGGCGACACTAGTGCAAGCTTGCGCGTGATGTCATCCCCGTCGAAGTTCGAAGGTCCAAGTGAGTCATTCGCGTCACTCGTGGACTCGTCGGGGGCGTTTAAGGCGTCAGAGCCAATGGAACTGCCGTTGACGAGGGTAGCGCGTCACGGCGCCGGGAAGTTGCGCGGCCTTAAAGGGTGCTGCAGATCATGCGCCAGAGATAGAATTTCTGATTGCCATGTACCGGGAGTGCGCATTGGCAGCCAGTCTCCGCAGAAATTGGGCCATGATGGACGGAAACAAGGACATGTCCCGCCGGGGATACAGCTCGAATGGGATTAATCCTTTGATCCGATCATTCTGTCACCTACACGTGGCGCGCAGACGGACCACGTTCCTTCCTTCCTTCCACTTTCTTCGCCAAACTCGACTGCAAGGTCCCTGACCAGACTAAAGTTTGTTATGCGAGGCATATGTTGGGACCGCATACCATGCGCATCTTGCACTGACTTTACGTTGGTCATCGAGGCCTCCCATGTCCGTTTGACAGCGGGAATCGGACCGCTCGCTTGACCAGGCTTGACCTCAACCATCCCAGGATTCGGCTTCCCAGGAACACAGTCTTCTTTTCTATGTGAGGCGCGCTACTCAAACATCTGACCCCAACATGCGCTCAAGAAGGACGCCTTGCAAATCCCGGACCTCACGACCAACTTCAATGTATCACTCTTCGCCATTCAATTCAATGTTAACCTTCCTCGATGAGCACTCTGCGGCCGCCCCCAGGCGCTTACTGCTGGCGTATATACCATCTCGACCCGTGCGGCGCTTCTTCACCCCTCCTTTTGCCCGCCATGTCTGTCGGCGCCTCTGACTCCAGCCAGCTTGCCCAGGGCATAATCCTCTCTGATGGCCTCGCCGGGCACGACCATCGTATCGAGGAACTCTTACTGATGTTCGACCTCGCTCGGCCTCATCTACCAGACATTCTCTCTGGGCACCCTCGCCCGCTCGACTTCTTCGCCTTCGTCGAGCGGGCCCGCTACTTCGGCGCGATCATCGACGCGGGCGTCAGCCCTCCGAGAAACACCTGGGGGACAGTGGGCGCTTACTCACAGCCTCAGCGCGAGACGCAGTGGAACGAGGCACGTGTCCCATCTCGCACTCAGCGCTTATAAGGGCTGACTTCAGTTACAGGACGTCTGGGAGTCGTCGCTCGGGATTGAACCCCAGGGAGTTGACCTGCCGACGATTGGCTTCGTCTACCTCTTTCCTGCGGGCCCCGAGTCCGAGCGGTATGCTTGCCTGGATGATGGAGACGCTGCCGCAGACATGGTGGACACGGGAGAGGTGGGAGCGGGAGACGCAGGCGCTAAGCTCCCTCAGGTGGCCCCGCACCTCAACATCGGGATCTACCTCTCGCCTACGTTCTCTCGCGGGGAGTTCTCGATGGCCTCCCTGCGCCGCGCGCTGCAGGCGATGCTGCAGTGCGCGTTCACGAATCTACAGGCCCACCGGGTGCAGGTGCGCCTGCTGGATGGCGTGGACCAGTTCTTTTACAGGGGGCTGTATCATGACATGTACGTCTTCGCCAATGCATGGGCCTCACTCATAACGCATCTCTGGCCCCTGTTCCACCTCTTTTTTTCCCCTATTGCTCCTCTCTTTTTCCATAGTGCTCCTCTCCTCTCCCCCTGCCGCTCACTCATCTCACAATGCCTATGATTACCCCACTAACACCTCCTCAGGGGCTTCCGCGATGAAGGCACCCGCCTCGGTGCCTTCTACGACCCAATCGGTGCGCAGTGGCGCGACGAGCTGACGATGGGAATGTGCGCGACGGACTTTGACTTCCCGCGCGCTCATGGAACGATGTGGGATGCGTTGCAGGCACGACATGCGAGGTGAGTCGAGAGAGCAGCGGCTTCGGTCTCGTTGGTGTACCGCCATGCTATTCACCCTGAGTCACGTAACTTATTTTGCGCCTCGCAACGCGTCCTGCCACACCTCTTTGCCCCTTTCGTGATCGTACTTTTTCTCCGTTTCCATCTTTGTGCTTACGGATCCCTTCACTCAGCGAACGGGAGGACCTTCTGCGCCAGGCGCACAGGCAGCCGTATGTCCTGCGGCGCTCGTCGAGCATGGACGCGGTTATTACGATCAACGACGGCGCTCCCAGCGCGACGACGTCCCGCGCTTCGAGCGTGGTGGCGTCCCGCGCCTCGTCCCCGCTTCCCCTAGCAGCGACGCCCGACCTATGCCCCTCCGCGAACGACCCTGCCCCGAGCCTTACTCTGTCCGCGCCGCCCGCGATTAATAGCGCGGCCGAGGACAACGACGGTGGCTGGAAACCCGGCTGTTCGTTCCGATTCTGCGACGACCCTTGCAGCCCCATCGTGGAAGACGATTATCCTCCCACCGACTCCGAGGGGAGTGCGTCGGATGCTGCGGAGACGTCTTCGGTTGGGTCGTACGATATGATGAGCGACGTTGATTAGAGAGGGTATGGAGTGCCGTTGTACGATACTTCTGCATGTTATTTGTTTGCTTCCAATGTATTAGTCTGCCTGTATGTCGCTGTGCTGTAGAGTCATGTTCTTGTGTTCTTGGTTGGTGTCATGTAGCTGGTTTGTTATGTAATCGTTATGCTCAAAACGTTGGTGTCGAAGGCTGCGTCCATGCGCGGAAATATTCTCGAGAAGTTGTTTCCAAGTTCGTGTGGCTGTGTTCAATGTTTCTTGCTCTCTATCCTCATCAGCCATGTTGCCCTATCCTGGCGTGTGTCTTTGACTTCACTGTTAATCTTCCAGCTAACTTCATTGATTACAGGTGTCAAACGCGGAGGAGGTTTGGGGCAATTGGTAAATCCCTTCTTAGCACAATCAGCGTCCGTCCCTGTGTCCCCCTCGTAAACGTGGTTATCACTAGGCCGATGATGGATACTCGCTGACGTTTCCGGCCGTGAGCCCCGGTGCCTGCGCTTGAAAGCACGCTGTGGAATCACTCTCGGACTCTCCTTTAGGACCTCTGCAGAGTCTGCACCCAGTCCTAACGAACTGCGCGCGATATCAGCATGGCAACACCCCGTCCGTCCCCCCTGGCTCATCAGCGTTATCAGAACCACCTCCGGGCGCTTGAGTGGCTGCCCGTGACGCTCGGGCGCTTAACGCCCCCATATATACCCTCGCATCAGCGGCAATACTAGTACAGCTTTCTTTCCCCGCTCCCGCGATGGCTACTGCAGGCGACCAACGCTCACCTATGGCAATGGGTGAGCAGCACTCGCCCATCATCTTCTCCGACCGCCTTGTCGACCAGGATGAGCGGCTCGATGCGCTGTTCACGATGTGGGAGGAGGCGCAGGTTGTGTGCGCCGACCTTGCGGCGCGCCCTGAGGCAGACTTGCTCAGCTTCGCGCACGAGGCGGCGTACTTCTCCGTCGTGGATGTGAAGGAGGGATACTTGGATCTCAACGGCAGTATCGACGAGAACACGACGACCGCGACACCTGCGAACAAACAGGTGCCTCCTCCGACGCGGCCGCAACTCAAAACCATCGAGTCGCTGGCTAAGGGCAAGAAGGCGCTTAAGGCTAATGTGGCTACACCTCGTGCGACGTCGACCTCGTCTGCTAAGCCCGATGTGCTCTCGGTGGTGCAGGATCAGGATACCCAGGATATTCTTGACGAGCTTCTGGAGCTAGAGGGGAAGCGCATCGTACGTACACCCTATACCATCATGCTCCTGAGCAACACGACTGACAAGACACGCAGGATGATGGAGGCGGAATTGATGATGCGTCGAGGCCACCCGGTGCTGTGATGTTCCTCGATGGCTCTATCAACGTCGACCTCTCATCGACGGGCACATCGACCAGTGCTACGCCCAAGAAATCCTCTACCGCTGAACCTGAACTCGCCTCCGACGCCAGCACTTCCTCACCCACGGCCTCTACGCCCCCAAACAGTGTCAAAAAGCTCGCCAAGAAATTTCCCAAATCGTGTCTCGACCATCCTGAGGGTCGCTGCAACGCTGGCACCGACTGCGGGCTCCAGCATGACCTCTGGAAGTGCGAATGCGGACGTATCATGGGGCCTGGCGGTCAGACGGCCCATCGGTCAAGCCAGAAACACCTTGCGGGGGTGGCGAGGATCGAGGCAGCGGCGAAGAAGGAGGCAAAGGTGAAGAAGGAGGCAAAGGCAACCCAGACCAATACCAAGACCCCATCTGGAAAGGACGTATCAGAAAAAGACCCTTGCAAGAAGTCTACTGGCAAGGCGCGCAAAGCTGCTGATATCTCCAACCGACAGATGTTGGAATCGTGGGGTTGCTTGGACGAGTACGACTCGCCTCCACCTGCCCCAGAGTCGCGCGTCAAGTCCCCCGTGGGGCTGGTGTACCTCGTCGTCGACGCTGCCACGCAGACCGCGCCAGACATTCCTGTCACCCTGAACCTTGGGCTCTACCTGGCGCCCACCTTCCGCAACCAGGGCCTCGGGCAGCGCGTACTGATCAGCGTCCTAGCGCGCGCGTTCGAGGTCATGCACGCGCATCGGGTGCAGGTGCGCATTTTGGGGAATCGGGAGAGGCATGTAGCGCTGGCGTTGTTTACGAAGCTGTAAGTGGTCCATCGTTCATCATCCACTGTCCTCCATACTTTTTCTGAAAGCGCTCTGACCCCTTCCCGATAGTGGCTTCGCACACGAGGGTACGCGGCGCGCGTCGTTCTGGAGCCCGCTTGAGGCGCTGTGGCGCGACGAGACCACGATGGCCATTCTCGACACGGACTGGGTTATGAGGCCCATCAGGGCGCTGGCGCGTCGCGGGGCTCCGGCCGATGTCTGGGAGGCCTTGGTCGAGCGCCATGCTAGGTATGTGCAGTACCTTCCAACCGAAGAGAGGACACTCACGTTGTCTTCCAGAGAACGCGAAGAGCTCCTGGACTGGGAGGACAAGAGGCCAGATTACCTACGTCGGACGGCCAGTCTGGAGACGATACGCTTGCACAACGAAGCGGTCCCCTCGGAGTCGGGATACATGTCGAGCGAAAGGACGTCGCCGGCGTCGAGCAGAGGCGTGTCGCCCATGTCAACGAGAAGGTCGTCACCAATGTCCTCCAAAAGTTCGTCACCGGTGTCTTCGAGGAGGTCCTCGGTTTATGCGGCGTCAGAGGACAGCATGTCGAAGTCATCTTTGAGGAGCGGGTCAAGGGGGTCTGGGAGGGCTTCTCATGGTGGTAGTACGGACGATGGAGAATGGAGTGCGGTCGAGACGTCCTCCGTAAGCTCGTATGATATGTTGAGCGATTCGTAGGCTATGTGTTCTATAACCATTGTAGCGGAACACACGCATACTGATCATCTCTGGTACTCTACTACAGTACTCGGATGGTCACTACTTTGCATCCTTACGAGTCGAAAGGCGTCGAAACGGGTGGACAGGGGAATGACAGACCTTGATCTTCTCAGGCTTCGAGTGGCTGTGCATGTTGGGTCTTGTCCTTTGCGCTCATCTCGATTATAGCCGGATACTTGATTACGCAGAGTGAGGTCTGGGACGTCTACTCTGCTAAGCCAAGGGGCCCTCAGTGACTAAGTTTGACGGGTCACCACACCATCGACTGCACCCCACGCAGTACCAGAAGATACCCATACTTGGATTTCGAAGGCCCCTCCCGTGCACCACAGGTTCAATCTCCGCCATCTCTATTGTGGATCAGGCTTGCATATGTATGGCTTTCCATCCGTCCTTGCATCTCATTGCAATCAGCTGTGCTCATCGGCTTCAACGCGCAGCTTTCGAGCGCTAAGGGCACGTATAATTCTGTACATGCCTCGAACTTGAAGCAGCGTAGCGCCTGCCCAAACCAACGGTTGCTCTGATCATGACTTCGACCGCTATAACATTCTCCGAAGGTCTCGATGGGCAGGACGATCACCTCGATGACCTGCTGTCGCTGTGGGAGCAAGCGCAAGTTTCCTGCATGGAACCAGCCAGCTCCCCTCAAACGGACCTGATCAGCTTTGCGCAGGATGCTGCGTACTTCTCCGTCGTCGACATCAAGCATGGGGCTCCATCTAACGACGGTACCCCTTCCTCTGAGTCCGAGTCGGATGGCTTTACTAGCGGAAACCCTGGTCCTTCGCAACCGCCCAGAATGGAGCCTCTCTCCCCTCGACAAGCCGAAGAGACTCAGCGCCTTATTGAGGAGCTGTTCGACATCGTCAGAGATCGCCAGGTATGTCTTCGGCTCGTGAGACGCCTCAATGATACAATAATGATCTCACATGGAACTCAGAGCAGAGGATCTTCGCAGGCGCGGACACCATCGGAGCCTGAGGAGCTCCCAAAAGGGATCGCGGGCTTCGTGTACCTGGTCAGCGCTGGAGGAGATGAGCCTAGGCACATCCTTAACATCGGTCTGTATCTCGCGCCGCCATTTCGGAATTGAGGACTCGGTCAACGTATCTTGGTGGACGTCATCCCGCGAGCGTTCGAAGGTCTAAGTGCACACCGCGTTCAGGCGCATGTACTGGGTGGACTGGGCGAAACCGAGGTGCAGGCCGCTCTAGCATTATTTGGGAAACTGTGAGCAATGTCTCCTTGATTCCTCTGAATCTGTGTTCTCCTCTGATAGTCTTGTCCGATGCTGGAGTACTCTCCAAACCGACTCCTCAGCATGGTACTCATGGCAGCTCTTCAGAGGCTTCTCTAACGAAGGCACGCGCCGTATGGCATTCTGGATCGCGCTGCAGTCCCAGTGGCGAGATGTGACGACCATGGCCATGCTTGACACCGAGTGGGTTATTCGTCAAATATCACAGCGCGCGTCCTGGAGCACTCCGACGGGACTGTGGGGCGCGCTATATGAGAAGCATGCCAAGTGAGTTGGCCCGAACACCTTCTCTTTTAGCTCTTTCTTGTCGCTCTGCATCGTGTACTTACGCTCGCCACAGAGAACGGGAGGACCTTCAACGCTGGGTGCAGAGCTTCGGCACATACCGGCCTTCAATGCCTCGAGCATTGAGCGCCGAGACCGTGCGTAACATGATCAACGATGCTGTCTTATCCAGCGCGTCCGAGTCCGAGTCCGAGGTGTTCCGAGCGTTGGAGATATGCGTAGCCATGGGCCATGGCGCACCTCCATGCGCAGAGGAACAAGGAGTAGATTATGTCTACTCTTCGCAAGGTCATGTTGATGAGATCTGAGAAAGGAAGTCGCAACAAACAAAGACATGGTCAAATGGGGCAGCGTCATATGTGGCTGTGACATGACTTCGCTTGCGACGAGGCACAAACTGGCACAAAGACGCATCAACAGCGCGAGGTTGTTCCCAACCGTCACCATGATACCTTCTGTCAGAACTTGCTGCATCCTTTTCCAGAAGGGCTGGCAGGGCAAAAATCTGACCTTCCCTCCGCGCCCTGCTCGCTGTGCGATGCATCCCACAAACTGAGCCTCGTTACGTCCTACCGATCACCACCCCCCTAATTGGCAAGTCAAGAAGGATGAGGAAGGCATTATATTATTATTGAATGGGATGAATCGGAAGGGGGCGAGAAGACTCACAATTGTGTTCGGTGCGTCGCCCAGCGCCATGTCTGATCCTCATTGCTCACCCCTCTGAAAGATGCTGCATGCGCATATATCGACTGCCTCGAGTAGAACGCACCTGGAAGGATCCCATTTGTGCCCATATATTGCGACCAACGCGTTCGGACATGATGCGGGACGCGACGTGCAGAACGATCTGCATGACATGTGACCGTATTCATTGCTAGTGACTCGGTGATCGACATCCAGGGGAATCGGAATCCTCTTTCCACTGCCGACAACGATGGCGGACGACGGCAGACTCGCCAGGGTCGTCTCCCGACTCCAAAACCTCCCCGCGATCTCGCTCCCCACGGATTATCCCCGCCCATCGGGAAGCAACAAGGTCGTCGAGGCCGTACACCAAGCCGAGCTCTCAGAACAGACCGCTCTCGCGCTCCTCAAGCTCGCCCTTTTCAATGAGAACGAGCAGGAAGATGACGAGCTCGAGTCACCCACGAACCGCCCCTCCGCCTTCCACTTGGTCCTCACGGCCTTCACCGTCCTCCTCCATCGCTACACCGGCGACACCGACCTCGTGATCGGCTCGTCCTCCGCGTCCGCGCGCGAGCCCCTCGTCCTGCGCCTGTCTGCAGAGCCCGCCGATCCCTTCTGGGCCATCCTTCGCCGCGTGCAACAAGTCGAGGACGAGGCAGAGCGCGACGCGGTCCCCTTTGACTCGATCGTGCAGGCGCTCAACAAGAACGAAGCACTCCAGGGCCCGATCTTCCGCGTCCGCTTCTTCGACGGGACGGATGAGACGAAAGAGCACTTCCTCAGCGCCACTAGCGCCACCTCCGACCTCACCGTCTTCATCACCCGCGGCAGCGCGTCCTCGCACGCCTCCCTCGCCCCGCGCATATCCCTCCGCATCGTGTACAACTCGCTTCTGTTTACGCACGCGCGCATTGCATACATTGTCGAGCAGCTGTCGGTGCTGCTGCGCAAGGCGTCGACAAACCCCGTCTTGCCTGTTGGCTCTATCCCGCTCCTGACGCCCTCGCAGCGCGAGAAGCTGCCCAACCCGACCGCCGACCTCGACTGGTGTGGCTGGAAGGGCGCGATCACGGACGTCTTCACGCGCAACGCGAAGCAATGGCCGGATCGCCCATGCGTCATCCAAAGCGTACCCGCGCCCACTCTCTCCGACCCTCAGGAAAAGATCACGTTCTCCTACGGCGCGATCCGCCATGCCTCGAATGTTCTCGCGCATCACCTCCTGTCTGCTGGAGTACAGCGCGAAGAGGTCGTCATGGTCTACGCGCACCGTAGCGTCGATCTTGTCGTAGCGGTTATGGCGGTCTTGAAGGTCGGAGCCACTTTCTCAGTAATCGGTGAGACTAGCTGTATCGCAGCCACCCCGAAGTACTTATTTGAGCGCAGACCCCGCGTACCCTGCATCCCGGCAAATCATCTACCTTCGCGTCGCTCAGCCGCGCGCACTCGTCGTTCTCAAGGGTGCAGGCACTATCGGTCCCTCCGTGCGAGAGTTCCTGTCAACTGAGCTCCACCTTCGCGTCGAGGTTCCCGCTGTGCAAGTTCACCCTGACGGCCCGATCAATGGCGGTACGGGTCCTGACGGCCAGGATGTCTTGCATCCGCAGGTACACCTCGCCGACACCGATCCGAATGTCGTCCTCGGTCCCGACAGCGTTGGCACGCTTTCCTTCACCAGCGGCTCGACCGGTATCCCCAAGGGCGTCAAGGGTCGCCACTTCAGCTTGACACATTTCTTCCCATGGATGGGCGAGCGCTTTGGTCTTGACGAAACTTCGAAGTTCACTATGCTGAGCGGTATCGCACACGACCCCATCCAGCGTGACAGTACGTGCATCCCCTCTTCGCTTAGTGCCCTGCCTAACGCTCTGTAGTGTTCACCCCCCTCTTCTTCGGCGCCCAGCTGCACATCCCCACCGCGGACGACATTGGCATCCCCGGCCGCCTCGCCGAGTGGATGGCTGACAGCGAGGTGACTGTCACTCACCTCACGCCCGCCATGGGCCAGCTGCTCTCCGCCCAGGCCACACGCCAGATCCCCCACCTCCAGAACGCCTTCTTCGTCGGCGACGTGCTCACGAAGCGCGACTGCCTCCGCCTGCAAGCTTTGGCCGCGAACGTGCGCATCATCAACATGTACGGCACGACTGAGACGCAGCGCGCGGTGTCGTACTTTGCGATCCCGCCCGTTGCGCAGGACCCGACGTTCCTGGCGACGCAGAAAGACATCATGCCCGCGGGAAGTGGTATGATCGACGTGCAGCTGCTTGTTGTGAACCGCCACGACAAGAATGTGCCGTGCGCAATCGGCGAAGTGGGCGAGATCTACGTACGCTCTGGCGGGTTGGCGGAGGGATACCTGGACGCGGACGCCTCGGCCGAGAAGTTCGTGAACAACTGGTTCGCCGCCAACGCGCAGCCGCCCAAGGACACCATCCGACACCCGAAGGACGGTCTCCCAGGCCCCGAGTCGCGCTACTGGAAGGGCGTGCGCGACCGGATGTACCGCTCGGGCGACCTGGGGCGCTACATGCCCGACGGCATCGTCGAGTGCACGGGTCGCGCGGACGACCAGGTCAAGATCCGCGGCTTCCGCATCGAGCTCGGGGAGATCGACACGCATCTGAGCCAGCACCCGCTCGTGCGGGAGAATGTGACGCTGGTGAGGCGCGACAAGGACGAGGAGAAGATCCTTGTGAGCTACTTCGTGCCGCTCGACGGGCCGGGGCTGGAGGAGTACGCGAGCGATGTGCCGGAGGAGGGTGATGGGAAGGGGGTGGCGGAGGGGATGAGGAGGTACAGGCGGCTCATCAAGGATATTCGGGAGCATCTCAAGAAGAAGCTGCCGAGCTACAGCATTCCGACTCGTGAGTGCATTCGTTTTTCCCTGGGTTCATATACTGACTTTGCATTTGCTAGTGTTCGTCCCGCTCAAACGCATGCCCCTCAACCCCAACGGCAAGATCGACAAGCCCGCGCTTCCCTTCCCCGACACTGCACAGGCCGCTGCCGCCCCTGTACGCAAGGGCAACAGCACCGAGGAGACGCTCCAGTCCATCTTCGCCAACATCCTCCCCAACGCACCCCAGCCCGTCCCCATCGACGAGAACTTCTTCGACCTTGGCGGGCATTCAATTCTGGCTACGCGCTTGGTCTTCGAGATCCGCAAGGCTTTCGCCGTCGACGCACCGCTCGGTCTGATATTCGAGCAGCCCACTATTGAGGGACTTGTCGGTGCCATTGAGGCCCTCCGCAACTCGGACCTCGGCCTCGACTACAAGAAGGGTGACGCGCCCGCTGCCGCTCCAGCGAAGAAGGGTTCCCCGGCAGTCGAGTACGGGAAGGACCTCGACGCGCTGCTGCCGAATCTCAGGGAATCATATGCGGCGCCGGCGGCGGACTTTGCGCAAAAGAAGGTCGCGGTGTTCCTGACGGGTGCAACTGGCTTCCTTGGCGCGTTCGTCCTGAAGGATCTGCTGGATCGTCCGGATCGAGTAGCGAAGGTTATTTGCCTGGTCCGCGCCGGCGACGCTGCAAAGGGGCTCGCCCGCCTGCGCGAGGGCTCCATCGACCGCGGCGTCTGGGACGACAAGTGGGCGGAGAGCGGTCGTCTGGAGATTGTCACCGGCGACCTCGCCCTCGAGAAGTTTGGGCTGGACGACGCCACCTGGACCCGCATCGCTGACGAGGCAGACGTGGTGCTCCACAACGGCGCGCTGGTGCATTGGGTCTACCCCTACGACAAGCTGCGCGCGCCGAACGTGCTCTCGACGCTCGCTGTGATTGAGCTCGCAGCGACGGGGAGGCCAAAGCACGTTGCGTTTGTGTCCTCGACGTCTGCCATTGATGCGGCGCACTATGTCGAACTGTCTGAAGCGCTGGTGAACAACAATCGCTCGGAGTATCGTGGTGTGCCGGAGGCGGATGACTTGGAGGGCGCTCGCAACACTCTGAAGACCGGGTATGGCCAAAGCAAGTGGGTGTCGGAAAAGCTGCTATTTGAGGCGGGCAAGCGCGGGTTGCGCGTACACATCGTGCGGCCTGGATATGTCGTTGGTGATTCTAGGACAGCAGGTATGAGAGTCTGAGTTAACGTTCGGTTCACTTGCTCATCTCTTCCAGTCACGAACACCGACGACTTCCTCTGGCGCATGGTCAAGGGCTGCATCCAGCTCGGGCATACACCTGACATGAACAACACCGTCAACATGGTCCCAGTCGACCACGTCGCACGCTGCACCGCCCTCGCCGCCCTCACCCAACCCTCTAACGCACCCCTCTCCGTCCTCCACATCACCGCCACCCCACCACCCACCTACAACGATTTCCTCGGCGCGCTCTCCGCTTACGGCTTCGCCGTCTCTCCCGTCGAATACGTGCTCTGGCGCCGCGAGCTCGAACAGCACGTCATGTCTGGCGCCGCCGACAACGCGCTCTTCCCGCTGTTGCACTTCGTCCTCGACGACTTGCCGACAAGTACCAAGAGCCCCGAGCTGGACGACCGGAATACGGTGGCTTTACTCGCCGCGCACGGGGAGAAGACGAGCTCGACGGTGGACGAGGAGTTGACGGGGATGTACCTGGCGTGGTTGATCCGCGCGGGCTTTATCCCGCCACCGCCTGAGGGTGAGGCGGCCAAAAAGCTGCCCGAGCTGAAGATAGAAGGCACGGTAAGGGCAGCAGGCCGTACGGGCCTGTAACAATATAATTGCAGCATCATCATGTACTTATTGTGCGTATGTAACACTTGTACAACAATAGCCTTGCGGACCAGTACATATGTGCGTGTGGATATCGAGAGAAGAGCATGTACGCGAGAAGTAAATGGCTAGCCGGTGCTATAACACACTTTGACACCGCTAACTCGAATCTCTCAGATCCAAGGTAACACCCGTTCATTGATCTGCTGTTTCGGCATTCGACGGGGTTGGCGTTGCGGCTCTGCTGCCCCCTGCACTCGTCGATCCTGCAGTCGATGCTTCAGATTCCGAGGCAGACCACTCTGTACACACAAGACTAATATTGCAATGAGCCGCTCTATCACTGCCTAGCGGAAGCGTACTCGAACTGGCGACCTGTCAGCTTCCAGACTTTACGCCTGGATCAGACCTTGTCGCCATATGACCACCGCCCTGTCTTTCCCGCAAGACCGCCCATCAACTCCAGGGACGAGCGTCAAGGTGAAGCAGCACTTGACCTGGCTCCGTTGTTAGCGGTTGTGATTGCCTTCCCACTGGACAGCGACAGCCATGCAGTCCGCGACATCTGAGGTATACCTAGCCCAGTATGTATGCGTCCTTCAATCGGTCTTCGTACTGCCCCGAGGTCTAGGCGGGACCCCCTGCAGTTTGATTCTGTAAAGCAGGAAAGCTGGAATTAATGCAGTATGCGCTTCATAATTTTCTCAAACTCAGCTATGGTCAGCCATCTCACCGAGGTATATATACTGCTCACGTTGTTGTAGTCTTCTCAGTTACTTCAACGACTTTCCTCCACAGCCAGCTCATCTTCCTCACCTCGTAATCTCACCATGTTGTACAAGCTCGCTGTCCTTGCTCTTACCGCATTCACCCTCCTCGCCGGTCAGGCGTCGGGCGCTGCGCAGGTCGCCGACAATGCGGGTGAGCTCCTGAATTTCTCTTGACAACCCTCGGCTAGAGAGCTTCTTGCCTTCGCTTCACGACCCTCGTCCGCATCTGCTACAAGCCATGTCACGGTCATCTAACTGCGGTCGGTCAACTCACCATCCCACCCCTCAGTCGACGCCTGCAACGGCCACAACCACTACGGCGAGGGCCACAGTTGCGCTTTCAAGACGGGTGCTGGGACTGCGAATGGCCGTGAGTGGACTCGCTGAGTCAAGAGGCGAAGGAGGGACTTACTATAGTGACAGACTGCCGCTGGAACGCTTGCAGCAATCTCGTCTGCGTTGCTTGAGGATAGAAAGACGGAGTGAGGGGAACGGCAGTCCAAAAAACGCCTGTAGGATAACAGAGATGGTCAATCTAAAGAAGGATGAGATATCTAGTGCCAGCTTCGACATTACTCCAGGTTGCAGCCTGAATGGGAAGCCGTCACTACGAGCCCTGAGGCCTGAGGCGCTCTGCCTGAGTGCATGACTGGAGAAGGCGGGATCTCTTGGGATAACTTTACATCCTGCGCATATCGCAACGCTTACCACAGTCCTTGGTGAGCAACCATGAATGGGGAATATAGGATATGCATTAGGGTAAACAAGAACCTCAGAAATGTCCATGCATTATACGTACAAACACCTACACAGCGGCACCAGCCGCCGCGCGCACTTCGGCCACCCGTCGATGGCCTGGACGACACTCGTATATAGCCTCGACGGTGCCCACGAATACCATCGGCGGAGCCCGTCAGTTACCTCGACGGGCTGATCCTCGGCGAGTGCGAGTGGCTGCTGCCTCGCGGCGACGCCACCCTACGGCCCACATCGCTCGCGCTCCGTAGGTGCGTATGCTCATCCGCATTCTCATCCTCCGACTCGCTCTCCTCCCTAAGATCCGCGAGCCCAACATTTTCCCTTGCCCCCCTCGTATCATACGCATCAAACAACGTCTGGCGGCCGAACGACCCCCCACGCCCATGGCCCCCACTCCGCTGGCGGCGCATCCCGCCCGCGCTGCCCGGGGGCGCCTCCAGATCCCACCCGTCCATCGACATGCGGCCCTGCAGGCTGAGGCGCGGCGCCCACACGCCGCCCTCCGCGTGCGGCGTCTCGTCGAGCGGGAACTCGGTGGGCAGGTCGCGCGAGTAGTTGAGCAGGTGCACGCCGAGGAAGGTGATGATGAAGCCGCAGAGGAGGGAGATGGTGCTGCCCGCGCTCGCGGTGTTGAAGCCTTGAAAGAGGATGAGGGAGGCGACGAGGGTCATGGTGGTGAAGCCGACGAAGTACATCGGGTTTACGCTAGGGAGGTGGAGTCAGCGAGGTGTTCGCACGGAAGGATGAGAGAGGGTGGGAAGTATGGGGGGTTAGGAAGGAGAGGAGGTAAGGAATGCTTACACATTGGTGTTGAAGGTGTCGAGGGCCTTGTTGAAGTAGTTCATCTGCACCATGATGCAGCCGGCGACGACAGCGCCAAAGACGTATGTGCTGGGGTAGACGAACTGGTTGCTCCCGGCGAACGTGAGCTTAACGGCGATGCCGAAACCCTTGATCGCCATAATGGAGACGCTACCAACGAGGGAGCAGATGGAGATGTAGACGAGGGGGTTCGAGCGTCCGTGGCGAGGTGCAACGACGTAGATCATCACGAGGGTCCAGACCGTAACCGTGAAGCAGTACAGCATGAATCCTAGAGGGAGATGAGTATGAGCGAGAGGTATAGGAAGTCGTACGCACCTGGTTGTACAGCATATTTCAGGATGTCCTCGACACTGTCTACCGGTGTTTCCTCTGGTGCGTTGAGAATGATGATGAGCGTGCCAACTAGGCAGAGCGTGCACGCTAAGCGTCCCAGGTGCCCCAGCTTCTCATTGAGCAAAAACGAGGCGAGTATAGCACTGTTCAAAGTCAGCAATCGCCCCGCCGCCGTCAACGCATGACGCACCCAATAAGTACCGACAGGCAACCTATCGGCGTGACCATGATTGGCGGCGCGAACGTATATGCCGCGAAGTTTGCAACTGCGATATGCACATGAGCTATGTCCTGCTTCCCTGAGCACAATCCTCACTTTCTCCCAGTACCACTGCGGCATGATGAGTCCCCTGTCGTACGACGAAGTGGCGCGGCACGTACTAGTCAACATCCCCGCCCACCAGATCACATTCCGCAAATACGACAAGTTCTCCGAGGCCGACGAGCCATGAACGTTGCGTTCCCCTGCATCGTTGAGGCCCTATGCATACATCCCTTCAGCATACCTCCTCACGCGTAGCGCACACCTCACGCACCTTTTTCGTTATGATAAAGCTCGTGCCAATGGCGATGGATCCGGAGACCGCAAGCGCCAGGCCGATGTACTTGTCTTCGACCATGGTGGTGTTCAAAGGAGTGCGAGGGGAGGTGTGCAGGCCTCGAGGGCCGTGCTAAGGTACCAAGTGCGACTGACTGCGCGGGAGGAGGCAAGCCACGTTGATCTTGTTTGTGAAGCCAAACAACAGTCCTAATCAGGAAGGTTTTGTTCTCGGTGCCTGGGCTCGAATACTCTGCAGAATCGCTGTTGGTCTCCAAGAAAAGAGTCTCAATTACATTTTGACCATCTACAGCAGCGTCCGTGTGGAAGTCGTAGCTATCCGCCTAACGCGGGTACGGTAATTGGTGCGAGTATGTGAGGGAGTAAAGTACAAGGGAACAGATAGTGCGAGGAAAGCGACGGAATAATGATAAACGTTCCTGGGTTATGCGATTAGGGAGTTGGGAGGATTGAAGACAAGAAATGGGGAGACGAAGAGTACAAGAAAGCGCCGAGTCAGAAGAACGCCCAAGAAATGAAGCTAGAGCATTTTGCGCGGAGCTGAAGATGTCGCAGCAGTGAGCGTCTCCTTGAGAGAGCTCTTAACAGGAATCGTCGGTATGAGGATTGACAGAAGGGCGCGTTGCGCCTTGTATGACCACGGCGTGTTGCGGTTTAGGACGCAAACACGGCGATCCTCCTTCGCGCTTGCGGTATGTGACCCAACCCCCGATGGTCAAGGTAGCTCGAACGTCCCTGAGTCACTGTGAACCGCGCTCCGGGCGGCAGACAGCGCACCTCGCCCTCAGAGAATCAAGATATTCTGCGGCGCCGGCGGCGTGATCGGAGGTCCAACGCGCACAGTGATAGTCAGGATCCCATTTGCCAGTCTCGCAACGATATCCTCGCCCTGCAGCAGTCGCGTCACCCAATACCGAGCCCACAAAGTACGCGCGACGCACCTTGACCTCGTTCCCCACTGGCAGCACCTGCCTAAACCGCCCGTACACCAGGCGAGAGCAGATTCGCGTCTGCTTGCCCTCCGACGTGGGGTCTTGTCGTTGACCTTGAATGACGATCTCTTGCGCGCGGCTGTGGGCGTTCTTCGCGAGGGTGATGCTGAGGTCGGACCGTCGGACGCCGGGCACTTCGAGGTGGGCGCTGTACTCCCCAGCACCTTCATCGTAGTACTCTTCGGTGCGCAGTCCGAGGGGACGTGAACGATATGGAGCGCGCGAGGCTCGGTCCCCGCCTTGAGCGAGGGGAGGAAAGTGCGCGCTCGGGAGTGTGATGGGCGACGTTGCTTGCACACTGTGTAGAAGGCGGTGACCAGTCAACGACGCGGTTCAATGAAGAATAATTCAGCGACGCACCTCTGTTGTGCCTGCTGCACAACTCCCGACGCCGCGAGGTGTCCCGCGATCCCTGTGATGGGCGACGTCCCCGACGAGGAGCTCGACGATGGATGACGAGACTGCATCTGCATGGGCCCCGCCTGCCCGAATCTTACATGCTGCTGTGAGGGTACAGTAGGTGTCTGGCGGGGCGCGACGCTCGACGGACGCTGGTAGGGATGCAGCCTCCGCGACGCATGCGAGGTCCGCTGCATGCCCGGGGTGGAACTCAGGGATGGAGGGGGAGGGAGATTGGGGATGGGGGGAAGGGATGCAGTGTACACACGAGATTGGTCACTGCGCGGCTCAGCTGGCCTGCCAGGCTCTGCCTCATTGCTCGGGCCTGACGAGAGGGTGATGGGGGGAATGGGGGGAAGGTTGAAGGACGCGAAGTCCGGCAGCCCGCTCTGGCTCAGGGGATCATCGAAAGAGGTATGGTATATGGAGTGGGGGGATAGGTCTGGATGCTGTGTCTCTTGTTGCGCTTCTTGCTGTTGCTGTTGCGGCTGTGAATGTGGTTGTTGTTGCTGCTGTTGCTGTTGCTGATGTTGCGGCGATTGTGCTTGCTGCAGGCTCTCCCAAGTGGATGTCGCACCCTCGTGAGGCGTGGGCGGATTCGATTGACTGCCTGCATATTGTCCTGGAAAGGGCGGGGCGTACGACATGGCGGTTCGGGTGCAAAACGCGCAGTTTTTACTCCCGAGTCAATATATACTTCCGGAGCCGGAGGCAATCACTGAGTCAGGCGCGCCTCGTGGCGGTGGTGGAAGTAATCCAGATATGGTAATTGAGGCGCTGATCCGCCGCCTGATGCGGATTTCAAGCACAGCCACCCCGACGCGACGCGACCTGACGCGTCGTCGTGGCTTATCTGTGAGTCACGGCACAAGAAGCCCATGGCCAAGTCAGCGCAGGAAGTACGAGAGTCATGACTGGGGGGGAGGTGTTGTTCGCATTACAGGACGATTGGTGCGCAACTGCCTCGAGTCTAATCCTTCTTTCCTGCTTT
This sequence comes from Schizophyllum commune H4-8, assembly GCF_000143185.2. Classification (NCBI taxonomy): domain Eukaryota; kingdom Fungi; phylum Basidiomycota; class Agaricomycetes; order Agaricales; family Schizophyllaceae; genus Schizophyllum; species Schizophyllum commune. Next base: position 1,417,423 of record NW_026089547.1, on the reverse strand, counting down.
GCCGGTCTTCTTCGTCCTCCCCAGCCGGAACGCCATGTCTACTGCCATGACAAGGGGTATCAAGAAGTATGGCGCGTAGCTGGACAGGAGGATGAGTCGCTCTTGAGAAGTGACCGAGGGCACGTTGTTCGCTTGCGTCCACTCGTCGGTATTCGGGGTGGTGTAAAGGTATACGAGACACGGCAGCGTTGTCGTTGCGGTAGACGCGCCATAGATGAGAAGGATCGGATATATTGAGCGGATACCTTCGAAGGGCGCGTCAATGGGCCATGAAAGGGACAGAGAGGAGGACACGCACTTTTAATCAGGCAGTACGCGCCGATGAAGAAGACGGGTAGCTGAAAGACACTGTATGCGCCTGATCAGTGAAGGTAAATGAATTTGGAGAGTTACGCACGCCTCGAGGCTCATGAAGGTCTTCAGCCAGAGCATCTCGTCCGCGGCCTTCTCCCCATAGAACCCCGCGGCACGGCCCACAAGCGGGTCATGCAATGTGTCAAAGTAGGTCCTCAAAAGACCACTCATGAAAGCCGGGACATGCTCCTTGGGGTATATTGACTGAAGATCGAGCAGAAGGGTAGGAGGGATGTGCGTCTGAAGCGATCGTCAGAAGACGGCGTTGCAGGGAGGTAAGCTATCTGACGATGAAGTAGATCACGTAGATGAGATCCCAGCGACGAGAGGTGAGAGGGGCGACCATCTTTAGGCGACTTGGCGGGCGCAGGAACGGTTGAGGGGGAGAAGGCCTGGCGCCGACGCTGCAGTCGCCGGCGGCAGGCACTTCGGCCCGACTTGCCGCTCCATTGAAGCAATCTCACTTCATCGTCTCTCAGTGAAGGCCTTATCCCAATTGAAAAACTCTACATGGCTACAGTCGTTGAGCTTGTACTTGTACACCCTTGCATCAGGAGATACATCCAAACCCTGACCCTCAATCCAAGGACACATCGACAAACACCGGGCGATGGTCGCTCATATACAGGCCATCGTCCGTCAGCGAGGGATCGACGTGATACGCGGTAGAGGTCCTGCAATGCACCCTGATCAGCGCTACGTTCACTTTTCTGTGTACATCTGACTTACCATCCCCCATTCGACCCTCCGAACAAGAAGTCAATCCTGCCCCAGTCTGAAGCGTTATTCGGCGGCGTAAACCCGGTGAAGGTCGCAAAGTTGCTCGACACGCTCCGTCGTGGGGTCTGCCCGCGCAAGTCGAGGAGCGTGAAGTCTGGAAGCTGATCATCCGTGACGGCGTACTTGTCCGCAAAGGTCTGGTTGATGGCGACTGGCTCAAGTACGCCGGTGGAGATATTGTATGCGCCGCTGTCGCCGCCCGTGGGAGGGCTGTGAGTTGGGGTCAGTGAATCAGGTCCTAATTTACGAGATGGGGATGATTACTCGCCTGTTGAAATCGCCCATAACCAGGACGGGACCGCCCGCGTTGACCGCCTCATATCGCGCACGGTAGAGGACGAGGGACGCTGCCAGACGCCGCTGGTCATCCGACTGGTCGTCCATGTGGGTGTTGAAGACGGTGAGCGTCGGTCCAGTGGCAGGTTGGAAGTGCGCGACGGTGCAGATGCGGTAGGAGCCTGCGCCCTCGTACTTAGAGGGCTCGAAGGGAGTGCTGCTGAAAGTTCGTCAGATATCGAGATGAATTTTCTTTCAATCAGGAAGACTTACGAAGTCCAGAAGTAGTCCCAGTCGAGGAGCTGTAGGGTCGAGCTGCCAGAGTAAAGTCAGCCCTGAAATACATTAGAGCGGACGAAGATGGCCCACGTACTTCTTCCAGAAGATAGGGCTATACTCACCAGCCTCTACCCCATCGTCGCGCCCTACACCAACCTGCGAGCAATCAAGTTAGAGGCAGAGTGAGCCAATGTCAAGAAAAGGATACCTACCCATGACCAGTCCGAGCCGAGGAGCTCTTGTAGGTCATTCACCTGCCGCACAAGAGCCTCTTGAAATCCTATGACGCGATTGCGAATTAGGTGCACCGCACGAGAAGAGAGAACGAGTTCACCTATCACCTCGACCCCCTTGTTCAGCAGAAGCTCAGCAACTCGCACTCGGCGGGTGCTCCAGGGCCTCTCGCTCGTATTCTGCAAGTAGGTAGGTTCCTGAAGCGGGTCACCGAGCGCGGCGAGGGAGTCCGCGACGGTGATATTGTCGGGCTGCGAGTCGTACCGCAGATTCCAGCTGCCCACGCGCATGGCTGAGGCCGGTGAGTAGGTCGAGGGTGAGAGGGTAAGGACACTGAGCAGCAGTGAGCCGAGCAACTTCGCGCACGGGGACCGCATGACTGCGTCGGCGCCTGTTGGGCGGACCTCGACGCACGCTTCTTATATACGCGCGAAGATCAGGATGGGAATCGGGGCGATAGGATGCCGCACGCGCACGTGTGGTCGTGGGAGGTGGGCATATCAACGTGCTTTGGTGGGCATGGGACGCGCGGACCGAGGTCAAGTTGCGGTCAGAAAGGAGCGCTCGTCTTTGCGGCGACGTGTAAGATGGAAGAGCGGCGCCGCCGACTCGCCGCAGGCGGGCATAACCAGATGGAAGACGAGCGTTCTCAAGAAATAGGTGTATGCCAGTTTACCTCTGCATTCGTGTGGATTCTCAGATCTTCCGAGATGTGTGATGATGGACAAGTTGAACCAGAGAACGTGCGTGACTGCACGGCCGGCGGGAGATAGGCCGGCATATGCCGTACAGTTAAGTCCGAACGCGGTTGTCGACTAGACTTGTTCTCGTCGGCGATGGCCAAATTTTCCCGGTGAACACCTGGAAAACTCGACAAGATAAAGCACTCTGAAGCTCCTTACCGGAGGGCCAGTGACTTGATAGTAGGTGAGCCTGCATCTTCGTCAATTTCCTTTAGGCCATTCTAAGAGTCCACGGACGATCACAGTATCCTCGAATATGCTGCCTTTGGAACTGCTCGAATCCTGCCTTGACCATCTTGTAGATGACAAGCGCAGTCTAGCGATATGCGCTCGCGCCCATAGCTCGCTCTTGGAAATGGCTCAACGTCGTCTCTTCGCTGAATTGCCCGTTCACTTCACCTATACCGATCCCCTTGCCACACAAATCCCGGGCATGATCTCTGACGCACTCAAACTATCCCCTCATCTCGGGGCGTACGTGCAGCGGTGTGCGATAACGTGCGATGACGACTGGGCGCATCTCTGCGCCGAGCTCATCGCCGACGTCCTACCCGAGATTCTCGAGCACCTTCCTTCCCTGCGATCTCTGAGCGGCTACAACGTATTCTTGAAGCAAACAGAATATACTGCCCTCTACCCTGCCCTTGAACATGTACTGCGTCTGCCCACGTTGACGCATCTCCATCTGGACACCACTTGCAACTTCCCCTTCTACCTCATGCGTGGCCAATCTCTGCAACATCTCACTGTCATCGATTCAGGCCAAAGCCAGGACACGCTTGAGCCTCGGGAAGCTGCCTCTGCCGTTTCATCCCCAATCAAGTTGCGTACGCTTAAACTGGGCACTACACGACTTGGTCTGGCCCAAGACCGTGCGGTGGCTTGGATTCAGAGTGGAGCTTTCGACTTCGGCGGCCTTCAGGCACTCCAGCTCGATATGGGGTGGATGGATGAATCGAGCGCGGTATTGAATATCCTGCGTCCTGCATCTAAAACCCTGGAGCTCCTGGTATTACTTCCTGACTGTAAATCAACTCCTTCGTCCTTTCTACAAACCACTAAATACATTGCAGATCATCAAAGGTTTGGCGAAACCTTGGAGATCTTCCGCATGTTGGCCCAACTCCCTTTCAAGATGCGGCGTCTGCGTGCGCTCGTCATCTACGCAGTCAGGGAGGGCCATCGTCGCGTCGCCCTGAGGGGTCCCCCTTTTGGTGATCTTGACGACGCACTTGCGAGGAAGGACGCATATCCAAATCTACGAGACGTGGTTATAATCACGTACCCGTATACCGAAACACGCGGGAGAAAGACCAATCTGGAAGGGGAGTCGTGGTGGGCCTTTTCTAACGCGCACCGGCTTCTGCCGAAAGATAGCAATGAGGACACGCTGTGGAGGGCGGTATTTCCGAAGTGTGCAGAGGCTGGACTGCTGCACGATTTTCCGTCTGAAGAGTTTACTTTCTGAAGTGTACTGTAAAATGTATTGCAGACTACCTTCGGCCTGCACATGGTCCTCAATTATAACAACCACTTTCTCGCAGCTGGCCTGTCTCCTGATTTTTTTTGCTCATTGTCAGCTTTAGCACTGAGCAACTTGAGGAAGCGGTTCAAGTTGGAAGTACTCAAGTGATCATGTGACCTGTCTGGCGTGTCGCCAGGACCGTGACATCTCGGCTTCTCCCGACCCATCGCTCTCGACGTCGTCCGCGATGGCGGAGGCAACATTTAAGGACATCCCCGAGCTCTTCGAGGTGCGTGTCGCGTCAAAGGCGTGACTCAAAGCTCATCCTGTTCAGGTCGAGCTCGGCGAATGCCTGGCCGCTCGCACAGAGAGTCTATGTACGTGGACAATTGACGCGGACGGACGCCAAATCTGACGCGTCCATAGCGACATTTCGAGAGCTGGGTCCCCCTGACCTATGCCATGTTGTCAAAAGCACGGGGAAGAGCGCGACGAAGGAGGTGCGTGTCGATATGCACGAGAAGCGCCAGGAATTCATCCCCTCGCACAGCTCGGCTCCTACCACTATGTTTCTGGCGTCGACGCCTCCTCTTCTGCGTCTCTCGCCGCATACATCAACTCCCTGACCTATGCGATCGAAGACAATTCCGCCTGGTTCTCGAAAGCCCCCCAGTGGAAGGTCCGGAATGGATGCTATTGGTATGCATACAATGCGTTTAGACGCGAGCAATACTGACGCCATTGCAGTTGCTTCAACGCGTTCTCGCGCGTTGACATCCGTGTTGACGTGAAGATCCCTGGAGGTGTCAACGCATATGTTATAGATCTGAGGGGGGAGCGGTGCGTTGTCTATGGCTCCCACTAGCTCAGATGCTAATATCCTCGCAGCCATGAAGCGACGCCCGAGATATGGCTAGAAACATACGTGTCGGCTCTTCTGCGATCCATCCTTTACTCCGACGACCCCACCTACCAGCTCGACGCCTATCGCAAACTCGACCCCATTACTACCCCGGAGAGCGAGTTGCGATTCCTGCAGGCGGCAGAGCAGTTGTTCCTGCACGGTATGCTTTCCTTCCTATGCTCGGTAACTTTCGCTCACGATCTCGTCAGGCTGGCAAGTGGGCTCCGACCCCGAAATCCAGGTCGCTACCGTCGTCTCTAACCACCTGACGGCGGGTATCATGAAGTACTTCGGTGACAGCGCACGCTACCAACCGGCTGCGAACCTCTTCGAAAAGCTCTCAATTCGTGAACCTGAAGTCGCGTCCCTCTTGGCGAGGAGCTACGTGGGCATGAGTGCGTAGCGCGTCACCGCAGCATCCGCCTTTGCTAATTTTATCGCAGACGAGGAGGTCAAGGCGGTACAAATCATGGCGCACGCAATGAAGCAAAACCCCCAGTCATACACCCTCCTTCATGCGCAATGCGACTTCCTCCGGTCCAAGGGCAAATTTGAGTGGGCACTCAAGCTCGCACGCCAGGCGGTTAACTGCGCGCCCAGCGAATTCGTCACCTGGGAGAAGCTCACGGAGTTGTACATGGATCTGGGTGAATACGAGTCCGCGCTTCTCACGCTGAACTCCTGCCCCATGTTCACGTATAACGGTCGCGACGCGCATCGCAACTTGACTCCGGCCAAGGTCCACCTCCCATTCCACCGCTTGATCGGCGACATCCTCCCTGAGCGGGCGACAACAGAAGAAGACGAGGTCAGTTGAGATCTACTCGTCTAGGCAGACCATCAGCCAATACAATTCTTTAGGCCGACCCTGCACTCATGCGACTTCCTGCCCCTGGCCTGCGTGGGACGTGGGCTCGCGCCTACGCCCTCCTGACGCGTTTGGTCTCGCAGATTGGCTGGGATGAGCTCCTCAAGACGCGAAGCACCGTCTTCGTCATGGAGGAGGAATACCGCATGCAGAAGGCGCAGTCTGACATCAAGCGCGTCGTCAACGAGCCCGAAGAGCAACCCCACCCAACCGTCGTCATCCACGAGGACGGTACCGCTGAGCGCAGGGATGTCGACGATGATGCGTCAACTCGTGGCATGGTGTCGCCGTCAACGGACAAGCATGATGACGACGCAGCGACGAACGGCGGAGACGAAGAAACACTTACGGATACGAAGGTCAATGGCAATGACTCTACCGATGCAGCCGACGTTCCTGCCATCCGAATATCATCGACTTCGCCTGAGCCCACCGCCGACTCCGCCAAAGAACCTGCCACAAACGGCGACGCTAAAGCTGACGAGATCGAGAAGCCGGCGTTCTCTGCTGTTGGCCAAGCCGATGAGATGGCGAAGCAGAAGGCAGTTGCAAGCGAGCCTGCTCAAGAGGGCTTCTCCTTCAGCAACAAGCGCCTTTGCGAGCGTTGGCTCGACAACCTGTTCATGGTCCTCTACGAGGTGGGAATGCACTGTCTAGACATGCCCAGCATCGGCTAACGTATGACAGGACTTGCGAGTATGGACGATCTTCCGCGCCGAAATTGCGCACTTCAAGACGCAGCGAGTTGCGTACCGCAAGACGGGGCACGAGTGGGAGATCCTTGGCGACCTGGGGCTACGTCTGCACCACAAGGAGGAGGCGAAGGAGGCTTACCAGCGCTGTCTCGACACACCCCGCTACTCGCAAAAGCCATGGCTCAAGCTCATGGAGATGTACGCGGATGAGGGTGATATCCAGCGCACCATCCAGACGGCCATCCGGGTCGCCGCGTACCAGTATGCGGACTACACGGAGATGACAGTGCGTGGTTGCTGTGATGTTTGCGACTGGTATGCTAACAACGTCTCTACAGTACCCGACCGTCATCGCGCGCGCTTTCTTCAAGCTCGGGACAATACACGGGCACCAGAAAATCACGTTCACGCTCTTAAGCATGGGCTTGCCGGAGTCGATTATGAAGATCATGGACAGTTACTTGCAGTATGGGAGGGTGTTCAAAGTGGAAGGGTACGACTTCTGATATCCCAGTAATCGCGGTGTTCATTCCTGTTCTTGCTACTTTGCGTACATTACGGCGTTGTTTTCAACATATTGTTCATTGGCATGTGTGGTGCGAACCGTTGCGGTCTTGGGAGTCGATGTGGTCTTGGCTTCGAGCATTCGACTTTTCTTGGACGTGCTCGAGCAACGTTCGAGAGTTGGGCGCGATGCGGAAGGTTCGAGTATACGCCACCCTGTGACCTTACATAAATGAGCTGCCTGATCGCCGGATCGGACAGAACTGGACTCACCTTGACCGATGCCAGCACTTGTTGTCCCCGACTCTCAGCCAACGATGTCGACGCCCAGCTCGCCGCCGCGGCGCCGTCTCTCGTCAGCGACCGAAGACCAGCGCAGCAAGGAGGAGCTAATCAATGCGTACGAGGCGGAGGAAGAGCGCATCATCAATACGCTGTCGCGCAAGCTTGAGAGGGTGCGTTGCATCCTGATTTTGCGGCATATATGCGCTGACGGATCTTCAGCTGCGCGAGGAGAAGATTGACCTGGAGAATGCGCTCGAGGCGGAATCCGAATCGCATGTGAACAAGCTCATGCGCGAGCTGACAGCGCTGCGTCTCGCGCAGCAGCAAGCGACGAACGGGTCCGCGCCACTGCCTGCAAACAATGCTTTGGGCACACAGTCCTTCATGTCTGGGCAGGGTCCGAGCGCGGATGCCATGCTCGAAGCCATGCGCCGCGAGAACGAGCAGCTGCGCCACCGCCTCGCCGACGTTGAGCGCGACTTTGTGCGCATCTCGCGCCTGAACGAGATCTATAGGGAGGAGCTCATCGAGCACAGGAATAGGGTAAGTTATGCATCTCGTGCGCCCAAGCGTTATCTAATCGCACCTCGGCTAGCTGGGCATCCCTGTGGATAACCTCATTGGACTTGCTTCGTCTGACCCCTACTCGCAACCGCTCCATCGTCGGAAATCCAGCGTATCCTCGCCTTCTGCGCCCGCACCAGGCGCAAACCCGCAGCATTCCGCGCGCACAGTACCCATACCGCGTCCGCCATCGCAGATCCATCGCCCGGCGAACGTGCCCTCGGAAAGCTCTACCCCGCTCTCGTACTCCCCTTCCTCTCCTGATTCCCCGTATACCTTTTCACCTCTGCACACCAATCCCGCAAGCTTCATGAGCAACACAACAAACATGACGAGCCCGCCGTCCTTCACGGTGCCGCATAATTGGGGTGCAACGCCCGGGACAGCGACAGCCAGTTCGAGTCTCACATACCCCTCTGTGCCGCCACCCTCCCTCTCGAGCTCCTTCGGATCTCCGACAGCATCCTATCTGCCCTCTCGCGAGCGTGACCCTTCGCGCTCGCCTGGATTGAGCCGCCGTAGCTCAAGCGCGTTCCGTGGGCGAGTCGCCGAGACAGGGAGTTTGGCAGATATCAGCCGCAGCCATAGCCAGAGCAGGAGGAGCAGCGTCGACCAGGGGCACGCTCGCAACGACTCTGCGACCGAGCGTCGAGTAAGCCAAGGTCTGCCCTCGACATCGGAAGCGCCGGACGAGCTCGAAGGTGTCACTATGGACGGCGTCGGATCTTGAATCAGAGGTTTTTTACGCTATCGAAATTCTTTCCGAAGCTCTTCATCCCCCAATGTACATTATTGACTTCGTGTCTTCCTTCTTGCATCCCATTCCCGTGGACTCGCTGTACTTCACGCTCTGCTATTGTATTCTTAAATAGGCAATCGCTTATGTTGAGTCACGATGACGCGTCACGGAGGCCGGTGCCTTAAATCCGAATTTTTGTTTTTCGGTTTCTCGACCTTGTCTTCGTACTCTACGTTCATTTCTGGGTCGAAGCTACGAAGGCCCGGAAGGCCTGCGTAGGGACTCGTACTCTGGGCGCGTATTCTAGCTGGAATCTTCGTGCCGGACATCTCTGGGTTCATCTGCCTCGAGAGCGTACAACAGCCGCTCTTTCTCCGCTCCAACAGGGTCACCGACGGGCGGCTATCAGCGATAGCGTACAATCGCTCTACTAGGGCTGCTCCATTACTCTGGGGACCACGCGCGCTGCACGCTGCTCTCGACCACCATGCCCTCAGGCGGGAACGGAGGCCCTGCGCGCTACCCAGGCTCGTGCCGAGACTTTCCAGAGGGACTGTGTACCGCTGGTGACCTCTGTCGATTTCGGCATGATCTGTGCAAGTGTAGCTGTGGTCTGATTCTGCCGTTCGGCAATCTGCGCCAGCATCAACGAGGGCGGAGGCATCAGGCTTTGCTAGAGAAGCACCAAGAAGCAGAGCAAAGACGCGCCTATACAGTCAGTGTAGATATCCTGATAGCGGCAAGTCTCTGACGTGGTCTGTAGGCCGACGCTGGGCGTCCTCCTCCTCGCAGAGCGGAACCTCCGCCAGCCAGAGCCGCGAAGATAACCTGCGAGACCTGCGGTGCGGAGGTGCATCCTGCGCAGATACAGCGGCATCGACACCAGCATATTCAGGACGATATTGCTGCTACCCAGGCACTTCTCTACGAGGACAAGAATGGCATAGCCGTCACTCCGGGCGATGGTATCCATTTTGGCGTCGTCGACGAATTCGAGGAGCCCAGCCGGAGCCCTCGCGTCAACCTTACCCTTGCGAAGACGGCTGGTGAGGAGTCGCGTATCTTGCTGATGAAGTGGTGGATGGAGTCGTCCAAGCGCAAAGACGCGCTTGGAGAGCAGTACGTCGCACGCGCTGTTCTTCGTGCGATGTCTTCATGTTCAGTGATCTCGCAGCTTTTCCGTCTCCCTACTGGGCAATGGGCCGTGGATCAAGACCGGGCGACCGAGGGCGGTTACGGTTACCCTCCATCCAAGCTATGTCGGCAACTTCGACGACACCGTGTACTTGCGTTTCCTGGACGTCGCGCAGCGTACGCGCCCCTTTGTCATTGCGCGGAAGGTCAGCGCCGTCATCGGCTCGCGTCAAGATCACGAGCAGCTGCGCCCCGCCGCTCCCTACGCGCGGCGCCAGATGCCCGCCGGGTTCTTCGAGGGGGCCATCGTGAAGGGCACGCGCCCGGAGGTGTGGTCCAAGACGGTGTGGAAGCGACCTTTGGGGCAGTACGAACCCCCCAAGGCCCTCATCGAAGCCGTCTACGGCACTGAACGTGGAAGGAGAGCTCAGTCGGAGAGGGCGACGCTGTCGCTCTTGCAGAACCAATTTCTCCCGCGATTCGGGTGGGAGAAGTATGGAGAGTACTTCCAGGTACTGCTTCATGTGGAGGAAGAGCAGCAGCGGCAGGATCTGGAGAGCTATGCGATGGAAAGCGTGGAGCTGAAGGCGAATTATCCGAATTATGAGTAGGTGGTGGTCCACTCTTTCAGAATTTTATACTGACATTATCAATAGGCTGCAAGTGCAGGGGCTATCCGAGGGCCGCCCCAGCGTGCTCGTCGGCGACTTCATCGAAATTCGCCGCTCGGGGGAACGCAACGCCCCTTGGTTCCAAGGCCGTGTTCACGCAGTCATGCTCGAAGCCGTCAAGCTCCGTTTCCCAGAAGAGTTCAGCACCTACCGCGGCTCCAAATTCGACGTCCGCTTCGTGCTCAACCGCCTCTCCTATCGGCGCATGCACGATGCGCTCGTCAACAAGAACAAGCCCATGCGTATCCTCTTCCCCACCGAGAAGCACCTGCAGGTGCGCGGGCCCGTCGCGCAGGCGCGAGTGGACGCGATCGTGCCCGTGAACCGCGCAATTGCGGATGATGAGGAGCAGCTGCGTACCATTGCTGCCGTGCTGAGGCTGCCGCCCGGATCGCCCCCGCTTATCGTCTTCGGCCCGCCGGGCACGGGGAAAACGTCGACCATCGTCGAGGCGATTCACCAGCTACTGCAGCGCGATCCAAATACGCGCATCCTCGCCTGCGCGCCGAGCAACACCGCTGCGGACGGCCTCGCGCAGAAGCTGTCGGGCGCGCTGCTCGATAGGACGCAGCTATTCCGGCTGAACTCGCTCTCGCGCAAGGTCTCCGATCTCCCGCAAGCACTCAAGAAATTCTGCCTCATCAACGACAACACGGTGTTCGCCGTGCCCCCGAAAGACGTCCTCGCATCCTACCGCGTCGTCGTCTCGACGTGCATCACTGCGGGCGTGCCCTCGGGCCTCGGAATCCGCGCGGGGCACTTTGACTGGATTTTCATTGATGAGTGCGCGCAGGCGACGGAGCCGGCGGCGATGATCCCGCTGAAGACCCTCGTTGACAAGAGCACGAATGTGGTGCTGGCGGGGGACCCGCAGCAGTTGGGGCCGATTGTGCATTCGAAGTTTGCGAACACGCTGGGCTTGAAGGAGAGTTATATGGGGAGGTTGATGGAGCAGCAGGAGGTGTACGATTTGAAGAAGTGGCAGGGGGTGACGTGAGTGTAACTTCCGCGATGGTACACATTTGTGGAAGCTCACAACACCTCTTCAGGATCATGAAGCTGATCAAGAGCTTCCGGTCGCATCCTGCGCTGCTCGACTACTCGAACAGGCGCTTCTACAACGGCGAGCTCATCGCCAGCGCGGACCCAATTCTAACGCACAGTCTGGAGGGATCGGAGATTTTACCCAAGAAGAGTTTCCCGATCCTGTTCCACGCTGTCATCGGCAAGGACGCGCGCGAGCGGTCGTCGCCGTCGTTCTTCAACATTGAGGAGGCATCACTGGTCAAGAAATACTGCGCCTCTTTGCTGAGTGATCGGAAGCATCAGCTGCGTGAGTGTGTTTTTTGCTTGATGGCGTACTTCCCCTGCGACCACGTTGCTGACTGGCGAGCGTGCCATAGGCCCGCAGGATATCGGTGTCATCACGCCGTACCATGCGCAGACGCAAAAGATTGCGAGCTTGGTCGACCGGGACGATAGGTTGCGAGGCATTACTGTAGGGAGTATTGAGCAGTTCCAGGGCCAGGTGCGCGCAATGCTTTACGCTGTGGGTGTGCAACAAATCCTGACTCAGATGACTTCTGCAGGAACGGCGCGTCATCATCATTTCGACCGTTCGTAGTAGCGAGGATTTCCTGGTGTCGGATATTCGTCGCATGCTTGGATTTGTGGCAAACCCACGACGGTTCAATGGTCTATTGTGTTTCCGATCTATTCAGTGTACTCTGGCTGACGCTGTTTCAGTCGCGATCACCCGCGCCCAGGCGATGCTCATCGTCGTTGGTAACCCAAGAATCTTGTCGCTCGATATCAACTGGCGCGGCTTCATGAACTACGTTCACAACAAGGGCGGCTGGCGAGGCGTACCCATTACCTGGGATCCAAAGGAGGACCTGGACCCGGGACCGGAGGGCTATGACGGGAAGATGAATCAGCTAGCAGCGGAGCAGGCGAAGGTGTTGCTGCAGCAGCTGCGGTCGACGATCGCGCAGGACGAGGAGGGAGGGGTGGAGGTGGATTTATCGGATGACGATTCGGATGAGAGTGTGGATGATGCTCCTGCGGTTTTCCGCGAAGTCGAGTAACCCGAAGGCCTCGCGCTTCTGTACTGACCATTCTTGACACGACACTGACGATGTATGTAGCATACTGACATTGTTTTTGCCCGCTCAAAAGTTGAACATCTCGCACGTGACTTTTGCGTGGCCTGGCACATTCGGCCGATCGGCTTGCGCGCCGACGAGATCAGTCGTTTGATTTGACTGGACTTTCCCTCACCAAGTCATCTCCTCTTATGCGCTCATAACATTTCTGTGTTCCTTTCCTTGGTTTTGTATTTTACCCTTCTTTCCTCCTGCCATGGTCACCCCGACGTCTTCGCGCTCCTCCTCGGCGTCCTCGTCCGCACCACGGACACCCCCGAATCTCCATCAGAACAGCATCGATCCCTCAGCTAAATGGCTGGTACAGAAGTTCGGGGGGACGAGCGTTGGCAAGTTTCCAGTGAAGATCGCGCAGGAGATCGTTGCGTGCGTACTTGTGCCTTAGGACGCGACAAATTCGCTAACGAGCCTGCAGAAACTATGTGGACGACAATAAGGTCGCCGTCGTGTGTTCAGCGCGTTCGGGCTCGACCAAAGCTCTTGGCACGACCAGTCTGCTACTCAGGGCAGCATCTGAAGCACTTCGGCGCGGTCCTGCGAGTCCCAAGCGCAATGGCAGCATCGACACTCCGGGCATCATGACCCCTGTCACCAAGAGTGTCTTTGGTTCTTCTACTACGCCCCCACAATCCGGTTCCCCTCCCTCAAGCCCGCGCAGCCGCAATGGCTCCAACGCAAGAGACGGATCTCCCTCTACCTCCTTCGGTGGCTTCACACCCATGACACCCCCTCCGCCCGACTTCCACGCCACCGCCGACCTCATCCGACAAGAGCACCTCAAGGCCGCGAGAGAGTCCGTGCAGGACCTAGACATCCGGAGACAATTAGAGGACGAGATCGAGCGCGACTGCGACTGGCTATTGCACTATCTGTCTGCTGCTCAGGTACGCGTGCTTCTCCTGCTCCACGCTGAATCTAGCTCAATGCCTGTCCAGATCATCGACGAGGTCTCCCCGCGGTCAAGAGACACCATAGTCGGTCTGGGCGAACGGCTAGCGTGTAAAATCATGACAGCAGTACTACGTGATCAGGTAACGCTCTTGCGCCATCCTTGGTCAAGCCCGCCTCCTAATCCGGTTTTTACGCAGGGTATAGACGCAGAATACGTATCATTAGACGACGTCGTACCTCAGGAAGACGACAGCGATTCCGCGAATCCGGGCTCATTAGATCAGAGCTTTTACGATCGCCTATCGGTCGCTCTCGGCGAGCGCATCCAGCAATGTGGCTCCCGTGTGCCAGTGGTGACCGGTACGGAGCTTGCTATTTTGTACAATGCTCTCATTCTCATGCTACGTCTGCAGGCTTCTTCGGTCCAGTACCTGGCTCCCTATTGCACCAAGTTGGTCGTGGGTACACCGACCTCCTCTCCGCCCTCCTCGCGGTTGGCCTCGAAGCGTCCGAGCTGCAGATCTGGAAGGAGGTCGACGGCATCTTCACCGCCGACCCGCGCAAAGTGCCCACCGCGCGCCTGCTCTCCATCATCTCGCCCGACGAGGCCGCCGAGCTGACCTACTACGGCAGCGAGGTCGTGCACCCGTTCACGATGGAGCAGGTCATCCGGCGCAAGATCCCCATCCGCATAAAGAACGTCGATAATCCGCGCGGTGGTGGCACAGTCATCTTCCCTGACCCCGACGCGGACGCGATCCAGGAGACCGAGACGGGCGGGACGGTGCCCGAGCCCGCATCGCTGTCGATGCTCGAGAACTTGTCGCTCATGGCGGAGGCGCACCACCACCGGAAGATGCCGACGGCGGTGACGATCAAGGAGAAGATCGTCGTGCTGAACGTGAACTCGAACCGGAAGAGCGTGAGCCACGGCTTCCTCGCGGGCATCTTCGGCACGCTCGACCGCTTCGGCGTCGTCGTCGACCTCATCAGCACGAGCGAGGTGCACGTCAGTATGGCGATTGAGGACTCGCTCGCGCCGAAGCTGCTCGACCGGCTCGTCACCGAGCTCAGGAAGAGCGGGACGGTGTCGGCGCACCGCGATATGGCCATCCTGTCCCTCGTCGGGAAGCAGATGCGCAATATGGTCGGCATTGCGGGGCGGATGTTCACGACTTTGGCGCAGGGCAATGTGAACATCGAGATGATCAGCCAGGGCGCGAGCGAGATCAACATCTCCTGCGTCATCGAGGCGCGCGATGCGGTCAAGGCGCTCAACCTCATTCACCAGAGCTGTCTGAACATCAAGCCGGAGCCGTCCACTGGTAGGTTCAGCTCCTTCACTTCGTCTCAGCCTACCTACCTCCTCTTCCTTCGCTCCGGGGCTAACACCTATCCCTCTTAGGCCCCTGGCTATTCTAACCCTACCACTGGAAAAGATAACCACACCAAAAATCGGCCATACCCATAAGAGCCGTTGTAGCATACACCTGTAATACCTCCATCCACGGACTCTTCCCCTCCTACCCTCATCGAGGCTGGCTCCAACATGCCGTCGCGGGCGCGCATCCAACTGCGCCGCCCGACCGTCGTTGGCTCCAACGCCACCCACACCCTCTCGCTCCCCTCGACCAGGGTTCGTGGCTGCTCCCTATACGGGAAGCTTGCTACCGCCCACTCGCGTCGAGGGCCGCCCGGCTCCAACGCCACCCCGAGTCGCTGGCTCCAACGCCCACTCGTCCCGCCGCGATGCTCCAACGCCGCGGCTGATGATGACCCCTGCGTCAATTGGGCAATGATACTGGCGATTTTACCCAGTGATTATCTCCCTGCGTGTGCTTCCTTCAACGGACGCCGTATTATGCGAAGAGGTGCGTACTCCATGTGGGATTCAGAGCGGAGAAGGCGAGGCTCGATGTGAAAGGGGCGACTGACTGCAGATGCGTGTTTGCCGCTGCGAAGTGAACGCAAGGAGGCGCAAGGCAAGGCTCGCGCGTCAGCAATGTCCTCGTCTCCTTCGACTTCTCACAACAAGTCTGAAACCCGCGTTACCGATGACCATGCAAAGTCAAGACCGCGTCGTGTCTCGCACTGGCAAGCTTCCGGACGCATCCTAAGATACGAGTACTGTATGTTGCATCACGCGCTCGGAAATCCTATGACTGGTGATTCAAAGGTTAACTTCGTGGCTCTTCTTCCAACGTCGAATATCTTACGATTCGAGGAAAGTATGATAATGATCCCGAGGACATGAACGTTCAATCTGGTGTGGCGGTGCATGGCTCAGAAACATTGATTGATGTTTTGCGCAGAGAACTCGCAGGAGTTGACAGAACAGTGCCCTCCTGCCCGTTGTTTCCTTCAGTAAAGCTCCCGTGCATAGGCAACGGGCTCAACCTGTTATTCACCGTTTGACAGTGCCAACGACTTGGGTGGGAAGGCCGGAAGCATTCCAGCCATCTCCATTTATGCGCATCCCCGTGAGGCAACTTCTTTGTCGAAGTCTGTTCTAGTCTACATACTGTTCGGGAACTCTCGACGACGAGAGAGCGCCTAATATCGTGTGCAGCAGAGATAAAATCATTCGATGCGCGGCAGAGCCGTGGATAATTTACAATAAGATAACACGACGCCGCTCGCCACATAAAGATATTCCCTCCTGCCTCGTTCGGTTGGTGAGAGTCGCTTGGTTGGTGACGCAGGTGAGGACACCGCTGCCGTCCTTGTGGCAGACTGCGAATTGTTGGTTAGACATGCGTGGAGTGCGCTGCAGAAAGAAGTACTCACCGCCCTCAGCAGTGCCGTCGGCGCTCTTGAAGGCGCAGTCGTGGCCCTCGCCATAGTGGTTGCTGCCGTTGCAGGCGTCGACTGCTAAGGGTGAGTATTCATCGCGGTTCAGAGGAGCAAGATCAGCTCACCAGGGTTGTCAGCGAGCAGAGTCGCGGCGGACGCCTGGCCGAAGAAGACGGCGAAAGCAGCGACGATGGCGACGGCGAACTTGTACATGTTGTTGGGTGGAAGAGGCGAAGAAAGATTGCTTGGTTGTTGGTGTGGTGGGAGAGGCGGTTGGCTGATGAGGAGAAAAGCCAGCGTCGCTGGCTTATATACCCCCAAATTCGCCGTCTATCCGGGCTGGACTTAGGCTCTGTGACGATGCTCTGCCACTGAGGAGGAGCGCGTTGTCTCTGCATCGAACGTTGCACCTCTCGTCGTGGAGTCGAAATGTATGCTGCCTTTGCGGGCAAGACGGCGAGGAGAATTAGGGTGATGCGCTGTCCATTCATTGAGCCACCTGTCGCTGACTGGTGAGGTTAGGCCGCCCGTCTTGCGACGTTCAGTCACTTCTTGGACGCGATGGGTTGCTTGTTTGAGGCATCTTGTGAACATTTCGTGGAGCCCTCGATCGGCTGCGGATGCGAGAGGGTGGATAGTCTATTCGTCGAAGCGGTCATGGCCGTTGTATCGAGGCGGTCAGCATAGGCGAGGAGATCATCCGCGGCACTGCTTGGCCCCCACCCGTAGAGGCGGACAGAATTGACCACCGTTTCATGGATTGAATAGGTAGCAGCATAGGTTGAGCCTTCTATCGAGATCGTAACTCACATCGTATGATTCGCGCGACGAGGCCTACGCGTATCTCTGCAGAATACGAGCAGGCTGGCGAAGTGGTGAGTATCATCGCTATCGATATGAGCGATATATGCTCACCCCTACTGATGTTACCTGCTGCTCCCTGGCCACTAGACCGTGCACGACGCCAACTCCAAGGCGGCGTCGCTCGCCTCGACAGCGCCCATTTCCTGCGATCACCAAAATTACCCAGCGTCAACTCCACTTGACTGATGGTTTCGGTATAGTCTGTTCAGCGCCCTACCAACACGACCCGAACGACCTACTCATTGTCGCCCATGCTGTGGAGCCCAAGTTCTGTGCCCGCAGATGTGACACAGAGGTCGCGACTGGCGGGGATGAGTCTGCAATCGGGAATCAGTTCGCAGTATCATTTCGAGAGGAGCGCGTCACGGTTGATGTCACGCGTGGCGTTTCGAGGGCTGGTGCCGACATTGGGCGAGTGGAGCGTGAGTTGCGGGCTATAGACTCACATACACTGCCTGGCCCACGACAGAGGTGGTGAGGGTAGGTTGCTGGACTTCAACGCATAAGGTCCTTGGCAGAGGAAAGGTATAAATACCGGGTGCGCCAGCGCCTTCTGTCCTCATCAGCCCTCTCCCACCACACCAACAACCAAACAACGTCTCGTCGTCTCTTTCATCCACCAACATGTACAAGTTCGCTGTCGCCATCGTCGCCGCCTTCGCCGTCTTCTTCGGCCAGGCGTCCGCCGCTACCCTGCTCGCTGACAACCCTGGTGAGCTGAGTTCGCGCTTCATAACCTCGACGGGCGCTCACCTTCTCGCAGTCGACGCCTGCAACGGCAGCAACCACTACGGCGAGGGCCATGACTGCGCCTTCAAGAGCGCCGACGGCACGGCCGAGGGTGGTAAGTACAAGTCCACTCACCTTCGGCGAAGAAGAGCTGATGGAGCCTCCCAGTCTGCCACAAGGATGGCAGCGGTGTTCTCACCTGCGTCCCGAACTGAGCGTCAGGGTGGTTGGACGTCAACGCATGTATTATTCGCATTTTTATCGAGACTCAATATGTATGGCCTGAAAAACGTCGGTAGTTGATGCGCCAGGAGGTTGTTGCCTGCAATGGATTCGAATACGCAAGTGTCCCTTCGACTTATCTTGGCTGCGTTGGGAGATGAGCAGACGAAGATGGAGAACGATGTGCTGAGGCGACCTTGTGTAAGCAACTAAGAGAATCAGTAGGATGGCGGAGACGGGGGCGAGAGGTAGCCTGCGAATTATGGAAGTCAAGAACAAGAACAGTCACCAAGGGGGTGACGCTACACAGAAACAAGCATGTCTTCTTCCCGCGTGCAACGCCTGTAGTGTGCAAGCTCAGCTAGACAGAAGACAGCAAACGGACGGGTTGCTCACTCAATGTTCACCGCGATGCTGCTCGCAAGGCAAATATTTCCCCTTCAGCCTCTGCAACAACGCACCCAGCTCTCGCATGTACTCCAGAAGAAGGGAGATAACAAGTCGACGGCCCGACTTGCGCGCTGAATAGACTGTAATGAAACCATCAGTGAAGTGGAGTCGACGTTGGGTCATTATCATGGTGATCGCAGGAAGTGGGCACGATTGAGAGGAGCGCTGCCGCCTTGGGTATCTTTATCTTGACTGAAGAATGGCGAGAACACTGACAGTGAAATTGACATCCTGCGCTAGAGCGGTTGTTGATAAGACTCAAGAGGAATATATGCTGGACGTAGCCGCTCAACTTCGGCAGGAATGTATGTGTCTCTTCGTCGTGTCGTGCCCTAGTAGGCAGTGAGCTATGATCTCGATGAACGCCCTTGACCTACGCTGCCACCAATTCAATCCCTGAAACGGTGGTCAATCCTGTCACCGTGGACAATTGGGGGCGAAGCAGTGCCGGGGATGATCTCCTCATCTACATACTGAATGACGATAACCGTGTCATTGCAACGCCCATGACCGCTACGACGCAGAGACTATCCACCTTCTCGCGTCCGCAGCCAATTGAAGGCTCCACGAATCGTTCACCAGACGCCTCAAACGAGCAACCGGAAGGGTAAAACGAGCAACTTGATGGATCGGAAAAGCTATCCAACGTCTCAAAACGAGCGACTTAACCTCACCAGTGAGCGACGGGTGGCTACCTTGAATGAGTAATGCCTCACCCTAGTCTCGCTGAGCGGTTTGCCCGCAAGGTTAGCATACACTTCTGCTCCACGACTAGAGGTCCGACGTTCGATGCAGACTGAAGCGCTCATGCAGAGTAGCAGCGCTCCTCTCAAAGGGGCACCCCATCGTCACAGAGCCAAAGTCCACCCCGGGTAGACGGCGGAATTTGAGGTATATAAGCCCTCGACGCTGCCCTCCATCTTCATCAGCCAACTACCTTCACAACTCAGCCCCAACAAACACTCACCTTCGCCCACACCCAATAACATGTACAAGCTCGCCGTCGCCATCGTCGCCGCCTTCGCCGTCTTCTTCGGTCAGGCGTCCGCTGCGACTCTGCTCGCTGACAACCCTGGTGAGCAGCGCTCGTTCGTTGGCCTCGTGTCCAGACACTTACTTCTTCGCAGTCGATGCCTGCAACGGCAGCAACCACTACGGCGAGGGTCACGACTGCGCCTTCAAGAGCGCCGACGGCACAGCCGAGGGCGGTGAGTCCCCGCGTCTGCAGCGCAATCCAGCCATGTCTGACCAGCATTTCGCAGTCTGCCACAAGGACGGCAGCGGCGTCCTCACCTGCGTCACCAACTGAGCTGCTTGTGACTAGAACCGAGCTGTTGAGCGATTGAACGTCGTCGAAGCATGTCTTATTCGCATATTTATCGATGATTTATGTATTGTTTGCACGCGTCGAGCAAGCCACACTTGCTTCTTGAGTCCGAATTACCTCCCTCTTGAATCCGAATCAGCACGACTAGTCCTGCACTAGGGATGCGCACCGTCCGTTTTACGGGTACGGGATTTACGGGTACGGGGCGCGACGGTCGCATCCGTAGCATACCCGTACCGTATGGTGGAGGGTAGGAGGGAGCAACGGTACGGGTACGGGACCGGACCGGCCGTATACGGTATACGGTCACGCAATGGGGCTCTGTCTATTATGCTCTGCGCTGAAGGCCGCACTGAGTCAGATAGAGTGCCGGTATACATCTTCGCGCTTTCTAGATTTCAGCTGAGCCATGAGAGTCTTTTATGGGGGAAAGGAAGGCGACGAGGGCCCAGCGACGCGCTTGTCACACTTGGTCACAGCGTGTGATAACTAGTCACGCGCGCCGACACCATTGGTGGGGTAGTGACTCAAAGTTACTATCTCACCGTTTCTTGCGGTATCGTTTGCGGAGATTTTTCAGAACCACTTTCGGGTGAACGGGAATTGATCCGATTCGGCCGACCTGTCCGTCTCACGTGTTTTCGGTCATCCCCCGTCCCTGCGCGCCTACAGCTCCCTCCAATTTTGCTATACGCCAACAACCTCCAGACCTCCTTCTCCTTCTCGCGTTAGCCGACAAACATCTTGTGCGTCAGGGTGCGACTCTAGACGCCACTGCCACGACACGTGTCACGTTGCTCGGCAGCTCGGGCCGGACAGCGCCGACGCGCTGCAATCAGTACGTCTTTTCCTCGCGTTCGTCGCGCTCGACCACCACCCCGCCGCTCACCTCGTCCCCCCGCTCCCTCTACAATCCTACTCCTTCTTGACGCTTCGGACAAGCCGCCGTTGAGGCGCTCGCCCGTGATCGGGTCGCACATGTTGACGAAAACATGGCGATGGCAATTGCCATCGAGTCAACGGAGGGGGTGCAGGTGCGTGAACACACCGCACTGTTGACCTAACTAACTACTATGTACCTGCAGTGCTTCCTGTCCGACACCCTGCATAGACCTCACCCCCAATAAGCCAGGGGCCTCGCTTTCCACTCCCGCATCCCATCCCCATCCCCCTTCCTCCCTCTTATCGGACGTAGCCCACCTCATCCCCTCACGTCTTGCAGCCTTGCATGGATCCGCTGATTGAGCCGGACGATGCGTAGGAGGCTGAGGTTTGCGTGCGGGTACAGAAGGATCTCAACATGCTCGCGCAGGAGGCCATCCGCGACCACGAAGTGGGCTTGAAGAACCCCCGAGTCCGACTTCGAGCGGAGCACAACGACAGCATCGCGCATCTGCATACGCGAGGAGCAGATCGAGACCGAGATCCAGAAGCGCGAGAGGATGCACGTCGAAGGTGCGCACACGCACAGCGGCGCCACGACCACCTCCCCCCATCGGCGGAGGATCAGCTAGGAGCAGCACGGTGCGCAGAATTATCGTGAGTGGTGCCCGCTGCGTGTTTTGCCGTGCTGAGCAATCCCAGACCCCCGCCCATCGCACCGCCCAGAAAGCCGATCATACGACAATGTCGTGGTGGGCCGCCGCGAAGAGCAAGCTGATGCCGACGAAGGAGCTCACCCCGGCGCAGAACGTGATCGAGGAGACGCGTGCGCGTGAGAAGGAGGAGGCAAAGGCGCGCGAGCGCGAGCAGAAGGTGCGCGAGAAGGAGGAGATGAAAGCGGCGAAGAAAGGGAAGGATGGCGGGTGGCCCGCGAGCACGTCGAGTCACGACAACGACCCCGCGCTGTCCGCGTTGAAGAGCGGCACGGAGGCGGCGCTCTCGCATCTCAAGGCTGGAGGTGACACGATCAGGGCACCTGCGCCCTTCACTCCCTCCTCGTACAAACCTGTTCCTCTTATGGGCGGTTCCCCGGTCTCCTCAAGCCCTGCCCCGGCTTCTGCACGTCCGATAGCAGCAACGACCCCGCCGAACCTGTCGCCGAGGCGTACTACAGGCACGCTAGGCTCGCAGGGCCCCATCGCCGATACCTCAGCCTCGAACCCCTTCAACGCGCCACCCGCAAGTCCACGTCAGGTATCGACTACGTCGACGACTAGCGTGACGATGCATGATCTCACTCGCCAATTCCCCTCTACGCCAAAGATGACTGCACACGAGATACGCGCTGCTTCCCCGATTCTCGAAGCGCGCGGTGCATCGCCAGGTCCGTACGCGCGCGCGAACGGTGTCGCGTTGTATGGCGACTTCTCCTCGCCCGCGGACTACACGCCGAATCTTATTTCTGACGTGGTGCGGTGACAGCGGGCGCGATGCGCGCGCTCTCGAGGGCGATTCTCTGCGAGCTCAATAGCTCATATCATATCAAGTAACAGCATTGTATCTTGCATAGATTCCTCGGAAGAACGTGACTTCGAGAGCGGAAGTATAGTCGGTAAAGTTTCCGGGGGTCGGCACAGTTGGGAAGGACGGAGGCGACGCAGAATGACGCGCGCCTTCAGCGCGCGCACTTTCTAGTAGTTCAAGGCCTTCCCAATGGAGCAACAGCCTGATCGCGCACAACTCGACCACCACCTCGAATTTCGTGGCTTTTTTCGCGGGCTCCTCGGCTCTGTGACGCATGACCAGTCAATTTCTATGTGTTCTCTCACTGCTTTGCTGCTCCCTGGCGAGTGCTGCGCCGTCCAGGTGCCGAAGGAGACGTCCTTTGCGCTGAATAACGCACCCCCAAAAGTTCAGCAGGCAGCTCTCGCATTTCCGTCTCGGCCGCTCATGAACGCCACCCCCTGACTGCGGAGGTCATCTGGTACGTGTTTCCGACAGGTTACGGGTGCTCATCACTACGCAAGACTGGCAGAACGTACGCCGCCCCCGGGGAGGACTACACCTCAATCTTCCGCCCTGGCGCGCGCAAACTTCGGTTTCGACTGCGGCGAGCTAATCGGTTGCCGCTAACGTACATTTAAATGGATCTAGGATGCGTGGAATGGGCGATGGGAGCGCTCGCCGAGGAGCCCAGGTCGGGGGAAGACGGAGGACGTGAGGCGGACTGAGTATAGAAGGCGGGCATGGAGGTCAGTAGCGACATCAACCTGCCTGACCTCCTTCCTCCCTCCGCCTCTCTCAAGCGCCTTCACTCGTAGCCCGCCTATCTTTCGCTCATCCCTTCACGTTCTTGTACGTTCTCTCTTTTGCTCTAACCCTCGATCCTATGCTGACCACGCTTTCCAGATTCGTCTATCACCTCGGCTACTGTCTACAATGGGTGAGCCTCATCAATGCTTCATTACTTTCGCTGATTTGCTACGCTTAGCGCTTTTGACGCCTACTGTCGATGCCGCAAGCGCAGGTTTTATTCCTGGTAAGTCTAGCTCACGCAACGCAATCAGCTGCTCTACTAATTTCGCTTTCTACTCAGACCCACGGGCACGCCGGCCCACCACTACTACGGCGACGTGCTCTCTGCTAGCACCGGTTACTCGCCCTAGTGATCTGGTTCTGCCCTACGGTGAGTGTCTCTTTGTGATACCACATTCCCGACGGGCTTCATGGCAGCTCTCCACCTTTCTATTCTTATTCATTCGTTGAGCTCTTACCTCGTCGTGCTGATTCCTCCTACAGAGACTGATCCAAGCGGCCTCGGTTCTCGTATGCCCTCCCAAGCCATCTATGCGCTCCCGGACTGCGTCGGGCTTACATTCGCGCCCATTCGCGCCCACATATGACGTGAGTTGGTTCTTGTGGGCGCCTGTCAATGTCAACCTCCAACGTCTTCTTCCCCTTGCTTCCTCCGCGCCGCCTCTCCCCCGCAGAGCTTGCTTGCGCTCGTCCACGACGTCGAGCACGGCCTGTGCGCGCAGAGGGGCAGACGGCGGGCGGCAGAAGACGAGCGCGCCGTGTTGGGCACGGCCGGGCAGCGATCGAGGTGAGCTCCGTCCTTTTTCCGTCCCTCACCTGCTCATCGTGTACAGCAATGGCGACGTCGACCTGTGATGTCCGCGCCCCACGCGCTCGACGAGGCCAGCGAGCGCGACGCTGCACGCGAAGACCAACGTCGACTCGACGGCCCTCGGACGACCCCGCTCAACCGACGCTCACCGTCATCCGACGCGACGACCTCGACGCGTATATGCGACGATGACGCGTGCTCGTCAACGTCGAAGCCTGCGCGACACGCCGGCGGACTCTGAGGACCCACGCACCGCGCGATCTAGTCGAGCAACACGTCCCCCCTCCTCATTTTCGACCTGAACGACCCCCATCACTATTTCACTACTGACCCATCGCTAATTACTTACCGACCAATCACTATTCACCGACTCCCACCTTATCTCATCGCTTAACAGTCCCTCCCCCTTGACTTCCCCCACCTCGCTGATTCCGTGTATCCCTCCCTCCCCTGAGGCTTGTCCCCCTACCCACGATTTCGTCGCTTTACTAATCATTCTACTGTTACCTTTGCGCTCGTCGGCCTCGTTCCCTTCAGTGGCAGTACCTACCGCTGCCCCTCCCTCCTTTTACTTATCACTACATCGCCTCACCGTGATTTTGTAGCTCATGTGCGACCTATCCAGGTC
This sequence comes from Schizophyllum commune H4-8, assembly GCF_000143185.2. Taxonomy (NCBI): domain Eukaryota; kingdom Fungi; phylum Basidiomycota; class Agaricomycetes; order Agaricales; family Schizophyllaceae; genus Schizophyllum; species Schizophyllum commune. The sequence goes on along the minus strand of NW_026089547.1, from coordinate 1,392,850 downwards.
TACTTCTATCTCCCCCTTACTCTTCACCTCCCTACCCCCTCCCCCTTTGTCAACTGCACCTTCGCTGACCTATCTACCCGACGCTGACAACCTTCTAGAAACATACTTGTTAACACTTTTTTGCACTCGGGCAACGGGGGTGCAACGTTGCGCGCCTTTGGCGAGGGGAAGGGGGTGCTAATGCAGCGCAAAAATGTCCGCAAGGGGGTGGGGGAGGGGTGGAGGAGCCTTCTGGAGCTGCTTCCCTCGTGGATGGTTTGTTCTCGCTGGCCTTCTTCCGGTGAGTGGCCCATCTCCCGGGAGGGGTGCTTCTCAGATGCGCTAACAAATACGCAGATTTGTCCACGCGCCGTCAAAATCGACGGCGCCTCCAATTTCGGTGGGTAGGCGTGGGGGCGGGGGTACTCGCACCTTGAGAAAAGGTGCGCTTTTTTGTGCGAGTGTGGTTTCGGTGGAGGGGGGATGAGAAGGGGAGGTACGCAGGGAAGGGGGGCCTTTCAAGTCAATGAGACAGGTCGGGGGAGCCAGGTAGGGGGTGTGGCACGGGTCGAGGGAGGTGCGCCAGAAGATGAGGGGTGCCTCGAGTGGGGGAGGGGGCCGTTTTCCTGCGCGGAAAGGTGCCAGTTCGAGCGCGAGGTGCGGAATTTGCTCACAAATTGGCAGAGATCGTGTGCGCGCCATTGAAATTGACATTGCCCCCAACTTCCGCACCTACGCCCGGAAGGGTGCGCCGCCATTTTCGCGGGAGGGGTCTTGTTGGGTCGATGAGGAGAAGGGCCTGGGGGAGGAGTGCAAGAGGGGGGTGCGTGGCGTGGGCGGATGGGGCGCTTACCGACATGGAGAGGGGGTAGGCTGACCCAGCCCCCCTCGTCGACCTAAGGGAGCACCGTCTCAAGCACGCGGAGAGTGATTTTGTGGAGGTAAGCGCACCGAAGGTGTGCCTTCTTCTGTCGCGCGGGTGCAGGATGTAAGGGGGAAGGGTGCGAGTACGGGAAGGGGGTCCCTTCAACCCGCCGCTGGGTGCGCGCGGGTTGTCTGAAGGGTGCGCACGGCGGTGGAGGGGTGCAGTGTCGCTGAGTTGGGGGTGGGGAGGCTTGTTGCGGGTGAGATTCACCTTCACGCAAGGGGAATGGGATCTGGTGCGAAGGGCACGAGGGGGCGTTGAGGGGCGAGGCGAAGGGCACCGACTGGGCTTAAGTGCGAAGGAGGGGTTCATTAGGTATAGTTTGATCTCCCCTACCTGCAATATCACGATCTTCGCGTGCATTTCGAGTGTGAATAACCCCTTCCAACCTCAAAGACTTTGCGCCGCGCACGAAGACCTCAAAACCCCAATCGATGCGCGAAGGCGTGAAATTGGCCGTTTCGTGCGGTAGGTGAGTAGATCTGGGCTCACCTTCGCCCCCTCCCTTCATGAGCATCCCCTTTGCCTTCGTGAGCATCTCCCTCCCATTCCCCAGTCGTATCTTGTTCTGTCCCTCCCCCTTTAGTTGTAAGGGGGCGCTAGCCTTCCTTCACTGAAAGGCGGGGGCTCAGACGAGGTGACAGATGACGGCCGTGAGTGTATAGCAGATGGACGTAGGGTACAAAGGTGGTATCTACAACAGGACAAAGCCTGCCTTATATAGTTGAGGAACGTGACCAGTAACGGTCACGTTACACCCGCCCAACCCCTCGAAAATCAAGCACCAGTGTCCGAAAAAAACAAGAACCAAGGCCATATAAACAAGAACACCGAAGTACCGAGCGAGCGAGGCAAGGCGAGGCGAGACGAGGCAACGAGACGAGCAACCGAGAAAATGGCAGTTCGATGGCGAGCAAAATATGGCGACGGCAAGTGTAGTTGAGGACGAGGTACCAGACAGACGGAGAATTGGCGAGGACGTCAAGGCGTAGCCGAAATTAGAGGGCATGCGGTGTTGATAGGCGAAATATACTGTAGGCAGCTCGAGCGGGCGACGCCGACTCGTCGAGAGTCGGACGGAACAGCGCGAGCGGAAGGCCGGGCCGCGGGGCCGGATTAGTCAGCAAGCGCCCGCGCGCGAGAATGCGCAGCGGCGCGCCAGCGACTGGAGGCGGCGGCAGTTGGGAAGACGCGGAGGGCAGGGGTACGTGAGCGACGCGCGAGGCAGACGCAGAGCGGGCGCCGAAATGGCAGGCGAGGATCGGAAATGTAGCATCTTGAGTGTCGCGCGCGGGCCTCGGGCGGGAGCTTGAGCGAGGACGCGCATTCATGCGCGGGCGACGCAGACGCGTGCGGAGGGAGTGATGGGGCCAGGACGAAGTGGGCGGCGCACTAGGCAGAGGTGGCGGTCAAGGCGGGGAGCGGATGGGGAACGATCAAACGCGCCGCATCTTGAGCAGCTCGCGCGGGCCTCTGACGAGGGCTTAAGCGGGGGCAGAAACGGCGGGTTGGCGGGTGCGCGCGCGGAGTCGAGCACGAGCTCCAGCACGTCATGCGAGACGGCGAGCGTGGGCGAGGGCAGTGGGAGGCATGCCGCGCGCGTGTGACGCCCGAATCCATCGTGGGCAAGCTGTTGGGCGAGCCCTCCGAGTCCTCCCGATTCATCCTTCTCCTCGGCGACATAGCGGCGGCGACGACGAAGGTGAGTCGAGCAGGCCTCAGCTTGTCGAGGGCTTACAGCGAGAACCGGCAAAGGCGAGTTGAGCCGAGGTGGGGGTGGGCGAGTGGGCGAGTGTGCCGAGGCCGAGATCAGTGATGGCGGTGATGAGCGACGCCGAGCGCGTGTTGATAGCGTGTAGAGCGAGTTCGAACCGTCAAATGTCAAAAAAAAAGTGTAAGGGGGCGCTAGCCTTCCTTCACTGAAAGGCGGGGGCTCAGACGAGGTGACAGATGACAGCCGTGAGTGTATAGCAGATGGACGTAGGGTACAAAGGTGGTATCTACAACAGGACAAAGCCTGCCTTATATAGTCGAGGAACGTGACCAGTAACGGTCACGTTACATTAGTCCTCACTCGCCTCGCCTTCCTCCTCCCCCTTTCCTTTGATGATGGGATCCGTATGCTCCTCGAAAGACGCACGGTACAGTCTGCTTAGACGAACCACACCACCCAACACCAACAACCACGACAGCAACGTGCGTCTAGCTTCATAGCTTCGTCCAAGGAGCGAGCGAGTCCGCTTGATTTGTATTGCTAGGGGTACCCTGCGCCTTATTGGCGGCTCACAGACGAGCTGGACTGATGCGAGACTTCAAGCGTGCAAGAGGCACCTCAGAATTCACACAAGCATTCCCAGGTTTCAGTTGGAATCTTCACGGCTTATCAGGCACTTAGAAGTCCTAGTTTTATGATGTACAACATGCTGACAGCATGAGGGGTTTATTGGTGTATAGTAGGTGGTAGGTTGTGGAACCCCTGCCAGAGGCAGCAAGGGGGACGCTTGGGGGCGACCTCCGGGCCCCCTGAATCGTATGTAGGGCGCGGTATATAACGGAAACGCGTCGTCTCGGCCATCTAGACCGAGCGGTAACACACAAACCCTATCTCCGAGTCAAAATCCAACAATAGCGCCTTTCCATGCGTTCTCTTGTCCAAATAATCGCGCAAATACTCCGGTTCCTGGCGGTAGAGCGGCTGACTGGTTGGGTATCCTCCTGCGCAGCTTGGCTGGGCGCAATCTCCACACGGTTTGATGTTTACCAAGGGCAGTGCCTGCTTGGGTTCCACCGGTCTCCTCTGACTCGACGCAGGCTCAGAGGCCTGTCCGGTGAGGAGGACGCAGTCTAGACGGTTGAAACGCGGTGAACGATGTCCTTGCCGAGGTGTGCGCAGCATTTGGCGGCGCCGACACTTGGTCCGGAGTTCAACTCGGCAATGTCCGAGATCACGAGCTCGGACCCGAAGTTCCGGTCTCGGACCCGAAGTCACGTGCAGTCACGCTGATGGTTCGAGTTCCGCTTGAGCGGTGCTCTGCGTGTCTCCGCATGACGGCGAGCGACAAGTAGACCTGTCCGAGCCCCAACAATGAAGTATGTTCTTGAAGCAGTAGGCAAACCGACTGAAGGCTTGTGGCGCAAGGAGCGCAGCTACTTGATTAAGTAGGGCCAGCCAGAAGACTCGCAGAATGTCATCGACGACGCTCAGACTCGTGATCCGGCGCCGAAGAGCTCGCTGCTATCCCTGGTCAGTCGTTGCAGGTGGGTAAGACCGCACAACAGTTCGATTGATGGTTAGGAAGCGTAATCTCCTTGTGTTTCTGTGCCATAAAATACCCTCGACGCGCCCGTTGTACAGTCACGACGTCGATGCAGTATATACGAATCCGCCCATACAATCCAGACTAATGCGACTAGGTAATCGCCTGTTTATGTATGTTTTCCGCGTTTTTCGGCCGACAGGCGTATCATTGAGTCCTTTGCTTTTCTCGCCTTCCCCTCCCCTTCCTTAGCCTACTCACCTCCCTTTCGAGCGTCGTTGCCTGCGCTTCGCGTGCAACTGCCCTCGCCCATCACCCCATCTCGTCCTTTCTCTCCTTCCCACCTCTTCTTTACTTACCATCTCATCTCGTGATGCCGCTTCATCGCACGTCTTTTCCTTCTCGTTCCCTTCGTGCGTACCAATTTTTCATTCGTCGCGCATTTTCGAGTTGCTCCCCCATAGTACCTCCCTTACCGACTTTTCTCACTCTCGCTTCTCCCCGTCTCATTCGCACGTAGGCTAGGGAGACCCCACGCTCGAAGGGCAGGGGGACACCACACTCAAGGGGAAGGGACAACGAGCTACATTGCATATGTACATGATACAAAGGGTTCTGTCTACGATGTACTACGACGACGCACGAGATGCATCCTCCCCTTTCTGTGCACGCAGGCAGGCACCGCCCCTTCCCCCTTGTCCTTGTCCTCGCGCGCAACCTCCCCCTCCCCTCCCCACCTTCGCCTCGCGAGGCACTCGTTGTCCTTCACACCCGCGCTGCATGACCCGCCCTGCACCCCCATCGATGACGACAAGCAAAAGCCTCGAATGCCGCGCCTTGCTGCGCGGGATTTGCCCCCTGCCTCGTGCCCACCTCGACGCTGGTCGACGAGAGGTGCCGCTCTCCCCTCCGCTCTCCCTTCCTCCTCCCCTTCCTCCATCTTCGCTCTCCCCCCTGCCCCTTCCTCCCTTCCTCCTTACCCTTCGCTCCCCCCCTCTTTCCACTCTTCCACGCTTCCAAGCGCCGCCGCACGAACGCAGGCACCCTCATTTCACATGTACCGCAGCGGGAAGGGGAGGGGTGTGTATCGTGCCGGGAAGGGGAGGGGCGTGTACTGCCAGGGTCGGGTCGGGTCGTATACTGCGCTGGGAAGGGGAGGGATGCGTACCGCGGCAGGAAGGGGAGGGGGTGTACCGAAGAAGTCAACCAACGTACCAAAAAAGTTCAGAATGCCACCCGACTTTGGGGTGGCACTCTTTGGAGGCGCGATAGCCTTGCCCTTTCCCTTGCTGATGCTCGACTTCTCGACGATGTTGTGGTCAAGGGTCTTGAGTGGTTGTGGGACGAACTTTGGGTAGACATTCTTCACGGGGAGATGCATCTCCGGATCGAGCTCGCTGTGAGCGATGCCCTTCGCGATGTCTAGGGGAATATGCCTGGAAGCAGAATGAGCAAAATCCTGGAAAGGTTTGGCCGTCACTCACAGCCCGACGTATGAGTCTGCTTCCTCCGTCCAGTTGTCCCCGATGTCCGTTAAGTGAATCAATTCGTCGCGAGCTGGGTCGTACACGCGCTGGTGCAGGAAGCACTGCTCCGCCAGCTTGAACCGGGATACATAGCCCATTGGAATCCTCTTCTTCCCCTCCCGCGCGATCACCTTCACGCACTGTTCCGCCGTCTTGTGTCTTCGCACATACACCCCTGCCGTCTTCAGCCCGATGCCGGGTATGCTGGGCAGGTAGTCGCAGCCGCTCAGGATCGCCATGGTGCGGAACTGCGCGTCCGTCCAGCCGACGAGGGACACGCCGTTGCACGCGGTGACGGACGCAAAGTCGGAGCGGGAGATGGAGACGACGGTGCACTGAGCGTGGTCAAGCTTGAAGAGGATGTTCTTGCAGCCAAAAACAAGGAGGTCGGAGTCCTCGGTGAGGATGGCGTGCACAGCGCCGGTGCGCTCAAGGAAGGCCAGCTGGGCGTCGGCCTCGTAGGGCGCGACGACGTACTTGACGTTCTCGATGCGGAGTGCCTAGATTAGCTAGTGCTTCTGGGTCCTATTATGCGCCACGCACCTTGATGACCTGGTCCCTCGCCTGCGAGTGCTTGCCCTGCGCGGCGAGCATGTTGGCGCGCGCCAGGCTCTCCTCCCACTTCTGCCCACGCTCATTCTCCGTCCCCTTCTTTGCCGGAAGTGGCCCTCCGTCGAATACAATGTACGGCTCAACGCCGTTATGCCTCAGCATCCGCACGCAGTGCATGAAGTAGTCGATGTATCTGCGCGATGTCAGTACAAGCAGGCATAGAGCTTGTCAGCCACGCACTTCTGTGTCTCCTTCCCCGTCGCGAGCTCGACCGAGCAGTTGTAGACGCCCCGGTGCAGCCATATGTATCCGTTGACCGTGATCGTCTATCCCGCAAAGTCGGATAGCTTCCTCGTCGTCTGGATCGACTTGAGCACGGGGTGAAGGCCGGTGATGCCCATCGAGGCCGCCCTTCAGCGAGAAATCGAGTCGACGGGGTGGCAGCGACGGAGCGTCACCGGTGAACGTCGCGAGGGGGGTCTTGTTCTCGCCGCCACCAAGACCACCTCGGCCGCGCAGGGCAGGCTGCCAGTGGTTGACCGTTGACTCGCTGGCCTGACGTGCCCTTCGCGCTGTCGAGCATCCGCCCACCTCTGCCAAAGCTTGTTGGGGCCGGACACAGTCCCGTGCCGTCATTGCATCACAGTCGTCACCACTTCGCCCGCGCCTACCTTCCTCTTTCAACGCGTGACCGAGGGATCCTTATTTGTGAGCTCATCGCCAACTTCATCCCTTCTTGACTTCGGGTCAGACGGACTAGGTAGCTCTGTGTGACTGCCCAAGCCACCGTCAGAGCAGCAGGCACATACTGTATTCACGCCGTCAGGCGCACTGGATGTGTCGGGGACCGTGCTCGCGGTCGCGAGGAGGTTGGAGAAGCCCGAGAAGTGCGTGTTCGACCACTCTATTCGTCTACACGTTGCTAATCTAGACTGCCAGATGGACCATGAACCACGACCGCGCACTCGAGAGGCGCATGGTCACTGTCGAGGAGTACCTTGTCGAGCAACGCTCCACCAATCCATCCGACGACCATCCCTTCGTTGCCGCAAAGCACAATACCACACGGAGAAGACAGCACGATGCTCGCCCCCACCTGTCATTCATCCGCGACGAGCTCGAGGAGCTGCAGGGTCGTGTCAGCGAGCTTGGACGCGAGATGGCGGAAGTTGGGAAAGAGATGTGCAGCTCCCAGCGTGCTGCTGCTTGAGGAAAGGCGCAGGTACAAGCTCCCTCGCAGGGCGGCGAGGACGTCTGCGCAATCTGCCGCGAGGTCAAGCAGGTCCGTGGGACCATGCAGTGCGTGTCGCGCGAGGTCGACTGGCTCGGGCGGACGACGGCGGAGCTCGAGCGTGAGGTGGAGGGCGTTAAGCACAAGGTGCACAATGTGAGCCGGGGGATGGCGAGGCTGGCGGTGTCGCCGGTGAACTTGTCGTCGGGGCCAAGTCGGGCGTCGGTGCAGGTCGAGCACGTGTGCCGCAGGTGGGGAGCCGGATTGCGGTGAAGAAAGAGGGGGAGGACGCGGTGCTGGGGTCGTTTGATGGGCTGCCGGATCCGGGTGGGGACGTGCCGATGTCGGGCTTGCCGTCGCCGTCCTCTGCGGAGTCAAAGGCATCTCCTCCACTGTGGACTGCACCGATTGACACTTCGACCTCGAGTGCTCCTGCGCAAGTCACCAGTACGGCTGCGTCGAGCCTGGCTTTGCAACATCACGCCTTCGCCGACCGTGCCTTTCTCTCTCACTCTCGCTCTTGGTGGACCTTCACCGCTGACACCCGTACGTCGTGCACCTTCCGTTACTGCACGGGAGTCGACGAGCCCGCCCACGCGCTTCGTGGGCAGTGCGTGGGGTTCTGGCAGGAGACATGGAAGCGGAACACATTTACCATAGACTACGCGCAGGATACCACCAGTCCGGTTGGCTCATCGCAGGGTGAGTGCTCTCAGGGCTTCTCCCAAGCTTCTCCAACATTATGAGTTATGCTGACCTCATTCTTAGCTTCTCTGTCAACGGGATTCTTGTCGCCTCAAGTGACAGGGAGTTTGATTTCGCCACTGCTCACTTCTATGACCTCGCCTTTCGACACGTTGGCTGCGCGCTCGCGGCCCACGTCCGTATCGGGCCTGCCGTCGTCGACGTATGGCGTCAACACGCATAACTCCGGTAATGGCGCGTCGGCGGGCTTTGGCTACTCTACCAAGAACACGTTCAGCTACTCGCTTACCACATATGGGTCGGCTTCCTCGCTAGGTAGCTTGGATCTGGATGACAACAAGACGAAGTGCGGCAAGGAGTTGAAGACTGCGCAGACCAACAAGTCATCGATGACGGACGCCAAGCGCACGACCTCGCCGACGCCTCTCTCGCCTCCTCGTGCTCCATTTGCGCGTCCGTCAAGCGCGAGCCCATCACCTCCTCCACGCAAGCGCTACACCATCGCGCTTGGTGCTCCCATAACGGGCCGGAAGCGCGACAACGATGAGGATGAGGACAAGAGATATGCGCCTCGCTCCCACTCTCCTGCCCCTCGTTCTCATTCGCCGCGGTCGCACTCTCCCGCTCCTGTAGGACCCCTGCCTCCCGAGTGCGCCTTCTCGACGTCGTTTAACATGTCCCCTCCCACCCCCTTGCGCTGTGCCCACTTCCCGCTCTGTCCGCTCCCCACGCGCACATACTCGCGCACCCGCCCTCGGAATATGTCCGCTTACTGCTTGTGCCCACTCGTATGACAGTCACGCTCAATGCGATGAGAAGCTTCCCACACAATTTACATGTTCTCACGGGAGAAACACACATGTGTGCCACGCTTCACTCATCCCTGGTCGTCCGCCTCCGCATTTGCTCGGAAGGACCGCATACTTGAACTCTACAGGGCCCTTGAAGGGATATGATAGTGCTGGGATAGCTCATCTGTACAAGCCAAACAGGAAAGAGATCAGCACCACAGACTTGCCCTCCGCGCTCGCCCACTTGACATCGTTCTCGAGTCTCCGCCCAAAGAGTGTCCCTTCAACGTCTATATAGCGTCGCCCACCGGAAAGACTATGATCTCCGTGCTTGTCACGGCCATGTATCTATGCCAAACTTTGGCAGTCTGATAGGGAGTTACTAGGGAGGAGAGTCAAGGTGTAGTCTTTTGCATGGGGAGGTAGGCAGAAGCAGAGTTTCCACACAGGCGATGGTGGTGCAGGACATCAAGGATTAGCTAGCAGTGGGGCGCTGATATACGACATCCAGCATATGCTGACTTTGTGGCGGGTTAGCCGTGATTTCTGCTCAGTTCGCATGTCCTGTGGAGAGCTACTTGTGATAGCGTACCTAGTAATCTAATTGCTTCGTTGGGGCATGCACAGAGGGTGATACCCAGGGCATGTACAAGAGAATGTTGTCAAGCTCATAGCTGTAAAAAGGATGTTTTTTGGAGCGGTGAGGCCTCACTGATCGAGCAATGTGGCATCTTGATCGGGTTAAGGAGATGTTAACCCGATCTAGACTGGCTTGATCAGGTTAAGGGAGTGTAAACCCGATCTGGACCGGTGATCATGGGTTAACCTATTTTAGAAACAACATACCACTCTTGTTCCACTACAGTCCACTCGAACAAAATTTATCGAGAAAAACCCCCCTGTTTAGACTACCCCACCGCACGCCACGCGAAGCGCTGGCCCTCTCTAGACCTAGTCGACTAGCAAGTGTAATGGTCATCAATTCCTCCTGCCTGAGCAGCCGTCATACCAATGGGTTATACAGAAAGGGCTTCTGAAGCTCTGGTGTAAGTCTTGCACACTTTGGAGGCACCCGTTCCGCAAGCCGTACCAGCCCGTATACGGATCCTGCCAGTACGGTCGTACGGTCACCCACCCGTACCGTCGCCGTCCGTATCAGCAAGCTGGTGAAGGGGTCACGGTACGGGTACGGCACCGTATTTACGGTCCCGTACGAACCGTATGCTTACGGACGGTGCGCATCCCTATCCTGCACCCACAGATGGAAGGGTAAGGAGGGATGATGTCTTTTCGCGTCCGCACACTGTGCAGAAGATAGATAAGTTGTCGCTCGTCGCTCGGCGCGGCTTGCATGACCGTAAGAACAAAGAGCACGATGAACGGGGATGCCACCAAACAAAGACAAGCGCGCTTCTTCCCACGCCACCGCGTCCATCACGTGTACCGCGATATTCAACAAAACAGCGAACAACAGACGCACGGACCGCCACTCGCGTGCCCTGCCCATGACGCAAAGGCATCTAGTCATGCAGCAGATACCTGCGCTCACCTGTCGTCGTGCTCGCGCTGCAGCATTCGACTCGCTCTTAACCTCACACATCCCACGCAACTACGCTCCCAACCATGGTCTATATGGTCTGACTTGTATGCTAATGTACAGATTGCAAAACGATGAGTGATACATACCGATATGATAGAAACAGATATACGGATCGCATGAGAGCATGCAGGATACTCGGAATCGCAGGAAAGCATGATCCACCAACGCTACACGGGCCCACAAACAAACAACACAACGCGCCTAGAAGTCTTCGGCGAACACGCCTAGAAGTCCTCGTCGAGGACGCTAGAGACCGTCGTCAGCACCCATGTAGACGTTGAGCTTGAAGGGGCTACTCACAAAGTCTTCCCAGACGACTTGACCTCGCCCGTGTTGTTCACGGCCGCCATCTTGTAGTCCGACACACGCTTCTCAAAGAAGTTGGTCTTGCCCTGGAGCGAGATCATGTCCATGAAGTCGAACGGGTTCGTCACGTTGTACACCTTCTCGTTCCCTAGGGCGACGAGCAGGCGGTCGGCGACGAACTCGATGTACTGGCACATGAGCGTCGAGTTCATGCCGATGAGGCTGACGGGCAGCGCATCTAAGAACCCATGAGTACGACATACATTGATAGAGGATCGACAACATACCAGTCAAGAACTCCTGCTCGATCGTGACAGCCTCCATGATGATGCGGCGGACAACATCGGGGTGGGGGCGACGGCGGAGGTGGGCGAACAGCAGGCAGGCAAAGTCGGTGTGCATCCCCTCGTCGCGAGTGATGAGCTCGTTGGAGAAGGTGAGACCGGGCATGAGACCGCGCTTCTTGAGCCAGAAGATGCTGGCAAAGCTGCCGGAGAAGAAGATACCCTCGACGGCGGCGAAGGCAACGAGACGGATGCCGAAGGAGGAGCGGTCGTCATTGATCCACCGGAGAGCCCACTGAGCCTTGCGCGCGACACAGGGGATGGTCTCGACGGCGTTGAAGAGGTGCTCGCGCTCGGCGGCCTCGCGGATGTAGGTGTCAATGAGAAGGGAGTAGGTCTCGGAGTGGATGTTCTCCATCATGATCTGGAAGCCGTAGAAGCAGCGGGCCTCGGGGACTTGGACCTCGCCAGAGAAACGCTCGAGGAGGTTCTCGTTGACGATACCGTCGGAGGCGGCGAAGAAGGCGAGGACGTGGGAGATGAAGTGGCGCTCGTTGTCGTTCATCCGGTTCTGCCAGTCGTGGAGGTCCTTGGACAGGTCCATCTCCTCAGCGGTCCAGAACGACGCCTCAGCCTTCTTGTACATTTGCCAGATCTGGGACGCGTCAATATACGCGTAATGAGTAGGGGGACGCGTCGCGCACCTCAGGGTATTGAATGGGGAACAGGACGAAGCGGCGGATGGACTCCTTGAGCAAAGGCTCTTCGGCTGAGACAACGTGATAAGTAAGACGCGTCGACGCGCGATAGGATCTGCCACTCACATTCCGGGAGTTCCACCTCGCCAACGTACTGGAAGCGCCAGTCATCATCGTCCTCCGTATCCTGGAGCTCGGTCGCCTTCTCCTTGGGGGCCTTGGCCTCCTCCGTCACAGACGCTGGGGACACCGAGCGCTTCTTGTCGTCGACAACCTCCTTCGCGGAAGCCTTGGTAGGCGACTCGAGGGAGAACTTCTCCAAAGCGGCAGCAGCCTACGTAAAGACGGTCAGACGCGACGCGACGCGCCGAGGTTAGCTCCACGTACCTTCTTGCTCGGGGTGGGACCCGGCGTGGTGGCACGCGCAACGCGGACAGGGGAGGTGGCGCGGGAGGAAGACATGATGATAAGCGAGGAAGAAGAAGTGGGTGATATGACCAAGAGCGAGGTGGTGGTCGGGAGCAAGGAGACGAGAAGGGGGGAGGCCGTCTTAAATAAAAACTGCCCGTTATGTCACATCACGGTCAACACGCGTGCATGTGATCGCGTCCGTTGACGCGTCGCGCGTCGCGTCCAAACAAATGACCGCGTCGCGACCGGTCTCGTCCGATGGATCAGACCCGTATCAGATTAGATTGCCCAATCAGACGCCCGCCCAGCGCCATGCACAGGCGTTTGACTCAGCCGTGAATGCGCGCGTCAGCACTTGGTCAACTCCGTGACGCGCCTCGACAAAAGTCGAACCATGGATCGGCCGGGGAATCGCTTTCAGCGAGAGCAAAGGAGCCACAGCCATGCTGACAATTCCCATCGCTATTCATGAACGTTCATCACACACGCATACGGCATATGAACAGCAAAACTTCATGATTGCAAGGAAGCTGGCTTCAACAAAAGTTCGCCTTCCGCCCGCACAGGCCTCCCCTTGCGCACACGCGCCTCCCCCCTCTTCAGGTCCATCACGATACTGAATAGTGTCGAGCTTGTCCACTCCTTCTTCGGGTCCACCTCCCGGCAAATCGACGTCGGGAAACCCCCCTCATCCTCCAGCATCAACTCGATATCCTCCATCTTCACCTCCCCCTTCGCCTTTGCCTGCCCTACCAACACCTTGATGCGCTCGAGCCGTGGCACCGAATCTTTCCACAAGATGCATGGATCATCGAGCCCTTTGTGCGGCACCAGGAAGTGATTGGTATGCACCACACACCCCGGGCCGCCGTTGTCCTCCACCCGCACAACATCCTTTGTCGTGCATTCAAGGCCTATTGCCGGCCCACTCCCATCCGCAACGAGTATGTGGCACGCCGCCGCCACGCCAGCCGCCTCCAGCTTCTCCGCGGCCTGCGCGCGCGACCCCGCCTCCAGCGCCGCCCGCAGCGCCAAGTGCGTCGGCAGCGCGTCGAAGCGGACGCCCACGGCGCGGATGGCGTTGAGCGTGACGCCGACGCCGCGGTCGTTGAGCCCGATTTTGCCGATGATCCCTGCTTCGGTGATCATGCTAATGCAGGGCTTGCCGGGCTGGGCGACGTGGCAGGCGACGAGGTTCGCCTTTTGCGAGGGGAGCCACTGCAAGCCCTTGAGGTGAGCGAGCGAAAGGTGCGTAGGTCAGGGACCAGGACCAAGGAATGGGCATAGCAAGGGTGGATTGCTGTACTTACGTCCCAGTTCTGCGCCAGGTAAGCGCTCCCGTCAGCGTAATAGCTCAGCGCCGTGCATCCATCGTTCTCTTTCTTCTTCTCCATTCCGTACGCAATCTCCGTGCGTACATTGAGTGCCAGAATAGATAGAAAGGGCTGTCCAGCGCCTTCGGCTAGACCTGCGATGTCGGTCAGTATCGTATGTCAGTCAGCCGTTTTGGCTTCGACTCGGCGGTCCTCTCTTCACCTCCGCCCTTCGAGAGATGTGCGACGGCCCTTGAGGCAAGCGCTAAGCAGTATCATGGCCAATTCACTCACCCCTCATTTCCTCCACATACCCCGCCCACTCCCTCCCGAGATATGGCAAGAACTTCGCCGCCTCCTCGCAGACGCGCTCCCAGCCCAGCTGCGCCGACCGCTCGAAGAAGGCGCGGTAGAAATCGATGCAGGAGGCGACTTGGGCGGCGGCGGCGCGGCCATGGGTGAGGCCGATCTGTGTAGTGAGTTGAATGGTGGGCGCGTCGGGGTAAGGGGCAGGTGGGAAGCGAGAGAGGAGAGTGGTTCACGAATGATAGGTGGGATGTGTGGAGTTTTAGAATGTCGAGAGTCACGAAGGGGAATGAGGGCATCAGCGCTACTAGATCCACTCACCTCATAGGGCTGACCAGAGCAATGTACGACCAACATCGAGGTAACGGTAGCCGTATGCAGAGTACCGTGGGGATGAGAACGAAGTGAGAGTCGTTATCAGCCGACATACATGCCGTCGTCATCTGAGTTGCCGATGCGGTTGATGATCCAGTCGAATCATGTCATTGGTTATCCACATCGGTCCTAGATGAGAGTTGCACAAGATCAAGGTAGGAAGGGGACGGAGGCGAGTTCCAACGAATGTGAGAATCAAAAAAAGACAGATCCAAGACTGGCCGGAGGAAACGAATTGCACGGGGCGTTTGGCGCAGCGGTAGCGCGTTCGCTTTGCATGCGAAAGGTCAAGGGTTCAAACCCCTTAACGTCCATGTATAGAATGTGAAGTAGATTTTTGGCCGAATCCACGAAGTTCAACGCGCAGTAGTATCATACAAAACCAGTAGTATACATGATACTGACAGGCCACGCGGATGAAATTGATGTCGTATTCATGATGGCCTTCACGTTTACCAATTCGCCCCAGACGATCAAAAGCGGTGAGGACTTCATCCTGCAGCGCGCTGTTGAGCAGCGGGAAATGATGAATGGCGTTTGACACGTAGACAAGACTCAATGGCAGAAATGCCTTTGACACTGCGCTCCATGGGCTTGGATACCTGAGGAATATCCCTGGCTCATTTGGATGTGTGGCGCAAAACCACAGGATTTCCATGCCTTGTACATCAGAGTCAAAACGGGTAAGCGTCAGCTATCGAGCAGTAGACTGGCTCCCGCAAAAAGATAGCGTTGAACGATGGGTTCCAAATTTTTGGTCTGTAAAGTCGAACTGCGGGTAACGTGACTTGTCAGGTGTTGGGTCCGGCAAATGCCGAAGATCGTGCGACGTTCTAAATCTCTGATTCGATTCCTCATTATCGCGATTTACGCCGACTTGTACGCTACCGCCCAACACTCTGTTCTCTCTTCCTCTACGGTAGGTAAGTGCCGAGTATACGGTTGCAGTGTGGCGGGACTTGAAATCCTCCGCAGGAGAACACCGTGACTATGTTGCCTATAGAGCTGTATGAAGCAGTGCTCGACCAGCTTGAAGACGACAAACATTCGCTTGCCATGTGTTCTCGTGCAAATCGCACCCTGCTAGATATAGCGCAACACCGATTATTTGCCGATATACGCCTCGACTTCGACTCCCAGGCCACAAACCTCGAGTCTCGTCCATACCAGCTCCTCTCCGCGCTAGAGACATCTCCGCATCTGGGATCGTATGTCCGGCGGTTCACCGTCAGTTGCGAGTCAGACTCGCTTCTCGTCATCACTTACCTCCTTCCACCGATACTCGAACATCTTTCCGCTCTCCGTTTCTTCAGCGGCCGCAATGTCTTCAGAAGGACTCTCAGCGTAAAGGCACTCGAACGCGCGACCAAGCACCTGCTCCAACTGCCGACTCTGGAACAGGTCTGCCTACACATGACAGTCGACTTCCCCTTCCATCTCATCCGTACGCCCTCTCTACGACACCTGGTACTCACGGACGCTGGAGAGACCGGGTCATCGCCTTTATGGGCGGCCGAGCAATCGCCTCTCAAGCTGCGTACCTTGAAATTGTGCTCGTCGCAGAGCGTGGTGCAGTCGCGCGCGTTACTGTGGTTACAGAGCGCCCAGATAAACCTCAGTGATCTCCAAGCGCTTATGCTCGATATACAATGGATGGATGTCGCCACTGCGCAGAAGTTGCTTCGTGTTTCCGCAGGAACATTGCAGTTGCTTGCTTTGGCGCCTCACAGTCAGTTCCTGCCTTCACTCCCATGGCCGTGATATCTGACCTCGAACATAGGTACGGACGACCGCGTCACGTACGAATTCTTGGATCTCCTCGCACAGCCCCCGTTCTGCTGGAAATCATTGCGCACCCTGGTCATCTATACGGCCAGGCTGTCCGGCTCCTACGGTCTATGCCTCCCATCGTGTGACGATCATCAACTGGGGTCCCTCGACGCTGCCCTGTCAGAACGGAAGGATATGTACCCTGCCCTGCAGGATGTGATCATCCTGCCTTGCGCGCCGTTTGGAGAAATTTCCTGGCATGAGTCCCGTGCGCTGGCTGTGGACGAGGAGAGGTGGTGGAGGTTTCGCGAGCCGATCGATATCCGTATGCGAAATCGATGGCAGAAATTCGTCGCGGACCAGCACAGTAACTGGAAGACCTCGTTTCCGAAATGCGCTGAAGCCGGCATGCTACGCGATACTCCGTCAACGGATATAGATGCTTGAAGAAGTATGCTTGTCATTACCAACCTGTAAAGTGACGAATCGGTCTGATTTCTACATGCTAGTTATGCATTTTCTGCGACCATCGGTCCAGCCACGCCTTGAAATCATTGGTGGATCGCGCAATGTACGTGAACCGTGCTTGTATGCTATCCAACGCCTGCGCAAGCGATATGTCGAACTTCGATACATCCTTGTCCTATACAAATCGTGAGACCTCGCATCATCTATCAAAACGGCAAACATACCTTGAAGAAGGATTTCGCGTCATCGTAGTCCTGTTCGGTGGAGAGGACTTCGAAGGGGCAGGTAATGATGCTGTCAAATGAGAAGTTATCTTCCAGGCGCTCGTATATCTATCGATTGAACTCAGCAATCTCGTTCTTGCAAGGGTTGCGCGGAAGCATACCTCGTCGTAGTTCGCCTTCACTTTGCTTGCGAGAGACCTTCGCGCTTGAAAGTTCCCTTGCAAGCCGTGGAAGAATTCGAGCACGTCCTGATCGCGGCTCTCGTGTAGCGCATACTGCAGGACTTCTTCAAGCAGGACAGGATCGCGAGTCGCGCACATCGCTTTTCTGCTAAATATCAGCAACGCTCCTCATCGACTTGATTCAAGAGACCCTGCTTACATCGCAATCTCGGCGTCCTGAGGCGCATCAGGATTATCGAGCATTTGCTTCGCCTTTTCATACTCGGCACGTCCGCCATGCTTGACGTGCTGAATGGGACAGGCGCATAATTGTCAGCACGGGATGCACGGCCGCTGAGAGCACAGCATACATGCACGAGGAACGGCTGGAGAAGGTCAACCGGAATTGAGGCCTCGTCACCGCCTTGCAAGAATGGCTCGAAGAGACGCCCGACTTGGGCGATGACACTGAAGTTGAGAAGTCAGAATGCTTCTGTACAGGCAAATTCACGCGACACATACTTCGAATCTTCGCTGGAGATTGCCTGCGAGATAGCCAGGGTGCGCAACTGCGTCGTATCCGCCGAATCAGAGTCAGAATACGCGAAATTGAGCTCTTTCACAATTGGGACGAAGAGCGACTGTTGCAAGCGTCAGTAGAGTATCCACCGGCACAGGAAAGAACCTACACGGCTGAAGGTCTTGAGTTGCGCCACGACCTCCTCGTTCTCCCACCAGACTGATAGAAGCTCGTCCAGATGGCTGGCGATGCAACTCCAGAGGAGGTCTACAAAGCGGTCATCAGCACACAAGGACGGCGCAGTGGACCATGCCACTCACATTCTCTCAAACTTCTAAAAGTATCAACAACATCGAGCGCTGTGCTCAGAGTCGCCAACCCGGCTTTTGCGGTTGCGAACGCGTCATGCACGATCCCCAAGCGGTCGTCGAGAGTGAACAGCGAGTCTTCCTTTGCCGCCTCTTGTGCGATCTTGTTAAGGCGCTCCGGTGTGTACAGGACGTGGTCTACATGGTCAATCATGCATGAGCGCTCGAAATCAGGATGGAGAGAAAATGCTCTACGCACATACGCCTGTCGAATCTGCGTTGAGCTTGAACGGCTTGCTTGTATCAATGGCGTAGCTTCCCTCTCGCTCGCTCAGGACTGCGCGGTCGACGATCACCTTGCCAGTCTCGTCCTTGGTCAGAATGGCAAGCGGAACACTCCTACAGGAAGCTGAGTGAAAGCGTCACGAAGCGATGCCAGAGATCCTTGCGCATACCATATCGTCTCGTTATTCGCAGGTTCAGTAGCGTCAAGGAACCTATCCTGCCGAACCTTGATCCCTGTCGCAGTTTCTGTGACGGTGACGACAGGAAAGCCGATCTATTTGACTGTTCTCAGTAGAAGAAATTCTGGCTAGGTTCTAGAAGCGAGGAACCTTTTGAACCCAATTCGTCATGAAGCCGGTGACATCCTGGCCTGGATGGGCGAACAACTCAGAAATTCGGCGATTTTGATGTGAAGTGAAGGACCTGCCTGTGGCCTTGGCGATGCCGTCCCAGAGGTCGTGTGTCACTGTATTGCCGTACAAGTGATCCTTGAGATACAGCGAGACACCCTTGAGGAACCTGTCTTCCCCGACGTGGGCGGCAAGCATGCGCAACACTTCGCGGTCTTCATCAGTTACTGTCCACATCCATATCCTGCCGTACCTGCAGCTGCTTTCGAGTACGACAAGTCGTCGAAGATCTGGGACCGAACATTAGAGAGGTTGGACGAGGGAATACTAATTTGCCACTCACCTGATTGACGCGATCCGCATCCGAGCACTCGACCTCAATCGGATGCGACGAGGGTTTCGCATCCATGGCTAGCGCATCCGCCCAGTGCACGTTGATGAACTCGGACGGAAGGTGCCACTCCGGGAATACCTTGTCAGTGATGATGACTTCGCCGACCTGTGCATAGACCACAATGAAAATCGAGTTTCAGGCGTCGTACAGCAAGCAACGGCTTACCAGCGTTGCAAATCCCTCATTCAGATACAGATCATCCCACCACCGCATCGTCGCGATATTCCCAAACCACATATGCGCCACCTCGTGGCTGACGACGCAGGCGACGAGGTTCTTGGTGGCGAAGTCCGCGCGGACGGGATCGACGAGGAGAACGCTTTCTTCGCCCGCGATAAGGCCCCAATTCTCCATCGCGCCGTCGTCGAAGGAGGAAGCCTGCACGAGGTGTTAGACTACGTAGGGCAAGAAGCCAGCCAGCCTACCACCAGGATATCCAACTTCGGCAGGGGATACGGGACGTCGAAAACCTGCTCGTACAGCGGGAGCACCTTCGCCATGACTTCCAGCGCAAAGTCAGTCTGATGAATGTTGTCCTTGGTCGCTGGAATGCAAGGTCAGAAAACGTCGCAAAAATCATGTAAGCTCACCGTAAATCCTCAGCGGCAGCTCCTTTCCGCTAACTGGTAACGCCACCCTTGTCTCCCGATACTCGAAGTCCCCATTCGCCCATGCGACGATGTAGGTGCTCATCGGCGGCGTGGTGGCAAAATGGGTGATCATCCACTTGCCGGAGGAGCAGCTGCGCGCGAGGAGAGCGGCCAGCTCGGCGTCTTGCGTGATTAGCTCCTGTGCCTTCCCCGCGTTCCTTCCCTCGAGATCCACAGGTGCCTCCATCGAATCAGGCGTCTCAGCCGCTTCGTACTCCACCTCCTTCACAATGTTCATGTTGCCCAAGCTCACCGTCCCCTCCGTCCCGACCATCGTCAGCGCAAATGTCGCCTTCAGCGCGGGCTCGTCGAAGCAGGGGAACGCGCGGCGCGCGGCGGTGGGCTCGAATTGAGTGAGGGCGTAGTACCTCGAGGCGGAGGCTGAGTGGGACTCGGTGTCGTGGTCGTTGGCATTTTCGCGCTTCTCCGTACCCTCGCCCTCGCTGACATTGCGCTCGACGTTGTCGGGGTCGTCGTCATGACCGTCTCCGCCCTCGTCCTCATCATCGTTCTCATCCTCGTCCTCCAATGTCGAGTAATAGTACCCCATGAGACTGTCTGTAAGCGGCGCATGGAACCGGATAGTAAACATGGCTGTCGAGTTCGCGAGGAGAGAAGTAGGAAAGATGAGGCTGAGGCGCTCATTCTCGGCGTCAAATGTCTGGGAGAATGTATCGAGTGATAGAGTCTCTGCTGCGAGTTGTCGAGGAGACGGCGCGGTCAGAGTCCTGTACAGCAGTGTCAGTATCTAGCCGTTCTTGCGCCAGAGCAGAACCTACACCGAATCGATGCTCAACCCTTCGCCGGCATTCAGGACGATATGGGTCGTTTCTGTAAGGACATCCAAGCTGTCAACGAATGTTAGCCGCGCGCCACACCGTCGCACGGGATTACCGTCGTCCCACCCACCTTATCCTCACAAACCCGCTGTAGGTGAGCTTCCCGAGGTCGGTCTGAATCGTGAGATCATACTCCCCCCCACCAAAAAAACTCGCCGGTCCGGAGTCAATGAAAATTTCTCGTCTTTCTCCTTCATAGGTGGTGCTAAAGTCAGAGTATGCTAGCATGTGTGTAGACTGCCTCTCAAGCAATTGGGCGTAGCGGAGAGCGAGACCCCAGGTGCACGTGACAAAGCGTGATGACCTGATTTCTCACGGTTGAACTTCGGGTGTTGCCGACACTCTGCAGCTCGAACATTGACAGATTGATCTATGCCAAGCATGCCATACAGTACTATACATACTATGCTACCATTCCATTACTCTTTTGCACCGGGCTTTGTTATCCCCTCAATGAAATAAATTTTTGAAAAGAATGAAGGCCGCTTCGAGTGAGCGTGACAACCATTCCCACCCAATTTTCTCCGCTTCATCGAAGCATGAAACAGACATTCCTATGCATACATGCATACTTAGACTCTGTATATTAGTACATACTATCAGCGGTCATGCCGGCCACAAATAGCAGCCACGAAGAGGATGAATGGTGGCCTGTAATAAACTTGCTTTTGTCCAGATATGCCACCCGGTGAGAGGCTGATAACCATCCAGCCTTGATCCAAGCTATACCCTCTTACTTAAGCATTATACTCGAGACACAAGGGCTCCCACTCGACACAAAAAATCGACTTGGGAAAGCTCGCCGATAGGTCCCCTCCTTCAAGTCACGTTAATTCTACGATCCCAGGGGATAATTTCCCAGGTCTATCAGCGTATTGTAGATGATAAGGGGTAGTATACATATATAAGCGTTACCAAGCGGGAACGCGCTGCGCGCGGTCTGCAGCACGTCGAATCGGCAAGGTCGGACCGGCGAGTTTTTTTGGTGGGGGGGAGTAGTGCGTTGGCCGGACGTGCGGGGGCAGTCTAAAATCATGGCTCTTGCTTTGTTCTGACTGTTCTGAGAACGCCGCGGCCGTCAATGAAGGCATCGTGGCGGTTGTCGATAGGGCTCAGAAGACGGTGCACGGAAATGAATAGGCAATAGGAAAGTTGCGCAGACAAGAGGAAGTACAGATGGACAAGATGAGGTCGATCCGCTCGCTGATTGAACAGATGGGGGTCGAATCCTTGACAAGGGAAGGACGACACGCCTCGGGAAGGAGACGAGTAGCACGTCTAATAAGAGCCCAGACACGCTTAGAAGAAGACAGAAGACAAGACTAGCGAACCCAAGGAAGGCTCAGATAGTTATCGGAATCGATGTCGGCAGCGGAGAAGGGTCACATTGGTGTTCAGGCGAGTCGTGGGGCGCGTTTGAGGGGAGAAAGCGGCCAGTAGATACCATTCTAAGACTGGTTTCGGCTGCGAAACGTAGGAACAAAACCAAGTCCGATGGTTTCAAGGTGGTAAACGGGGACGCACAGAGCCGCGGGCGTGATCCGCACGTTTCTCGCCCAGTCATGCCACATACGCGAGCCAGCGATCCGATACATATCGGGGCGACAAGCCAGGATTGAGAACTGTGGTGGTACACAGATGTGAGTGGATGCAGAATCAAAATGCCGAGGAAAAGGAAGACCATAGATGCAGTAGAGTTCAACTTTGAAGTCAAACGCCCACGTGACATGACGCGTAATTTAGACGAACGCGCGTCGCGCTGACTGGAAACGCGTACAATTCTGCCTCTGACCACCACAGAAAGCACCACGGCATTGGCAACCGTATGAAGACCTCTCCTTGAACAGCTCACCTCAACACATCTCTCGCGTACATCCAACGGGTGGAGTCGCCGTGGACAATTCATACGGCTAGGAGCGAAAAGGACTGGCTACCTAGGATATCGTCTGGACCTAACCTTTCCCATAAAAAGGTGATTAAACCGTGATTCTGCGAGCGGAACGACAGCTAGTGCCAAATTCTTCTCTAAGCCCTTCCGATGGTACGATGACTCACTGTCTCATCTATAGTGTTCCAGGGGGAGGCGCAACTGGCCTGTACTTGGCCTGTACGCACAGCAAGTAAACTCGCGTGTTCTTCCCAGTGGTCCTGTCATTCGACGTGGCAGTCGTAAGCAAGGTACACGAATTTCACTACTAGAGCCACGTGTAGCCGGAAAGGGAAGTATTCACGTTCAAGGGCAAACAGCACCAAGCAGTCGACAAGTTCGTAAATGTTTTCTAAACGGGATTTTACGCGTCTTGCTTCCTGCCATCTTCTGACTTCTGCTATTTGTGTTGGTTTCGCAAACTTGCAAGGGGAAAATCGCCATTGTTCGACGCCTTTTCAACTTCCGGGGATCGCCGAGCCGCTGCCGTGACGCCGCGAACGCGTAAGACAGGTGGCGCTGACTAAGCTGCTGTGGTGCCGGGCTGCCGACCGCCTTCGTTCTCTTTCTTTCCACCATCACCCCGACCATATCTTGAACGATCCCCAGCCATGTCCGTCGAGAGCCCGCCTCAGGCGCCGTCGTTCGGCCACCCAGGCCAGCACGACATCATCTCCGAGATTTTCAACCTCGACCTCTTTGCCCCAGCAACCCAGAACGACTCCCATCCGTCCAGCGCCTCAAACGACTCCTCCCCGCAGTCCCAGTACTCCCACCTCGCCACCCCCAGCCCCATCAACGACCCGCTGCACACCTTCCCCCAGACGCACCCGGGCGAGTGGGACTTCTCGTCCATGTTTGGTGGCGATCAAATGAAAGACGACATTTTCGGCAGCGGGTCCGCCGTCTTGTCAGCCTTCGAGCCATCCCCTATGGTCGACGCCAACTACGCCCAGCCTACTATGGGCATTGATCCGCAACTCATGGAGTCACCTACTGCAGAGACGGACGAGAGCCCCGAACCCGCTACAGCTGAAGAGCAGCAGTCGTCGCCGCCGGAGCCACAGCCGGCCCCAAAGACCGAGGAGAAGATCATGCTCACGATTCAACCTGTAAAGGCCGCCGGACATGGCTCCAAGCGCCAGGGTACCGTCGCAAGTGGCGGTATTACCAAGACGCGCGCGTCTCGCAAGGCGCCTCCCCCTTCCCCCGTAGTTCATCGCGCGCCGTCTCCGACACCTTCCGACGATATGATGGGTGAGGAGGATTGGCGTCCGTCGCCCGAGGTACTTGCGAAGATGTCAAGCAAGGAGAAGAGGCAGCTGCGCAACAAGATCAGCGCCAGGAACTTCCGTATTCGTCGCAAGGGTGAGTAATCTATCCTCGTTTTGTGACTTACGCTGACTCATCGCACAGAGTACATCACCCATCTTGAGTTTGACATTGCCGAGCGCGATCGTTTGCTCGACGCCATCCGCACAGATCTCACGAGCACGCAGAGTGAGAATCAAGCGCTGCGGAAGGAAGTCGAGGCGTTGAAGCAGGCGCTCCTCGCTGGTCGCTCTGGTGCGGTCGAACTCCCGCCTCCGAAGGAACTCGTCAGCGTGCAGGAGATGATGGAGGCTACATCTGGCAATAACGCTCGCCCCTCCACTCCGCCCTCCTCGAGTGACGACAACCTCGTCAAGCCCAATACTCAGAAGGACCTCAGCCCGAACGCCAACTCTGCCTTCTGGGGCGGCTGGGGTATGGGCGGTGGTGTCACACCTGTGCACACTGTCCTCGTCCCGTCGCCGTTTGAGAAGGACGCGCAGCGTAAGGATTTGCAGGAGAACATCAACCCGGCGATGAACGAGAACCTGAACCCGAACCTCAACGCGCGGGTCAGCGATATCGCCCCCAAGGCGGGCTTCGACGGCTTCGCCGACCGGGAGATGTTCACGATGAAGTCTTTGGATGCGTACGTGGCTTATCTTCTCCTCGAGCCCCTCGTTCTGACATGAACACCGAATAGGTACCGCATGCACCTCTGGTCGAAGATGGCTGCGAGCCACCCGCAACAGCAGCGCCCCACGACGCCTTACTCCCCCTCTTCGTCGCACACCTCGCCATCTCCGCCTTCATCTCCCTCGCCCTTCTACACCGGCCCCGCCGCGAACCACAGCCCCTATTTGTCCGGCCTTGCCGGTGCGCTGCGTCCAGCATACTTCAAGGCCCCGGTTACCTCGCCCTCTCTCAGCAGTCTCTTGTCCGGCAAGCACTCGGGCTCGGGTCTTTCGTCGATGTCGTCGCTCGCGGCTGCGCTGCCGACACCGAAGGAGGAGCGCGCGAAACTGCCCAGCGCCCACGAGGAGAAGCAGCACAAGGAGGCTGCCGCCGCGGCGATGGTCGCGTCGCAGACGGTGCTTGGAAAGCTCGGGAGTGCGTTCTGGGACGCGTTCTCAGGATCGAATTCGGGCAGTGCGTCGTCGTCACACGGTGGTGAGTTATCTAGTGTTTTGTCTGCGAGAGAAAGTGACCGCTTACATCGATCTTCAGCGTCTCTCGACAGCGACAAGGTCCGCCGCGTTCTGGAGGGCAAGGCCGTGCTCAAGGTTGTCGATGTGGATACGGCACCGACGCAGGCGCCGAAGTCGCCGTCGCCGTCCATGGCCTCATTGAAGTCCAGCACGAGCGCGCTGAAGCCCATCCGCCCGACGATCCGGGAGAAGCGCTCGTCAGAGAAGTGTGCGTCGACGATGTCGATGACGGATATGCTCGAGGAGAGTATGCGCAGTCTCAGCTTGGGTCGGAGGGCGTAAGATGTTGGTTCTCAATCCATCATCTACCGCCCAGCGTGGCGAGCGCCGGAGTGTCGCCAGCTGTTTCTTGTTGCATCGTTCATCAATCGTCCATTCACTCATCCACCTACATATACGCACTACTCCATCCACTTTGTCTCCCCGTCTCGGATTCTGTCACATCGTCTCTCACCCTGAAGCATACTTTCACCTACCTACCTATCCTTGCGGTTCCCGTTGGTGTTGTCGGCCTTGTTTCCTCCTCTTTATTTATTCTTGGCCACATCCACCCCACTCCAACAAACAAACCGAACCAATCCACAAAGCGTCACTGCTGCCAGCATCACCATCGCCACCGCGGACTCGATTGTTTTTCCTGTGCGCCATAGCCATACCACTGTCCTTACCTCGCGGTCTGTTCGTTCGTTGGGGCGTTGTCGCCCCGCCTTCGAGCTCGACCATCGAGCCGAGACGAACGCATCATGACCGGCGTTGTGAACCTTTTCCCTTCGTCCTTCCCCATCCTCGTTGTGAATTCTAGCTTTCTGTCTTCCTTACCTACCGCCTACATATATACTTACTAGTGTCATCGGTGCTCGAGTAATAGTTCCAAGAGAAGTGTAACATACAAAGTTCGTAGCAATAAAGGTTTCTATCAGTGACTGGTGTCGGTGAGGATTGTCAATCGGAAGTTACTAGTGTGCAGCGAAGCCATCGCCTGGTATGAGCAGGACACGTACGCATGCGTAAGGCTCGACAATCGCGAGCGTAGGCGTTGATCGATGATGATGCGCCATGGTCTGACCCGGTTCGCGAGAGGTTGGCTAAGAGTTGGCTGTAGCTAGTGTACAGGTTCGAAGTGTATATCGTTCAACGTCCTTTTCTGGCACTCAACGCACAACATACATCCTATGCGACTACGTTTGTCGAAGGGGTGTCGCGCAGTAGACCAGCCTCCGCACATTTCGGGAAGCAAGCTACGAATTCTCTGTGTGCGTTCAGTATGCGTTCCACGACGGAGTGCGCCATCCATAGGTTGACCGGGTCGCGAAGTCTCCACCATTCTTCCCCGTCCGTGGTCTTGGATTTGAGGGTGTACAGCGGGGTCTCCACCAAGTCCGCGTGTGAGCGTATGATCACATCCTGCAAGGCGGGATACATATCCTTCCGCTCCGCCAGGGCAGCGTCGAGGGACCGCATCAGCTCCTTGTCGAGGGGATGAATGCGAAGGCCGAAGTCAGATCCCTTGGTCGCATACAAGACCAGCGTGCGCAATGATGGCCAGCACAACGACGGCTGAGCCATGATGCGCAGGAAATCGTGCGTGACTTCCGAATTTGTATCTGCGACATAGGTCAGAATTAATACGACAACGAAGGGGAACAGGACTTACTGTGAGGAATCAAGGCAAGCAGCTGCAGTGTTCCCGCGAACGTACTGAGGAAGCGCCGTGCGGACGAAGGACTCAGCCATCCCGGATCGAGCATGAATGCACGAAGATCGCTCAGATCGACTTGGGCGCTATTCAACCACTCAGCTGCGCGGGCCTGCGCTATCTCCGTTGATGCGCATAGCTTCAGGGTAAGCAGCTTGAGTGGCGGCTGCTCTGTCTCCCGAAGAGCAGTGATTCCGGTCTCTCCCGCGTCGGTGAGCGCGAGGTGTCGCACAGAGGGAGAGCGAATGAGGTGAAAGGGGAAATCGAATGTCAGGCGTAAGCAAACCTCCTCGAGAGTCGGTAGCTGCAACACGCGCTCGACAGCGCGTTCAACGGGATCCCCAGCGCTATTGAACACCCTTCGGCTGCTGTAACACCGGAGAGCGGATAGATGGTCCAGCAGCGGGGGAAGGAGGCTCGCGCAGTGGAGATGCGCTTCCCCGTCAGCTTCGCAACTGATGGTGAATCGCCGAACATAGGAACCAAGGCGAGGAGATGTGTCTAATGCAGCGAGGAGCTGAGTTATGCGAGACCCAGTTTCGGTGGCGTGCGAGTCGAAGTTGAGGCGTATATCCGCGAACAACCGTTGTTGTGATACATCCAGTAGAGAGCGGTGGGTGAGCGCACACATAGCCAGCGCATGTTTCTCTCCATCCAGTTGATCAATAAAGGCTTCGTATAGCTCTGCAGGGAACATCTTGTGGCCCACAGAATTGGTGTCTGTCGTCTAAGATCGACTCGATGAGGATGACATTTTGGGAAGTGGAAGAAATAGGCTCTTGCCTGATGTTGTTATTCAAGCCAATTTTTGCTGGACCCTGAGCTGACGAGGATCTCGTGGATTAGGGAGTCGAAGCAACCTACGATACGTGGCTGTCGACAGGGCACCGCACGCATTGCTTCACCACGATGTGATCGGCCTTTGCCGGTAAAGTCACGCGCCAACTCGAACAGTCACGTTACACGCAGTTCAACTTTACAATACCTGGCTAGATGCTAGAAATTGGTGCAAAATTCGATGTTTTCCTTCTTCAAATAGAGCTCCAGTTAGCTGGTCAGATGGTATTCTGCTGACAGGTAAAAGTAGCAATCAACGAGGCTCACGGTAAAGGCGCGGCAGATATTTGTGGGGCGGGCCGACTACCGCCCCAATGTCGGACCGGGTGACCGAGCGCGAGGGTACTTATCAGCTCTTGCCTTCAACGCTCATCTACCCCTCCCCTCGTTCCCATAACTCCCAGATTCCTAAGCCATAAACAAGATGAGGTCCTCCTCCTCCTCCTCTTCCGCGCTTCGCCGACTGACGTCCATCGGATCGCATCTCAGCGCGCCCACCAAGCACAAGATCGTCCTCACGCGCGATCTGGGTCCGGATGTCATGCCCATGCTCACCTCGCGCGACGACATTGAGCTGGTCACCTGGCCTGATGAGGCTAACCCGTGTACGCGCGAATGGCTGCTGAAGAATGCGCCCGGTGCAGAGGGAATCATCATTTTGCTCTCGATGGCTGTCGACAACGACCTTCTGGACGCGGCTGGGCCGAGTTTGAAGGCCGTGTCAACCATGAGCGTAGGGTACGAGCATGTAGACATCGCTGCGCTCGGCAAGCGCGGTGTACGACTGGGCTATACACCCGACGTGCTGACAGACGCAGGTGAATTATTCAATTCGAGACTCGGAACTTATTGTTGAAGCTCAAGGTAGTCGCGGATGTTTCCATCATGCTTGCTCTTATGTCTAGTCGCAACGACGGCAAGTCTCTGACCTTAGCAAAGGACGGTCTGGTTAGTATATGTTCGCTCGGAGGTCTTTGTGTTGACGCTCACCTGACGTAGTGGCCCTCGTTTACCTGGGCCCCCTTCTCGTTCTGTGGACCCCAATTGTCGGTCACCCCCGAGAGGCCTACGCTCACTGTCGGCTTCCTTGGCTTCGGTCGCATATCGCAGGTAAGCATGTCGTCCAAAGCTTCCGAGATCCTGTTCACAAACTTCTTCCTAGGCCACCCTTCGACGGCTTGTGCCCTTCGGGGTGACCCGCGTACTATACGCCACCCGTCCCGACGCAAAGGCCGATCCAGCGCAGGACGCTAAGTGGGCCGAGACCTTTGGGGTGAAAGAGGTGAAGCGCGCCTCGCACGCCGAGATCGCAGCTGGCTCGGACGTCGTTTTCGCTCTCGCACCGGGAGGACCGAGCACGTACCACATCGTGAACGAAGACTTCCTGAGGTTCGTTTGTTTTTGGTCTCCTTTTCGCCGCTTCTCTGATGCTGGGATTATCTTGGGACACTGCTGGATACTGCGTCCGAGCCTATTGCGCACCGACGGAGTACTGACAATCATCCCAGGGGCATGAAGAAGACCGCCGTCCTCGTAAACGCCGGCAGAGGTACTGTTGTCGACACCGACGCGCTCGTTAAGGCCCTCAAGGAGGGTTGGATATGGGGTGCAGGCTTGGACGTAATTGAGGGCGAGCCAAATATTGGGAAGGACCACCCGCTTGTGCAGGAACCGAAGTGAGTGTCTTGCATCGCATTCGCGCTTGTTTAGCGTTGCCGCCATTCTCGTCGGGCATTTCCACCATTCTCGTCGCCGAGCATTTCCGTCGCTCCTGTTGAGCATTGCTGTCCTTCTCGTCGGGCGTGCGACTGACACGAATACCCGCAGATGCGTGTTGTTGCCACATATCGGATCCGCTACGCACCAAACGCGGCGTGCTATGGCGTCGCGCGCGGTACGGAATGTTATTGCGGGCATCAAGGGCGAGCAGATGGAGGCTGAGGTGGCGACGAAGTAGAGCAGCAATCTAGAGAAGACAATACACATGTACACTGGATAAAGAAGATCAGCTTTCACGCACGCGCCTGACTTGAGTTCGGCATACCTTCTCATCCGCATCCTGCTCGCCCTCCCATTCAAACCTGCCCCGCATTCGCGAGCACATACTCCTCTACGTCCTTCCCGTTTGTGAGCGTCACCGGCAGCTCGTACCCTTCCTCCACCACCCCCTCGCACGTCACCAGCACCGCACCCTCCACCGCACGGCCCTCCTCCACAAAGTAATCTACCGTCGCCCCCGCCACATCTGCAAGATTCACCGCCCCTCCATTCAAAGTCGACTCAACCCCTGCGTCCACGCACACCCTTGCGGGCCGATCGGGCAGCGTCGCCTCGCTGATCGTAAATAGCCGCGACGCGTCGTCGGCATGCGCGCCCGAGGCCATGAAGGCGTTCGCCCGGACGTGAACGGTGGATTGATTGTAGACGCCGAGGTTGTATTGGAAGACGGCGTCGGCAGGGGCGGCGGCGCGGGAAGTCAAGTAATCGGTGGTGTTGGCAGTGGTGTCGGTATCAAAGAGCGGCTCGGCATCGTTGGTGTAAGAGTAGAGGTTGTTGGCGATGTCGAATGTGCCGAAGCGCATGAGGGGGTTTCGTGAGGCGGAATTGTTGAAGTGATTGCCTATGAAGTGTATGAGTTGACGGAGTTCATGAAGTGGTAAACATGACTGCGTACCAAAGATCGTGAAGCTGAAGTGAGGATCAATGCGGTGTATTCAGAAGGCGACGTGCAGGTACTCACTGCATTTTCCCTAGATCACGGTCCGCTTCTTTCGTGCCACCGCCAATGAGTAGGCTTTTGTGGTGATTGCGAATTATATTGTGCGAGAACGTGACATTGTCGGTGCCGTCCTCGCAGTCGAACAAGCCTGGGCCAGAAAGTTAGTACAATTACACTCATCGCCAGACACTCTAGCTTGCCGTCAAATCTGTCCACTTGCCAGCCGTCGATCTCATCAGGGACAACATACTCTCCAGAGAGCTGATCCTGCAGTTCACAACCGTCGACCCAGACATTTGTGCTCGTGACCAGGCCGACAGCGTCGAACCTGCCAATATTGAGGCGTCATCTCCACAGTAAACACAACTCACTTACTCCGCATTCCACGAACTCGGAAATGTCTCTGGTGCCGGAAAGCAGTCCGCCGGGCTCACCAGCTTCAAGTTCCTCACCCACACATTATCAACCGAGCTCAAATAGAGATTCACCCCATCCAGAGCCGCCGACTTGTCGAGGCCGATAATTGACATGTTATTCGTCAGCCGGAGACCGACTTGAGCCTTCTGCGTCCCCACTACAACGGGCCGCCAGCCATTCTGGTGTCCAAGGAGTTCCTTGTACTCCGTGGCGTTACGCCCTTCGAAGGGTTCGCCTGCTTCGGCGGCGGCGTCGACGAGGGACGTATACGTCGAGTTGAGGCTCAGGATGTACAGAGTGAAGTTGAACTGTCGGACGGCGGAACCGTCAGAGCCGGTGGTGTCGATGTAGGTTTGGCAGTCGGCGAGTGAGCCTGTGAAAGTTCATAAGAATCTTGGCCTTCAGGTAGGAGAAGGTGCCTACCGTCAGCTAGCTCATTGCCGTGAATGGTGCCATTGACGTATACCGTCTTCGTGTAGGGAAGCTCGACGGCTTCCTTGAGTTCTGCGAGAGTCGATGCGACATAGACGGCGGATTCGTTCGTCGAGCCGCCCGTTGACGCCTGCGCGTAGCCGAACGGAGTGCTTGAGAGGTCGGGCGTGGGACCTACATTGCATCCAGGATGGATGTAAGTGCAAACTTAGAGCGATCACACGCACCGTCGTACACTTGAAGACCAATGACATAGGTACAAAGCGACGCCAGCAACCCTAGAAAAGTAAACAGCGCCATGGCAAGAGGCAGACGTGTCTGTCAAGAACGGTACAGCTGCCGTCGTTAAGAGAGGGCGATGTCCTCGACAGCGGCCCGGCTGTTGCTCATACGACCCGAGACCGCATGCAACTGGCATGCGTGCACATCCGAGAAGCACCCGATGCGCACAGACAAGTGAGAGCAGTGGGAACGGTCTATGCAATATATTCACCTATAGGGCAGGCAGGCCAAGTGCCAGTCGCGGAATCAGAAGCACCCACGGCGTAGCTTTGCGGCCCTCCCGCGCGCGCGAATCATACGTTTACACTGGGTCAAATCCAGTAGAGAAGATCCACGTGCATATCTTGTAGCATTTCGTGCGCACTGCAGTAAAATTCAGCAGGGGTAACAGCTGCATGGAAGTTCAGGCTGAAGACGGAGGATGCTGGCGTGACGCAAGAGCAATGTTGTGACATGAATGTGACATGCGCGTCATCCCGTCACTGCTCCTCGTCTTGAACGTCCATTCCTTGACTCACTCTCGGCAATCGATAGTAGTGAACACAGGCCAATCAATCCCCATGATGAACATGATTCAGAGAGATATGCATGAACTCCTAAACTGAACAGCTTACGCCAAGTCTAGCTGCGGACGTGACAAGAATCCCGTACGTACTCAGACTCGCCTCCTCCCCCGCGTTCTCTCTTTGACCTCAGCCACAGACGGATCTCGTTTGTGATAACACAAAAGGGGCCGATCTCTCTCCACAGTCTTTCCCCAGCACCCTTGGATCCCCGCGGTCGCCCAATCCAGACTGCTGCCCCGCTCCCGTTCCTCCACGAACTTTTGTCGTTGCCCCGCCTCAACATTGGAATCCGAGCTGTCTGGGCCAGACAATACCTGCTGTATCCTTTCCAGCCCTTCGCCGCAAGGCTACCTGGACCGTCCCCCAACCTTCGAACTTATTCCATCACAATGTGCGCACCGGTCTAGACGTCAATCACGCAGATCCCATCCGCAATTAGATCGCTTTCTTCACACTATCACCTCCCAATACGTCTTCAAGACCACTCTCAGCCCTCTGCCCGCGGCCTGCGCGCTCATTCACGGCGTTTGCTCTGCGTATCTTGTACGCTTCCCAGCACATGCTGCCCGCTCTACCACGGCCCATGTGCCTCTGCGCAGGAAGCAAAACCACCATGCTATCAACTTCGCCCGCGCTTTGTTCTCCTTCTGAAGGTTCCATTCGACACAGATTCGACCGCGCAGGTTCCGGATGGAGCTATTCAGGGGCAGCTGCCTAAACTGCCGCGGTGGGCACGGCGCCTAAAACGTCACCGCCACCGCGTGGTAGCGCGTATAAAGGTGACGCACCGAGAATGGGCGGGCACCCCTTCGCCTGCCCCTCCAAATGAGCGCCACGATCTGCACGCCGTGCAACGCGCCTTCGATGACGACTACGACGCCTGCAGGGTCGTGCCCGGGCGCGTCATTCGCGTTCGCCACCATCAAGGACGCCGTCCACCTTGTTCAGGGTGCGCGCGACATTACTGATCGCCTTGTATGCATCGCGACTGACGCGCAACGTTGCAGTGTGCCCAGATACCCCCCTCACGGGCATGACCGCGGTCGACGTGAAGGTCTTCCGCCACGACTGCGTCTCTGTATTCCGCTTCGCCGGCACGCTCGCCGTGCACCCCGCCGACCTGCGCATCCTGGAGGTCCTCGCCGACGAGGGCACGCTCTACGAAGAGCACACCGGCACGGTCTTCCTCGCGAAGGAGAACATTGAGCGCCTGCGGAAGATGTCGCGCGCGGTTCAGCCGCGCAGCGCACGGCGCCTCAGCATTCGCTCCCCCTACTCGGGGTACCCGCACGGATTGCATTGAGCACCCACCCATCTCATGATGCTCTCATCTCATTCCATGACCGCATACCTACGTCCGCTTCCTGCTCTGGACTGCTGGATCTCATTGTTGTATCATAGACACGCTCCCCGTTCCGTCCACGCCTGCACTTACTAGATAACTTATGCTCACCGGTCCCCGCTGCTCGTACGCTACAGCAATGCTATGTTGCCGAGCCCATGTTCCTGGTCTCTACGACATGCGCAGCCCAGCCTCCGTTTCGGGCACGCACTTTGTCTAGCTTTTGTGTCCGTCATGCTAGGCAGGTACGAGGCGCGTCCTTCCTCCGCTAAAAGCGAGACAAGGCCGGAGCTCGATGCGTCCATCGGCTGTGCTCGCGGATCGACTCGGTGCTCTCCATATCCCTTGTGCGCTTGTCCTGCTCATCCTGCTTCCAAGTCAATTCCCAGCCCGCACTGAATAGAACAGCACTCCATCTAGACTGCGCTCGGCGTCGAAGTCCATCGTCCGAAGGCACCTTGTTCACGCGATGGGACACAGTACGCAGCGTACGCGGTTCCCGCTCCCATGAACGTCGGCAAACCCAAGATATCGTTGAATTGTCGACGTCGGCGCCGCGGCCGACGGCGCGCTCGCACGATGCATGGCGCCGAAGCGCGTTAGGTGGTCCTCAATGCACAGCTGGTGGTATCCCTATTACGTGCGTCTCGTTCTCAGGGCGCACAACTCTCAGCGCGTTCGCGCCTTCTCTCATGCCGTGCATACCTTCCATCGCACCTCCCGTGCCTTCTCTCGCGCCGCCCGTGATCAGGCGGTCGCTGCTCGTCGGACGGTGGCCCTTGCAAAACTAACAATGGCTCTACAGCCCTATTTTCTGTTCATTATAGGTGACGATGAAGAGCACGTTACCGTGTATTGGCTCCGCTAACGTTTCACGGCGGATGTCCTTCGCGGATGTCGGGACTAACACAAGGGCGTGTCGGACCAACAAAGGCTCGTGTCGAACATCGTGGTTCGAGATGAGCGGCAATCACCGTAATCTCCCACGCTATTGTTCGAATTGAGGTGTGCACGTGCGGTTGTATCTTCGGGGCTCCCGCCACGACTTGAATCTGAAGACGCAGAAGTCTCTGTGTACTTGCATTTCTGAGGCTAACCCGGAGAGCTCTTTCAGTCTCATTAACTCTCTGGTGTTCCTGGCTGAATATGCTCAACCTGTCGAAACCTCCAGGCTCAACCCTCGCGACATCTCAGACGAAGCTGAGGCCATCTGACTGATATCCGACGCCTAAACACGCATCGCAGACCCTGGTCGGCTACTTTACCACAAGGATCTTCGTTTAGATATCCTTCAACTGATTCTTGCAATGTCTCTATCGATACTTCGCGATCCTTGCTTTCAATTGCCCGGCTCGATAAGACCTCGACGCCTCCCCCCAAACATCCCCATCTCCCCCGTGGGGTAGTATAACCTCGTCTGCGGGGAAGCTGACTGTGGTCTGCCTCCGAAGGAGAAGGACCCTTCACGTGAGCTAGGCAGCACCCTCCCTCGACACTGCCGACATTACAGGACGACACCGTCAAGGAGTGGGCGATCGACGACAGCCTTTCATTAGGCTCCGACCACTTTGCTCTCCGATGGGTAGTGGACCCCGGGATGCATGAGGTCGAGAACCCCTTTGGTGAGAAGTACTCGCTGAAGGATGTCGAGCCGGATGACTGGCGCTCGGCCCTTCGTGAGGAGCTGGACCACATCCGCGGAATCTTCGATAAGCTCTGCGAGAACCCGAATGCTGTCACGACTGACGATCTTGACCAGGCCGCTGACCTCTTTGATATGGCAATGCACAACGCAACAGCAAGAGTCGGGAAACCACGCCGCCCGTCCCCAAAAGCTAAGCCCTGGTGGAACACGGAGCTTTCTGACGCCGCCAACAGACTCAACGACCTCAAGAGGCAGATGAAGGACGAAGAACGACGACTTGGCGTACGAAGCCGCCACATCCGCTTCCTCGTCGCCAAGGCGAAGAACTACCTTCGCCGACGCGTCAGGCATGCGAAAACGGCCTGGGTAACCGAGATTACGGAGAACGCAACACTCGAGGAGTCGTTCGGGCTCAGGAAGTGGTCGACAGGCTCACGCAACTACCCGACCCCTGCCATTAAGAGGAATGATGGCTCCGTCGCAACAACACCCGAGGACAAGCGAGAAGCACTCAGAGAGGAGCTCTTCCAGGCCCCTCCACCCCTCCCAAAGACGTACGAGGTGGACCTCGAGAACCCGCGAGCTGACGAGCTTCCATTCCAGGATGTTACGGAGGCAGAGATTGATGAGGCCATACGCGACGCCAGCTCGGTGTCCGCACCAGGAGCCAGCCAAAACTCGTACCGAGTGATCAAATGGGCCTGGCCAGAGGCGACGGAACAGATTACATCCCTCGTCCGGCTATGCGTACGCCTTGGCCACCACCCAAGGGGTTGGCGACGCGCAGTGGCAGTCGCACTGCGGAAGCCGAGGAAGCCCGATTACTCCAAGCCGAGGGCATATCGCCTTATCACGCTCCTCGAGTGTATGGGAAAGGTGGTCGAAAAGGTCATGGCCAAGCGACTGGCCTTCATCGCCGGTGCCCACGGTCTCATCCCGCCGACTCAGTTTGGTGGACTACCGAACGCGTCCGCAACAGACGCAATCATGACGTTCGTTAGCGACGTCCACGCTGCCTGGAACAATGGCAAGGTGACGTCTTCTCTCGACTTTGATATAAAAGGATACTTTGACAATGTCAATCATACTCGTCTGCTACATGTACTGCGGGCTGAAGGCCTCCCCCTCCCATATGTACAATGGGTCGCGAGCTTCCTCTCTGATCGAGAGGTGGCAATATGTCTGGATGGCGAACGTGGGGACATGAAACCGGTGGCAAACGGCATCCCCCAGGGATCGCCAATCTCCCCCATCCTCGCCGCCTTTTACTCCGCAGAGCTGATCAAGATTTTTGCCCAGCGCGAACTAGAATATCGGCGGCAAACAGCAACGGCACAAGGACTCGACCCCGACAACGAGGACAACATTCAGCGCGCCGTCGACCGAGGCGACGTGGCTACTGCGGTCACCCTGCTGATGTACGTGGACAACGGCAAACTATATGTCTCCTCCGACTCGCTCGACCGCAACGTCAAACTCCTAAAGGAGGCCTACAAGATAGTCGAAGGCTGGATCGCCGAAGTCGGACTAGCGTCGGACGTGGACAAACGCGAACTTATGCATTTCACGCGCCGGCACAAGAAAGACAAGGACAAGAACCCGCCCATGAAGATCACCGACCGCGATGGCGTCACACGCACCGTGTCCGCCCGTGCGTGCGCGCGGTGGCTCGGAATACACCTTGACCGCTTTCACGAGCTAAAGAAGCGCAGGACGCGCAAGACCTCAGTCTTCCTGCTAGTGGAATAGCGACTGATATTCATACCTAAAGAAGCGCAGGACGCGCAAGACTAAAGTACAGTCAGTAAATAGTATGAGTATAGTAAGTGAGATAACATACCCTCAGTCTTCCTGCTAGTGGAATAGCGACTGAGGGAAAAGAGATGTACAGTAAGGATAAATACGGACGCCCCCGGAGCGGCGTGGGAAAGTTCTTCCCGAATAGGAAGGCGGACCAAAAGCGTGGACGCGAGGCAAACCGTCCGCCCATGGGAGGAGGCAGACTCGCCCTCTATACCCTACTTTTGACACTCCCACTCGAGTCTGGCCGTAAACCCATACCTTGGCAGAACTTGAGATGCTTCTCATGAGGTAGTGCCTTGGTGAAGATGTCCGCAACCATCTCGTCCGTGGGGTACCAAAGGACAACGCACTCGCCGGTGGCAACCAGCCCATCGCGGATATAGTGGTACTTCCGCTGGATGTGCTTGGTCCGAGCCCGGAACTGAGCATCCTGGCTGAGGATGATGGCCGCGCGGTTGTCGCACCTAAGCTCGGTGGCACCGGCCTGCGGACGTCCCAACTCCTCAAAGAATGAGCGGAGCCACGCCAAGTGCTGGCCAGCATTAGCTAGACCAATGTACTCCGACTCGGTAGAAGAGAGAGAGACCATGGACTGCCGCTTGCTGGACCAACCAATGGCGCCCCGACTTGAGATGAACACAAAGCCGGAGGTAGACTTGGACGTGTCGTTGCATCCGCCCCAGTCAGCGTCGGTGTAGCCATGGAAGTCGAGGTCCATGCCGGCGTCAGCGCCATCATAGACAAGGCACCAGTCGCGCGTCTTCTTGAGGTACCGGAGGACGCGCTTGGCCAGTTCCCAATGGCAGGCCTTGGGGGCGGCGCTATAGCGGCCAAGAACCCCCACCACATAGGCGGTATCCGGTCGGGTGCCCATCATCCCGTACATGAGCGAGCCCACTACGTTCTGGTAGGAGACGACAGGACCTCCAGGGACCAAGGCCATATGAGTGCGCACCTCGTTGTCGTTCGGGTCATCGGCGGAGATGCGAGTGCTTGTGGACATGGGGGTGCTGACGCCCGTGCAGTCCGACATGCCATACCGCTCAAGCACGGTGTCGATGTACTTCCTCTGGGAGAGGGAGATCGTGCGCTTGCCCGGGTGCCGGATGATCTCGATGCCCAGGAGGTACTTGGCGGGACCCAAGTCGCGCATCTTGAAGGAGGCGGTGAGCTTCTTCTTGATGCTGTCCATGAAAGGACGCGAGGTAGCGGCGAGGAGTAGGTCGTCAACGTAGACGACGAGGAAGCAGACCTGCTTACCATCCCGGAAGACGTAGAGGCAAGTCTCCGAGTTGAGGCGCACAAACCCGAGCTTGTCGAGCTTGTTGTGGAGTGTCTGATTCCACGCGCGACCGGCCTGCTTGAGGCCGTAGACCGACTTCTTGAGTCGCCAGCAGTAGCCCTCCCGGATGTCTACGCCAGTCGGGGGAAGCATGTAGAGCGTCTGTAGCAGCTCACCATTGAGGTAGGCGGTGTTCACATCCATCTGGTCAGTGTAAAGACCGAGGCGAACGGCAAGGGCGAGGATGATGCGGATGGACTCCAGACTTGCGACAGGCGCAAAGGTGTCCTGGTAGTCGACTCCTTCCTGCTGAGTGAAGCCGCGTGCCACAATGCGCACCTTGTACCGCTCAATGTTCCCTTGAGCATCCTCCTTCAAGGAGAAGACATGCTTGGAGGTGATCGGCTTGACGCCCTCCGGGATGGGTACCTCCTCGTAGACATCGTTCAGCTTGAAGCTGTTCAACTCCTCCGACTGCGCGTCCAACCACTTGTCGCGCTCTGGGCTCGCCATGGCTTGCTTCCAAGTGGTGGGAATCTTCCGCGCACCGCTGCTTGACCGACCACCAGATGCTGCGCCCGCAAAGAGTTCGTCATTGAGAAAAGCAAAGTTCACAGACTCGCCCTCTTCGTCAGGTTGACCCGGGGGATCCCCACCCCCCTGGGGAGGCGCTGGTGCAGGTTCTGGTTCGGGAGCTGGTGCCGGAGGTGGAGGAGGAGCTTCTGCCTGAGGCGGCTGCTCTCGACGTCGGCGATTGTCCTCGAGTTGCTGCTCGCGCGCGCGGATGTTCGCTTCGCGCTGCTTCCGCTGCTGGGCGGACACCTTCCGGTGGTTTTCCTGCCGCTCCCGGGCATTAATGTAGCCCTGGTCCTTGTGCTGGTTCGCTGTTCGCTCTTCTGGCTTGCGAAGGCCAGGGCGGCGCGATGGACCAGCAGCGGGGGCGGGAGCCGGCGGTGGCGTGGCCGGTGGCAGTGACCGGCGCGGTATGCGTGTCTTAGGTGGACGCGGAGGAGGTGGTGGCCCGTCCGAGTCAGGTGAGGGCGGGCGATTATCTCCCACTGGCTCTGGCGTGGGTGGACGAGGTGCTCCCACTGACCTGGCTGCAGGTGGCTGGGCCGGCGCATCGTCATCGTCATCGTCCTCGCTGTCACTTCCCGCACCTGGTGCAGGAGTGTCCTTGGGCGGCAGACGGAAGTACTTGCCAAAGTCCTCCCACTGCTCGGCAGACACATCATCTTCGCCCGCGCGCATCTCGTCAGGAGAGGGGGAGGCGTCGTCGAACTTGACGTGCCGGGAGATGATGACCTTCCGAGTGGCAATCTCAAGGAGCTTGTACGCCTTTGTGCCCTCAGACCAAGCGTAGCCTATGAGGATGCACCGGCGGGCGCGGTCGGCGAACTTGCCTTTCCGCTTCTTCTTTGGGATGAGCGGGTAGGCGGGGCAACCGAAGGGGTGCAGGGCGTGGACGTCAATAGGGCGCTTGACCTTGCGCATGCGGTTGATGGGCAGTTCTCCCTTCTGGCGGCTAGCGGGCGACAGATTGATCATGTCGGTGGCGTACTCCATCGCGTACATCCAGTACTTCCGGGGAAGCTTGGCCGCGCAGAGGTTAGCGATCGCCCGAGGTCAGTCCCTATGAATGATGCAACAGTCCCCTGAGCCCTCAGGGGAAACTGATGCATCACTGGCCTGAACTTATAGGCCTGAGCTCTTAGGCCTTTGTTGCATCAACTGATGCAACAACTGACTGAGAAAACTACTATAGCTACAGCTACTCGGACAGTGCCGTACCCTCCTGCATCCTCGGCCATCGCCGTGGTCCCCGTCGTCGTCGCCAGCAGCGCGTGCACCGTCGTCGTCGTCGTCGTCGTCGTCCCGCCCTCCCGCCCTCCGACGCGCGCGCACGTGCAGCCCGCCTCCCGAAACTTCCCACGCTCCTCCCGCCGCGTCGCCCCGCCCTCCTGCCGCGTCGCCCCGCCCTTCCCGCCGCGTCGTGTAGCATCGCCCAGCCATCTCGCCACGCACACGGCTTGCCCCACTACCTAGCGCGTCGGGCTCGCACCATCCATCGCGCTCGCACGTGCACCTGCGATCCCTCGCCTCCCGTTCCCGCCTCTTCCCACGCTCCTCCCGCTGCGTCGCCCCGCCTTCGCCCCGCACACGATTGTGGCTGGCTCATCGCGCTCGCTCTCCTCGCAGTTGCACGTGCAGCCGCAGGCCCGCCGACGCTCATCCTTCCCGGCTTGCATGGGTACCCCGCATGTGTCCATTGGGAAACTCAGCCCCGCTTGCGAGCCATCGCGGGCTCGCCTGCTGCCACGCTGCACTACATCGCGCTCTCGCTGGGCCGGAGGTAGTCAGGGAGCCCGAATGTGTGCCCTGGACAGCCGCGGCAGGTGACTGCCATCCACACCCAACCACGCGAGCGACTTGCACTACCCATCGAAGAGCAGCGCGTGGCACATGCGCAGCGTGTCAATCGGCGCGCACGTGGAGAATCACGTAGCGTGCCAACTGACGAGGTGGAGGCCGACGAGGGCAAGGGTGTAGAGATGAGAATGTAGGTGCCGATGACGTGGGTGAGGAAGCCAGGAGCGTGTGGTGAGCGCGGTGCGGCTGGTGTGATAGGGAATGCGCTGGCGGTGTTGTAGTTGTCGATCGCGAGCAGTGCGAGATGAGGTGCGGTGGGCGCGCGTGCGATGCAGGCGAAATGAGAGCCGCCGTTGATCATTGTGAAAGCGCGTTATTGGATGCTCGATGTAGTGAGAAAGTTCAGGGCCCGGGATATTGAGCGCTTGAAGTGCCGGAAAAGCATTCGCGATGGGCGGCACCAATGGTGGGACGATCGAGGTGGTGGTGGTGGAAGACAGAGTTGCGAGGTGTGTTTGGCTCAAGTCGTAACGCCACATCAAAGCTCGTACAAACAGTCATGCACAATACACTCGGACCCACAAGTTCAAATCTCCGCAGTTCAAGATGTGTATTCACGAGGGTAAGTCGAGGGATATATTGTACTATGGGTGATATATAATAAGGGTGTATATAAGCTGTAAAGTAAGGTAACACGAAGTCCAGATGAAAGAATGAAGGTACAAGCACAACGAGAAGTTGAAGTTCGTCAGTGACATCAGGATAGCGAGAGAGCGTCGTTCGTGAGAGCATTGCGGTCGTAAAGGGAGAAATAACAGCCTTCCAGTGCGAAATATGCGAAAGGATCATAGCTATATCAGCGGCGGCGGCGGCGAGAGGACGAAGAGGTGGAAGTTGAGGCACGGCTAACGTGAGATGGCGTCGCAGCCTTCGACTCCTGCTGCTTGCGCTTCTTAGCAGGCGGGGGCGGAGGAGCATCGCCCGATGACATCCTCTTGCTATAGCATAGATATCAGTACGGAAACAAGGCTCAAAGGGCATGAGAATATGACGAACCTGCCAGTCTGGGACCTCCGAGTTACACCGGCCATAGCATTGAGAATGCCGCTCAGTTCGACGCATGCAGCTTCCCAATTATCGCGCTGGGTGGTAGTGTAGGTGCCGTGACCGTGTACCGCATCGCCCCACCAGAGAAGCGAGAGCACAATCTGCAGGACACCGTCCTTTCCGCAGGCCTTGTCCAGTCCATTCCAGGTCGTCGCGTCGGCGAGATCTACGCGCGACAGGTCGAGCAAGTAGCTGTTCTGGTTGCGGAGCCCTTCGGGAAGGTGTGCCGCCAGCCAGCCCCACCACTGCTGAGTGTACTCGTCGATGTCCTTGATGAGCATTGGGCGATCGTAGGGGCGGGCAATCTTGAGCCAAGCAGCATACTGGGGCGGGCGTGTCTTCTTGTCACTGATGACCTTGCGGCCCGCGTCCTTCGCTGGAAAGCCATGCGCCTCCTCAAACTCGACG
This sequence comes from Schizophyllum commune H4-8, assembly GCF_000143185.2. NCBI lineage: Eukaryota > Fungi > Basidiomycota > Agaricomycetes > Agaricales > Schizophyllaceae > Schizophyllum > Schizophyllum commune. The sequence goes on along the minus strand of NW_026089547.1, from coordinate 1,351,270 downwards.
TACGACTTGACGGCATCTCCGAAAGCCGTTGCCCAAGACTGTCCGCGCCTACAAGCTGTGACAGCCAGGCGTACGTGCTCAGACCACGCCGGCATCGCGTTCAGCTTCCATATGTCGTGGATGATGGGAGGAACGTTCGGATGGGAGCCGATTGCCGTGGGCGTAGCGGCCGTACGCAGCACCGGCTGCAGAGAAGCGCTCGGCGGCGGAGGCAGCGCCTGCGATGGCGCATGCGGCTCATCCATTCGCGGCAGGTTCTGCTGACAAGCTGGCGCCTGGATAGCGCGCGACGCAGAATTGGAGACGACGGATGATGCACGAGAAGGCTGAGCCGGCGATGACGCGTGGAGGAACAGAGGCTCGTCCTCGAGGGTAGGGGTCATTGGACGTGGCGCATTATTGAAGTCATTGGTGTTGTCCTGTTCATGGATCATGCGCATCATGTCGTGCTCGCGCTCAAGGCTGTCGTCGACGTGGGCGAAGGAGTTGTTGTCCCCCTCGCGAGCGACCTCGACGTTGCTGTCCTCTTGCTCTTGCTCGTGCTCATGTTGTCCAGGTTCGTGCTGACCCTGCTCGTCGTTAACTTCGTTCGCGTCGTATCCGGAGGTTTCGTCATCGTTAACATGGTCGTAGAAGTGGTCGTCGAAGAGGTCGTCCACGCTGGGGGGATTGTCGTCCTGCTCATCGGGTGTTGAATGATCCTCGTTTTCGGCCTCGAGAGGGCCCGTCAACGTCGAGGGAAGTGCTCGCGACATGCGTGTCTTCTTGCCTGCCTGAGTGTTAGAGCATGACTGGACTGGAGGACAAGCAACTCACTGAATACATGCTGTCCGTACTCCAGCATCCCCTTCTCCACTTGACGAAACTTCTCTTTAAAGAGCTGCGGCCACTTGGCTTTCGTGAGGGAATCCGCCGGATTGGCATGGACGCTGTCCATCTTCGGTCAGCAACTCGTGCGATCTGTAAGGCTATTCACGCACCTAAAAACGCCAAGATCTCCTCCGTCTTCGGGCATCGGGGCACATATCATGATCGCCGCAATACCCTTGAACGACCCCGCCGCAGCGTCAGCGAACGGTTGAAGGTAAAGGGCAGCCGAATCGTATAACCTGTCGCGCGTTGAGCTGGTGAACACGGCTAAAAGGTCAGGAACGTACCTCTGGAGCTCTTCAGGCGTCGTCGGCGCGTTGGGGTTAATCAGCTCGCGAGCCGCTCGCCGTTGCCTGTCCAACTCCTCCGCGTGCATCTTCTCCACCATAGCCTTGTACTCGGGGGGCTCCTTTGCCCAAAACTCGTTCGTAACGCGGTTACGGACACCCATGGTTGTCGGCTTGTCCTCGGAGAAAGGGGCTCCCGCTGACTCGGCTGCCTCCTTCTTCGCCTGCCAGGACTGCATCTCCGCCTGGAAGCGCTCCTCGAAAGTCTTCTTGATACGCTCCGTGTAGCATAGAGTCGAGTAGTATTGGGATGTGCGGGTAGAGACAGTGATCTTCGTCTTGCCGGCAGCTTGGGCGAGCGCGACGGCCTGAAGGTCAATTGACACCGTTCGATTATGTTGCTTTGCTTTCCGTCGGTAGTAAGCACTGATGTCCTATGAGAGACGCGTTAGGAGCTAGGACAGTAGCGAGAAGGCAGAACCACGTACAGAAGCCAGCCCGGTGATGACTGTTGCCCGTTTTCCGCACTCGTCCGCGGTCAAGCCCCTCGTGGTGACGAGTGCATCGACATCCGCCTGCGTCGGCTCTTCCTCGCCGTTCTCGATATCCTGCTTCCTGAAGTCGAATTCGAAAGGATTATTGCCAGCGAGGCAGAGCAATCCTCGCGCGACAGTGCGATAGACCAGGCGTCTGGCTCGGTCGGACGTCGCGGCTTCGAATTCTGCGCGGTGGCGGTCGATGTAGACGAACTTGTTGCCACACACCCACGACGCCGGCGCCATAGAAGCGATGGACGGGCACTTGAGCCGCGCTAGAAGATGACTGCGTAACAAGAGAGGTGAGCACCAAATAACTGCCGCATCTTGCCGTGCAACAACACGACCAAATAAACAGTTGCCACCATGCGTACAGGCGGTCCTTGGGACCTCTCTCAGACGAAATGCAAGATCAAAGCGATATCAAAACAAAAGAGTATCAATCTGAGTCCATTCAGGTTCAAAATAGGAAGGATGTATCATATAGGTCAAATGGGGGAGTAACGGCGTTCCTGGCGCAGACGTGCCAAGCGAGAGAGAGGGGCGGGGCCGCGAGGAGTAAACAACGTACGGCGTAGGTTCTCCAGCTCAGTATGGTCATGAATAGGGTCTAGAAGCCGTTCTGTCGGTTTGAAGTGGTGACGGTGTTCTTCGTACATCTGCGGATCGCAGCGCAAACGTACTACAAGGTTGAAGTACCGCTCTCGTGCACGAGCTAAGCGAGCCTGCTGCTCGTGAGCGTCGAGCCCTGCCTCCCAGAACTGTGTCCCTTCGAATGGCAGCATGGGATATCGCTCGTCCTGTCGAAAAGACGAGTTAGCGATGATCACAAGCAAGGCATATAGACACACCAATAGGCGAGACCTTTCGGTCGGATCCCGCGCCAAAGCCCGCCTCTCGCGCGCCTCTGCGACGCGGACCAGCTGTGCTTCCCTCCGCTCCTTCCGTTCCTGCTCCTTCCTATCCTCCTCCTCGAAAAAATCGACCTCACCCGGGCGCAGCACGTATCCGTTCGTGGACAGACGCCAGCCTCTCGGTAGAGGCTGTTGCCGGTTTGCCGAAGACGAACCCTGTCGGGGCTCTACGCGGGGCGAGGTCGCTTGAAAAAATTGGATGCTCCGAGACCGACGTGGTGGTTCAAGGGTGCTGGTGTCGGAAAGACGTGCACTGTAAGGGTTCCCGTGTTGGGGTCGACGAATGGCAGGTGTAGGAGGTAAGGAAGAAGCTAGAGATGTTTGCCGAGCCCTGCTAGAGGTGCTCGGCGCCGCAAGGGGCATGGGGGCTGCCAGACGTGAAGGCGTGAGGAGAGACTCAGAGGCGCCGACGGACGTCAGGCCGGCCGATCACGCCGTCTCGGCAAACACCGAAAATCGAACTTCGAGCGATATGTACAACGGCCATAGACTAGTAAAATATCTCTCACTTCTCTGGTGAGCCCCTATAGCATACCAAGTACCTGTGTACTATATCCTCATCACTGACTTTGGTGGTAATCGAATGGATTCTACAATGTGAACACTGATGTATATGACGCGGTCCGACCGACTGCTGCCAGCGGTCCGAGCTGTATCGAGTTGTGTGCTAAGCCTGCTGAAGATTCGTAGAAACGCAGCATTCTCGAGATACAGATACCTCGCCTAAAGCAATGATCAAGTCAGGTGGCCATGAAATATATTTGGCCCGTTGAAGAGCCCGACTGAGCTAGCGATGCTCATTGCCATAAATCGCAATCAGATGCGACCGTTTAACGAGACACCTGCTCGTACTGGCGCGCTCATTCACGTCAGAGTCATGCGAGCCAATAGCGTTACAAATCGTGTCTCGGAGCGCTACGACAGAACCACAAGCGTATTACGCCTAATCAGCACGTCCTGTAGGAATGCACGGTAAGCCCAGGTTCAGCTATCAGCAGCACGAAGTATAAATATGTAAGTAGCCGGTAAGCGAGCTATCTTCGAGCGAGGGGCTTGACATCAAAGAGCGCCTGGCTCTGCATTACGGTTTTGCGTGGAGACTCCCGTAGTCTCGTGGATGTGCTTGATACACGGACATATGTACAGTGTGCTGTTGACAGCTTTCCCAAGTGCAGACGCCTGCAAGGCTCTACAAGAAACGTCGTAGATCAAGAAGTAAAGTAGAGTATATCAGTTTGTCTAGACGTGCTGATCTAACGAGTAATGCATCGATAGCTCAGGCGTAGGATACGGCGGGAGATGCGAAGAAGCGTGACAGTTGAACTCGTGACCATCGTTCGGCAACAGCCGACTTCGCTTCCGCCCACGGCGTACGTCCTGCCTTCACATCGCGCTTTTGCTTGTTCTCCCTGACATCCGCTTACGTTCTCCAAACGCTTCAAATGTATCCTCAGGAGCTCACAGTACGTCCGAACGCGGATTTCGCGCTCCGAACAAGCTATAACCACCGGCAGATACAACTTGCCTTCGACCCGGTGCCCCTTCGCATTGCTCGCGCAGAATGAGCAGCGCCCCTGGCGCGACCGAGCGCAAGAGCCACAAGCGGCGCAAAATCGACTCCAGTGAAGACACTCTTTTCCGTCACCGGCCCTTCACGTCCAAGCAAAGCGAACTATCGACCGATGGGCGCCGCGTCCAACGAGTGACAACTCACATATCCGCGCCGCGCCACGCTCCCGCCGCCACCTCTTCTTCCTCATCGTCCTCTCTTCCTACAAGGACACCCGGTGACGAGTTCGACTTCACGCAAGGCGACCGGTTCTTCGAGCTCTTCCGCGATGCTGAGCCAGTCGTGCACGATATTCCACCCGCACCAACCGTAGAACAGGTACGTGGCCTATCGCTGTATTGTGCGTTTCTTGCTCACAGGTACTATAGGCCGATGCCGAATTGGACTGGGAATCTGTGCGATCGGAGTACCTCGACGAAACGTTCCGCTATGAAGGTCGGGGCTCTAGGACGAGCTGTTCTGGCTGCAACTCGCAAGATGCCTTCTATCGCTGCCGAGATCAGTGCATGGGGCATTGGCTGTACTGCCGCGACTGCATCGTGAAGGCGCATGCACTATTGCCCACTCACTGGCTTGAGGTACGTGGCTGGCGCTGCTCCTCGATCGATTAACTAATTGTATCCGAAGGAATGGAATCCCGAACACGAATGTTTCCGCCGCTCGTCCCTCAAGCGTCTTGGGCAGGTCGTACAGCTTGGCCATCCGCCCGGCGAATGCTGCATACAAGCCGACCGTGGCCATAGCGACTTCACTGTAATCGACACGAATGGCGTGCATATTGTAGCTGTCCAATTCTGCGGCTGCGGCAAGAGCGCCGAGAACCACCGCCAACAACTCATGCGAGTTGGCTGGTGGCCGGGAACCATCAAGAATCCTCAGACTTGCGCCACGCTCGCGTGCTTACGCCAATTCCACAAGCTGAACGCATGCAGCAAGATTTCTATACACGAATTTTGGCGTGCGATTGAGCGCCTCACTGACAACACGGGCACGATACACATCAAGGTACGTCTGACCCCTTCGTGTAAGATGTACCCAGTGCTAACAAAGACGCAGAGCAAGCGCCAGGTATTCGCCAGCATGATCAATCATTTTCGGCACGTCGTCATGCTCAGGCGCTTCGGGAGGGCCCACGTCGACGACGGCGTGAGTACAACTCCTCAAGGGGGCTTGGCTATCAGATGTCCCGCATGCCCTGAGCCTGGTCGTAACCTACCTCGAGGTTGGCAAGAAGCAGGCCCGGATACGAGGTATGCCCGCGCCGATAGTCTGCGAGGTGTTCAGCTAAAAGCATTACAGCTTTCTTTATCAGAAGTTCATCGCTCAAGATGCGAACTTCCGCCTTGCCAACGCAGTCCGCTCGAGCGAGGCGCGAAATCCGCCGCTGGGAGATGGCTGGGCTTACTTCGTCAAGAGGGAACCTTACCTGAAGTATGTGAGCTCATTTGCGAGCGAGGGCGATGTAAGTTTGATGTTGAGCTCACTTGTAAACGCACTGATGGGCTCCACAGATCTCGACGTGCTCGGGCTTCGCCGCGATCTTCCTCGCGAATGCCAAACGTGTGCGCGGTTTGCGCGCAACGGGGGTCGCGGCCGTGATCTGCTCGCGCCACAATATGTTCCTACCGAATGGCATGGGCGATCTGCAGAAAGGCGAACGGTACGTTTCCAGTTCTAGTACTGCTCGACTGCTCTGACGGCTTAGACAGGTTCTGCAACATGACATATGTTCTCGCTTCCGCTCTCGCGCACGAAGAAGTACCCAACGTCGTTTATTCATACGATGTTGCCTGCGTATTCGACAAGAAGCTCAAGGACCGCATTGCTACCCTACCGGCGACCATCCAGGGTCGCATTGCCGACATGGTACTGCGCTACTTCGTCCCCAATTTCCACTTGCCAGCACATCGAGCGGCTTGTCATGCGCTCTATTCATTCCACTTTGGGCTGGGTGTCGGCCGGACGCACGGAGAGACGGTGGAGGAGAACTGGTTCCTCCTCAACAAGTCCGCCGCTCAGACGAAGCCAATGGGTCCTGGTACGCGGCAGCTCACCCTCGAAGATCACGGTGGCTGTCATAACCATGAGATGGATGTTAGCTTAGGTAAGTCACTTCTTCGAGTGCATATCTAACGTGATGTTGAAGCTGCCATAGGTCGATTGTTGCCCCGGAGACTCGTCAAGTCCGTCGTGTCTTTCATGGATTCCTACAACGAGTATGAACAGCTACGTGACGGAGTTGAGAAGCGCAACGCCCCTCTCGTGCAAGAATGGCTCGAAACCGAGTCGAAGTGGCAACAGGACCGGACGAGCGTGCCGTGTCCTTACGAGTTCACGACGAAAGGTGAGGCTGCACGCATTGGGCGATGACGATGGCTTATTCCCTTCAGTGCGAAACCTTAGAGATGTCGAGCTCTCCCTTCGGCAACAAGAAACCCAGCACACCGCCGATGGCACTCCTGTCCCGCAAGAAATGACTGTGACGTCCTTCATCAAGCTCGGGATTGATGTACAGCATGCCCAGTAAGTGTCGAGCTGTCTACGTCGCCACGTACTAATGCGTCTCAGGCGCCTCCTTGCGCTCGAGGTCAAAGCCATCAACAACCCGACGAGTTCGCAGCAGCTCGCCATACTCAACAAGCGGGTCGCTCTACGCAAATCCGTCGACAAGCTACGCGCTTGGCAGCGCACGTTCATGCCATTGCTTCAAGACAATCTTTCGAGCGCCGACCTTGCGACGTACAACAGGATCCCTGAAGCAATCGAAAATATACGTCTGTTCTTGCCGTCCGAACTCACGGATGCAGCGCGTGCTGCAGCCTGCGCGCCTCACGTCGCCAAAACCGAGATCGCTTTCCGCACCGCAGAGGCAGAAGAGTGTTTAGAAGATCTTCGACGTGGCCTGCGCATACGAACGGCCACGAATCAATATCGCCAGGCCAACGTACGCCAAATCGGTGCGGCGACGCGGGCGCGCCAGGCATTCGACAAGCTGGCCAAACGGATACATACCTCGAAGGTCCGTTATCGCTTTGCTCGCAACTGTTTGCTGCATCTGCGAGGGCCTGGAGACTGGGAGAGGCGGTTGCGCGTTCTGCAAGATGAAGATGTACGCGCGTTGAATGAGCGAGCCCTAACGTCGGAGGAGAAAGCTCAACGCGCTGCGGGAAGGTCCCTTGCCGCTGACACTGACTGGACTGCTGCCGACGGTGTCATTCTCGCCGGCGTGGTCAACGCCGGCGAGGGCTCGCGGCGTCTTTCGTGGATATGGTATATGGATTCCGGACAGGGTGCCGGTGATGCTGAACTGAACGAGGGTGAGTGCTTCCTACTCTACATCCGTGTCCTATTGATCCCGTTGTTCGTTAGCTCTTCGAGTCGAGTTTCTCAAGTCGAAAGCTCGCCGTGATCGAGACCGCGAGGAGACGCAGCTGTTGCTAGAGGAGATGCGTCGCACGATCGCGTCGCTAGATCACGACGCCGAACAGTGGCAGCAGCGTGCTCATGCGCGCACGACCTGCGACGAACTTGTGAAGGATGGCCTTCGGTCGTACGCGCTGGAGCAGTCTATGGTCTGCATCGAGCGGGCAACCGTCCTGGAGGCGAAGTGGAAGCGGCCTAGGGAGGCTGCTAGACTTGCTTTAGAGCTGTTGTTTGACAAGGTTGGGGAGCTGACTGACGAGGATGCACGGCAAGATCTGGAAGATGCTTTGGATGGTGTAGAACGAGATGAACTGGATGACTTAGAGGACGGTAGCCCCATTGTACCTGAGTAGTACCATACACGACCTTGACTTAGAAGAATTTCGAGTGGATAGCTTGGACATAAAGATGGACCCACATCTGCCACGTGATGCTCCTAAACTGGGTTTTGACGTGTCACATCAGCCTTCTTGCTCTCTTCCACCATCACCAGTCGCGCTACGTGTCGACTGCATCACGCTCACTTCCTTTTTCTTCACCCCCGTCGCTGCCGCCGCCGCCGTTGGCCACGCTCTTAGACTGTACGACCCCGAGTCTTCCACCATCGCGCTCAACAGCGCATCGGTCCAGCATTTGCTCCGGTCTCTCCACGACCGATCGACCGGCCCTTTGCAGTGTCCATCCTGCACTCTTCCCATCACCCTCATCTACACACTCACATCCTCGTCCCCGCCGGCTCCCGCCATGGACGCGTCAACGCACCCAAAGACCCTCTGTCGCGTGCATGCCATGATACACGGCACGTCTGTGCCGCCGTATGCATACATGCAAGCCTCCTGCCTTGTCGGGATGAGCTAGGCGCACGTCAAAGCACGTACAGCACGTTGCTACAACAGCTTCGCGCGCTGCTCGACGTATCATCCCGAACGACATCCCAGGCAATGCGCGAGGACCGGCGCGAGCACGGCCCGACCTCCCGGCACTTGCTCGTGCGACGCTGCGCCTAGGTGCACGAGTAGCGCAGGGCAGGGGCGTTGTCTGGTGGGCGTGTTGACGTATGCGGTAGCTGCCGAGTACACGCAGCCCGACAGCTGGTGCTCGTGCAGATGAGCCGGCCGTGCGTGCACGGTGATGAGCGAGCGCACAGCGCTTGCCGAGAGCGTGGCGAGCTGCAAGCGCGCAGCTGTATGTTCGACTACGAGGAGGGCAACAGCGAGGAACCGGGTGTGGGATACCCACCGCGAGCATGCACGGGGTGGCTGGTGGTCCGACGCGGCGGGAGGAGCGTGGGAAGAGGCGGGAACGGGAGGCGAGGGATCGCAGGTGCACGTGCGAGCGCGATGGATGGTGCGAGCCCGACGCGCTAGGTAGTGGGGCAAGCCGTGTGCGTGGCGAGATGGCTGGGCGATGCTACACGACGCGGCGGGAAGGGCGGGGCGACGCGGCAGGAGGGCGGGGCGACGCGGCGGGAGGAGCGTGGGAAGTTTCGGGAGGCGGGCTGCACGTGCGCGCGCGTCGGAGGGCGGGAGGGCGGGACGACGACGACGACGACGACGACGGTGCACGCGCTGCTGGCGACGACGACGGGGACCACGGCGATGGCCGAGGATGCAGGAGGGTACGGCACTGTCCGAGTAGCTGTAGCTATAGTAGTTTTCTCAGTCAGTTGTTGCATCAGCCGATGCAACAAAGGCCTAAGAGCTCAGGCCTATGAGTTCAGGCCTTTGATGCATCAGTTTCCCCTGAGAGCTCAAGGGGCTGTTGCAACAGAGGTCTTGTCAGTGGTGCACGTTTCGGAGATCTCCGGGCCAATTTCCGGTGCGTGACAGTGCATAGAGCACACACTGTCCTTTCGTTCAACTCTCACCATGCCACGCCACGCCGCGCCTCTCCCCGCCATCAAGCCTTCCTCTCGCGCGCTAGGCAAGCCAGGTCTTGCTCTACGATGAATATAGGTGTGTAATACGCGCAGTCAAGACTCTCCGCCACCGATGACTTCGGGTGGCCCACTTCCCTTTTCCTCACCCACGGTCTGCCTGAGGCGTGCACAGCTCAGTAGTCATCATATTAGGCTGAATATATGACCTTTCCTCCCTCTATCACAACGACTTGAAGTAGCGGACCTCTCTGATCACCACAAATATGAGTTATTGGGTGGCAAACTTGGAGGTAAGGTGGCCACTTGAACACCGTGACCCCGACAATTATATCAGTTCCACAGTAAGACATGTATAAGCAAATCGAAATCATTAGGAGAGCACCTGATGCTGACCTCCGGCTCGAAAGCCCTTGCCCTTCGCAAGGTGGCGACTTGCGAAGGATTTTGCTGCGTGACACCACAAAGTCTTTCGGCTTCTCGGCAATGGGTTTGTTTGGCGCACATGGGATCACGTGTTTGGGGCGGAATAACGGCTTGTGCGCCCAGCAAGGTAATCGCCCCGGACATCACCGCTGCCTGACTCGGGAACCGCCTCGTGCTCCCGAGTTCGAGAACAGCTTTGCCTACTATGGGAAATAGACCGATCCATGGGCCTTTATCTGTGCTTCGTTCTCGATGATCTCCCAAACACATACTTGTCCTGCCTTTGAGCCATACAGTCGACCAGCTCGCGCATCTTTTCGACCCACGCCCATTAGGTGTACGCCGCCGCACCGAGCGGGCCCGAGCGTCTCGATCGTCGAAATGAAGGACGGCCTACAAACGATGCGGTAGAGTTCATCGTGTTCTACAAAGCAGTACGTGCATTTTGGCACGTCGTGGGAGCCGTTCGTCGCAATCTACGGCCTCCGCGGGAGGCTTTGGGCGCCGTCCACGACGGCCTACAAACTGCCATACAAACTGCCAACGCCTAGGCTCCCAGTACCGATAAGGTGCGCGGGGAACGTTGATGATGTGATCCTTGCGCAGCTCGGAGGCAGCGTTAGCGGTGGTGCATTTCGTCTTTCTCGTGGTGCTCTGCGTTCTTCTCGATCGTGCTTGTCATCCTTTGCGTGGAGTGCTACCTCTTTGTCGACGGTCTAGACGGTGGGATCTGCGCTTAGTAGCCGACTTTCGTGTCAACTAGTACGCCGCTCCCGCGGCGAGTAGGGCTCGGCGATGGAGCAGGTACGTCTTCAGTCAATGCCTCTAGTTCTCGCCTTACTGACGAGGGATCATAGGGACCACCACTAGTCTATACCGCCTCCGCCTCCGAGCAAACAGGGACCGTCACTAGACCAAAGCTGCTCCGCATCCCGAACAGTGACCGCCACCCTCGAACGAAAGGGGATCAATAGCTTCGGTCCCGCAACGTCAATCTTATCACATTTAGACTGGGGAGCGTCAGCTGCCCAGTCGTCCTCCGGTCAGCTGAACTCATTTGTCGGAAGTCAGCGGCACCCTGTTGTCGCGCAGTCGCCAGGGGCGGAGGCGGCAGTGGCGGGTCACCTGACCGCCCTGCCGCGCTGATCTGGGCGGTTTGCTCGAGGCTATCTGGGCGGTCTGCTCGAAGCTATCTGGGCGGAGGCTTCACGGTTATCTCGACTGCAAGATCTTCTGGGCGCTCCCGACGGGAGCCTCCCGTCAAGGATATTTGGACAGTCTATACGAGGTGGCCGTTTCGCAATTTCTGGGCATCTCATGCAGGGCTACGACTTGGCGACCCCCCTTTCGCTAAGAACAAAGGTTGCACTGATTCGGAAGGCCGTCGAAGGGGCGAGTGGCCTGAAGAAGGGCGGGTGGTGCCTATGAAAGGGCGGCTAGTGCCTATGGAAGATCAACCTGCACACAATCTGTATCTATCGAAGGTCAAGCCACACTCGGCCTGCATCCTGAGAAGGTCGGTCTGCGTCCGTAGATACGCGGACTGCATCCTCAGAAGGCCTTCTCCGCTGGTATGCATCTCCGGGTAAGTGCCTATGGGTGCTACAACGCTTCGAACGCAGCTCTGCCATCTCCGGGCGTGCGCTTCTACGGCAAATGTTCGCGTACACGAAGAGCTGCGCGTAGACTGGGTAGCTATCTTTCGCCCGACTCTCTCGATGCTAAAGCCCTTTAGTATACTGGGGCGGAGCCGCCTGCCGTCGTCTACTCTGATCCCTCGTCTTCTCGTCGCGGCCACCCGTCGTCGCCAACTCCAACCGCGCCCTATCTTCGCCTGCTACTGTCGTCCTCAACTCCAACCGTGACCGTCACGCTTTACACCCTCGTATCCCACGCGCTCCCTCTATCGTCTCCCCTTCTATCATAATCCCGCCTTACTTCCTCTCCCATAACTGCCAGCGACCAAAGAAGGGAGACGTCCTTCTGGCCGCGAAGGATAAGCGCGAAGCATCTCAATGGACAGGAACGCGGCGCTAACTTCCTACCCTCCTTCCTTTACTCACTGAAGGACTCCATTGATGGGCGGCGCTTGCGGGACCTCGCACAATGGCCGCTGTATTGAGTACTTCTTCGCTATCTTTGTGACTCATTCAGTATGTGTCTTTGCTATTCCATTGCTGAACTCGTCCCCTGCCGTCAGCAGCAGAGGTCCTGTCGTTAGTAGCAATGGTCCTGTCGTCCTGCCGAGTCCTTTACCTAACTGATAGTTACATTATTCATTCAGTCGAAGTCCTCTACCCATTCAATCGGACTTCCCGCTCTTCCCGCTCCGTAAAGTGCCCCAAATTCCTCTCGCGCTCTGGGCCGACGATTTACTGGATGGCACGGCCTCACCCTACTGAATGGCGTGGCCTCACACTTCCCGGGCCAATCGAAGTCGTACCTTTCCTTCGCGCTCATCCTTCACTCTGAGAAATTTGCCCAAACTGCGAAGCTCGCTCTTGCGTGCGTCCAGACGAGAGCTCTTGCGTGCGTCCAGATGAGAGGCCTGCCTCACATTGCAGCCCGTTAACACTTCATCAGTGAGGGGAGCCGCAATCACTACAGGAGGAGTGCTCATCGGCTAGAAGGGGCCGGAGGGGGGCGGACTCGTGGACTGTAACACTGGCCGTCGTAATGGAGCACGCTGCTCGTCCTTCGCAGCGGAGCGTCTGGAAATTGTGACTTTGACGTGAATCCTCTCCTGCCAGTAGCGGCCAGCCGTCGCTCTATCTAATTATCTCCTCAACTCCAACCGTGACTGTCACGGTCACGTCACAGTGACCCTTACTGACCCCTTACCTTGACCCCGACTGACCTTTCAATGTTAGCTTCGGAGTGTCATTTCGTCTTGTACTGGCGGAATGCGCACGATTCGAGCGTAGGTGTGTATTGTAGTGAGGCTTGAATGGTAGGAAGACGCATCTCGTAGTGGTAGTGCGTATGATAGGAGTGCGGAGAATATTATTATAAACTTGGGGCACCCGCGACGCGTCAACGGTCAGCTTAACCGTGGCGCTGTCGATCTCGAAGGATGTAGCGGGCCTCGGAGGAAGGGGGCGTACTGTATAGCGAAGAAAGAGGGGGCAGAGCGAGCGACCGCACTGAAGAGCAGAACGAGGAGATGCGAAGAGGGGAACCAACGATTTATGGCCGAGTGCGATAGAGGAAGGGCTGCCGGACAGGGCGGAGGGGACGATATTCGGCAAAGGCGAGCGCTCAACGAAGCCTGAAGCTGGATACCGCCGCCTGGGCGGGACCAAGTGCGGCGATAAACCTGCAAATGACAAAGGCGAGGACAAAGGTAATCCTTCAACAAATCAGCGCGACTAGCATCCGAAGACCGATGGCGCAGCCTCGCGAAGAGAGATAGCGCAGTCGACCGAAGATGTGCTCTGCCTCGGGTGGCATCCGCAGGACATTGTGGCGCGTATCAGCCTCGGACGTACGGAGGGTCGAACGTGGACGGTCCTGCGCGGGCGAGAATGTGGTCCTACGCGGTTGAGAAGATGGTTTTGCGCGGTTGAGAAAATACTGCGTGCGAGACTTGCCTCGCAATCCATCTTCGCTGCGGTATATTGGCCTGCTTGACCATCTGCGGAAGGCGATATCGGCGCCGATGACCAGCAGTGATATCGGTGTCGATGACTATTAGTGATATGAACGTCGATTACTCGCAGCGCTTGCGGAGGCTGATGAACAACTCTGTATCAATCATGCAATGTTCGCGTCGACGTCGGACGCAGTCAATTGCGCACCCTCTACCGGAGGCAGTCAATTACGCTATCGGCTGCGTACGACGTTTCTCGGGGTACTCTTGGGTAGACCATACCATTAATACCATACCATCTGTGGCAGTCTTGAGTTCGCCGACCAGGGTGAAGTATACCATCCTGGGCAGTCGTCGACGCCCTCTCGAGCTCGGTGGTAGCCAGATATACACGCGATTATCAGCGACCCACCCGGTTTTTGCGCTTGTTGCTGCGTCGGGGGCTGTCGGTGAGTAGCGCTGGGTTTGTGGCACGAGTAAGCGCCGTACCACCCCGTCTCGGGATATGCAACAAAATGGCGGGGTGTATCAGAAATGCAACACACCGCTTTCCTGGCCTCTTAAGACAGATATAGCTTAGATACTTCGTACACCTCTTCTATGCATGACATTGTATACCGTGTGCGACTTTGGAGCGGATAGAGCACCTTGGGCGTCGTGCAGAAAATCCACAAGGTGCTCGGCAACGGCCGAGAAAGTGTTGCATTGCCCTTCGTTGGGTGTTGCACGGCGTATACGGCGAGCGCTTCTGGCCCAATATTCGAGAAAATATTACTGTGAGCAGAGAGACATGTAAGGGACATGTATACGATTTTTTGTCCGAGCGCGAGGCCTACAAGGGCTGGGTCTGTCCGTGCAACACGACGTCATCGGAAACTGTTGCATATCCCGAGACGGGGTGGTATGCCGTCCGACTGAATGTGACGAAGTGTAAGATGCACACACGAAGTACAGTCCCGAGTTGCTCGCGGGCACACACCTCGCATCCGATGAAGATTGAATGCGACCGCTTGATCGCCGGGAAGGACGAGGACGCGCGCGCCCGTATGTCGGTGGAGACAATGACGTCGGCGGGGGACGTCGATGACGGGGGCGGGGGTTGCCGATGACGGTGGCGGGGAATTTGGGTGACGATTTTCCATGACCAGCGATGACCGCGCTGCACGCCCGCCGCGAGGCGAATTTTGGCGACTCGAGGAAGGATGAGGAACGCCAGATGACCTCCCGCGCGCCGTGGCGTGCGCCTCCCGACCGCCGAGCCCGTCCCCCGCCATGGCGACTGCGACAGGCAGGCCTGTCTCACCTCGTTTGTAGAACGGGAGCACCCTTTGTCGACCGTCCTCGGCCAAGGACGTACGGCGTGGGAATGCGTCGAAAAAGGGAATTGTGGCGTGCCGCGCCCCCGCGGGAAGCCAAAAAGTCGAACCGTGACCATGGGGAGGTGTGTCACCCCAGTTCAGAGTCTCACCGCGGGAGGCGTGGGGACGGGTGTGCCATGGGGAGCGGGGTGGCACTGTGGGGACGCCATTGTGCTGATAGTGGGCCGTTGTGCTATCGTGGTCGCACCCTCGCCTCGTACTCCCACTCGTTATCGCATCGATCTTCGAGGAGGTGCTTGTGCGTTGAGCGCCGGCGAGGCGGGCATAGAAATGAATGACGTTCTTCTTACGAGGAAGCCTGATGGCCTGACACGACTGCTTTGTTGCCAGGAGGTGCTTCCCATCGAGAAAGTTTATTGGGCGACGATGAACGCTGGTCGACGCCTTGGTCAACGCTGAGCCGTGTCTGTCCTGTTGGTATTAGCGCGAGCCTTAGCCCAGTCTAGACGGGATCGAATCTCGTAAGACGGTTGACGGCGGGCCCGGGACGAGGTCCATTGAGTGAGATCAGGCCGGATGGGGCAAGCCCTGACTGAAATTTTGAACATCGCATCGCATCACGCACGGTTTGAATTGAGTCTGGGAGCGCATTCGATGTTGACATTTTGTGTGCTTATATAGCACCCCGCCCGCGCGGGAGCACTTGTCGACGACCTCTGCCCCGCCCCGCCCCGTCCTCCGTCCCCCGTCCACGCCATGCAAGCGACGACGTTCCCGACCGCGACCGCGACCACGTTCCCGCTCGCCCGCAGCCGGGGCCACCGCCGCTCGCCGGCCGCGGACCTGTTCAACTCGCGCGCAGGCGCAGGCGCAGCAGCAGCAGCCGGCCTCCCCACCTTTGGCGCAGGCGCAGCAGCACCCGCCGCCTTCCCCTTCCCCGTCCGCCCCGCCCGGCGCGTCTTCCACATCCAGGACGATGAGGACAGCTCCTCGGACGACGATCGAGCGCAGGGGCCTTCCTCCTCGTCGGCCATCCCCAGGCCTCCCTCGCTGGCCATTCCCTTCCCCCGCACGGCGTCCCCCGCGCCCTCTCCGACCGCGACGCGACCCCCGCTCCCGCGCTCGCAGTCCGCGCCGACGGTGCGCCGCCCGCTGAAGCCGTCACTCAAGAGCGCCTCCTCCCCGCATGTGCGCGCGCTCTCGGCACCCGCGACGCCCGGCGGCTCCCTCCGCGTGCGCTTCGACGAGGAGCTCGAGCGCGTGTGCACGTTCACGAAGTCGAGCGCGGTCGCGAGCTTGTTGTCTCCGTCCTCGGAGACGGCAGCCGCAACGCAGTTCGACTTCCCGATCATGCCAGCGCCGGCGCCAGCGAAGTACGAGATCGACGTCGCCGCGTCGAGCCCGATACCCAGCTGCAGCGCCTCCGCGGGCGACTACATTCGGCTGGAGTCCTTATCGGTATCGAATACGCCCGACGTCGCGATCGCTGGCAGCGTCCTCGTGCGCAACGTCGCCTTCCAGAAGGACGTCGCCCTTCGGTTCACTATGGACGGCTGGACGACCACCTCGGAGGTCGCTGCGCGGTACGCCAGCAGCGCGCCGGACGGCCGCGACCGCTTCAACTTCACGATCCCGCTCGCCGGCTCACGCGACGAGCGCCTCATGGAGTGCGTTGCACGGTACACGAGCCAGGGTGTCGGTGAATGGTGGGACAACAACAATGGTGCTAACTACAAGGTCTTGGTTCGGAGAGGTGCGTTGGGACTATCCTTTGTTGTTGAACCATATCTAATCTTCTTCAGTACCCACTCCCCCGCCAACGGCCCCGGTCAATAAGGCTGGACGATTCGCCGCGCGCGCACCTGCGCCAGCACCCGTGGTCCCCGCGGTGCTCCCCCGCAGGCCCGTGCACATCGACACCGCGCCGCGCAAGCTCAACGAAGTCGCGGCGTCGCGCAGGCAGATCAACACTGCGCCTCGCGCGCAGATCATCACTGCCCCGCGCAGCGCATGGTCAGACTCCGACTCCGACTCATCCTCGGACGAGGAGGCGATCCGCACGCCCGAGGACCTCGAGGAGCCCGCGGAGATCAGCGCCAAGGGTGTGACAGATTCGCCTCTGTCCGCGCCCGCGTACCGCGACCTGATCAGCGAGTGGTGCTTCCTCACCACCTCGACGCCGCTCGTCGCGGACTACATCGCCGCATAAGCGCGCGGCGCGTAAGTCCGCTGGACTCATCTTCCGCGTCGGACGTGTCCTGTCATCGCTCGGGATTCTTGCCCTGTAACCGGGGCGGCTATCCTGTCATCGCGCTTGACACCTCACCTCCACCGCGAAGGTGCTGATTCGGCGGCGGTAGAGCGCATAGAGCCCCTCGGCCGCATAGAGTCCGCGACCGCCTTCACTGTCGATCGCGGGCGCCTGCCCTGTTGGTCGCGCACGCCTTGTTGATGCCCACGCACGTTTCCTCTCGTCCAGCCCCTTGCACACCCCACCCTATCCCTCCCCACCGGCCGATCGCCGTCAACAGGCAGCCCCCTCGGACACATATTTGATTCCTATTTACAAAAACCGGGTCCTCAACCATATCACGCATGCTCTTCTCTCTCCTGGCGGTGCTTTTTTCCATCTCATCGTTTCTGTTTGTACTTGGTGGTGTCTCTTTGCGTTTTTGTACTACCTCTTCTCCTCCTTTGGCTACCGATACGTTCTGGCTACTGATACGTTCTCCATATACGGTTTGGCCAGCTCCCCATCATCGATACACAGGTCGTCGGTTGACATTGTCATTGTCACTGACACGGCCTGCTTATCTTTCCCCGCGGATCCATCCCACATACACACCCATCCACCCTCACCCCATATCCCCACGCCTCGCTTCGCACCCCCGATTGCCCAGTGTCGGCCCTGCTGACCTTCGGCGTGCTCTAACTTATTCGCTTTTCTTTCTCTTCGTACCCCTACCCATGCACTCGTGCGCTGCACGATTCACTTCTTCTCTCACCCACCCCGCCAGCGGCCTTGGACCCAGCCGCAACGGTCTTAGCACCGAGCCGTCTCACATCATACCTACCCCCACTACCGTGGCTCCAACGCCTGGACTGCCTTCTCCTGCTGCACTACACGGCAGCTCGCACCCGGGCCTGCCTGCCTTACGCAGCCGCCCTTGTACCACTACCGCACTAGAGCAAAAAGTCCGCCACCTCACTTACGAATAGTTACGCCCCCCCGTCGACGATTAGTACTCACCGGACCAGTAGAGAGGGTTGATATACGTGGTTTTTGGGTTTTATTCGTGTGAGTGATGGAGCTGTGAGATGTATACATGACGAGGGCCTTCGAATCGTGTTCACGACAGGCTACGACCTTGAGGATAAGGTACACCTCCGAGGTGCAAGGGACGAGGAAGAGGAGGAGAACGTCGGGTCCGGACGGTGTGAGTACTCGCAATTCAGTCAGCTCGTCGGCCCAGGCGTTCGAGGGATTTGGAGAGCGGGAAGAGCGGAAAGTTCGACTGGATAGATACTAACGGCTTGATACAGTGTATAAACCTGAACACACCATTCAATGGACGGAATAGGCGGAACAGCGAGGTCTACTGCATGACCTGTCAGTAGGGTAGAACAATGAAATATCAGTGAAGATTATGGTGCGAGGTCCCGCGAGAGCTGCTTGGCGCGAAGGTCTTCATTCATCTGGCGACTTATGATGTTCCTCTGCATGCCTTCCCTTCGAGAAGAATGGTGTCTCAGAGTACGCCGCGCATTGACGGAGACATGCAGTAGGTAGACCGGCATTCGGAAGCAGCGGTCGACCGTTGCGGCCAGCAACGTGATGGTCACAGTTGACTTACAGTCACATGTCTTTTTGGGATATTGATAACGCGTAAATCCCAACGGCCCTCCGTGTCTCTATTCAGCCACCAAAGAACCTAGACAAGCGCTCGTACGAAGACGAATACATAGCCAAGCAGGGGATGAGGACGAAGACCTAGCCAAGTAAGGGCGGAAGACGGATACTCAGCCAAACAGGAGCGGAAGACGAATGCCGGGGCATGGACGACGCGGAAGGACACGATAAACGCGTAGCACGAACGTTGCAATGGATGCTGGGTGCGCTAACGATTTCCTAGGCGCAAGAGCGGAGAAGGAGAGCCCAGACGATTGCCAGAACGTCTGGTGAGTACACGTTTGTGTTATGAAGATACGGAAAGAAAAGGGACTCGATGTTCGCCTGAATTGACAGTGAATTATCGGGTGCTTCGACAATTGAGAAAGGTGCGGTGGCGCAGGAGAAAGGAAGTGAGAAAGCAATGTGCGGCGGCGTCCTGTAGAGTTCGCATTCGAATTAGAAGAGTCAGACCGGATAGATGCCAATAGGTGCAGAGGCATTAAAAAAACCGGCAGGTACAGTAGTAGCTGGCCGCAAAAGAGTTCAAGGTGAAGACGTTGGATAGATGGACTCAACAGCTTGATAGCAGATGATTCCTGGCTGCGGCGAGGAGGATGTTGAGGGTGAAGTACGCAACCCGGGGCGACGACAATATTTCCGGTCTGTTCGGGCGTCGAGGATACGGGCCGCAGGGCACTCGACGCAGGGGCACGTATTAGACGCCGATGCAGGTTACAAGCGCAGATGCGCGTGTCAGGAAGAGATGAGAGTTGAGGGTAATCCGAAAAGAATCGCAGTGCATTGCGGAATGAACAGTCGTGCTTTGCGGAAAGAGCAGGCGGTCGGTGAGATGGCGACGAGGGAGTAGTACATATCGCAGCGTCGATCATAATTGAGAGGAGCAACGGATGGTCGATGGTGGAGTGTCAAAAGAGGCCGAATGCGCGACGATGACGGAGGGGTTGCAGCTGTGAGTACTGAGGGTTTATGACAGTGGACGACGAACGTACTCTTGCGTAAGGCACGGGAATGTGATTCGGAGAGTGATTCGGAATAGAGCAAGGTTAATCACCGCAGGACGACGGAGGAAGATGAGGTACGCGTGCTCTTTGAGGGTAATCCGAGAAGAGCTTGTAGGTTGCGGAATGGTCGACGGAGCAGAAGTTGCCTCAAATGTTGACTATCTCACGGGCGTCAAGCCAGCATCGCAGACGTCAAGAGAGCAGAAGTACGCCAAGAGGCAACGCGCCAGACCCTAAGGCAGTAGTCGTAGTTGGTGCGGAGGATGAAGCTCGCATTCGGAGTACGTGAGGCTTGGCCAATACAGGCAAGGTTTTGTAGGCGCGTGCTTGAGGGGCGACCTTGACGGAAATCCGAATTTATGCCACTCCGCTATGGGCTGCCGTCGTCGACAAGGCGGCGAGAAGAGAGCGCACTGAGTCAGAGAACGTGCTGGATACGAATAGAAAGCGTATCTATACGAATGCAGGGCGCGTTAGCTACGAATACCAGAGGGTGCGCTCCACCGGAAGCCTTCCTGCGTGTGAAAGAAGAGCGCAAAAGAGACCGTGGTACGCTATGGCGCAACCGGCCTTGTAAGTACTTGAGGAAACGTCTGGACGTTGGCGAGACCAAAGGTGCGTCGGCTAGCACTGTCGCTTATATAGCCAGCGAGAGTCGCGCCTCCCGGAGCTCGAAGGGGCGCTAAGCGCCAGCAAGGCATGCTTGGGTCAGAAGACAAGCCTGGGGCAAGCGCCGGCGATATCGGCCGCACCGGGCCGGCTCGCTGAAAGCCGGGCCCCTTTCCGAATTCGGGAATTCTTTCGTTGACTTCATCCATGTTCTCTCCGTCTTGTTCCGTACTTCCATGTCGTCCTCCGCCTTCGCCCACTCACCGCCATGTTCCGGTGCGCGCTCTGAGGCGGACTTGGCGGGTTGCGAATTCCGAAGATAACTGCAGCACGGCCTGAGGGCCTCTGACGCGTGAGATCCCGGCCGTCGCTCGAGACCGCTTCTGGGCACATCCCCGACCACTCCCCGCGAATTCGTAGTCCGGATACACCATCAGTAAGAAATTCGTAGATGCGTCCCGGGCCTCTTATAGGCGCGCCCGTCGCGCTCGCGGCGCCTCTGAAAGCCCCCAAGCAACTTGCTTACTCCTGACGCCTGCGGATACGTTGAATAACCCAGGAACGAGCAGCTCTTACACCAGCAACCTATCATCACTGACGACTTGATACGCGACCTCGACTATGAAAGACAAGTCGTCTGTGTCTATTGAGCTCGGTGAGCGCGCAGTGTACATGACGGAGGATGGCGGTAGTGCCTCCCCCGCCATGGTACGCGCCGAGTTGGTAATGCGCCTCGCGCGCCCGACGCGCGTTACCTCCATTGACGTCACTCTATGTGGCACATCCTTTGTGCATTGGCCCGAGGGTGAGCCAGTCTAGTTTGTTATCGGTCATCGACTGAAGGAAATCCAGGCCACGGCACCCAAGCCGACCATAACGAGGTGCACATCGTCCACCGCGAGTCGCGCACTCTCTTCGATGCCAGTGCTACCGAAGATGCCGACGACGGTGACGATCTGCCACCACCCACCTACGTAGAGACCGAGACTGATTTCTCTCGTCCACGCTCTGTACAATCGACCTCATCTACTTCGTCGTCAGATTTCTCGGCCATCATCAGCGCTGATGTCGACGACGAGATCACGCGCACTCCCCCGGAGGTGTACCGCACACTCTCACATACATCAGCTATGTCTAATGCACGGTCGTCACCCTCTACTTCTCGCCCAACTCGGCGACCTACCTCGTCGACTTCGCATCGTGTGACCTCACGATCCCTGTCGCGCTCTTCTAGCTCCTCTTCCGACCACCATACTCACAGTATCCTTCACCTCCTCTCTCCTTGGCGCGCATGGAAGTCACACAAGGACACCTCCCACCCACACGACGAAACACGGCTGCCCGTGATCTCCGTCTCAGAAGACGAGCCTGCGGACCCGCATGCGCGGGCAACATATAAGGAGTTCGCTGCAGGTGCTTTCTTTCACGCATATAATCATATACTCGGAGTGCTGATTTTTCTGATTTTCCAGGAACCTACACCTACCCCGTCGCCTTCAACCTCCCCGCAGGTGCGCCGCCAACACTGATGTGTGCCCGTGGCTCCCTCCGCTGGAAGCTCGTCGCTCGCGTCGAGCGCGCGGGGTCGATGGCGCAGCACGCGCACGGCCTCCTTGACTTCCACTCGCATGACAGTGCTCCCGTTCATTCGCATGACGCTGCTCAGGCCCGTGGTCGGGGCGTCGCGCGACACGGCACCACCCACGAACACTCGCGGTCTCCTTCCGGCCACTTCACGCACCCGCCCGAGCCGCTCGTCGACGCGTGCGAGGTGCGCGTGATTGCGTGCCCGCCGGCGGATGGGGCGGATATTGGGTGCGCGGTGGTGGAGCGGGAGTGGCCATCGAGGGGGGATGCGAGGTCGAGTAGGAGGACGAGCGGCGAGGAGCATAGGAGGGGCGGTGAGGAGCCTACATCTGCCGGTGAACCGTCATCGAGTGACGGACCGACCTCATCGACCTCGAATGAAGGACCCCGCCGAACGACCAGCGTACCTCCGCGACGGAGCGTCAGTGGAACGGATGTCCCTTCCCCTCGCCGAAGCACCAGCATCGCACCGCACATCAGCCTGAACGACGCTCCGCAACGGCGTGCGCGCCTGCATTATACGCTAACGGTCGGTACGCGCAGCGTCAGCGCGGGTGGGCTGCTACCGATCTCGCTCGTGCTGGTACCGTTGGCGAAGGTCAACCTGCATCGGGTGACAGTTTTGATCGAAGGTCAGTAATCAGGCCTTCCTTTTGAACTTGTTCCTTTTTACTGATAGGTTTGTTCGCAGAACAAGTCGCCTACCTCTCCCAAATGACTGACGTCGTCCGCGTCGACGGCGTGCTCCCGATCCCGCTCATGAAGTGCAAGAGCGGCGAGCGCGTGAAGGGCCTCGACGGCGAGGAGGTGCGGACGCTGAGCGGGGACGAGGTGGTCGAGTTGCTGGACGACGAGCAGCCACATGCGAAGGCGGCGGCTTGCGCGTTGGAGCATTCGGCTTCGGCGTCGGCTTCGTCTCATGCCTCTCCATCTTCGCCCACCTCTCCGTCGCACCACGCCTCATCATCTCACCCCACCACATTCGACCCCCTCTCCATCTACGACCCCCTCACCTCAGCCACTTCCTCCCCGTTACATCCCTCGACACCGCCCCACCACCTCCCCTCCGCGCTGCACGAGCCGTGGGCGCTCACGACCGCTCTCCGCGTCCCCGCGCGCGGCCTGCGCCCCACGAACGAGAACCGGGCGGCGAATGTGCTGATCACGCACGCGTTGGCGGTGACGATGCGCGTTGGGGTCCGGCCGGGGGAAGAGGTGGCGCCAAAGACGAGCCAAGAGGCGGGGAGGACCGGTCAGGCCCCCGTGGTGGGTGAGAGGAATAGCGTGGACCAACCCCGCCGCTCCTCCGAAGCCGACGACCGGCGCCACTCGGGCCTGTCCGCAGGCGTCAACCTCGCCGAGGTTGTACTGGAGGAGAAGCTGTTCGACGTGACGATACGGATGCCGGTGCATGTATATTCGGTGAGTCCATGTCTCCTTTGATTTTGGTTTTTTGTCTGTGGGCATGGGTTTGGGAAATAGGCGGCATTGCGTAACATTCCTCGAAGGGATCTCAAGGCGGAAGTGGGACTTGACGGACGGCACCTACTTCACGGATCTCTACGAGTCTGGTGTCGGTAGCTCTGCCTGTCCGTTGGATTAATCCAATACACATCCTCTCATGCCCGCAATCCACACCAACACATCTACTCGTTCGACGTGCATCGTTTGCTGACTCAAACCTTCAGCCTCTCTGCACCCCTGACGCCCTCTGTCTTCCCATGTACGAGGAAGAGGACTCCAGCTCAAGCCATTCCGACGACCGCAGCACCGACGACGAGCGCGTCGGCAGGGATCGCAGACACATTCGTCGCGTCGCGGAAGCGGCGGCGGGTGTGGTGCCGTGGATATAAGGACTCTACAAAGGACTTGTCTTCGATTGTACACATTTCTTCAGCGACTGCACAACATGTTTTTGATGCAACGACGTGACGCCTCACGTAGAAGGGATACCCACTATAATACCTAATGTATACCCTCGAGGATTGTAATACCATGAAAGAGAAGCTGCATCTCGATTCCACATACCTCACCATCGGCTCTTTCCTTCGGATAATTGAGCCCGCGATTGCAAAGTATCCATACATCTTCGGCGAAGGCAGTAAATGTGCGGCCAAAGGGTGCTTGACCTTTGTTGACGTCGTTCGAAATCCCCATTTGGGAGGCTTTGTCTGCCGAGCGCAAGCAAATCGGTCACACAACCGGCAACGTTGGAGGCGTTTTGACCCAAAACCCTTCCAAAGGGTTTGAACGGCAGGGAGCCATGAGTTTGCGTTGACCGACCAATTGCCGAGAGTGAGTCAATCTAGCCGACATGACTGCCTCGCGCAGCGTCACGGCAAGTGCCGCTCGATCGGGTCACAAAAGGTCACAGTTCGCATCAACGCTCAGTCCGTGGACCAGCAGACATCATGTTGAAGACATAGCTTTCCATGTATCTCAATATACTCGAGGTATATCTCTACACACCCAAATAGTACAAACTCACCACCAAGAAGAGCAAGGTAGCCTATACCAAGTGTAACATCATAGTGTGAGAAGCAGGTGACAATGGGAACTGGGAATGAAATCGTTCGCGTGTGGGGCCCCCTGATTCCCGCATCGACTCTGCTGTATATCCTCTATAAGTCTGATCTAAGGCTTGAAGTACTGTGCATAAAAACATGAGGTGCTCTTAAGACACACTGCCTGCATCAACAGCCGCAGAAGCAGACAGTTAGGTTTGTCAGCAAATATTCCCCTGTGCGGCGGCGGGCTGAACACAATATATGGTGCGGGTACCCCCACGCCTTAAGTTGTCGGTCGCATGTCGTCTTGCTTTCATCACGAGGATTGCCACCTCACATCGAGTAGATAAGCCCCTTGCCGGTTTTCGGCACGACATGCGTCAACCACGACGACTCCCACAGCAACCCTTTGGAGGAGTTCTGGGTCAAAACCCCTCCAATGTTGCCGGTTGTGTCATGGTGCCAAGTTGAGCTCATTGATTGAGGTATAAGTTCGAGCATACAATGTATTCTTCATATTTAACCAAGGGCATTAGTATTGTAGATGAAAGCGAAAGCAAGCCAAAGTCAAATAACGAGAGCAGGCCAAGAATCCCAGCGATAGATAATCGACAATTATGCCTGCGCATAGAGTAGATCAAGCCTGCGCATACCGCACCCTCTTCCCCCCATTCGCCCGCTGCTTCCATAGCATCTCCACCACCTGATCGCGCGCCTCCTCGAGTCGCGGGCTCGTCTCGATGGCAGCATCGAACACAACGTCCCCAAGCGCCTTCCGCAGCTCATACTCATCCGACCGCGCCGCCGTGCCCAGCGCGGCGATCCGGCGGTAGCGCGCGATCGCGGACAAGAACGTGCGGATGTCCTTCTCCACGTCCCCCGCGCCCGCCCCGCTCCCCGTCCACCGCAGGCTCTCCTCGCACACGCCCTCCCCCTCGCCCTCGACCACGCGCTCGAGCAGGTCGCCCAGCGCGCGCATCTCGCCGCCCAGGCTGCGGCACGCGTCCACCGTGCGCCGCAGCTCGTGCGTGTCGTCCTCCTCGCCGTCGTCCGGCCCGAGCACCGCGCGCACGAACGCGGCGGCGAGGTGCGCCTTGACGCGCTCCTTGGCCAGGATGCTGGCGAGGACGCCGATGGGCGCGAGGCGGCTGTGGCCCGCGCCGGCGCACGCGATCTTCTCGAAGGCGGTGTCGACGTCGAGCGTCTCGAGCACGAGGCGCTCGTGGGCGCGCACCTGGACGTCGATGGCATTGCCGCTGACGCTCATGCGGCGGCGGCCGGCAGCGCGGTCGGGCATGTCGGTCTGGGACTTGAGCGCGGCGCGCCACGTCCTGCGCGCCATGGTGCGGCCGATGGGGTAGAGGATGAGGGCGAGGGTCGACAGGTCGGCGGCGGTAGCGGTGAACCACGAGAGATGGAGGCGCATGTGCACGTAAGTCGACAAGCGAGTGAAGACGTTCGTCTCGCCTGAAGTCGATGTTAGCAGTCATGAAGCCAACGCACAAAACAAAAGACACTGACCACGAAGAACCTCGAGCTCGCCCAAGCGCACCCAGGCGCGCTGCTCCAAGCCAAGCTGCTCGAACTTGCCGCTCTTCTTGTGCTTCGCATGGTCGTACCCGTGCCCCGGCAGCCAGCCGGTCAGAAGGTCCCAGAGGCCCTTCGCCGACGCACCGGAAAGCGCATCACGGATGTTCTGCGCCTCGTCCTCCTTGCCGCGCTGCGACTGCTCCAGCGCGGCGGACAGCACCTGCTTGTCGTCGCCCTGGGCACCCACCGACGCCTTGCGGCCGAAGAATGCCGACAGAGCGGGCCAGAAAAACGACACGAAGACGAGTACAGACACCAACAAGTGGAAGTACTGCACCATCTCGTGCGTCGACGGCACCCACGTCGACGTCGGCGTCGGCACATCGGTCGCAGAGAGCGGATGCGCAGTAAGCACAACCCCGCTATGCGCGTGCTGCTGCTTCGGCATCGTGTAGTTCGCCAGCGGGCCGTTATTGACGAACGAGAACAGCGCGAAGGTCGCAAACAAAAACTGCTGCGTCCTGCTCGCCCGCGGTATCGGCGCTGGCTCTGTCTTCAGCGGTGCGGTCTGCGCCTCGATGACCTGCGGCGGGAGCGGGTTCTTGCGCGGGCGGCCGCGCTTGCGCTTCTCGGGGACGACGACGCTCGTGCTGCCGTCCGCGTTGACGACAATAGTGCTCTGCGGCTGCGCGGAGGCGGCGGCCTTCTCCTTGCGCGCGCGCGGCGCCGCCTCGACGCGGGGGCGCTTGCGCTTCCCGCCGGCCTCTTCGTCGCCGCTGTCCTCGTCCTCGTCGTCCTCCGCCATGCCGAGGCCGATGAGGGACGCCTCGGAGTAGATGCCCTCGCTCGGGTCGTCGAGGATGTCGCCCCACATGCGGCGCCACTCGCGCTCCCACTCCTCGACGAGCACCTGGCCGCCGACGAGTCCGCCGAGGAGGGCCTTCAGCGAGTCCTGTGCACGCGACAAGCGCTTCTCGCGGCGTTTGAGAACGAGGATGTACTCCGTCGCCTTCAGGAGGACGTTCGCCTTCGACAGCTTCCTCGGTGGCTTGACACCGTCCGCGAGACCCTTGTCATCGAGAATGACAGGGTTCGTGTTCGGTACATCGTTCACCGGGGTAGTCATCGAAGGCTTCCGCGGCTCGCGGTCCTCAAGGAAGCGCAGGGCGGGGACGGCATTGCGCAGCGACAGAATGCGCGCGTTGAGGTTGGTGCGGTAGCGCCGCTCGATGGTGGTATGCGAGGTCTTGGTCCGTCCAGAAGGAGCTGGACCGGCCTGCACGCCCGAAGCAGGCGGCGTCTGCGGCGGGGGAGTCGACGAAGCTGATGAGCAGCCGACCGAGGGGGGAGGGTGAGCTGTCAGACGGGCGATGGGGGGCGTCTGCGCGCCGGGCTGCTGGGATGCTATGGAATGTATTGAGCAAGGAGACTAGGATCGCGATGCATACTGCTCACGATGGTTATACTGCGCAGACATCGGAACGGCGTGCATCACGCCGGCGGCCTGCAGTACACGCTGCGCCATCGCAATGTTGGGGTCCTCGCTGTGATGCTGGGGTGGAGGAGGCTGGGGCATGAGGGCAGGGGGAGTAGGGAGATTCGCGTTATTGGAGGGGTACACCATCTGCGACTCGATCACAGGGGAGAGGGAGGCGCCTGAAGAAGACGGAGAAGAGTCAACGCTCTGTTGCGCGGACTCTGGGGTGCTCGACTCTACTGGAGTGCCATGGGGCTGGAAGGAGAAGGAGAAGGGGGAGGCGTCCACTACGCTGGGTGGCGCAGGGCAGGGTGCAGCAGGGTTGAAGTGTAGGGAACTCGGGTCGACCGACATTGTTGAGGGGTCGAAGTTCATGTCCAGGAGGTTCGCAAGCGAGAAGTTCTCGAGGTCCATGTTCATATCCGTGTCGTAGAACTTGTCGACCTGCCCTTCCCCCATCTCGAGGCCCGGTGGTGGCGGTAGCATGCTCGAGATGTCTGACCAGTGCTGCGGCGAATCGCTCACGTTCGAGTTGGAGCCACTGTAGGAGCCCTCCGCCGAAGAGTCCTCGCGTCCGCTGTGGTCGAGGAGGTAACTGAGGGGGTCGGAGGGGTCAAGACGGAAGTCCATGATATCGTCGGGGGAAAAGCTGGGCTCGCTGGCGCGGGGCGACCCAGAGCTCTCTGGCTGATTAGGATCCATCACGCTAGATAAGGAGCGGACGGAGAGAGCGAGATGGCGGCAGAGAGCAAGCGTGGAACGTCCTCAATTAAACGCCCAAGGATCAGGCCACTTTCGCAGTCAGCCGACGCGCCGCGGGCCCCCTCAAATAATTGAATTTTGGTCTCGGGCCGGAATCCGACCAATATCCCGTGCTGCTGCCTTGAGATGAAGAGTCATCAAGTAAGCCTCAATCTAGCACTATCATGGTATCAGGCGAGTAGCACCACAGTTTAGGCAGCCCTGGGAGCTCCATCTCCGAGCTGCAAACCCTGCGTAAACAACGACGCCACAAAACGTGCACCCCCTTTCCCACATTAAGAATCCTGATTTAACCGAATGAGGCAGTTAAACCATCACGTGCACCATTATGGCGCGGTACACAGTCCAATAAATGGTCCGAGGTCTTTGGAGTAGACGTGGCCCCCATGGATCGTGCCATCCACCATCGAAGGCTCGTAGACTACACGAGAAGTACGTGCCCCATCCCCAACGAAGCTAGACTATCACCTCTCGCTCGAGAAGGACAGTCGCGAGCGAGCGCGAGGACTCGAGACCCCAGAATATCTCCACCCCAAACTTCTATAGTGCCATCGCTGTATTTTCCTCTTCAAGCCCGCCATTCTCCCTCGTACGGGGCTAAATCCTCGAGATACTTCATCAGCCTCCCATCCGCCACCCTTGCGGTCATCTGCCACAAATCGCTCTCCTCGCCCAACAAGGCTTTCAGCCATTGCAAGTTCGCCCCCACGACAAAATCAGCATAGCACGCCTTCTCCCCAAGCAGGTAGGGCGTGTCCTTCCCGCTCTCATCCAGCCTCCCCACAAACACCTCGAACGCCCCGCGCAGCTTCTCCAGACTCGCCTCTCTCGCCTCCCCCTTCGCTGCAATTTCCTCCAGCTTGCAGCCGAACATCCTCTCCCGCGTCTCGCGGAAGTATGGCTTGGCGACGTCGTCCAGGATATCGAACGTACTGGGCACGACGAGGGGCCGCATCGAGGGCCCCGCGGCCTGGATGAGCTGGGTGAGGACGTCGGTCTGTTTGGCCTCTGTTCCCGAGGGGAAGAGCTTCGGCGTCTCCGGATACGTCTCGTCGAGGTACTTTGCGATCTTCGGGCCGTTGCTGACGACGCGGCCTGTGGATGGGTCCTGGATGACGGGGACGGTGTAGAGGGGCTTGCCGTCGCGCGTGCCGGTGGGCTCGGCACCTATTTCCTTGCATTTGGCCTCGATGTCGGGGTACTCGACCCATTCGGTGCGGAAGGGGAGGCCTTTGAAGTTGAGGGCGTAGCTGGGGACGAGGCGTGAGTGATCGCTAGGGCAGAGACTTGTGGCCAGCGAAGGCGCATTCTCACCGAATTCTCCACGTCGACGGCGACCAAGGTCCCACCTTGGACGTTAAGTCGTAGAATATAATAGGTGCCATGGTGGTTGCGAATGAAGTACTGCAGGCTTCGCTGGGGCTTTCGGCGTGTCGAGGTGAGTGCCGAGTGTCGTTGGATCTACTAGCCACCTCGCAGGCCTCTTAAGACCACCCGCATGTATGAGATATGACTCGCACTTTGGTATACCATTCAATATCTAAACGCGCTGTGCATACTGTAACGCTGATATTGAATGATTTGAAAGGTGGGCGGCAAGCTGTCCGATGACGACGGGCGCTTACTAGCGCTTACTCATCGTAGTGTGCCCCTCACTTGGGATATCAGGAATGCCTCTCTACCTTCAAGGCAACCGTGGGTAAGGGCTTGTAAGCATGCCTTCGTAGACGTTACAATCCGCACAGGATGCTTGTTAACACAACTTCGGTCTGTTGTAGGTCTTCAGGCCCTGGGGTCCCCCTCATACTTGCGCAGATCCTCGAGATACTTGACCACCCTCCCATCACTCCAGCTCTCAACCGCCTTCCACACATCACTCTCATCTCCCAGCGTCACCCTGATCCACTGCAAGAATCCCGCCACCGAGAAATCCGCAAAGCACGGCGCCTCACCCAACAAGAACGGCGTCTCCTTCCCACTCGCATCCTTGAACCTCGCCAAAAACGCCTCGAACGCCTCCCTCCCCTGCTCCAGCCTGAGCTTCCTGTCCTCTCCCTTCGGTATCTTCTCCTCGAGCGTGCAGCCGAGCGCCTTCTCCCGGGTGGCGCGGAAGTACGGTTTGCTCCCCTCGCCGAGGATGTGCACGACGCACGGCACGACCATGGGGCGCAGCGCGGGGGCGGCCTTTCCGAAGAGCTGCGCCATCGCCTCCTTCTGCGTCGCCTCTGTGCCCGGAGGATAGAGCTTAGGCGTATCCGGGTACGCCTCGTCGAGGTACTTTGCGATCTTGGGCCCGTCGCTGATGACCTTGCCCGTCGATGGGTCGGAGATGACGGGCAGAGTGTAGAGGGGGCTACCGTCCTCTTTCGTCTCGGTGGGCTCGGCGCCGATCTCCTTGCACTTCTTCTCAATGTCGGGGTATTCGACCCATTCGGTGCGGAAGGGAAGGCCCTTGTAGTTGAGCGCATACCTGTTGATTCGAAGTGTGAATTTGCGATTAGTTGTGTATAAATGAAGAATGATTTACCGAATCTTTAGCGTGTGCAAAGACCAGCAGCCTTTCTGCGAAGGTATGCTATAGAAGATTATCGGAGCCATCGTCTCGGTCCTTTCTCGTTGAGGTGGCAGACCAGGTTAAATAGCAGTCGTCTGACCGAGTCACAACTACTGCAGCCCGCTCTACCAATCGGGATTCAGCCATGCATTGAGCTGTGTCCTATTTTCAGTACTTGTCTGACCTGGCGTTTGGGAAAGTTCAACCGTGGGAATCAAGAGCGTAACGCGGATGTCACACACGAACGTAACGACCAACCACCACGAGCTCTTGTAAATTCCCGTAGGATGTCGACAACACAGGCTCCCATCCACGGAAACTACCACGGGTACGTGGAGAATGAAGAATTTTGCTGCGAAGCTGACCGAAACAAGATAGATACTATCTGAAGCGTCCGGCCCACGATGACCCTCGGCTCGCATTATTGCCTGTCAGTCTCTTCAAAGACGCTACCGTCCTCGATGTAGGATGCAACGAGGGATGGGTAACCTGCGAGATAGGTAAGATATATATGTCAACCTAGACTAATGCTTCGCTGACATAACGTACAGCACAGAAGCACCACGCCTCACGCGTTGTCGGCGTTGACATCGACGACACGCTGGTTCGCGCGGCTTGGAGACATCGGCGAATTGTTTGGTCTCTACAAGCACCAGAGGATGACCACGCTTCCGGTGAAGTCTCAGGGAAGCGCAAACGCAGGTCCCCTGCGCCACCTGAGCCAGACTACTTCCCCGCCTCCTGCGAACACTTCTTCGGTCCTATACCCATCCCGCCTTCTGAAATCAGCGGAGGTAGAGCCTCTTTCCCTCACAATGTCTCCTTCCGTACCGCTGATTGGACCACGGTGTCCATACCCGAGGACGAGGAGGGATACGATGTTGTACTCGCGTATGTGATCCTTCTATGCTCCATCCTCATTTCTGGATATCCATGAGTTGACCTCAACGCAGATTGTCCGTCTCCAAATGGATACATCTTAATGGAGGCGACGATGGCTTGCTCGCCTTCTTCCGCAAGGTTCACTCGGTTCTACATACCGGCGGGTCATTCGTTCTCGAACCCCAACCTTGGGACTCGTACCACAAAGCGAAACGGATGGATAAGGTGATCAACCAGCTATACATGAGACGATCCTCGCTCATACGACCTTCAGCGCCTGAAAGAAACAGGCCAGAACCTCAAGCTACGCCCCGACGACTTCGAGGCTCTCCTGCGCGACATCGGTTTTGGCCCAGCGCAGCACTACGGTGCGGCTGGTTCGGGCGGTGCGTACCTTGCCTCTGCCACCCTGTTCTTTTCCGCTCACTCCACCGCCCCTCCAGGCTTCCGCCGTCCCGTAGACGTGTACACTAAACTCTAGTTTAATATCGAATAAACAACGGTACACTATCTATGTGGTGATAGGGTGTACAACTTCGAGCGCGTCCTTTGCCAGCTAGCAGCAAAACCTACATTGTGCGAACGAGTCCAGTGCGTATTGTGCGTATTGTATATGTGCATCGGCGAGCCATGAATGCGACGTCGAGTCCAGTGGACCGTGAAAACGCAAGGTATAACTTAGATGAATGTGATACCGACGTGATGTGAGGGGGGTGAGGGAGACACACGACGATGCTATACCCGCTCGTACATGCAGATGTACGCCTTCGCCTTGAGCACCTCCTCGATCGTGGTAAGCCGCACGAACGTGTCGCTGATGTAGGCCCACTGGCGCTTCGGCGGGACCTTCTTGCCGTCTTCGGTCTCCTGCATCGGCTCGTCCTCGCGCGGAGGAAGCGCAGTGTACGCGATGTAGTGACCGCCGAGCTAGAGAGAATTTCATTAGCACATCATCAACTTTCTCGAAAACTAGCTACTCACCATGCTCCCAATATGCACAACAACCGCGTACAAGCGGTACATACACGGTTCGCTTTTCCTCGCATGCTCCGCACTCGCCTTCTTCCCCATCGCGCACTCCTCCTTCGTCGGCGCCAGGTACGGCTTCAAGTCTAGCCACTCCGGGAACGCGACGTAGTCCTCTAGCTTTTTGAACCCGCTCGAAAAGCTTACGAAGCTCGTCTTGCTGATCTGCTGGAACCGCTTGAGGTGGATGACCAGCACCGGTGGCGGCGCTGCGATGAGATAGCGCTTGTATGCTGGTCGCAGGACCGTTGGTTTCGGCTTCTTCTTCTTGGCGACTGCGTTAGATGGATGCGGTTGGATCGAGTCGTCTGTGTCGCCAGAGTACGTGGAAGACTGCGCAGACCCATCACTCTCATCACCCGACGCGCCGTCCGCGTCCGACCGCGGTCGCTGTTGGCGGCGCGGGATGGTCAGCGAGTCGCGCGACTCGGGTGGTGGACTGCCGGGGTATGTGCCAGCGGCCGCCACACGCTTCTCGCCGTTATCGCCCTCGGCTGCGGTCATGGATATCGTTGGGACGGATGGCAGCGGCTTGTCGTGCGAGAGCGGCTGCTCCTCGATCTCGGTTAGGTCGACAGCCGAGTCCGGCGCAGAGGCCGCCGCACGACTTGAGATCGACGTCATCGAGCCGTCCTCATCCAACGGCGTGAACACCGGGGACGATTGCGAGCGCAGCGTCTCTGCGAGATCTCGCATCGCATCGTCCGGCGCCGTAGGGCTCGCCCCCTCCGCGCTGTCCGTGTCGTCCGCGTCTTCTCCCTCTTGCGGCTCGTCCCCCGTCTTCGGTCGCTTGTACACGCCGTTCGCGATCTTCCAACACCGCCTGCAACCCACCATGTTCTCCCCATCGAGCACCTCCACCGCCGTGAACGCCCTCAGACACTCCTCCACGTTCGGGAAGTGGCCCAGCTTCGCCCACATGCTCGGTCTCTGGGCCGTCGATGTCCCCTGGCCGGGATGGTGGTGCCCAAGCAGTCCCCCATGCTCCCCCGGCAGCACACGACGCAGAAACTCGGCCTCCGCGGGCGGGAGTTCTGGCGGCTTCGGCGACTTGTGCCGCGTATGGTGGTTCAGCGATGGGGTTCCGGTACGGCTTGGAGATACGCTCGGCGTCGGGCGCACCGATGGAGGCATTGTCGATGGTACAGATGGCGATGCGGGAGTGAAGGAAGGGCGACGTGGCGAGCCGGCGGCGGACCCGGGGCGGCTGGAGGACCAGGAGGTAACGCGAGCGCGGAACACGTTTAGTGGGGCCGGCGCATCGGAAGCGCCCGCGCTCGTCAGGCTGTCAGAAGAGGAGTTGCTGTTGTTCGCAGGTGGGAGCTGGCCTTCAGGAATTGAGCTGCTGTTGACGAGCTCACGACTCTGGCGGGAGCGGCTCCTACGCTCCTTCTCTTTCGATGAGCGTGCGAGGCCCATCGAGACGCTGATGCGGCGCCCGAGCTTCACCCAACCGTCTGCGCTCTTGTCCTTGCGCTTCCGTTCGTCGCTGTCGCCATCCTTGCTTCCAGAGAACTCGACGTGGTGGTCACCGTCCACGGATGCTCGCTTCTCCTCCCCTTCAACAGAAGTTGCAGAAGTAGCAGAATGTTTGTCCTTCTCTGAAGTATGCTTGTCCTTCTCCGAAGTGTGTTTCTCCTTCTCTGAGACGTGCTTGTCCTTCTCCGATGTGGGTTTCTCCTTGTCGTCGACCTTGGCAGTATCTTTCTTGGCGTCGCCCTCCGTGTTCTCATCCGACGACCCGGGGTCGGTAACGAGATCCAAGCTTCGCCGCCGGTCATCCTGGCTCGTCGGTGGCGGATCTCCATCCTCCGGCCCGTCAATCGTCGCCGCCCGCTCTCGAGGGGCCGGGGGCGTCGATGCCGAGCGCGACGCGACATTCCAGTTCGAGGTCCCCGCGGTCAGCCGTTTCGCAAAGCTCTTGAACCTGCTGCGCTTGCGGCCCTTGCCCGCGTCATCGGGCTTGATGCTGAGGCTGAGATCGTTGAAGTCCTCGTACGTCTGCGAGACGTGCTTGCACTTCTGGCAGACCAGCACGCTCGTGAGACGGCCGGCGAAGATCATGTCGGTGAAGGACACTAGCTTGGTGTCGTCTTCCTCTTGCGGGGTAGTTGGTGTGACGCCTAGCTCGGTTCGTCGTCGCTTGCGCTTCTTGTGGGCGTTGGCCGGCGGTGGTTGGCGCGCTTTGATGACCTAAGGGCAATTAGTAGCCGGATCCACCGAGGGGCGCGTCACATACGTCAAACTCCTCCATGCGCATCGCGTCCAGGAGGATACGGAGGAACTCATGGGCATCCTGCTGTGCGAAGTCGAGATACTGGTCGTACTTCTTGCCCACCGCGTGAAGGAGCGATCTACGTATATTGTCAGTGGATGCACATTGTGGTACGATACTGCCACGTACTTTGGACTCATGTTCTCCCTCTTGAGGTTCTTCTGGTTATCCCAGGCCTTGTACATCGTGTCGATGAACACGTCGCCGATCGGCATCATGTCGACCCATTCGCGCTCGTACTCGCCCGCCTGACTGTGCGCGTTCGTGAGTTCAGGAGATCGCTGTGATAGCAGCCGTATCCGCGAATGCCGCTGCACCGCTGGGGAAATTGGGGTAAACTGCGCGAGGTCGGAGAGTAGGCGGGTGGCGATCAGCTGCAAGCAGAGGATGTCAGTCTTATAGGACTTCGACGATCTATCTTTGACAACGCACTCCTTGGAGGACTGAATTCATGAAGCAGGTGTTCCCATGATTTATCAGTCCGGGGGGCAGAAGCGCCGTCCGTTCCTGCTCTTCGCGCTCCTTCCGCGCTTTGTACAGCTCCTGCGGGGTCGGCGATTTGTGCTTCGCCATTGTCGTTTTGTGTGTTGCCCTTCCTAGCGAAACAGCGCGATAAGATGCCCCAGAAGACGCGGGGGCTGCGGGGGATTCGTGTGCAATGACGGAAGTTCAGGACAAGCCAATTGGATATATTAGCCGCCTCCCGGACCCTGAGTCACGTGGCTGTTGAACTTCGGACCCACAAAGAGCAGCTTCAGCGGTTTCTGAGCGGTAGGCGGTTGCTCTACAACCGCGTTCATCTCACTTGGCATCGCATGCGCGACGAATGACATAGGCAGTGATGTCTGAGTATCCCAGGGGCAATGGAAGCCGGAATGTGCCCGAGAGCGAGAAAGAAGTCGAGAAGTCTCGGAGAACACCCATCGATCGAAGCACGGAACGGAGGTATCGCCATCCGACCCCCGCACCCATCTGGCTGTAGCGCCCTAATCAACCACTATATCGAGGCGGGCTGTACATCAACTATGCGCATAATACAGTGCTCAGTCATTGTACACGGTCAGATATACCACGACAGAGGGACTCTCTGCGACTGCTAGACGCTTACAATCCTGCCGTCATCTGCCTCACCACCACTAGCGCGGACAAAACTATATGATCCAAATACTGGTGACCGTCCGGGAACACCGTGAGCGTTGCCAGTGGCAGTGGTGGAGACTCAAGGGAAGGCGGTGGGACGAAGGAGGCCAGCTGCACGTCGTGATTCGGTGGATGAGAAACGTGGCACTGGATGGGCAGTCAGTACGTCGTAAGTGAAGACATCGGTACCGAGGTGCAAGGGGACGCAGCAAGTAATAATGAGGAGAGGACCGAGGCGCAAACTTGATGTCCTGAGGCATGGAAGCACGCACGCACATAACACATGGGCGACCCATCGTCTAATCTGGTCCGGCAGTCCCATCGTAGCCTGACTCCTCTTATCGTCCATTGCCATCGTTGCTGCAAAGCACGACGTCAGTCCTCTATCCGTGCATCCGCGTACGCGAACGACTCACCGCCCCCACACTCTCCAGTGCATTATCCAACCGCGCGGACACGTCCCCGAACGTCACTATCCTTCTCTTCTGCGCCAGAGAGACCCTGCACAGAAGCCCAAAATCAGCCCTATTCGCACCTCGGCCCCTCGCGAGAAGCGTCACCTACTCGAACGAGCCTATGGGAGGCCCGGGCGCGCCGTACCGGTGCAGGCGTGTCACGTACGAAATGGGCAGCATGGGGTCGAGGTTAATGGAGACGGTGATCTTGTAGAGTGGTGCCGGGGCGTCGGAGGCGAAGGGGTCCTCGGACCCGGGCGGGTTGAGGTACATGGTATTTGTTGAGGGCTCCCATTCGGAGAAGGAGTAGATGACGGGGACGGAGGGGCGTGGGTAGGATGGGTAGCTGAGTGAATGCAGTCAGACAGTGCGATAATGGGAGGGGGAAGGCCTGGGGAAGAATTCAGGATGAGCCATGAAAGACATTGCGTACTGTGGGGGGTAGCTCGCTCCTTCCATCGATGCATAACTAACGATCTTTGTGTCAGGCATAGAAGAAAGACGATGGCACACCACGCACTCGGGAAGCTCAGTTGACTCCGTAAAAGAGCTTGTTGTAGATGCAGAGTCGCTAGACAGTCTAGGGGACATTCGTGGAGGCATCACTGGGGGTATCTGGGAGGAACCTGTTGAAAAGGCGAGCATGGACCATGAAAAGAGACGGTGAAAGGTCAGTAAGTCATGACATGCTGCATGGGACTGAGCGACTACACACCAATGATCATACCGGACGGTTGTTGTGGTGGCCGGAGGCAAGCGCTGCGGCCTCAAGGCCTCGGGGCGATGCGAGACGTGATGCAGATCGTGCGAAGGGTGAAGAGCCCGTGTGGAGACTTAGCGAGGCAGTCATTGCATCCACGACGGGCGAGGTCAGGGAAGACATAAGACATACGAAAATTGACGGGGAAACTAGAGAATGAATATCTGAGGACAACCACCCGCCGCCGCACATTGACAAGCGCGCATACCCGGGCCGAGGCACCCGGATATCCTCTTCGGGCATCAAGGGAGCTCATCGTGAACTCCGACTTCGCCGCGCTGGCAGATCAGCCGGGAAAGGGGGGGAAGGACGAGTCATGAGGAGCGCGAGGCTGCTGACTACAGGTTCCTTGGCGACGACGTGGATATAAAGTCCAGCATCAGTGGTTGAAAGCGTCCAGTTGCCTCGCCCCAAGAACCAAGCCGCACGATGGCCTGCAACAAGATGAAGAAGTCGCCTCCTCCCAACCCGATAATATTCTACGACATCCCCTCCGATAAGGTGGGCTGCTGGTCACCAAATACGTGGAAGATACGGTGAAGATCATGTTCTCATTCTATCCGCGATTGCGCCATCTCATACTATGCATTGCACGACAGCTATGCCCTCAACTACAAGGGCCTCCCCTTCCGCACCGAATGGGTCGAGTACCCCGACATTGAGGCCAAGTGCAAGGAGATCGGCGCCGAGCCCACTGGCACGCGCGACGACAAACCCCTTTACACGTTCCCCGTCATCCAGGACCCGAACACCGGCAGGGTCGTTAGCGACGGACCCAAGATCGCGAGGTACCTCGACGATGCGTACCCGGACACGCCCAAGCTCTTCCCACCGGGAACGGAGGAGAAGCAGGACGCCGTCTTCGCGGAGCTGATCCAAAAGGGCGGTCCCGCCCTCCGCCCGCTCGTCATCCCGCCCGTCGTCAACATCCTCAACGGTGTGAGCAAACCGTACTTCCGCACGACGCGCGAGAAGATGTTCGGTGGCAAGCTCGAGGAGCTCGTACCGCAGGGCGAGGATCGCAAGGCGGCACTCGAGCATATGCGAGAGGCGTTCGAAGCGTTCGCGAAGCGGCTGGATGAGGGTGGTCCATTCATCTTGGGTGATAAGCCCAACTTCGCGGATTTCATCGTGGGCGGCTTCTTGCAGTGGTTCAGGGTGACGTTGGGGGAGGACAGTGATTTGTGGCAGGCGGTCTCGGTGTGGGGTAATGGGCGGTTGCTGAAGTACCTCGAGGACCTGCGCCCTTACGAAGGGAACCCGAGAGCGTGAAGGGCCGGAAGAGTTCAATGGTCTATAGCGGAAAGAGTCATTGTATTCGAGGGATAGAAGAAGACAGACATTCAAAAGGAACTCTCGTATCCGGCCATATTCAAGACCATGAACATCAAGAGCAACTTGAGCAAGCCTCGTGAATAAGCGCCCGTCTCCGGACCGACATCCGCATGTTCTCCCCGACTTCCATGTTCAAAAATTCAGGACCTCGGATCGGCCCTCGGGCTAGCTTTGAGAACATGCATGTACTCTCCAAGCCACCACGATGGCCACACATGAAGGGAAGAATTTCCTCGTCACCTCGACGCACCAACCGGCGTGCCCTATCGAGGCTACATCCACTTCCATTCAACCGCCTACCGCCACAATCACGGGCGGACGCACGAGAACGAGCTGGCTCCTTCTGGGAGTGCGGGCCTGATTAGGAGCTGCGGACGCGGCGTCACTAATCCTCGAGTTTTCTCGATTGAATGGCACGTCGCGCGCGCTGTCCAGGGGGCGACGGCCGCATTTGATGCGCCCAGTGACGGCGAGCCTGCTTTGTCACAGGATTGACGGTCAGCGTCGAGCTGCCTTCAAGGCTACGAGGCCTCATATCCCTCTGAACTCTTCTCAGAATTGAGGCAGTTATGGTCTTTCCGGTTAGACGCCAACCAAGTGACCGTCCCTTCCCCATAAGGAAGGCTTTGCGTTTGAATCCGGTAATTCCTGTCACGCCACGTGCAGTCATGGACGCTCCCGATTCGCTGCTCCAGCTCCCAAGCCCAAAGATGAAACTTGACGACTCGGCTCGGCTTATCATTGTGGGGATCAACGCGCTGGAAGACTTTCGAAGGAGTGGGAGGGGAAAGGGTACTCCGAGTGCCTACATGCCCGGGCGTTCCTTGACCGAGCGTCCACGATCTACGACTTCAAGGTGGGTCCTTCACGTCAGGCCGGGCTATTCATGCTGAGTTTTTTGTAGTAGAATGAAATCGATTGGCGCTCAACGTACGCTGGAAGCCGCTCAAAAATCCTGTGCTCAGAGGGTTTTGTAAACTCAATATTTCAGCGCAGCACGACGCAATTATGCCAGCCGCGCGGATATGCCTCCTCCGGTAAAATGGCCGCTGTCCCCTCCGTGTTCCTGACCATCGAAGATCGGTCGTGAAGGCCCCGCAATTTGACAATGTGCTGAGTTGACCTCGGTATCGTATCAATACATGCTCGATCGAGGTATATAAGGTACGCCGTACCTCCAAGCGCGCCGCATACGTACTTTCCTTTCTTCCCTCTCTCCCCTCCTCTTTATCCCGGGCGTGTTCATCGTCGTCCTGTCTTTGTCACTCTCTTCCTACCGCCCACTCGTTATTCGCCATGTCCCGCATTGCTCAGTCTGCACTGCTAGCCACTGCGCTCTCGGCCCTCGCCCCGGGCGCGAGTGCTTTCTTCTTGCAAGGACTTGGTGAGCGAAGAGATCCTCTTTACCACTTCCGCTTGCTGACCGACGCGCCCGCCAGACTTCATCGTCACCGAGCGCGCTGACCCCGTGCGTTATTGATGCGCACGCTGCCGGCCGCAGCGCCTTGACTGAGGCACCCGCGCAGGTCGTTGAGCCGGGCATTCAGTCGTCGCATGTCCACTCGGGTGCGTTTACCGTCGCCGCGTTGCAGCGTAATTTGGGCTGACGCTTGGCGCTCGCCGCAGTCATTGGTGGCAGCAACTTCGACCTCATCACGAACACCTCGTATCTGCAGCAGAGCGAGTGCACCTCCGCGCAGATCAAGGAGGACAAGTCGAACTACTGGTTCCCCGTGCGTACTGCTCCGGAATGTTTGATCGCTGTTGTTGATCCTTCGTTTAGCACTTGTACTTCCAGTTAGTCCTTTGACTCGCAGAAATCCTTCGTTGTACTCACGAGGTCTTAGATGGGCGAACGGGACGTTCAGCAGTCTCACCGGTGGTGCTGTCACGTACGTCTGCTATCAGCGTATCTAGAGCTCCCTACTGACTCCACCGCAGCTGTAAGCATCTGTCAAGCATTCTCATACGGCATAACTGAAATGAGCAGACTACCTCTTCGGCGACGAGGCGGGCTCCGCGACTGCCTTCCCTGACAACGTACGTGCCGGATCTACCACCCAATCCTTACCCCTCGCTAAACGCGGGACAGTTCCGCATGGTCTCTGGTTCGTCAAAAGCTTTCGTACTTGCTGAGCGGCCCCTCAACACCGCAATTTAGGTGACCCCATGCTGCGCACGTGGGACGAGTCGAGCAAGGCCCAGCAGGCCGTCTCCTTCAACTGCCTTGATTTCGAGGGCACGTCGGTGACCTACAACTGGCTGCCCAGCGTCAACTGCCCCTCGGGTATCCGCGCGCAGATCGTGCGTCCCTATACGCATTGAATTCCCCCCTCCCACCTCGCTGACGCCGTTTAACAGAACTTCCCGATGTGCTGGGACGGTAAGGTACGCTCGCACTCTGGCTCGCGCTCACGTACACGTCAATGTCAGTTCACGCCGCTCACAAAAACTCACAGAACACCGACTCGGACGACCACAAGTCGCACGTCGCGTTTCCGTCGGGCGGCCCTGACTCTGGCACTTGCGACGACCCTGCGTTCCCAGTCACGCTCCCGCGCATCTTCATCGAGGTCTACTGGGCGTCGGGCGATTGGGCGAGCAAGTGGGGCGAGGCGATGAACACCACGCAGCCTTTCGTGTACGTCTTTTTCTCCTTGTGTGTGACCGAGCCAATACAGAATATTGACGATGTACTTGCAGGTTTGCCAACGGTGACCCCACTGGGTTCGGATACCACGCTGGTACGTTTTGAGACTTTGGGAGATGTAGCGTGCCGAAGTCAATTCATTTACTAGACTTCATCAACGGCTGGGAGGACGACAAGCTGCAGAACCTCATGGACCAGTGCGGTCAGTGCACCTCCCAGGCGTACGGCGGTATTGACTGCTGCTACGACAAGGGTGTCGTCACCAAGAATGAGGACGCCAACAACTGCAAGATCGACTCGCACTTTGATGAGCAGGGTGCGTTCTCCAAAGGCTATCTTCTCCCCTTAGATAGTCCTGCTCACGCTCTTCTCCCTTCCAGTGACCGGCAACCTTGCCACGCTCCCCGGCAACAACCCTGTCACCTACGTGTCCGGCGCGCCCATGGGCGCCGCCGCTAGCGCCAGCGCCCCGGCCTCCAGCGCCGCCGCCCCTGCTTCTTCCAGCACTGAGTCCGCTGCCCCCTCCGCCTCCGCGCCGGCAGGCAACGCGAACATCGTCGTGCCGCACCGCGGGCACCACCACAACCGGCTCGCGCACACGCGTCGTGGCTCGTTCTAAGCGGTGACCTCTGTCATTCGCTTGGGGTAGCCGCCATCCTCCTTTGATGCGTGGTCGCCCCATGCCGTGTCGCCCACGCCATCTTTAACTTATCTTCGGTCCTTGTGCGGTGCTTTATAGTAGGGATGTGGTTTAGATTATATATTGTGGCGTGCGTGCCACTGGTGGTGCGCTGCCACGGCCGTGCTTAGCTACTCACGGAATACATGGTTGCTTCTGGCATACGCCTGGCGAAAAGCTGTGAAGCGTACTACACTCAGCTGATTCATCTTGGATTCATCAACCAGCTGCAGAACATGTGTTCACGACCTGCCCCAGAGGGGTGATCTCGGTGCTTGTATCCCCGGAAATGAAGGATGATCACTGTGGAAGTCATCTCCAAGGCGCGTTGGACGACTTCCGCAATCCATCCAACGTCGAAGACAACAATAATTCCCGTATGTTCATTCCTTTGTAATGCTACTATGTACCGATTACACTTGATGCGAGTATGCTAGAGATACAAGCTGGGGATAAATACAACATTGGTTACCATTTTGAGACCTTGTGCCCTGCGTTTATAACCTGCGACAAAGTCCCATCGAAAGCGGGGGTGAAAGCAAGAGAAGGGATGAAGCAGAAGCAAGTGAAGGGTGAGTGAGGCATATGAAGGGAGCGACGCTCGAGCTGGTGGTGGTGGGATGCTCGGGCGCATAAAGGATGAATGAAGCAGATGAAGCGACGCTCAGACCGAGGGTAGATGGCCCAAGTGGACGAAAAGAGCGGCAATGATATGTAAGTAAGTGGTGGAAGGAGATATGGACGATGAAAGGATATGTACAATGAGAAGGGAGAAATGAAGATGAGGGGTGTTCGCATAGGTACGTTGAAGAGAGAAAAAAGAATAAACATAGACGAACAAATCAAGCATAACGGTGGCCGGTCAGCGGAGGGCCCCGACTGAGCTCGGTGGCGATTTTCTGCACGAGCTCCATGCCCAAGGGAGCGAGGACCTCCTTGAACACGCGCGTGCGTCGCCGGCCGTCCAGAACACCCACAGAGCGCTCACCGGCCTCGCCCTCGGGTCCGAAGACAAACAGCTTGTTCTCGTCCCAGGGCGCCTCGCCGTACGCGAACGCGAGCCACCGCTCCTGCATCGTGTCGCGCACGCGGCTGTAGCTGAACTCGTCGACGGTCGTCATCGACCACATATCGCCGTCGTCGCTGAGCGGCGAGTTGTACGACTCCTCCTCGTCGTCGCTGTCCACGTCATCGAACCGGTCGCAGAAGTCGAAGACGGGCGCGGGCGGGGAGACGGCGGCGGGCGTAGGCAGGTTGTCGAAGAGGTAGATGAGGTCGGCAGCGTGGTGCGCCATGCGGCGGGTCGGGCTCTCCTGGTCAAAGACGTACCGGAACACACCGCGGCCGTGTCGCTGATGTCGCGCGGCGGCGTGGAAGGTGTGCGTCGGCCACGTTACGCGCGCGTCGCAGACGAGTTCCAGCAGGTGCTCGGCTATCTCCTCGTCGGACGTGTTGGTCCCGAAGTCGTACGCGCGCATGAGGGATGTCGACTTGTTGAGCGATTGGCAGACGGCCTTGAGGCGACGGACGACCGCGGGCGCGTTCCAGTGAGAGATGGGCAGCGCCCACAGGTCCGCGTCCGCGACGCAGTCGCCAATGATCAGGGGCGGAAGGTCAGCAGGCAGGTGAATATGAGGCATCGGCGAACTGTGCCGGGACAGCAGAGCCGGTGACTTGCTATGCGCAGAAGACACGATAGTCTCCAAGTGGTGATGATGGTGGTGCGCCTCCTGTGGGACGATGCAAGATTGCCACCCAGGCGCCAGGAAGTGCCCGTCGTCCACGAC
The DNA here is from genome assembly GCF_000143185.2 of Schizophyllum commune H4-8. Lineage (NCBI taxonomy): Eukaryota > Fungi > Basidiomycota > Agaricomycetes > Agaricales > Schizophyllaceae > Schizophyllum > Schizophyllum commune. The sequence continues at coordinate 1,307,531 of NW_026089547.1, read as the reverse complement.
GCGCAGAACGTGCCCGAACGGAACCAGGCACTCTGCAGGAAGCTCGCAGAGCTGCTCGTAGCAGCTGAGCTTCATCGCAGCCATCACGCGGTTCAGCCGCCAGCCCGCCGCCGCAACGTCAGGGAGGCTAGGCTCGATGCCGATCGGGCTCTGGATGATCGCCCGAGCGAAGAGCGGTCGGGTAGCATGCTCCGAGGACAGACAATGGTACACGATGTCTGACGCCCCCGTCCCCGCGCCGAAGACCGTGATATTGCGCGGGTCGCCGCCGAACTCGCTGATGTAGCGATGAATCCATTCCAGGGCTTTTCGTTGATCCCGCACGCCTAGACCAAGCACCGGTAAACAAGACTGTCACAGAATCTCAACACAATGTCGGCTGACCATAATTCCCTGTCCCGGCTTCTCCCGAGACAGCAGCCTCTTCGCGAAGATGCGGGCTCGCAGCGAAGCCAAAGAGGCCCAGGCGATAGCTATACAAGCAGTCAGACAGGTCAGACAGAAGGCTGTGAGATGGGACGTACTTGATAGTGACACATATGATAGGGCGGCCACACAGGATACTGCGGCGAACGAGGTTGCCCCCATCGTACATCCAATGCGAGCCAGAGCCTCTGTCGCCGCCTCTGAATGTTTTCATGAGTATCGGAGAAGCGTCAGTGACGACGCGAATACGCACCCATGGATCCACAGTATGACGGGGATGCGCGAGTGGCGCGACAGGCCTGCAGGCCTGGTGATGTTGAGATTGAGACATTCGAATTCATTTTGCTTCAGTCTCTGGCAGGGCAACTCCGCATCATCAACGCCAAACAGGCGCTCTTCGCAGGTGCGGGTGTTGTACGCCTGAGGACAGATGGGCCTGCAGGATACGTGAGCAGAGGGCAAACCCCGCTAAGCGAGATCGCCTACCCGTACTCGGTCGCATCCGTCACGGCAGGGTACGCGGTATGTAACTTGCTCTGGCGGAAGCGCGCGGGGATGCTCGCGAACTTGATTCCGCGAAACTGCTGTATGGACGCGTCGGGCGTCGACACGTCGTGTTCGACGCCGCGGAATGTCGTCTGCAGGAGCCCGTGATAGAGCTCGGGCTTGGCATGAGTGTGCACCGTAGAGGGCATGGTAAGGGAGGCGATCCGGAAGGATGCGGGGAGTGCACGGTGGGCACGATGGTTGACAGGTGGGGGAGGGGAAGGGTAGGAAGCAAAGGAGAATCCAGGGGAAGTGCTTTTGTATGGAGAGTCGACGCGGCGTAGTCGCGCATCACGCCCCGAAATACGTGCAGCTCCGTTGGCGAAGACGGGTCTGAAAAACCTGCTGCTCGTCCCAGATAGGAAACAGCGCGGGGGGACAATGGCAGAATTCACTAGATCAGACCCACACGTGATTGCATGGCAGGCTCTGGAGCCTTCGTCACGCCCAGCGGACGAACCGGCGGAGGCAACCTCGACCGCGAACCCCTGAGATCATCATGAGCCCACAGTGACAAACTATGCACTTTACGTACACGAAGACGAGCGCAGCGGGGTTCCCCGTGCTGCTGAGAAGGAGGTCAAGCGCCTCGACCGTGTTTTGGTACTACTCACTTATGTACGTAGGGTAGGTGTGGGACAGGACGCAGAAGGTGCGGGCAGCGTCGTGAGCGGTGTCTCGTTCGAGACCAGCTAGCCGAAGAATACCTGTAAGCTGTAACCTGATTCATTCCATCCTGATCATGCCCGCCTCAGCGCCCTCAGGGAGCCCTCTGATCCGTAGCGCTCCCTGCTGCTCGTGATCCTTTCGCTCCAGGGCGCCGAGCAGCTGGTCGATGGAAGGCGTGACGCTGAAATGGCGCGTCACCGGTCCCAACGTCGTGAGCGCAGTGGGCTTTGGCGGCTCGATCGGCGGAGTCCCTTCAGTAGCTTGGCCGGGTGCGGCCGGCTTCGGTACCTCGGGATACACAACATGCACTGCGGCCTGGTGGAACGACGGCTGCGTGGAGGGCGTGACCTAAGAGACCATGAGTCTTGGACTTGTGTTATTCGGTAAAGTTAGGATTACGCACATCGTAAATCGCGCCGTTCCCCAGTTCCATCTGGATGCGTCCCGACTGTCGTACGAGCAGCGTACCGATGACACCGTCAAGGCGCTCAGTACCGTCCAAGACGCAGTCGGCTGGCTCCTTCTTCACGCCTGGCTCTTTCTTGACGGTGACGCCGGACGCTGGTACGGCAGCGGGCTTGACATCAGGCGCGAAGGACACATGCCGACTATTGGGTGCCGACATTTCATCTACGTCCATCCCATCGATGGGCGTAGGTTGCACGAGGACGGGGAACGGATGTGGTAGTTGAAAGAAGTATAGTCGATCTTGGAAGGCGGGCTGGATCCGAGATGAGCACGATTTCGCGCAGTCTGGAGCTGCATGCGTACCGTGCCATCCGCGACGTCTGCCTTGAAGGTGAAGTCTTCGACAATGTCTTCTAGCTCTTCTTCATCTTCGGATTCGGACAAGTCCAGCGCATTGGAGGCGTCGATCGGTGGTGTCACGGAGGTTTCTGGTCCGGCTCGTCAGTAAGCGTAGTCACTACAGTCTGTTCATACACGTACCCTTCTCCTCCTGCTTCTCCTTCTTCACTTTGGCCTTCGCTTCTCGCTCGCGCCTGATGCTGTCCGGCGCCATGTAATCAAGCGTCTTGACGTCGTCCATGTCGACAATCTCCACACCCTCGTCAGGGTCCGAGTACACTTCATGATCGTCGTCCTCTTCCTTCTTCGAGGCCTCCGAGGGAGCTGGCGTCTCCGAGAGCGACTCGCGGGCCCTGCCCTTGCCCTTCGCGCTTAGCGAGATCGGCGTTGGCTCCTGCTTCACCGGCACAAGTCCCGCACCCAATGCGCCCACTGGCCTGTTGGGTACGATCGTCGTCGCCGGTGCCGCGCGCCGAACGGAGGTCATCGCCGGGCCCATAGCAAACGGCCCTGATGCGGTCATCTCGATCGGCGGACGCGGTCCTCCATCCCCTCGCCCGCGCCCTCTGCCCCTCCCTCGTCCCCGACCGCGCTCTCCAGCATTATCAGCCGGGATCGCCGACGTCGACGGCTCCTGCACACCAATCAGCTCGATGTCACCGGCTCTCAGCCACACCCGATCTCACTTGCTTCACCTGCGCATCCTGCGGTTGCGGTTTCCTGCGCGCGGGGAGTGTTGGGACAAACTTGAGTTTGGGTGCGCCCTGCCTCGTCGTCTGACTCGGCGCCGGCTTCGCGAGCGACGAGATGGCCTTTGGGGGAGGATTTTGGCCGGACATGAAAGTCGGAATGAGGTTTTCTCAGGGCCAAGCGTGAGAAAGCTTCCGCATTCGGCTGCTCTTGTTTCCCGTTTAGGAAGGTTTTTTTCGTCCTTTGCTTCCGCTCGGCCATTTCCGACGACGGACTTGGGATAACGGTGAGAGCGAGGGCGACCTTTGTGCTCGACTGGCCACTTGGTTTTTTTCCGTTCGGTCACAGCGTGATAAGCTCAGAAAGCTGGACCGTCGAACGCTCCATTATGGCCTGGAGGAAATACTGTCGGCGTCTACATTAATCATGCATACGCACACCCTACGAAATATTGTAAAATATCACCGGTGTCCAAGTTCAGAAGCGAGAGAAAACCGGTATCTCTCCATAACATGAGTGAGTCTCCCATCGTAGACACTGCGCGATGGCGGCGAGCTGTGGCTCCTCTCCCGATGATGAAAGGCTCGTCCACTTCGTACTTATCTGGCGGACGACAGTCCCGAGTATTGACAAGCCGTCGGCGCTCGCCGGACGCATGCACGTTCGCCTGCGTATGCTTGTCTGAGCTCCCCTCTGCCTCGAGCCGGGATGCCAATGCTTTCGAAAGTGAATCGGCTAAGTTGACAGTCGCAAGCTGCTTCGCGCGCGTCTGCTCATTCGAGAACGCGATGGTATTCCTCTCGATGCGCTGGAACCGCAGGCTTGACGGTATGAATGAGTGATCTTCCCTCTCGACATGCGTCTTCACTAAGTCAGTGTTTGTAACAAAGGCGTGGGTGATGTCCAATCTGCAGCGCTCGATCTTTGTCAGGAATCATTCAATCTGTTCCTCCTCGGATGGCCTGCCATGCGACCCTTCCTTTGCAGCCGCGTTTTGCTTGTTCGTCAGTCGGCTTCTGCAGGAAGTCCGCCAGCGTCTCTTGATATTGAGCGAGTGGTCCCTCGGCCGCCTTGACGCGATCGCACCCTCCTCTGCTCCCCTACCATGTCGCCATCGGTGCCACTGTCGACCTAACTGGACACGTCCTCGAGCATGTTTCTGATGCAGGGGTTCTGATGAGTCGATGGCGAGCTTCCTAGGCTTTGATGACGGAGACTGAGTGCTGCTCAAGAGTACGAATGGCCTTGCCTGCCAACTCGGCAATGACGAGGACAAGTCCAGGGTCTATCGATAACAGCTGGAGCCAGGTAAGCCACGGAAGGCGAGGAAGACGTTGGCATTGAGCAGTTAAATGGAAGCCCAATATTGGCCAACCCCATGAGCGCTGAAGAAGGTTGATGCTTTTCGGGAAACAGCGGGCCAAGCTGGGGCATGTGTTCCGGTTTACATACCTCAATACACGCGCACATACAGTCCGAGTTATAGCGCCCTGCGGCAAAAGCAGGATTAGAGTAGAAATCCTAGTATCGCACGCATCCCGGGATCGTAGGGCAGCAGGTGCTGGTCATGACCTGGAATCATAGAATTGAAAGAGACTGCCTGTTCAGCAGAGGGCATGTCATCGCAGTGATCGTGGACACTAGTTGCCTTCGCGTCGTGATACGGGCATTGTAGCAAAGCGCAGTGACAGAGAAGATGGAACATTGCCGTGAGGTTTTCGGGTGTCTTTGTGGTAGCGAGCGCTACTTGAGTGCTGAAGAATGGTTGATTGGACATTGGAGGGTGATCTCAACATTGCATACCAGCTGAAAGTCCGAATGCGACAGAGATGAACGTCCAAGAAATTCAGAGGCAGTCGACATGGCAGAGCAAAAGGAGAAGTGACCGGCTATCTCCGGCAACATTCTCACCGCAATCCTCGCGGGCTGTGCTTTGATTCCCCTTTGTTCTTGCCCTCACCCGCCAATCCGCCAGCACCACCCAGCTGCAGCTGCTTTGCGCCTCTAACTCAGCCCTATCTTCCCTTAGGTGCTGTGTGAAGTACGTGCACGGCGGTGGGATGGCAAACATCACGTGCCAGTGCTCCTTCCAGGTTATACAAGTTCCCATTATCCTTGACGGAACACTCGATGTGCCGCTACTCAATCGCCGGTACTTCCCCACTGTAGAGCCAGTATTCTACCCCAGATTTGAGCTGTACTGCATGCACTGATTGACCTTCAGGCGTAATACCCGATTGCACGCGCTGCCATAGCGGCGCAGACTTATTCTCATCTCGAGGTACACGGTCCTGCCCCCCCGTAAAACGCTAGCGCTGATGGAACCTTGCCGTTGTGGGCGCCTTTGTGATGTCCTTACCCGCGCTAGCACGCGGCTCACAAGTCATCCCACCAATCTCACGAGCCTTCCGACGTTGTACGCCCACACAGAAGCGCAACACTGCCGCCTTTTCTCACCACACTCCCGCATCATATCGTGTTCTTGATTCCCCGCGGAATATTTTGATGCTCAGCAGTCCGCAAGGAGTCCCCTCACGCCGCGATCATCGGCTCGAAGAGCGCTTCTTTTCTGTACGTGCGCCCACAACCTGCGGATCGGGTGTCCTTATGATTTCTGCTTACGGAAGGACGCCCATACTGTATTCTACCCGAGGCTCTCCAGGAGCTCCTTGGGGACTAGCGCTTACGCGGCAGGTACTGGCCATCCCTGGAGAATATGCACTCCCGGCGGATGTCGGCCCTCATCACGACCCTCTTCCGCTGGCCTTACGACGCGGACGCTACCATTGGACTGTTTTGATGCTGTATGTGAGTAATATGCCACATTTTGTTGACCCCAAGTCTTGTCATCAGTCTCATCGGCGGCAGGAATGTGGCCAGTGGGCGCGGAATGTGGTGAGTGGTAGCACCTTCGCACTGCTTTCCTCTTGTGAGCTTACCAAACCCTGACCTGTGCAGGCCCCTCGCGGACCCTGCCAGGACTGCGGTCGCCTTTCTCCTTCTCCCTCTCGGCGGAGGCGCCCATCCCGACTCTCGATGGTCGCGGCAATATCCTTTATTTGGCCACGTGGGCGGATACGTGCGTCCCACGCGACCGGCCATCGGCAACCGACTTACCGCCTCCGCCACCAACAGAAGGACCCCCGACATTTCCGCCAAAGGCCTCCGGCCGGACAGGCTCAGAAAGGGTCCCCCTCCGGGGGACCCTCCGCAAAAAGCAGGCTCAGAAGCGCCAGATTTGCCGTTTGGGCCTCCGAAAATCGCAGGCTCAGATGAGGGGTCGTCGTGAGGGTCTCCGAGGTGCGCAGGCTCAGGAAGGGGCCCCGAAGCCCAGCTGACGACACGTGGTGGCGATTATCCTGCATTGATTTCGCACGCAGCTCTGACGGTCACTAAGGAGGCGACCCCCGTTAGAAACGTTAGAAAAAGAAGTCAACAACGACTTGCGACATTGAAGAGGTGGGTCCGAAATGGATTTAGGTCATGAATGGATTTCGGTGGCGCTGACCGCACCATCGTCGCTGGCGACGGCGCGCCTGGTACTTTGCGCGCCGCGGTGCACCATCCTTCCAATCCCCAAACCCTTTCTATGGTATGCGAGGCTTTGAGCAGCTGCGACGTCACCTATGCATGGCTGTTTCTTTTTTGCGGACGGTCGGCACGTTCGGCGCCAAGCAAAGTACGTGTTTCTTGCACAAAAACAGCCATTTTCTGCAAGAAAGACGTTCCGAAGACCGCAGAAGTAGAAGCGGCGCGCAGGGAGAAAAAAATCAGATTTTTTGCGATTTTATTGGCCTTTTTAGAGGCCTCCGCGAGAACACAGGCTCAGAACGAGGGTCCAGCGGGACCCCTCCGCAAACGCAGGCTCAGAACCCCCTCGATGCTCAAAATCGGCGCAGGCTCACGAGGCCCAAAAGTCGGAATTTTCTCCGGAGGCCTTTGGCGGAAATGTCGGGGGTCCTCCAACAGACCGCTGCATTACAGGGTTGCCTCGAGGCGCGACGTGTCCCTCGCGTCGCATTCCCGAGCACGTCGTTTTCATTTACTGTCGACCTTCAATTCTCGGGCCTGGTAGTTGCGCCCCTCGCGGAGGATATGAACTCGCTAGCCTCAACAGTTCGCCAGTGACAGCAATAAGTCCGTCGGCGACAGCAATGAGGGTGGTTCTGCCACCAGCGGGGGCGGTTCTGCAACCCTGTGGTTAACGATCTGTTGCCCATGTGCGGTTCCGCGGTTGACGGCAGACTGTGGGGAATATCTATACGGTGGTCTGCTATTCACGATGCTGCCTAACACGTCAGATCGATCAGCAGACTGCCCAGAGGTCTTATCTGGCGCGCTTTGGGCGTCGTTTGCGTCGCCAGGTGATGCTAGTCTTACGTCGGTCTTTACAGAAGAATATTCTCTTGGATCATTCTCGCCTCCTCGAACTTTTGGCCTCTCCTGTTAACTTAGCTCTGTTTGCTCGATGGCTGGCGCCCTCTCCGAATTTATGCTCTCCTCTCCGTCCCTCGGTCGCGCTCGTCGCTCTTTGCAATACGCCGTGACCTGTGTCCCTATCGAAGATCCAAAGTCCTGCGCCCTCTCGGCTACTTCGCCGGCGCGCGCTCGCAGATCGAGAACCCAGCTGGTTGCGCTCCCCCTCTTCTCCTCTCCACCGGCATTCCCAGGTCCTTGCGAAACTCTTATCGGCTCACCGCGGCCCGCGCCGCTGACGCACTTCCATCGCCTGGACCCCCGCCTCCCCCTCGCGCGCACCCACGCCCGGTGGCATATCCGGTGCATCACCGCAGCCTAGCTCTGGCCGCGCGTGCCGTTGAAGCTTACATAGTGCCGCTGAGGGCTACACGGTGCCGCCGAACGCTAACGCAATACGAAGTCTAACGCCATGCGAAGTCTAGCGCCACGAGGCCCGCTATACTGTTTGCCAGCACAATGTCCCTCACTGCGCTGCGAGATCACTATACAGAGTCAACCTCATGTTGACGGCGAAGGCTGGCAATGTTCCGTCTCATTGCTACGCGGTGCTGTGAGGGCTTCGGGCTGCCTCGAGGCGCTCATTGCGTGTGAGGGCGGGGGACGGGGTCAGTCAGGTGCGTTGGTGCTGCCGTGCTCTTGAATGTGGGTCCCTGGCCGTCCGCGGCAGAATCGGGCTACGCGGTTCGCGCGCATTTGTGCACGCGTGTCGATGTTCGCGCCTACACACATAATTACCTGTCCCGCAGAATATACAACTCCTTCGACTCCGTATGCACTCGAGGCGCCCACTTGTCGAATATCGCAGGGAAGACTCTCGGCTCGCACATCAGTCCGGGTGAGAACGTTCGTCACCCTGGCGCTCGATTAGCGAGAGAGCGCTTTCCCCGACCTGGCTTAGCACGGTTGGCACCCGCATAGATATTCCCGGGACTTAGCGACGTCGAGCGTTGCAGACTATGTCATATTTGCCCAGGGTTGGACCATGTAAGGCTGGCCTAGCAGCAGAGCGATGCCTACTATTCCACTTATCTGTTTAGCATGGTGTGGAGGACCCTGCGCGGTGGCGGCGTTCGCCGTATGAATTCATCATTGCTCAAACCCCTGGAGCCCACTTCCGCAGAGCATCGACCGTCCACCGAGCGCCTCCGCCCGCAGCGGCCACGAGATCTTTGCTGTTCCTTCAGACGCCGTGCCCGGGGCTGCGAATGACCGCGAGCGTCGACGGGTGTTTTTACACTTCGTCCGCCTCGTGGTGATAGCGATGAATCGTCGAAGTGGTTCTCTGCACTTTGCCCTCTCGACGCGCGCAGGCCGCCCGCGATTGAGCTCCAGCAGAGATTAGCTTCACAGTGGAGCGCATTGCCTGGTCCAGGGATGTGGGATGGTGGCGGGGGCGACTGTAGCTAAGCAGGGACAAGGACAACCAAACTGGGACTGAAGGTTTGCGGCAAACGTTTGCCGAGGTGTTTTACGAGTAAAGACGAACGGCGATCAAGCTTGGAAGGGGAGCTCATCCGTCATCATCCGTCAGGCCTCTCTGCAGCGCAGCGTCGAGCCCTGCGTCGAGAGGGTAGGGCGGGCTTCATCGGGTTGAGGGGGAGTGCTCTGTTCATTTCCAGAATGCGTACGACGTTCGGTTGGAAAATGGCTAGGGGTTTTGGGCGATCTGGCACGTCGGTGGCTTTTGCTGCTGAGGGGCCCGACCAAGAAGAAAAGGGTTCTCACCCACGTAATGCTCGACCGTGCCCCCCGGGCACCGCCAATCGGGTGCGCCAGGCAGCCACATGATGATGCCATATCGGATGCCGGCAGTGCGCTAGAAAATTTTGTGCACGCTCTTCGACGAGCTCTCTGCTGGATTTCAGCGTCGAGGGAGGCTCAGAGGTTTGCATCCACGGATATAAAGCTCGGAAGCAACCTTATCGATGTTGAACTTGGGCGGAAGCAAAAGTGGCTGCACGTGCGCGCGATCTGCCGAAAGGGAAAGCTGAAGTTGATGGTGATGGAGGCCGAGGGACGAGCAGGAACGGGTCTGACATGCCTATCTGAGCGTTGGAGGACTTCGTGAATCTTGATGGATCACCTTGGATCACTCGGAGATTTAATAGACCAGCCAGGGTGGCCGCCATTTAAGGGCTAGCTCTCACCCATGCGCCCCGTGTGCTTCCCCCTCGAATTTCGCCCCCTCTGATTGCGCACCCGCCCTGCTCTCCACCGACCGTCATGGCGCCCACTCGCAGCAAGCAACCAAAGTCTCAGTCGAAGGGTACGAAGGCGAAGGGAGCCGGTGAGCACAGACGGCCCTGCTCGCCGTCGATCACGCTGACAGCCACTCCCCCCGTAGCCGGAGGCACCCAAACCGTCTGGAAGGCCACAATTGTTGCCAACGGCCCCTCAGACTTTGCCTTCACGGAGAACGTCACTCCCCAGTCCTACAGCAGCGACGCCGCCTGGACCCAGTACAAGTTCGAGCCCTACTCGCGCGATGCCCGCGAGTACCTGGACGCCCGCCGCGAGCGGTCCCACCAGCGCAAGCGCTCGGTGAACCACATCCCCCGTCCCCCCAACGCCTTCATCATCTTCCGCTCGTCCTTTATCAAGGCCCACAAGGTCAGCAAGGCGATCGAGAACTCGCACGCGAACCTGTCCAAGATTGTGGCCGCCGCCTGGAAGCAGCTTCCCCCCGCCGAGCGCACCTACTGGTACAGCCGCGCCGCGGACGCCACGAAGGAGCACCACCTGCGCTTCCCGGACTACCAGTTCCAGCCGCGCCACTTACCCAGCTACATCGGGGGGAAGCGTCAGGTACGGGACATGGCGCCCATCGACGAAGAACGCATTCAGAAGATCACGGAGCTCATTGCCGAAGGACTCACGGACGATGCGCTAGACAAGGAACTGCAGGCTTGGGAGAGTTCCCGCGTCAAGCCTGCCGTCACGCGCTTCGAGCCACCCGTGACCGCCAGCGCCTTCCGCCGCTCGTCGTCGGCGCCGCCCGAGGAGACGGAGCACATCCGCCGCTCGAACGAGTTCCTCCAGCTCCCTGACCCTATTCGCCGCCCCTCGACTGTTGAACCCGAGGACCGCTCGGCCGTGGCCCGCTTCCCACCGGTCCCTAAACCGCAATCCTTCGGTGGTCAGGACCAGCCGGACCCACAAATTGTATGTTATCTCTCGTGTGTTTCTTTCCTCAGCTGACGCTGTCCATAGTCGTTCGCCGGTTTCTCGTTCACCAACACATGCGCTGCGCCCAAGGTTGTCGAGGTCGATCCTCTGACGCCGGTGGCGCCGAACGAGAATGTCTCCTTATCGCGCGCGCCCGCCACCCCGTACAGTCCCCGCTGTGCGACTGCCTCGAGCCCCATCTCGTTACCCTCTCCCGCCGAGTATTCTCCGGGTCCGCCCCAGGACATGTCCTCGCCCATCGCGCCGCCCTCGCCGTGCTACGATGCGTCATCGCCGGCCTACGATGCCTCGTCACCGGCCTATGCACCCATGGCACCGTATCCGACGCCGTCGCCCGCCTCGTACATGGCGCCCTCGCCCGCTGCGCAACCTCCGTACAACACCAAGATGCCCGCAGGTCCGACCTATGCGATGCCCACGCCCGTCTACGCCGCGCCGTCCCCCTACGGGCAGCTCACCATTGACACGAGCGTTGGCGCGCCCGAGTACAACGCCTCGGGGATGTACTACCCGACGCCGGTCACCGCGAGCGACATGAACAACAATGGAGGATACCAGAACTTCAACGCCGCGCCGCCGACCAATTGCAGCGACAACGGCGCCGCTTCCTACCCCACGCCGTGCGACCTGCCCTCTCCTGCGGATTACGGATCAACGTACATGGGCTCGCCTGCGGCGTACGGCACCGAGTACGTCCACCAGCCAGCCGAGTACGGGCAGCAGCCCGCGGTATACGGTCAAGGCATGATGGTCGGCGAGGGTACCATGGCTGGTGCGGGTACCATGGGCGGTGTCAGCGAGGGCGGCGTCGCCGACGACTGGTGGAACGCTCCGACCGATGTCCCCGACAAGACCTTCCTCAGCGGGCCCGACTTCCTCGGCGGCGAGGCCGTGGACATGACGCCGATGCCCATGGGCTTCGGCGCGTACGACCAGATCTACGCGAACGAGTTCCAGTCGCTCGTCCCGGACCAGCAATTCGACGGGGTCAAGGCGTTCTGAGCGCGCGCGGACCCTCGCGCGTTGTCGACTCCTTGCGCGCGTCCTTCGTAGGCCAAAGCACCATACACCCTCCTTTGGCTTGTCGACATCCCTCGTCTGGATACCCCTTCCTTTCCGCCTATCTGTCTTTCCTCCTTCGGATGGATGTATCCCTCTTCGGCTGGATGTACCCGTATTGTTCCAACACAACACAGCACAAACTATATCACTTCTCGACTCGCATACGCGTTACCCTACCTGTGCCATTAATTTATTCCCTCGCTGGCGACGGCACGCTTGTTCTTTCCGCTCTCCTGTGCTTGGTTCTGTTCCCTCGTCCCCGCTTGATTCTGCTTCTCCACTCAACTGTACCTTTACACTTCGACGGCGAGAGCAGCGTTGCTCACGCGTTTCCCTTGTGTCTCGTCTCTGTGTCTGTGTCTGTTCACGACTGGCGGCTTAGGTCCCGTGTACGTCCTTATATTTCACTTATCTCTTGAATCCCAATTACAGTACCAGCCTCGAGCTGGCCTGTACTACTTATACGGTGTCCTGTAGCGTTAGAGATCCTCGACGGTGGAAGGAGAAGTGCAATGGAATATAAGTATGAAGTCGATGTTATATAATATTTTGAGCCCTGCCCCCTTCGTCTTCATCTTCCCTCAAGCTTCCGCGAGGTCATTCAATCCACGCTACAGTACTTATCGATGCAGACCTCGTACGATAACCAGCACTATGGTGCGTGACACCTAGTCACCACCAGTTTGTCACAGCGGCCAAATCGGCCGCGCAGCGGAAAAATCGGCAAAAATCAGATTAAAAATGGTCGCTGAGGGCCTACGATGGAGGGATTCCATGGTCAGAACTTATGGGAGGCAAACAGGCTATCTTTGCGTCCTCAATTACCTGCTTCGAGGGTCTGTGACATCGGTTCTGAGGTGAACAAAGGGCGTCGCGTGCCCATGCTTGCACATGCCTTCCTGAGCTGGGTTGTAGGCAGGACCAGACACATGCATCAGGGTCATAATGCTATAAATGCTGTTTACAACCTCCAACTGAATGGCATGAACGCCGTACCAAACAGATGAAGGGCGCGCACATGTGGACCTACATGATTTCCCACCTTCCTAATTAGGAATGTGGCCAATTCCAAAGGAACTATTTTTCGAAAACTCGACGTATGACTTATTCCTCTGACAGATCTGTTCCCCTTGCCCATTGCTACACTTTCGTCAGAGGAAAAAGGGAAAGCGTGACTGTGTCACCTCCATCAGCGCTTGTACAAAAGTAGCGGTGACTAGGTGTCACGCACCATACCTGGGCTATCCCATACGTAGCCCATGCTGTAAATCCCGCAGCGTCAGCCCCGCGTGACTCACCCTCAGCCCTGCTCATACAGTCCAACTTTGCCCATGACGACGGCCTGCCGCCTCCTTCGCTCTCACGAAGGCACTTGGACCGCTCGCCGTGCCACGGCCATAATGCCGTCCGCTCGAGAAGCAGACCATGTCCCAATGAGCTCCCACACCCCCCGGAGCGTGCGTTTCGGCGAGGAAGCGGCGCCCACATGGGCAGAAACTCTGTTCTGGGATCGGGGTTTCTCGCTCTATTTTGGGTTTGCGCAAGGTCTGTGCGCACAAGGTTGTGGTCCTTGAGTGCATCTAATCCCGAATGAAGGACCCAAAGCACCTGGGGAAGAGACGATCCTGCAGATGGAGACAGTCACGTGATGGTGATGTTGAACTTCAACTGCACGACCCGCGAACCTAATGACGGTGGTGGCACTCATAAGCAGGTGCAAGCTACGCGATCTGTCCAGCGCTCCCGGGTGAGGGGTGTTGCAACTTCAGCCTGCGGAAATATTCACCCAGACGGCCCGCCCGAACAGAAGGCAACCTTTCTTGAGATGAAATCAGCCTGTGGCGTTCGATAGTTCATTTCGAGAGGTGACTCACCTGTTTGATATGTTATGTCGCTTCGACCAAGGGGTGATTGTTGCTTAACGAGGGCTCGTCGCTTCTGACATCGGCATCGGCGCGCGATGCCCAGAATCGGGACAATGTGCCGGTGAGTTAGAGGGTGCTTTCATGTTGCTTCGAGTGGGTGAAGTCCAGATCGCCCGGCGTCAGTTGAGCGACAGGGCGCTCGCGCGGTTGTAGCCAGCGATACACCCCCTTCCCTTCGCCACCATCAAGCAAATGGAAGGACTCGGACGGGAATGCACATGAATTGAGGGTAAGGCAAAGAAGAGGAGGTTAACGGTGCTTTTACCTAGGCGCGTTGCGAGCGTTTCATCCAAAGCACGCGCAATTGGGCACTCCCTCCTATCAGAAGGATAGAGCTGTGGCATTGAACCTCGCTCGGCCTATGGCGGGCGGATATAGGGTACATTTTCGAGAGACCGTAAACAAGGGGCAGAAGGGGACCTTGTATGGACATAAGCTCGAGCGAAGTGGAGAGCAAGAGCACACACGGAAGCATTCAGTAAAACCAGGACTGCTATCACAGTCCAGCCTTCACGCAGGCGCGATCAACCCTCCCACGATGAACGTGCTCAACCAGACCAAAAGAGGGCCCAAGTCAGTCTTCGACGACAGAGTGCGCCCCAAATTGACCAGTGCCGGACCAGCTACAATACCTTCAGCTTTACATATCCTTCTGGGATACGAAAAGGAAAACGACTCACGGCAGATCCCGACCATCCCCCACCCAACGCCAAAGATCGCCGCGCCGACGATGAGACGCGCATCGACTTTACCACCCTTGGGTATGCTCCACTGCCCGCCTAGGCGCGGGACTTCCGGTCCTCTGAAGAAACGGTATAGGGCCATGCCTAGGGGCAGCGCACCAGCGGCGAGGAACGCGAGCGATGGATCGAAGGGTCGAGTGGGGGAACCAGTCATGAGACCAACGGCGCGGAGGGGCGCGTCGACGATATTACGCACGACGGGCGGAAGGACGAGGAAGGAAAGGACTTTCTGCGGGTCGACTAGATTGGAGAGACGGAGAGCGAGTGCGAAGTCGACGGCGGTTGTGAAGGCGGCGAGAAGGCGAGACGTCGAACGCGTTGTTTTCTTTTCTTCGTCGTTGGCTATGGCCTGGATGAAGTATCAGTATCTGTGAGCACGCGCAAGACAGTCAGTCGTTCTAACGTCAGGCTTGAGATAAGACGCAGCTATGAAAGCGAGCGGCACAAGTTGCGCAGCGAGCAGGCTGTAGCCGTGCAAGCCCAATGACCAATCCGTGCCGACGCTGAGAGTGCCGTTGGATGTACTGTGTAGCACTCGCGTAGTCAAGACTCCAGTCAGAAAGAACGTGCAAGTGGCGGCCAGCGACCTGAAATTATGAGCGAACGAGTATATCACACAAGGAGTTCGCCATACCTAATTGACAGGCGCGATAGTCCGCACACCATATGGCTAAGATGAACGTCAGCTTGGACAGAATCTCGACGTTACCGGGTTATTTACCCAGATGTGCAACCATTAGCGAGCTTTCAGACAGCTGTCAGTGTCCAAGAGTTAATGAGAGCCTATAGGACGAACCTTAGTGCCGAGTCCAACCAGTCCTCCGGAAAGAGCAACGAGAGACAACGGCAGAGTGATAGGCGATGGTCCTGCGCGATCAATGAGGCCAACCACGGCACCGCCTAAAAGGAAATTTAGTCAAGAAGAGTGAGCGGCATGGCAACATTAGTGCCTACCAGCTATAAGACCAGCGACTCCAGCGGCAGCCTCTTTATCTCCACGCAGGCAGCGGTGCATGAAGCCAGAAATACCGAATACCTTCCCATTAAGGAGAAGGAGCGCGTGGGCGGGCAAGACTAGGCCTATGCCACCCAGGAATGACTGTAAAGGCGTCGCTGACTGGGACTGTGTGCAGTACATTGAGCCACAGGATGCCTTTCCACAGTGTGAGACGAACGTACCATAGCTAAAGGAGGTCAAATTCAGATAGGGGGCCGTCGTTCGAATTCCGAAAGGATGTCTATTGACACGGCACGTGCGCCAGCCTGGAACGAGGTCGCTAAGGACGAGCGACTGTCTAGGTCTCTGGCGGGGATTCAGCGAGGGAGCAGCGGGGTATGACGGACGGAAAGAACACGGTTTATATACCAAGTCCTCATCAGACATCTTCCCAATTCTCTACCGCACTCCCGACACGGCTACGCGCCAATGTTCTATGCGTCAGCCGCCTCGTGACCGTGCCGTGCGGAAGGAATTTGTCGTCGAGGTCGTGTTCATTGCGCCGACGTGGCTGGGAGAGCGCTCGACCCGCTGAGCTCGGAATCGATGTTCGGGGGCGACATGTAGAACGTGGCGGGCATATGTTCACCTCTAACCCGTACTTCACGCAGTTGCGACTGTGGAAGTCAGTGTATGTGAGTCGCAGCGGAGGAACTAAAGGTTGGTATTCCGGAGCGAAAGTATTCGCTGTCGCTGTCACGCACGTCTATAGCATTCCGTGGCGGGATCCGCTCACGACCGGTCGTTGTAGCTTAGCGCGAGCTTGTTGACGACGCCTTCCGGGTGGCGAGTCTGCGCGATGGCTTATAGCACGTTCAAGGGCTGTATTGCTGCCCATGTCATCTCAGACTTCTTTTGCATGGACCAATGCAATCTTCAAAGCCTTTCAGTCGGTTGCAAAGAGGTCAGGGTCACTGAGGGGGGTCGTGCGGCCGGGAGAAAACGCTGTCGGCAAAGTCCGAACGTATTGTCACAGAGTTCAACTTTGTGCACGTGGTTGTGACGGTGGCGTACTCGACCTGTTCTCCTGGCGCGCAGGGTGAGCGCAGCATTCCTGCAAAATTATTCTATTGAGAGCTACAGATATACTATGTAATGCTACAATGCGAGGGGTGCGTGGGGTATTAGGTTATGATGCTGTCAAATGTTCTACAGAGATCTACTTCACGGTCTGAACATGAACGAGACCGGAATGCTCTACGATAAGCAAAGCTTTTAGTGAGTACAGGGACTCAATAAATAGTGGAGAGGGAGGTGTGGTGTTGTTACAGTACGTCGAGCCTTCACTCCGGTGTGCTGTCGCGCGAGTTGCCGTCGACGAAGACCTCTTGGGTTTCGAGCGTCTTGCCCTTTGCGATCGGGACGCCTTGACGAAGAATCTCCTCGCTGACCATTGCCTCCTCCGGGTGAGGTGGCGTGAAGTTCTGCGCCTGGTACGCAATTTGCTGCTCGAGCACCTCAGGACCGCAGGCGGCAGCAACGAACCCAAGGAAGGCCGGCGAAGGGTTCAGCGGGCGAGTGCAGAACTCAGGGTGCGCTTGCAGGCCAACGAAGAAGGGATGATCTATCGCGAAGATCAGCTTGCGAACGCATCTGAAGATTGAACGTGTACGCACCACGAAGCTCCAGGATCTGCATACGCTCCCCCTTCTCGTCCTTCCCCACGAAGGGCAGCCCACTCCCCTCCAAGCGATCTATCAACGCCGGGTTCACCTCGTACCTATGCCTGTGGCGCTCCCAGATCTTCTCCGCCCCCGCGTACAGCTTCCGCGTCTTCGACCACGTCTCGCTGCCCGGCTGGAATACCGTCGGGCGCAGGCCAAGGCGCATCGTCCCGCCCATGTGCGTCTTCGAGATCTCGGGCATAAACACGATGACGGGTTCCTCGGTGTCCTTGACGAACTCGGACGAGGTGGCGTGCGGCATCTTGAGGACGTGGCGCGCCCACTCGACGACGGCGAGCTGGAAGCCGAGGCAGATGCCGAGGAAGGGGATCTTCTTCTCGCGGGCGTGGTTGATGGCCATGATCATACCGTCCGTGCCGCGGTGCCCAAAGCCACCGGGGACGAGGATGCCGTTGGCGCTGGCGACTGTGCGCCACGAATCATAGTACTTCGTGGGGTTCTCTGCCTTTGCCTGAGGCTCAAGGTCGCTCGACTCGATCCACTTTGGTACCTGTCAGTACAAACTTGGAAAGATGACGCAGAAGACGCACCAGGACGTTCAGTTTGCGATGCACACGGAACGCAGAGTGCTCAAGCGACTTCGTGACGGACATGTACGAGTCCTTCAGATCAGTGTACTTGCCAACCAAGACGATATTGACAGAGTCGAACAAGCGCTCCTGGCTATACTGTGCCTCAGCCATTTGCCTCAATGCAAGCAACGGAGAGCATACCTGCTTGTGATGTCCTCCCATCGCTTCGCCAAGTTCTGACCCTTCAGCTTCATCTCTGGCGTGATGCTGACGGTGTCGAGGGACAGCCTCTTGCGAAGGTACTCGATGATACCCTGCGAGCGCAGCAAGAGAGGGACGTGGTACACCGACGCGAGGTCGTGAACGCCAAAGACCTGTTCCGGCCTGACGTGACAGAACATGGAGATCTTCTCCTTAGTCGGGGCTTGGAGAGGCTCAGGGACGATGAGACGGCAAGCGATCTGACGGGGTTATAAGAAGGCTGTTCGAGCCCAGAAATGACGAACGTGCGCACCAAGTCAGGCAGCAAGCCCAAGCCGCGAAGGGAGTGCACTGTCGTCTGCGTGGGCTTCGTCTTCTGCTCGCCGTGGATGTCGGGGACAAGAGAGACGTGAATAAGTGCGAAGTTGTCGTGACCGACGCGAAACTGGAACTGGCGCATGGCCTCGACGAAGGGAGCAGACTCAATGTCGCCAACGGTACCACCGAGCTTGGGCGACATGTGAGCAAAGTTATTGACAAACCAAGTTCTTAGAACATACCTCAACGATGCAGACATCGGGCTCCTCGGCAGTATCGTCGACGGGGACCTTCGAGACGCGCTCAATCCAGTCTTGGATGGCGTTCGTGACGTGAGGGACAATCTGCCGACTTCAGTCAATATTCCTTTTCCCCTCTGCCAAAGTCTGTACATACCTGCACGGTCTTCCCCAGGTAATCACCCCTCCGCTATATGCACATTAACACTGGCTCGCAATGACCCAGCTTATCACTCACCTCCTTCTCGATCACCTCCCTATAGATCTTGCCCGTCGTGATGTTGTTATCCCTCGAAAGCGTCACATTCAAGTAGCGCTCGTAATTCCCCAGGTCCAGGTCAACTTCACCCCCATCGTTCAGCACGTACACCTCGCCTGCAAAGACCAATCAGCTCCCTCAGTCCGCGCGATAACATCAGCCATGCTACTCACCGTGCTCCGTCGGCCGCATCGTCCCCGCGTCGATGTTCATGTACGGGTCGATCTTAATCGCCGTGACCTTCAAGCCCAGCGTCTTGAGCAGCAACCCCGTCGATGAGGCTACGATCCATTGGTCCCCATCCTCACGCGACGCGAAGCACAGCGCACGCACCGATGACACCCTTCCCGATGCCGCTCACGACACCTCCCGAGACGAGAATGTACTTGGTCATTGCTGGCGACGACGACGGCGAGCAGCAGCGAGGGTAGGTGAGTGCGAGAGCAGAGGCGCGTCGTGCAAATTTTTATTCAAAGCGCGTCGCGATCATTGTCGATGATTAGGTCACGTGCGGGAAAGACAATGGCGCGCGAGCATCTCCCCGGAGGAGTGAGTTGTGATTGGTGGCTAGCGCCTCTGGCGCCCTAGGCGCCCCGTATTAAGTGACTGTACAAGTATTCTACGTGAGTTGGGGTGGATGCGACCCCAGGATGGCGGTTAGCCGCCACCATGCAGCATCAGGTCTGCGGCCAGACTCACTGGTGAGCCTGCCGCCGTGTGTCGTGAGGGGAAAGGGGATGGGAGATCGACCAGCGGCGCGATCAAGCGTCGAAGTCGAAGCGGTCGCGCCGGGACTCGTACGAGTTCCTGCGCTCCCTCTTGCCGCCAAAGTCGTCACGGTCGCGGTACTCCCTCCGCCCGTCGAATTCGCGGCGTTCCCTGCGGCCCTCGTACCCCCTGTTTTCCCTCCTTCCCTCATAGCCGCCGCGGTCTTCATGTTCATCAGACCTTGGCCGCCCCCTGCCCGTCCACGGCTTCGATAGCCGCGGCCCATCTCCTCTCCTCGTTGAGCGCTCCCTCGGCTGCCCGAACCCGCTGCCATATCCGCCGCCACGGCTGCTCTTCTTGCCGGTGTCGCCCATGCCGATCCGCTGCAGGAAGCTCGGTGACACGTATGGCGGCTGCGCCAGCCCCATGGCGTCTACTGTCCACGCACGCAGCGCCTCGACGACGGCATCCCTACTGGTGCGCAGTGTCTCAACCTTCGCGGAGTAGAAGCCAATCATCGAGACAAAGGTATCCCGCACGGCGATCTCGTCGACGCGGCGCAACAACTGCTGCGTAGCGGTCTCGATTTCGTCCACCACTTGCCTGGCGTCCCCTGTCCAAGACTCCGCTAATCTTGAGCGGCGCAACTCGGATGGAAGCTGGAGATCGCCTGCGTCGAACTTCGAGGCCAGGTCCGCAACCTCGTCCTTCAGCGCGTCAACTGAGGTGGGCTTGATAGGGATGTCCGCAAGTTCCCAAGTTGCGAACGCGCCCTCCCATTCATGCAAGACAAGGTCACCGCGAGGATTAACGCCCTTCGACCCCGCGCGTCCGGTGCGGCCAACGCGATGGATGTACTGCTCCTTCGATGAGGGGATGCTGACCTGGATGACACGCGAGACATTCGGGTAGTCAACCCCACGAGCAGACACGTCGGAGGTGACCATGACGGCGGCGCCCGACGTGTCGCTCCTGAACGCCTGCGACGCCTTGTCACGCCCGGCCTGCGTCATCTTCGAGTGTAGCTCGTGGACACGCGTGGCGCGACCTGCAGGTGTTGTCTTCGAGGCCAGACTCCGTAGGATGGTGGCAAAGAGCTGCGTGAGCTTCAATGTCGGGAAGAAGACGACGACCTTCGAGTGTCCAGGGTTCGTCATCTGGTCGTGAGCAATGAGACGGAGGAGGTGGGGAATTTGGTCGCGAGCACTGGGGAGGAGTGTGAAGTACTGCGGTACGTGGGCGTGAACGGGGGGCGCGTCGTCCTTAATGCAGTCGATGACCTCATGCTGCTTGTGCATGAAGTTGCGAGCGACCTGCTGGACATTCCGGGGCACGGTAGCGGAGTAAAGGAGGGTCTGACGGTGCTCGGCCGTCGGAAGGTACTCGCTGATGGCGTCGAGGTCGTCGCGGAAACCGATCTCGAGGACAGTGTCGGTCTCATCGAGAACGAGCTGAGATGCACGTTAGTAATGTTGAGATATGGGAAAGGCCCAAATGAGCTGCTCACCAAGTCCATCTTTGCGAATGCGGCCTTCATATCCGGCTCCGTGGTGAGCAGATCCCGCAGACGACCAGGCGTCGCAACGACGATGTCGCGCCGACCCCTGAGGAAGTCCCGCATCTGCATCCTCTTGTTGGCGCCGCCCGTGAACAGGCGAACCTCCATGCCGTGGTACTTGGTCGCCTTGATTGCCTCCGCCGCAATTTGCGTGGCCAACTCGCGGGTCGGACTGATGATCAGGGTACCAACGTTCCCCCTCGCAAACGAGCGCTCAGCCTGTCTACGCAGGCGCGTGTCCGACTCGTTAGTGGCCTCCTTCAGCGCCGCGGCGCCCGCGGCCTCGATCGAGCGCTTGCGCATTTCGATCGCAGGCACGAGGAAGCCGAGCGTCTTGCCCGTGCCCGTGCGCGCCTTGACGAGGAGGTCCCGTGTGTCCTTGCTGCCCTCTGGGCGCTGGGAGATGGGAACCGCAAGCGCGGGGAGGTGGGAGAAGACGGCCTCCTGGACGGGGGAGAGCCGGGTGATGCCCATGTCGCGCAGACCCTTGAGCGTCTCCTCGGAGACCTTGCCCTGGAGCGTGTCGAGGGTGGGTGCGGGCCTATCCCCGCCGTCGCCTTCACCGAAAGCAAGCTCATCTTCGGCCGAGCCAGTAAAGTGCGCGGTCGCAGGGGCGGCAGCAGTCGATTGCCTGCGGTGGACTTGTTACTTTCTCCGCATACGACGACAAAAAATTCACGACGCACCATCTTGTCCTGCTAAGCTGTACATTTGACGCCCTCAGAGACTGCACCAGACCGACTTGCACAGTCCTTCCGGCGAGGAAGGAAGCAGAGCGGTGAAGGAATGCGGAGGTCGCCCCGCGAGACAAAAGGGACCTACGCAGCGCCGGCGCCAATGGGAAGACCATTGTAAGAGAAGGTAAGCGCCGAATCTGTTCGACTCGTCGTCAAACGAGCGAAAGGAGGTTTGGAGGGAAACTGAAGCGTCCGGGAGAAGAGCCTGCCCAAAAACGCGATCAAGTCTGTGATATTGAGTGACGTGTGACCGAGTCGGTGTCACAGTTCAATATTCGGACGCATATGAAGGCAGCCGCTTCACGACTTCTGCTTCTCTTCAGCGCGAAAAAGAGGCATGGAGTCAAGTCAAAAGTAATCCTTCCTGCCTGGTTCGAACAGGCGACCCACTATTTTACGCGCGGTTTGAACCAGGGAACATTGTCTGAACCAGTCGTCGCCTCTCACTCCTCTCGTAGTCTGAACCAGCCAGTCCGCCGATGTATATATGTGAGTGGTGGGGGCAGAGGAGGGACATTATGGCGCTCCCCGGCCCCCACCACCGCTTCCTCAGCCGCCTTCGCAAGCTGACCGAGTCCAACATTCCGCCGCTCCCTACGCGCCAGATGACCGCCGAGTTTCGCCGCCAGACCAAGGCCCAGCTCGCCGCGCTCAAAAAGGTACTCAAGCCGGATACCATCGGCAGACCAGAGGGCGCACGGCGTGTCAGCGGCGCCCGACGCGCCAAGGCTCCCGCTCCTGATCACGACGACGCAGACAGTCGCGCGCGCGACGCAGTGAGCTCGACGTAGCGGATGCATACCAATTTGTCCAAGCCCGCTTCTCACAAGGAGGTCGAGTACGACGCCATCGTTGGCCCTCCATGCAAAGGGATTGGCAAAAAAAGAGTCGCCGCATTCCCTTCTGCCCGGTTCGAACGGGCGACATTCAGATGTTATCCAATTACAGTCTGACGCTCTTCCAACTGAGCTAAGAAGGGATGCTGGAGTTGCAGGAGGTGGTGTTATCTGAAAAACGAATGCATCTAACGCATGTAAAGCATATGTTACAGTATCATAGGAATCATGCCCCATGGTGTTGTAACCATTACAGTCTGATGCTCTTCCAACTGAGCTAAGGAAGGTTGAAAGTGTTCCCTTGTTGTTTCTCCATGACCGCTCTGCTTACAAAGAACGGTATTCGACCCGCTCTTTGACCCAACCATCACTCCTCGGAATGAGCATTCTCGCTTGACCCCTCAACTGGGCTGCGGCAGTTCGCGACCTCGCAAACTGCGTCCCAAAACAATGCATTACCGCAATCACATGGTCCAGTCTCTCAAACCCGCGGCGATCTTATTCTCTTCGTCTATCCTTTGGCGCGCACACCTCTCTCTTCATCACCGAGAAATGATGACAGGATGCTGTTTCCAGAGGGCTCCGACAGTTCCCAATGTATCGCCTCTCACCGTGCACTTTCATCCGTGCTAGCCAACGTCGCTACCCAGAGACTATGCAAGGCCACATCGCTCTCGGCAGTCACAGGTAGACATGCCTTGAATTGTGCCTCGTTAACGTTGTATATCCTCATAGCGGACCCATTACCTCGAAGCACGCCTCACCCTACGGCCGTCGATTACGTTCATTGCATCTCTAACTAGGCCTTGATTCTGGTGCGGGCTGTCTTCAATGCACCGCCTCTTGCGGCCGAGTTGCGTACTAGCGTCCTCGAGCTACGGCCAATCTAGCCCCCTTGTGGGCTTGCCCCTCCTACGCCGTGCCTTGCTACACACCGTTCTTCACGGTGTCAGCAGGTATGCAATTTCTTGGCTCCCTTAGGTCTCTTACAGGGCGTAGCTCTTCGCTGTCACCCAATATAAAAGCTCGAGGACTGCTCTCAAAAGTTCAACGAGTTCAACGACTCAATCACCGCCTCGATACTTCCACGTCTTACGCTCTCCTCCATCGCAAATATGAAGACCTCTGCCATCCTCGTTGCGCTCGCCGCGTCTATGTCTGCATCCGCGTACACGATCACTTTCAAGAACCAGTGCAGTTACGGTGAGTAGAGCTTGTCTTGCTTATCGATGCGACAGCCCGCTGATCTTCCTTGCGTAGCTGTTTGGCCCGCCGTCGGCAAGGCCCCCAATGGCCAGGTCGACAACTCGGTCAGGTTCGGTGCGAAGCTCAACCCCGGCCAGAGCGTTTCCTGGAATATCGACGGCCACCAGCTCGTGCGTAAAAGCAGGAGACGCATGCCCTCGATGTACTAAAGCACTGTTTAGGGCATTCGCGGCTGGGGACGTACGGGCTGCGATTCTAACGGCGCTAACTGCAAGACTGGTGAGATTGGCACGTTCCTTATGACTCTTTAGGGACTTACGTCGCGCGTAGGTGCTTGCAACGGCGGACTGGTCTGCAACGACGCGGGCATTACCGCCCACGCAATTTACTCAGAGTACGGCTACGGCAACGCCGGCCAGTGGGGCGGCGAGCGCACGTATTGGAACCTCTCGTTCGTTGGCGGCAACGTCAACATCCCAGCTCGTCTGTCAGCGACTGACGGCCAGTCTGTTACTTGCACGTCGAACTCGTGCCCGACCGACCAGGCCTATCACCAGGATAGCGACCACCAAGCAGTGCGCAACTCGCCCCTCTCGGCGAGCTACACGCATACCTTCTGCCCCTAAGTCTGCGAAGATAATGTGAGCACATGAAGGGGTTCAAGTGTACCAACTGGGGGATTCGGAATGCGTGGTATTTATCCAGTATTATTATCAACGGTGCTGTAGTAGACATATCATTGGTCATTCACCTACTACCAGACGTCTTGCAAGAGCCAGAGGCTCAGACGACATCAAGTACCACGGAAGTGGAGGCCAAATCGCTGCAGCAACGCTGCAGTTCCGTAAATGACGTGGGAATTCCATCGTCCGATCACTTTCGCTGATTCAGGCGGATTGCTACGGAACTCACATTCTGCAGCTGTCGTTCCACTTCTATTGTACTTATCGTGAAGGGCGCTGCTGCCCCCTGTCGCTCCCCCCAACACACATACTCCCTCACCTCTCAGGGCTGTCTCAAGAAATGCATATTGTACAGATTTGCCCAATGGGACACTGGCAGTGAAGGACTTGGGACGGGACGAAGTAGACATCTATACATATCCCTCGGCGGTAGGCGCGTCCTGCGTATACCTTTATGGCCTTGGAATAGACCGAGGGCCTCCTTCCAGAGACTAGCGACCGTTGTTATTATGTGCATCTTGCAGGAGCCCACACCGGGCTAGACGAGCGCCTCGCACTGCGAACTTGGCGGGTTTCCCTTCCTCTCCCCACCTACCGTTCCCCTCGTCGTGAGAGACCAAGGTCAGGTGTTACCCGGCTGTCAGGCGTGCGCGGACGGTGCGGTATTGCGCCGTGTACGTCCGGAGGGGTCAGCTGCGCGAGTCATATTCAACGGTCAGCGCTTCTTGACCTGAACCTTTTTGCCCTGTTCGTGCGTGGAGGCGCCAGCAGCGTAGCGCACACGTCCTCATCCTACCCCCAGCTCCCAATACCACGATGCTCTGTGCGCGCGCCCCTTACATGCGCGGCTTCGCCGCCCGGCGCACGGCCCTCTCGGTGTACGCGCTCTCCTCTCGCTCGTTCTCGCAGTCGGCGCGGGCGTGTGAGTGGTTCCCGTGTCGCTCGGAGAGGACGCCGCTGATAGACTCGTCTCGCAGTCGCTGCGGCGCAGAAGATTGCCGTGAAGAACCCGGTCGTCGAGCTTGACGGCGATGAGATGACACGCATCATCTGGAAGAAGATCAGGGAGGAGGTGCGGTCGCGCTCTATGTTCGCAGTGCTGCGTGCTGATGTATTGCTCTTCTACAGCTCATTCTGCCGTACGTGGACCTGAACATCAAGTACTATGACCTGGGATTGGAGGCGCGCGATGCGGTGCGTGGTCTAGTGTGCTAGGAGGGGGAACGATGCTGACGCGTGCCGGGGGCGTGCAGACGGACGACCAGATCACGGTGGACGCAGCCAAGGCCATTTTGGAGAACAAAGTCGGCATCAAGTGCGCAACCATCACGCCAGATGAGGCGCGCGTCAAGGAGTTCAACCTCAAGCAGATGTGGCGCTCCCCCAACGGCACCGTGCGTGCGCCTCTACCCCCCTCTCTTCTCACTCTCATGGTGTCCCCCAGATCCGCAACATCCTCGGCGGCACGGTCTTCCGTGAGCCCATCATCCTCGAGCGCGTCCCCAAGCCCGTTCCGGGATGGGTAAAGCCCATCACCATCGGCCGCCACGCATTCGGTGACCAGTACCGCTCGACGGACTACATCGTCCCTGGCGCAGGCCGCCTCGAGCTCGTCTTCACCCCCAAGGACGGCTCCGCCCCCACCACCATGAACGTCTTCGACTTCAAGGACCCCGGTGTCGCCATGGCCATGTACAACACCGATGAATCCATCACTGGCTTCGCCCACGCTTCTTTCAAGATGGCGCTCGCCAAGGGCGCTCCGCTCTTCATGTCCACGAAGAACACCATCCTAAAGAAGTACGACGGCCGGTTCAAGGACATCTTCCAGGAGATCTATGAGGCGCAGTACAAGGCCGACTTCGAGAAGAAGAGCATTTACTACGAGCACCGTTTGATCGACGACATGGTCGCGCAGGCGATCAAGAGCTCGGGCGGGTTCGTGTGGGCGTGCAAGAACTACGACGGTGACGTGCAGTCGGATATCTTGGCGCAGGGCTTCGGCTCGCTGGGGATGATGACCTCGGAGCTGATCACGCCGGACGGGGATGTGATTGAGTCGGAGGCGGCGCATGGGACGGTCACTCGGCACTACCGCGAATGGCAGAAGGGCAACGAGACGTCGACAAACCCGGTCGCGTCCATCTTTGCGTGGACTCGCGGCCTGCTTCACCGCGCCAAGCTCGACGGCAACGATGCGTTGACGGCATTCTGCAAGTGAGTCGCTTGTCTCAATAGAACTTTCTGCTCGGGACCAATGACTTGCTAGGGACTTGGAGGCGTCGTGTGTCGAGGTCATCGACAAGGACGGCATCATGACGAAGGATCTTGCCCTGGCTATCCACGGCAAGAACATGAAGCGCGAGCACTGGGTCGTCACAAACGAGTACATGGACGCCGTCAACGACAAGCTCAAGAGCAAGATCGCGGCACGTACCGCTTGATTGCGGAGGTCGATGAGCCCATACCCTTGGTTATGTATGGATTGATTTCGGTGCACGCACCTGTAGTACTTATGTCGATAGGTCGTCGCGCTCCTAAAAATGTATATTGTGCATATTCAGACCTCGGATTGAGCAAGTTCCTTTCTGTGCAGACTCAGGCAAGGAAAAGTGGAAAGAGAGTCGCTTGCTATTGATTGTACTCGACATAGGATGTTGCATCGGCACCGCAGATGTTCTTCCCTCTTTTGACCTATCTTCCAAGACGCCGGCCTACCGCTGGATGCAAGTACTGCTAACGTCTTGTTTGTGCAACTGGTTTGTCTGGAGACGGCCCCGCAGGGCGAGTTCACGCGAAACATGTGTCTACATCCCCTCATGAGCTCGACGATCCATGAGACGGCGGATAAAATTGAGGAAAGGAAGACAGCACCGCTCGTCTACGTACAGAGCCAGTTAGTTCCATGGCAATCCTCCTGAATCGGCAAAAGTGATCGGACGTTGGAACTCCCAGGTTATACACGGAACTCCAGCGATTTGGCCTCCGCAGAGTTCCGTGGCAATCAGTAGATCTAATGGATGTCTTCTGAGTACTGAAATCGTGCAATCGGACTACATGTGCGACGGTAGGAATTCATCTTCGTATGTTAGTACGTCTTGTTTGTTCGGTTTGTTTGTTTGTCTGGAGACTGCTCCATGCGGTAAGTTCATGCGTGACGACGCTTCTCATCTTATCAGATTCACCCGCGACGCGCTGCTCTTCCAGTTCACCCAGATTCTCCCCTGCGTTAGCAAACAGTGCCAAGACTAATTCACTGCTGCAATGGCCATAGACACTACACAGCTCGAAGCTGCCATCAGAAATGCGATTCCAGTCGCGCACCTGGAGATCGAGGACCAGTCGAGCGGATGCGGGGAGAGTTACGCGATCATCCTCGTTAGTCCTGTGCGTCTCTTTCTCTCTTCCCCCACCTCCCCTGCTGCGCTTGTTCTCTGATCAGTGTTCGTACCTCCCAGGCCTTCGAAGGGAAGAACACCCTCGCACGGCACCGCATGGGTACGGTCTCCCTTGCCCTCCGTATTCGCATACCAACTCACGGTTGCTTTCCAGTGAACGAGATGTTGAAGAACGAAATAGCGCAGATGCATGCATTCTCGCAGGTGTGTCTATACCTCCCGTGACCGGCCTATCCTCACAGCCCCCCTCCCTTGCCTAGAAAACCTTTACCCCGGCGCAGTACCAGACCTACCTCGCGAGTAGGGGATAGCAAGCTACCCCTCCCTCCCTCGTCCCGTCTCGTCCCCAGTCAAGTCAAAGAAATTACGATGGATACCCCATGTTGTATGTACAAACTACCGTGTAGCACCTACCCTATAGACGTATCATGCACTAATGCAACTTCATAACCGTAAGAGCCCTCTACACCTGCTGTAGAGCCCTTACTCACGTACCCACCCCCAGTCCCGATTTGTGTGTGAAGGGCATCGAGCCCGAATTCGCAGGGGAGCAAGCCCGACGCGAAGGCGCCCGCGCATGCTTTTGTAGGCCAAAACTGGCCGAGGCCCTGCGTGACATCGGGACGCGCAGCTGTGGCCTGTGCATTCTCGTCGGATATTCGCGCCGTGCCTTGCGCACCTGCGCCGTGCCAAATGCGTGCGCGCGCCGCCTAATTCACGCCGCCGCGTCGGCGTCTATTGCTGCATTCTCGTCGGCGTCGATCGCCGCGTTAGCCGAATAGGCGCGCTATAAGATGCGGTAGGCGAAAACAATGGCTCTGATCGCCGTGCCTCTTCCCCTCCCCCTCGATCACTCTCTTCCCCCTTCCCCTCTCCTGTACATTCCCCGCGCTCACCACCCGTGCAGTCGGCGCCGGCGCTCACAGCGCCCAACGGCCGCTGCTCCCGGTGTCTGACCCCGGAAGTAAACCCACTTTTCAGTGGATCCGACACTCCTTCCCCCGAGCCCCTGGTGGCTGTCCCAGCAATCTTACACCTCGGTGCCCCCCTGCACTTGGCTCCCTCGGGCATCAATCCGCGGCTCGCCCGCGCGAGGACATCATCCGCGTACCCGAGGACCTCACGCGCAGTCCGGGCAGTTCGTGCTACTTCAGGCTGTCCCGCGCAGCAGCTTCTGCTGTAGACCCTCACTGCCGCGAAGGGTCTCGGATGAGATCGAGGTGTCAGGGTGCGCAGATCAAGACTCGCGGTCGCGATAATGGGTCGAGAGGACGAAGGGATGGGGAGCTTTTATCCCGAACGACGATCGTACCCTTACCCGTCAGGACCCCCTCCCGACCTTCCCCCACACACGTTACGAGGAGCTTCGTTGCAACGCCAGCCTTCTATCCATCGTCGATCACGACCGCAGCGAAGCGTGAAGGACATCCTATCCATGGCGAAGCACACCATCATGTCGCGCTCGTTGAAGACCACGGCTACCACCCGCAGCACGCGCCACGTCCACCATGCCAGCCTAGTCGAACCATCCTCGCATTCCCCTGTCCTGGATGAGCTCCTTGACCTCGGCATCACCGATGATCTCGTAGGTGCGCCGCTGTCATTGCTCCTCACCTTGGCACACCCCTAATCACATGTATCTTGCAGAACTTCTCGTCGACGCCGCCCTTGCTGCGATCGCACCATTTCCATACTCTTCCGCCTCTTCTGCAGCTTCGTCCTCTTCTGTTGCTTCCCCTTCATCAACTTCTACCATCTCCCTTCACGACCCCACCCCCTACTCTCCTTATCGCACGCACCTCACCGACTTCGTCCACACCACTCTTTGGGCCTCGGGCGCCGACACCCCTGTCGTGCATGTTGCGCTCGCATACTTGCAGCGCGCGCGGGGACGATGCGCGTCAGGAAGGGGTAGCTGGCCGTGTAGGCGCGCGGTGCTTGGCGCATTGGTAGTGGCAGCGAAGGTGAGTCTTGTCCATCTTTCTTCACGCGTCATACCCGACCCCCTCATGATACATACCATACTCCCTTACCAACTGACTTGTCCGTACTCACACATCACCCCAGTATACCAAGGACGCACCGCCCAAGAACCAGCACTGGGCCATGTACGCCGGCGACATCCCGCCCTGCTCCGTCTCCCAGGCCGAGCGCGAGATCCTCGGCGCCCTCCGCTTCGACCTCGCCATCACGCAGGCGGACCTGCTCGTCCACCATGAGGCGCTACTCCTTCGCGCGCGCAGCCGGACGCCCGAGCTCGAGTGGGGCTGTGTTAGTGTGGTGGCGCATAGCGTCGAGGGCGGCGATAGTACGGAGGGTGCGTATAGCGCGGAGGGTGGGTACACTGTGGAGAGTGGATTCGGCGCGTTGAGTACGGAAGGCACTGAGAGCATGGAGGGCACGGCGAGTATGGAGGGCGTCGAGAGCACGGAAAGCATGCAGAGCATGGAGGCCGACGGCTTCAGCTCGGAGACGCCTTCCTCGGAGGGCCCGACGACGCCCGAGATGGGTTCGGCTCTAGGACGGGCGCGCCGCGAAGAGGACGAAAAGGCGGCCTGCGGCGCGCTGCTGCAGCTTTCGTACGACCCGCGGGTCTCCTCGGGGTGCGGGTGGCGGATGTTCTGCCCAGCGGATGATGCGGCGGACACCGAATCGGACGGGCTCGAGCACGTCGGGGTTTCCCCCGACCTGGACACCGCCGCCGACCACGACGATGGCATGGGTCACGAAGATGACTACGACGCAGGCGACCTCCGTTCTTCCCGCGACGACCGACCACCCCTCCTGAACGCCGAGCGCGAGTTGCAGCCCATGTTTTCGCTGAAGGTGCAACCGCGGAGGGCAGTTACCATCTCGACTTGGAACCCGCTAGCAGCGCAAGCATCGACGTCTCATCAACAATTATCTACCTCCCAGTGGCAGCCGCCTACCGCCAAGTGGCATCTACCACCTCCTACTACCCATCACCTCACTACCGAGCTGCGCCTCCCTGCGCTGAAGCCTCTTCCAGGCATTCCGACCGGCGGCGTGCGCCAAATCAGGAGATAGTGCCGTGATGCAATTATCGCGCTGCGCCTCCCTTTTGCTTTCCAGGACTGTTGTTTTTCGCTATCTATCCCTACCTCATCTATATCTTTCCTTGCAACATGGGCCTCATCTGCTCTCCCCTCTGGGCTGTATCCTCAGATATCTATTCTATCTTTATTCCGCCTCGGGTGTGTCATCTTGTATGTAGCTATCTATCCATCTCGGGCTTGTGTATACGTGTTTCTGTGTCTACTCTCATTCCTCTATCTATCGTTTGTCATTTGTGTCTTTCTACCGTCCTCCCGGTATTCTAGAGGTTCAGTCAGGCTTTCCAATGCTCTCCTAGGTGTAGATAAGGGTGTGAAGGGTCTCATCGTGCTCGCTACATAATGGGTTCTGGCGTAATGCAATTTGAGCAGCATCTATTGCTGCATGGGTACTCTTGCCTGCTTTTGTTGGCCAGATCATAAACAAGTACTGCCAAAAGGGGATCGCAAGCGTTGTCATAGCAATTCACGTGCTTTATGGCCATTGGCCTTTGCAAGGTCTTTGTGCTCCTTTGTTCGAGGTTGTGATCGTGCATGAGGATTTCATAAAGCGGCCCGAGCGCCCGCGCATTCATATAAGGACCGTTGCTCGTTGCCCATTGTCCCTTCATTGCCCTCCCCTTTCGCCACCACCGCAAGCATGACCTCGATGACGCCCGACCATGCGCAGACGCGCGACTGGACTAATGGCGACTCTTCCGCTGTTCAGCAAGCGCCACTTTGGATGCTTTCAGACGATATGCACCCTTCTTCGACGTTCTCGTACACCGCGCCACCTGCCCCATACGAGCCCAAGCCACTCACAACAGTCATCCCATCCGACCCCTTGTCTTTCGGAGAGATCATGCACCACCTCGAGAGCCACCAACAGTCCCTACAGTACTTTGAAGCGAATCAAAGTCTCGATCCCGAAGGGCCTCAAGCCGGGGCCGAAGTGGCGATGCTCATTGGCAAAGCTCTGCAGCATGGCACCCACATCATCCAGCCCTCCGCGCTCACGACGCTCATCCTCCAAGATCTCTCCTCCCTGGCGCTCAACGCGCTCGTGGTCAGCGTGTCCCTCCCCCGTCTGCAACTCCTCTATATATCCCGCAAGCGAAGGTTCGGCGAATCAGTGGCGGACGTTCATCTGGATCGCTTTCTGGGACCCATGCACCAGACGCTGAAGGTCATCACGCTGGATGGCGTAGAGATGGTTCCGGAGAAAGGGCTGCAGGCGCTGTCCATGTGCCAGGGTCTTGAGGGGCTGACCTTGAAGCTCCCGAGCGACTTCTATCCTTGGCTGTTGTATCTCTTGGGCTCCGGGAATCTGCCATCGCTCGCGCAACTGGGAATGACGCTGCAGCTGTCGGACAAGATGGACAGCTCCAGGGTCGGCGCTCTGTTGGACCTGCTGGACTGCCGGCCACTTCTGCGCCAGGTCGAGCTGAGCGTGTGGCGAATGCCCACCGACCTGCACCCGTTGACGACGGACAAGATCAAGAACTTGATGCAGATCAGCAGACTGAACATTCACGAACTGTACTTGACGGATCCGAGCCTGCAAGGCAACGTATGCGACCTGGAGGTGGCGGCAGCGGCGGCTGCAGAAGTGACGCCTGCGAGCCCAGCCAAGCGAAGCCGCAAGCCTCCTTCGAGATCAAGACCAGATCAGCAACGCAGCCATCAAGCTCAGAGCCCCGGCTCTCGCAAGCGTCACCCAAGGGTCTTCCAGGCGTAGAGTATGGAATTCCGACCGGAACGGCATAGGATTCAGCTATGACTTCCGCCGACCTTCATTGACCGGCATTCCCGGGGAATCATAGAAGATGATTCCCTCATAGATTGTGATAGAGGTATACTAAATTCCGGCTCGTTTATAGTCTATAATATGTCGAGTCAGCCATTTATGATAGTATTGAGCAAAAAATACATACCAGTACGCGCGTCTTCGTCTACATGTCCTCAAGCCCGTCCATCATGAGTCCCTCCGTTGCGGCAAGTAGCCTACGCCATCGCCCGTCGTGCCATTCCGATACCTTTGACCAGTCTTCCGCACTTGCCTTGCTCAACCACTTGAGCGAAGCTACGACGACGAGGTCCGAGTACGACAGGACATCTCCAGCGAGGAACGTAGCGTCGTTCCCATTCGCTTGTATACAGGTCTCCACCCATGCGTAAGTCTCCTTCGCTTGGGCCTTCGCCTCGTCGCAACACCGCTCGAGTGATACATCCGACGCAACCTCCACCCCGTGCGCATGCTCAAGAAACTCCCTTGTGCGGTCGTCGAAAGCCGCGAACGATTTCCGTCGCAAGGGCTTCGCGATTGAGCTGAGGAAGATACAGTGGAAGCTATCCTGGAAGGCCTTCTGAAGGCCGAGGTCGCGATGAGGGAAGAGCAGCGGCGCGTCTGGATAGCGCTCGTCGAGGTAGACAGCAATCTTGAACGAGTCGGAGATGCAGCGCCCTGTGTTTGGGTCCTGTATGACGGGAAGAGAGTATTGGTCGCTGGCGTTGGGCGACTTGTTTGTTGGCGGTGCGCCGATGCGACGGCAGACGTCCGAGATATCCGGAATTTCGACCCAGACGGTGCGAAACGGTAGACGCTTGTATCCGAGCGCATATCTGTCCGGTAGAAAAGTTGAGCATCACTCCGAGTCAAGGTCAACAATGGCTGACCTTGCCCTCCAAGTCGTCGAGGAATATGCGCCGACCTTGGATTGAATGTCGTAGAGTACGATTTCTTGCATGATTGCGGTGAGGACGGTTAGGGATGAGCGACGCACTTGATCTCCCTATATGTCAGTCCTTTGTGAGTGGTAGAAACAAGGTAGAAAGACGGACGGTGTCATCGGGAACGTGGCGTTGGCTACATCGGGATTACCGGTCGTCGTCGGGCTTTGTCAAAGCATGACTATACCATACCGTGATGCGCGCCTGGCTGAGTGACTTCGGCAGTTGTGAAAGGGGTACTCCCGAGAGGGCATAGTATGTATGTGATTCCGTGATCAGTGTAAGTAGATGAAGCCTGTGAACGGATAGACCGATTGCAGCAGCCCGTGCTTGCCATAGGCTTTCTAATGGGTCGCTGTTCAGACATAATTGCGCGAGCTCCTGATCCATGGGGATGACATGGAGTAAGGGCAGTGACAAGAATCCGAAGGATGCGGAGATACTCCTATTGAGAAAGCGAGCAAAGATACAGTCCCGACAGCTTGAAGCTGGCGGACAGGGAAGACGGAGCACCTTCTGTGGCTGTGCCATGTTGAACACCGACACACGTGCGCTCGGTAACTCAACCGAAGCAATGTGGCGTTGGATCGGATTTTGCCGCTGCACCTTGTCGCGAACGTTGACCTTCTACGAGCGTCGATAACAAGTACACCCTCCCCCTCGACTCGACCGTGAATCGCTATTCAGCTAAAGCAGGTCCCTCGTTGAGCCCGCCTCTCGACTCGGAACAAGATGAATAACACAACCTCGGTGCCAGCGGACTTTGTATGCTTTTCCCGACCTCGCCGTCCGCTTGTCGAGACAGCCATTCTCCATGATCTGTCTGCCAGGAACGACGCATGCCGCGACGTATGACACTACTTGATACTGCACTCGGCTGTATCTAGCATGATCTCGACGGTCAGTCTTCATGGTCTATACTTATTTGTACCTCGCCAACGTAGGCGGACTGTCGCTCCAAGCTGCCGCAATCTACCTTCAAGTCCTTTCCCAAAGTGGTCCTCTCATACTTGGACTCAGATTCATAGGAGGAAGGGACGGTCAGAACTTTGTTTGTTCTCGCCATGACTACTAATCCAGCTTTCGACTATTTCCTGGCGGTTTGATCCAGCTTGCCGAGGTCATCGAGAGACCACACCAGGGTTTCCAGACACCGGCAAGTACGGAAAGACGTACTCGATGACTGAATAGTACTGCATATCCGAACGCAGCCTCGGTACGCGAGCATGCTCTCACCTCACGGCCGTCGACTACGTCCATTTCAACGCTAACTAGATCTCAGTCATGCTGCAACTTGTCTTTCACTCACCGCACCGAACGACCGAGCTATGTGCTGGCATCTTCAACCTACGGTCAATCTAGCCCTCTTTCCAGGTGCTCTTGAGCGTACGCCCATCCTGCGCCGTCCCTCGCTACACGCCGAGCTTCACGGTGCCTGCGGCTATGCTTTCTCTTACAGGGTCTGGCTCTCCATGCTCCGCCCCGAGTCTTGAGTACAAAAGGCAGATGAAGAGACTGAGGAGCTCATCGACCCAGTCGACTACTCAAAGACTCCCTTCCATTTCAGATCTCCTTCGCCTTAAATATGAAGACCTCCGCCATCCTCGTCGCGCTCGCCGCATCGATGTCCGCGTCTGCGTACACGATCACCTTCAAGAACCAGTGCAACTATGGTGAGTAGCTTCCGTCGTGCGGACCCCTAGGACAGATCATCAATGATGGCTAAATTGCTATATAGCTGTCTGGCCCGCCGTCGGAAAGGCCCCCCAGGGTCAGGTCGACAACTCGGTGAGGTTTGGCGCGAAGCTCAACCCTGGCGAGAACATCTCCTGGAACATCGACGGCCACCAGCTCGTACGTAGCGACGATCTATCATATGTCCAAGTTACTGATATCCTATGTAGGGCATTCGTGGCTGGGGCCGTACTGGCTGCGACGCTAATGGAGCCAACTGCCAGACGGGTAAGACATCTTCCTGTGCCAATTATTCCCAAGCTCACCTCTCACTCAGGCGCCTGCAACGGCGGCCTCGTCTGCAACGACGCGGGCATCACCGCCCATGCCATCTATTCCGAGTACGGCTATGGCGACAACGGCCAGTGGGGCGGCGAGCGCACGTACTGGAACCTTTCCTTTGTCGGCGGAAGCGTCAACATCCCGGCGCGTCTCTCGGCGACCGATGGCCAGTCTGTCACCTGCACGTCGAACTCGTGCCCGACCGACCAGGCGTATCACCAGGATGGCGACGACGCGGCAGTGCGCAATTCGCCCATCTCGGCGAGCTTCACGCATACCTTCTGCCCCTGATAATTCTCGCACTGAGAACGAAGCGCGCATACGAAAGAATGTGGCTGTAATAATTGGGTTTGCTGACGGACTACTGGCTGGACAATAATACATACCCGGTAGTAGTACTGTCGCAATGGTAAAGGGAACCTTGTTGCTCATTTTACATCATCGAACGTCTTGTGAACCCTGAAGCGCGGAGAACCCGACGGACGGCGACGGAGGTCGAAGACAAGGCGCGGCAAGTTCGGCCCGGTCAGTGATCTTATATTGATCGCCGTCCCCGACGATGACCATCTTGCCACCAACGACGACAGTAGACATCTACCCATCATGCCAGGGCCCAGTAAGAAAGGAAAATACAAGCATAAGAAAGCTGGCCCGTCGCGGTCTGGCGGCAGCCTTGACTGGGCGTCCATCGCGCGCGACCACAAGGACCTGGGCGACATCGACAACGCGTTCGAGTGGTCCGTGATAGTTAACGTGCTCTGCACGCACTTTGATATCCCAGGTGAGCACGAGCTTGGACTCATGCTGATGGCAAACCCTCTGATCATATCACAGATCTGCAGACGCGGAGAGGGTTGAAAAAGGTACACAACTATCCTGATATCCTGGATTAAACCATTGACTGACCATCGACAGGCCTATAGTGACTTCGACAGGATCAGCAGGAGACTCGAAGATGCCTACGAAAAGGGCTCTAGCGACTGGAAGCTTGCGGGCGGCATTGTGGCCATATACGCCAAGATGTGCTCGGATTCGCTCCTGCGTAACAAGGTCTTTGGCCAAAGTAATCTATTTGACTTGTTCGCGACACATTCTTCTGACATTCCGCAGAATACTTGGACAAGTGCATGTCGTTAGTGGACGAGGAACCTTGTCGCCACCTTGTTCTCCGTTCCCTCTCGACTGTCACCCATCACGGTGGCGTAGAGATTCGCACGGAAATAGCTAAGAGCACGACCTCAAAACTGGTGGATCTCATGGTGGCATACCCGGATGATCGTGTGCTCATCGAATTCGCTGTATCTATCCTCTCTCACAGCGTCTCGTGCATACTCTCGGACTTACAGCGTCCGCCGTCCGACGCGACGTTGAAGAACCTGAACTTCCCGCGCGTTCTCAAGCAAATCGTAGCCGCTCTCTTCAAGCCGTTCGCTACGCCGCTCATCATCGACCATGCCGTCGACCTCCTGGCTATGGGGACTATGCGAGCAAACGACGCGTACAATGCCGTACCCAGCGCCTTCGAGTTCCTCGTGGCGGGCCTGAATAGCCCAGACTGGATTTTCCGCGCCACTTGTCTAGGCGGCATCATCCGACGATACCGGCACGAGGCCGAGAACGAAAACGGTCACCTCGATCCTTACAAGTTCATGGCTGGCATCAGAAACCTCCCGTCCCACCTCCAGAAAATCATCATGGACTACGGCATGCAGCGCTCGGACATGTACATCATCACCCGCACTTCGACGGAATTCCAGCAGGCTATGATGGAGGTCGTCTCAAACAAGGACCTCGCGGGCCTGGGACGGAAGCTCGTCGACTTCATCCACCGCACCGAATTCTCCATCGCGGAAGGCGCATTCCAGACGCAAAACCCACGGACGGGAAAGGTGGAGTTCATGACCGACCTAGGGCTGCCGTTCCATATGTGGAGCGAAGCGCTCCCGCACTGCGCGAAGGCGCTCCGCGCGCAAGGCGACCTCGACTCCGCTGACATCCTCGAGATCAAGTACGCGATCATGCGCCAGAGGGTCCCGGACGCGGCAGAGATAGGGAAGCGGGCGCTCGTGCGGAACCCGCAGAAGGCGTATTTCCAGTACGCGATCAGCCTCGTCGCGGATCGCCAGATCGGCCTGCGTGCGTGCAAGAAGGGGCTGAAGTGCAAGCAGACGTCGCCGTTTGTGTACTTCCAGCTCCTGCAGCGCGCGGTAGAGCATGCGGGGGATCTGGGTATCCAGCTGCTGCAAGAGGCGCCGGCTGTAGGTGCTATGCACCACGATCCCGAGGGCGCGCGGCGATACCATGAGGGCATTGCATTCTTAATGAGCGCAGCTGAGGATGCGAAGACGTTTGTGGAGGAGGCTCCGCCGGATAACCGGCACATGAAGTCTGTTCTATACTGGCGTATTCTCCTCACATTCCTCTTGAGAGAGAATCCTATAGGGCCTGATATGAAGGAGGTACAGGTGGGCGCTATCCTCAGTAAAACACTCATAACTGCTAACAACCTGTCAAAGCCGCTCGTCCGAAAGCTGAAGACCGCCGACGAGTTCAGCATGGCGATTGGCGTCGTACCACCCAAGTCGAACCTACGTCTGGCCCAACAGGCCGTCCTGCGCCATTACCCCGCTGCGATCGAGGATTGGGGTCATGTCATAGCGCGGACGGGGAACTCCGCCTCGTCGTGCAGCGTGCAGCCCGAAAGCGCAGCCGACGACCTCGCGGCTTGGCTGGACGACATGCGCCTGGAGGAGGGCGAGACTGCTGACGCCGGTGACGAGCACCACCACGATCATGCGCATGCAGAGCCTCGGGAATTCAAGAAGAGCGACTTCGAGCTGTACCGCTGTTCATACTGTCGTAATCCGAGCGCTGTGTTGCGCAAGTGCGGGGGCTGCTCGAAGGCGAGGTATGTCTGAATCATCTTGGTTTAGTTGAGCGACAGTCTCCGACAGATCTCCGCAGGTACTGCGACGCCGAATGTCAGAAGCTCGGCTGGGCAGCGCACAAGAAGACGTGCAAGTCTGCGGCATAGACGATCTACTCTGCCGGGTCGTCAGATCTCTCACTCGGCCTTCCATCTCCTCATTGTACAGCTATCTGATCTGTTCATGTATCACTGCTTCATCGACTTCTTCCATCTGTATTCCATCCGTCGTCGTGTATCTGACCATCCCTTGGACTTTGTCGCACTGATTAGCCTTCTCGTCTCTCAGGGGTGACCGTGACGCGTTCCGTGCATAGATCATCCCCCGTGTGAGCACGAAGTCTGATCTCGAAATCCCTTTGTACTCGGCCCCGTTCTCCTTCTTTCTCTCTGCCTTCGTCTCTGTTCCAGCGTACTCACCATGGCAGGCAAGAAACACAAGAAATCCAAGTCAAAGGGCGCGTCGTCCTCGTCCGCGGAGTCCGACTGGGCTTCCATCGCCCGTCTTCATCGCGAATTCGGAGATATCGACAACGCTCTTGAATGGTCGGCCATCGCGAATGTGCTGTGCAAGCATCTCAACTTGCCGGGTGTGTATCGCGCCTGTTCTCGTTACGCTACATTGACTGACAGCATGATCTTTGTCCATTATAGATATACAGACGAGACGAGGGTTGAAAAAGGCGAGTGGCCACTGAGTAGTATACATGCGCCAGCTCATTGTTTTGGAAGGCGTACCAAGAGTTCGACGACATCCATCGTCGCATGGAACGTGCCTATGAAATGGGCACCGATGACTGGAGAATCGCCGGTGGTATCGTGGCCATCTACACGAAGATGTGCACCGACGGCCTTCTTCGTCGCAAAATCCATGGACCTAGTGAGGACTCTTCTCATTCCATTGCAACTCGAAGATAACTTAACTTCCCTCAGAATTTATGGCCAAGCTTATGACCATGATGGATATCGACCACTGTCGTCACCTTGCTGTTCGCGCGTTGTCCATACTCACCCATCACGGAGGTCCTCAGATTCGAAAGGAGATTGGCAGGTCGACCACAATCAAGCTCGTGAACCTCCTGGCTAGTTATCCTGAAGACGGAGTTCTGGCCCTTCATGCTGTCCCAGTGCTTTCGCACTGTGTTGGCGCGATGATGGAGGGCATGAAGGCGAACCCCTCGGCTGAAACGCTACAGCTCATCCAGTATCCGCGCCTTCTCAAGCAGCTCATCCGGGTACTCCACCGTTTCCCTACAGCGCAACTGGTCAGCCATACGATCCCCCTCGTGGCGCAAGGAATAGCCGCCATCCCTGACCTCGCCGTATCCACGCCTTCTGCGTTCGAGTTCCTCGTCGCCGGCTTGAGCTGCAAGGACCACTACATCCGCGCGTGTTGCCTCGGCGCTATCAACGATCGCTTCTCTCGCGGCTACGAAGAAGACGCGCCTGGATTTCTACCGGGCTGCCACCTTCCAGCTCGTTTGCAGGCCGTTCTGACGAGCTACGGCTACGAACGCTCCGAGAATGGCATCCTCGAGCGCACCTGGCCACTATTTGGGCGCGCGATCTACAAGGCGGCGGACGACCATGACTACGTCGCGCTCGGACGGACGATATCCAAGCTCAT
The DNA here is from genome assembly GCF_000143185.2 of Schizophyllum commune H4-8. NCBI lineage: Eukaryota > Fungi > Basidiomycota > Agaricomycetes > Agaricales > Schizophyllaceae > Schizophyllum > Schizophyllum commune. The sequence continues at coordinate 1,267,306 of NW_026089547.1, read as the reverse complement.
CATGTCCTGCGAGCAGGCCATCTCATTGGACGTCTTCAGTCCGGCACCTCACGGTCTGCCGTTCAGGATGTATATCGACGCGCTCCCGCACTGCGCTAAGGCGCTTCGTGCGGCCGGCGAGCTTGACGACGCGGACGTCCTCGACATCAAGTATGCGCTCACCGTTACGCGTCAGATACCGGTCGTCCTGACCCTCACTCGCCGGGCGACTGCACGCAACCCGCAACACGCGTACTTTCACTATGCCATCAGCCTCGTCGGGGACCGTCAGGAGGGTCTACGCTCGTGCAAGAAGGGACTTCGAGGCAAGCAGACGACGCCCCACCTACGACAACAGCTGCTGCAGCACGCCGCTGATCATGCGTTTAATCTGGGTATAGAGGGGTTGCAGCTGAAGCATGAGATCGGCGGTGCCACTCGCTATGCGGAGGGGTGTGCGTTGATGAAGAGCGCTATGGAGGACGCGAACAAGTTTCTCGAGGAGGCCGCGCCGGATAATCGGCATAGGCTGATCGTCCTGTACATCCTTATCCTCCTGACTTTCCTCATGAGCGAGAATCCTGTCGGCAAGAACCTCGCCGTCATTCAGGTGCGTATCAATCAAGTCTTCAGCGGCATAGCAAACTCACCCTCCTGCAGCCATTGGTCCGTGAGCTTAGCATCGCCGAGGACTTTGCGAAGGCGATGCGCTACGGCCCACGGGAGACGCAAGTGCGCCTCATCCAGAAGGCCGTCGTGCGCACGTATCCATCCGCGGTCGAGGAATGGGCCCATGTTCTCGCACACGCTGATAGGATGGAACATCTACGCGCGGCCGAGCCTTGGGAGACCACCCCAGACGAGCTTGCGGAATGGTTGCGCGATACCGGTCTGGGCGACGAGGAAAAGGGACATGGCGGACCGCATGGGCCAGGCGCCCATGCTCATGGAGCGCACTGTCACTGCACCCCCGAAGAGCGCCCTTCGGAATTGAAGATGAACGACTTTCAGCTATACCGTTGTTCATATTGCGGCAATCCGAGCGCCGTCCTGCGCAAGTGCAGTGGCTGCGGGAAAACCAGGTACGCTTACTTCCCATGGCTATCGACATATACTAACCGACGTTCTACTCGCAGATATTGCGACGCGCAATGCCAGAAAGCTGGGTGGCCTGCGCACAAGAAAATTTGCGGCAAGGCTGGGACTACCTCATGAACGACCTCTTTCAGTCTCTGATCCATGTACCAATCCGCATTCCCTCTTTCTCTGTTTTCTGTACACTACCAAGTTCTTCCGTCTCCTTGAAATCGAATCTTCTGGCCTATGCTTAACCCCACGTGTCTCTTCATGTCGACGAGCTCAGCGACCATGACATCATCCATACCGCGCGCCACCGTCGCGGGTGCCTCGCCTGTTCCTCGCAACCATGCATCTCGTATCTTGACCTCGAACCACCATGGCTCTTAACCCAACCAACGAGGATCTGCTCTTTGTCGTCGTAAGTCATCTGCGTTCGCAATATTGAGACGCACTGATCCGGAATCACGCAGCTCGCCATTCTCCTTCCACCTGTGGTACCGTTGCTGCTGAAGGGAATTGGGCCAGACCTCATTGTGAACCTCTTATTGACGATGTAAGCGCCTGAGACGATGCAAGGACTGTTGAGTTTGGCGAGCTGACGATCCGAACCATATAGATTCGGCTTCTGGATTCTAGGAGTCATAGTAAGCATACCCTCCGCTGCCTGAAGGCATGATGCTGATTTAAACTTGAAGCATGCACTCTGGCTTGTGTATCAGAAGATGAAGACAAATACCTGGTGGCGGAGTAACAGAGGTGAGTGGGATGCAGCCCGAACGCTCCACGAAGCTCAAGGAACGGTCTTCAGTTATAGCATGACGAAATCTCGACCGAGCTCGGAGACTGAGCAAACACGGACGCAGGATGGACTATTCGATATACCCTTTCATGATGTCGATACAGGACGGTTAGATAATTGGATGCTTTTTGAAGAATTTACTACCGGAGCTGATTGCCTCCGCCCGGCGTTTGCCGGAAGGGCATCATTACCATGATTGTGGCAAAAGCTACGACCTGTAGCTTGCAGGTGAGGTTCTCCCGCGTAACAGCAGAACTTCGAGTGTTTTAGCATGGAAATACAACAGACAACATGGTACTCCAGGATACAATGCCTGCGAAGGTCCATCAGCGCGAGCGTCGACCAGATAACAACAGTTCATACGCACCATACATTACCCAAGAACCTACAGTGGCCGTTTCTCCTGCTCAATCCCAGCTTCCACGATCACCGTCTCCGGCACCCCGCTCAGCAGCTCCATGACCTTCGCCTCCATCCTCCACTGCTCCCGCTTCATGTCCTCGACAAAACCCTCAAATCGCATCTTCACCACCTCATACGACCTCCGAATGACATCCTCGTCCCGGGCTGCCGGGTCTGCTCTTCGCAAGGACAGCGCCTCCGTCGCATGCACCCACCCGCGCAGGTGGTCCACCCCGTCGTGGCCGGCTTTGAGGGCGACGGCGACTCGCCGCGGCGCAGTGAAGTACGCGACGTATCGTTCGTGGGCGAACAGTTCGAGACTTGGCGGTACTCTCGAGAGCCGTCGCCCGATTGTACACCAGCCGATGTGTCCGCCGTCCCCGGCGTGGACGATTGCGCCCGGTCTGGCGAGGATGCCTTCCATCCCCGCGACGATGGTGGGGGAGGGAGCTGAGCCATACTCGCGGAAGGAGGTCCAGGCGAGGGAGGCGCGTTGTCTGTTGAGCGTGCGCAGGCAGACGCCGCGAACGCCGAGGTAGTTAACCGTCAGATGCGCCGCTAACAGCGCCAATAGGAGTGCGTGCGTCGCCTGCGTACTGCTGAGGTGGTGTACGACGAAGGAGCCGGCCTGGGCAGTGCGTCGTCAGCTAATTATCAGGTATGCTTCTTCAGAAAGAATGCTTACCAGCATGCCCATTAGTGCAAGCAACGTCTCCTTACTCGCGTCCTTCGCGTTCACATCACCGATATCGCCAGTACCACGCAGCGGCGTCGCAAAATGCAGCGTCAGAGCCGCCTTCGCGCCCCCACATATGGTGCCGCAGATCGCTCTTGACGCGCCCGCGAGGCATAGGGCAGCGACGCGTAGGTTCGCGTGGCCGGAGGCGCGCAGGATGGGCGTGGACGCATCGAAGATGATGGCAGTATCGTTGAAGACGTCGGCAAGGAAGCGGAAGGTCTTGGCTTCAGGAAAGAGGGAGGGGCCCAAGAGGTACGCGGCGATGATAGCTGGGGTGCATGGATGAGTAAGTATATAGGGTCAACTTTAGAGGGCCGACGAACTGGTGAGCCTGCTGAAGACGTCTTGCGCCACCGTAAGCAGGACGGCATTCGTGGCCGTCGCATTTGCATCTCCCACGCCAAAGCCTGAGACTAGTCAGATAGTCTCTTATCAATGCAGCGATTAACGCACCTTCTAACAATGCCCTCGATGACAGCAGCCCTGCCAGCGAACTGCAAAACGCCTGGATCGCGTTATAGATTTGGTACCTGCGCCGCAGGTCAAGACGATCCTATTAGACCCACGGCCCCCAGGCTCTGTGCACCTCAAGTAGTCTTTGAAAGGGATTATCAGGATTCGTGCACTTGTGAGAGGACTGAATATACGCGCACCAGGAGACACGCTATTCGGGAAGCCAGCAGGGAGGAAGACCTTGGCCAAGACATCTACTGCGCCACTTCGAGTCCCGCCTTCGCCTATATGTAGGGTACTGAAGTCGGATACTCTGGTGATCTCCTACATGGCGGAATAGGTGTCAGTGACCGGCCTGATGGACGCGGGGAAGTCCAACCTTGTCCTCGCTGTCAAACGTACTTCGAACTCGCCCTGCTTCGTCCTTCTCGACGAACCGCATCATTTCTGGTACAGATTAGTGCGCAAGTTGGGTCGTGGGTTGAGGACAAGAGCATAGACCCCGAGTAGAGCTTTCAAGTCGGTAGCGATGACGGTGAGGTGGAATGTGGGGAAGTCGGGAGGGCGGTCCGGACATTGGCTGGATCACGTGGTAAGCTCAAGCGTGGACCCACAAGTGCACCTTGAGCATAACAAAGCTAGCGGAGAGCAGGAGAACACCAGTAGACTGAGACCGCCGACAACGTATGGGTTTTGACGAGTAGGATTGTTTTATATACGGAGCAGTAGTACATTAAGCTTGCGGTCAGGTACGTTATTGTCCAGTAAGTATCATCACGCTCTGCAGAGCTCGAAAGCGATAGATAGTGTCCTTTGGTCCGTTTCATGTTCCTCCATCAGTAAGGGAGACAGTATGCACGGGTTGCTGCTGTTCGTAAGGTTGCAGCCTTCGCTATGATACATTTGTTCATGTGCGTTGTGATGTTGGAGAGTGTGGAGGTGAAGGAGTTGGGCAGTTCATGCGAGACTTCAGTTCGTTTAAGATGCGTGCGACACGACCAGCCACCTCGAGGATAAGAGCACGATCAGAAGGATGAACGTAGGAGAGAGTCCTCGTGTTGAATCTGTCGGGATGCCTGTTCGCCGCAATCAGCATCCATCCATCAAAGCCTGCACGATGGCACTCACCAACGCAGAATCTCCTGCCTCAGCCGGTCCCTCTCCTGCCCCATCGTAAGCCCCTCGTCGCGAAACAGAAACTCTTCCACATCCTCCACCCGGAGATCCTCCGCCGACCGCACAGCCTGCAGCACCGGCCACGGGAACGACCCGACGCGCAGTGAGCCCGGGTGCACACGACCCGCGATGATGAAGTGCCACGCAGTATGGTACTGGTCCTGGGCGGCCACCTTGCGTTTGCGCGCCTCCTCTTTCCGCCTGAGCTCGTCCGCCTCCCTTTGCCGCCGCAGCTCCTCCGCGCGCCGCCGCTCCTTCTCCTCGGCACGCGCCTCGCGCGCGACCTTGTCGAGCACCTCGCGGAAGAGCGCGATGTTGCCGCGCGGGTGGGCGGGTGTGGGGCGGACGGTGAGGTCCTCGGCCTCGGGCTGCACGGGGAACCTGGCCGCGAGTGGTGGACGCGCCTTGATCGTCGCCTCGTCGAATTCTGGCGCGGGCTGTGGCGCGGTGGCCTTGGGTGCACGGATGGTGTTCTCGTCCAGAGAGGTTTTACGGGGGATAGGTTGATGGGTGGGGATTATCTGAGGGAAGCCATCCAGGCGTAGGTTGTCGTGCGACATGCGCGTGTAAGGGTGCCGGCGCGGGCGGCGCTGGGGTGCCTTGACGTTGTACATCGTCGGGCACGTTTAGTCAGTAAGTCGTGGAAGGGCCGTGGGGGTTTCGTGAAAGGGAACGGAGAGAAAGAGAATCAAAGTCCGGCAAGAGTCCGAGCAGAACACGCAGGCATCCTGGTGACCGTTCTGCGTAAAACACCGATCGAATGCGGAGGAAGGCCCGGAATGGTCAGTGACGTCGGTCTAGATCACTAACTTGCGTCACAAAGCCTTCCTTTTCCGGAGGCTTCATTGTTCTCGACAAGCGACCAGACAGACTAAACCATGGGCCTCAGGTGCTCCCCTTGCCTCACATCTTGCCTCGCGAGATGCCATCTGCGAATGCTCTTCATGCGCTGTCGGACTCAGTCGCTGACCCTCATTCCCTGTGGCCCACTGACCATCACTGTGGCGCCCGTGGCTTTGTCTCTGCTTAGACATTTCGCCAGCAAATACGATATTGCTATAGGGCAGAGAGAGTATGAAGGAGGTATCGCATTCGGAAATCAAGTCGCTCTGCAGCTGCCACTATAACCTAGATACATATGCTATGAACCAGTCAACAAATCTATATCTGCAAGAGTCGGTGCGTATTATGAACAGTCTGGAGTCGTATCGCGGGGCCTGTATGCATGGGGAATGGGTCGCCCAGTGGGGTACCGATGCGTAGGTTGGTAAATTGAGATTGTCGTATATCGCGAGACGCGCCTGTGCGGGCCTCGCGGGTGGAAAGCGCAGGGTGGATGCTCGCCGGTATTGAGGACGATGCGCACCAGCGGCACGAGGGAGGCGCGCCGCTGACACGAGCGAGACGCGCCGATAGCACAAGACGCTTTGAAAAGAGACGCGCCGGTGAGAGTAACAAGACGCGCGGAATAAGCCAGAACAACTACGGCTCCACCGACACCTCCCGCTCGTACACCTCGTCCTCCCTGGTGAGGTCGATGAAGAGGTCCTCGTCGAGCAGGTCGTCGCTCGGCCGCTCGTACACCAGTTCGTCGTCGCCCGCAAGCTCGTCGTCGTTGTCACCCGCGAGTTCATCGTCATTGTCACCCGCGAGCCCGTCTTCCTCGTCTCCAGCGCGCTCGTCTTCCTCTTGTTCAGCGCGCTCGTCTTCGTCGACTAAGAACGGGTTCTCTTCATGGTCGTGTGCGACACCCTCTTCGTCGTGTGCCGCACCCTCTTCGTCGTGACCCGCGTCCTCCTCTGCCCGAGCAGCATCCTCGTCCTCCTCCTGCGACTGCCTGAGCATCTCGGTGAGGAAGTCGTCGTCCAGCTCCTCGTCGTCCGCCTCATGCGAGGGTCCCGGTTTGGAGGATGCCGGCTTCGAGGATACAGCCTTCATCGAGATGGGAGCGCTCGCTTTCAGAAGAGCCGAAGATCGCGAGCGTGAGGCCTCCGCCTTCAGCAGCGCCGAAGCCCGCACGCGCTCGCCCCCCGCCTTCACCGACACCGCCACCTTCCGCTTGCGCGCCGGCCCCAACCTCGTCTCCTCCGGCTCCGCACTGCTCCCCCGATCACTATCCACCTCATCGTACTTCGTCATCCACGGCTTCCTTTTCTCCAGCGCGATGAACTTCTCCGTGCTGTCCACCCGTTTGCGGAGGTGCGCGCTCGGGAGGGGCGTGAACTTGGGGAAGGTGGAGAAGGGGAGCTCATTGCCGTGCATGTAGGACGATGAGGGGCCGGACGCGTAGACGGAGGGGAAGGGGTACACGTTCGTTGCATTGGCTGGGGTAGGCAGGACGGGAGAGGAGGATGCTTGAGTGGGGGACGAGGAGTAGGTGAGGCCGGGGGTTTTGGGTTCCTATGAGATAGGCGCTTGCGTTAGTCAAAGTAGGGTGATATGGACGGCCACACGTACATCGACCTCGAGCTCGCCCAGAGTGCGGATAGCCCGTCTGCGGAAGAACTTCTCGAACGCGCCCTCCCTGTTCCACCTTGCGATCATCGGGTCCGTCTCGTCGCCCTCCTCGTCCGTCTCCGTGTCACCACCTGCGTCTTCCTCAACGTCGTCATAATCGCCGAGGTCATTGCGCGCGAGGAGGCTCGTTTGCCCGTGGCTTCTGAATACGAAGGGCGCGTTGCCCTTGCCGCGGCGGGTCTTGACGGCTTCGGTGTTGATCGTGAGATGCAGTTGGACGGCGGGGTTGGTGTTGGATTTCTGTGGCGGATATCAGTATTTGGTAGACAAAAGCCTTGTTGTGTGGCACGCACCCAGACAATAGCGCGCGTCAAGCTGTCCTTGACGGCGTCCGATGAGTTGAGTCCCATCGGGAACACCTGCGCGATCGTGAAATCCTCCTCGCCTTCCCAGCGGGTATCGTCCTCCTGCAGCTCATCCTCATCGTCGTCGAACACCTTCTCCTCATCTTGGTGGGTGAACGGGTGCTTGGACCCAGAGAGCTTGACCGTGGTCACAGCGCTGAAAATCTCGCCCGGGCGCTTCTTGGAGTGCATCACCACGTCGCGCTTCACCTCGAAGACGTGCCGCCCGCCTGAGTGGTCGTCCCCGTCGTGCGGGCCGCCGAAGAGGTAGGCGATCAGGGCGCGGAGGTGCGTGAATGTGTAGTTGAGCGGCAGCTGCACGATGCGGTACACGGGGTGCACACGCTTCGCGGAATGGACGACGAGCTGCATGCGCAGGACGACGTGCTTGCCGAAGGAGGACGGGTCAGGGAGCCGGCGGGAGAGCTTGACGACATGGTGGCGGCCGAGGGGGTTCCCGGGGGAGTCGAGCGGGGTTTCGGGGAGGCCGCTAAAGTCGAGGGAGGGCCGGGGCACATAGGAAGCTCGCTGTGGCCGCGGCTTCTGCGGGGTGCACGGCACGCTCGTCGCGCGCCGCTTGGCGGGCGACTCGAGCTGGCCGGCGGATAGTCTGCGCTTTCCGAGCATTATTTCGCTGGGTTGGTTGTGGTCCGGTGGAGGGTTCGGAAGCGGTATAACAAATCGAGGGAGGCAGATATAAAGCGAGAATATGGATGGTAAAGTGTGTACAAAGGAAAGAACAAGGTGGGGGGACGGTGGTGGCAGCGGTCAAGTTATGAATGGGAACAAGAGCCGGAAGCAGATCATACGCCCGCCCAAACATGTGTCAACTTTCAACGCGTCGCGTGTTTTTGTCAACGTGATCGTGTCTTCAACCGTGACCAAACCTGGACGTAACGCTCAGAGCCTGCTCTCCAGCAATTCCGTATGTGACTCAAGAATTTCTGACATATCGAAGGTGCTTGACGCAAAATCTCGCGCCTATCAGCCGTATACTTCTCCGCAAGAGAGCGCCAGCTCAGAACTTGAATGGCGTCGACAGGACCCTGCAGAAGGACAAAAGCTCACTTGAATGTTTACTTGCTACCATCATCTACGTCCAGCATGCCTATTCTCTGGTCCTCGGCGCCTCCAGGGGTCTTAGCTTTGGGTTCGCAGAATGTCACCACACCCTCGGACACACTGCAATGCCACCATCCGCTGTAGCAAAATGCCAGATTAGGGGGTCAGTGTGATACAGAACACCGGAGAAAGCATAGTCTCTGAGCTTGACGGCAGCAAGCTCGACTTGGTCTTCATGAATGCGGAAACGTTCAGCATGGGCATCAATATGCATGCTCTTAAACACCTTTGGTGCTCAGACAGACATGACGAAGTCGGTGGGCTTAGATGAATACCATGAGTATTGGTAGGTAAACAGATACCCAGTCCTTCTGCCACTGGATGATGCTCGCCCTTTACAAGAGCCATTGAGGCCTTGGAGGCAGCCGCCTCCATTGTGGACTTCGCGCTCAATGCGATCGAATTGACCCACGAACCGACGGGCAGTCAGGCTTTCTGGGCGCCCAGGGGTTCTGAGTCGGTGCCATTGCGTCCTATCAAGACATTCTGAGCGCTGACGCGAATAATCAGTGACATCAGTGAAGCAGAGCGCGTCATGGGGAAAGAGCTGCCTACCCTGCTGCAGCTCCCGTGATGCATTTCTATACCGACTTCGAGAACACGGTATCGACGAGGCGAGTACTTTGTATACTCCATAGCCCACGATCTTAAACTCAATCTCATCGGAAAGCAGCGTTCTATCAGGCCTGCAAAGCAACGCACCCCTCAAGATGCAAGCAACAGCTTCAACGATCATAGCATCTAAATAGGCGTAACGAACGTCGTCAGTCTAAGTGGTGAGTAAGGTAGCGTAGGAGAGGTGGATCTCGGATCGATTTGGGGTATGATGCTGCGAGGGTAGCAATGCGAGGCGGGGGGTGCATTTGGAGGGGTGGTGATGCAGAGAGGTGATATGGGAGGATGGTCGTAGATATGAAGGGTGACGACAGGGACTTGGAGGGGTAGTGATCAAATAAAACTCGTAAACATTTTCGAGTCCACTCAGCCTCAACTCGGCTCTTGTCCCCGAATCCTCTCGATATCCGCTCGCGACAGCTTCGCCTCGTTGCACAGCGAGCGGAAGATGGAGCCCTCGGTGTCGAAGAGGCCGAGCACGGAGCCGATCTCGGCGACGCGGCCGTCGTCCATGACGATGATCTTGTCGTAGTAGGCTGAGATTGGAGGGTCAGAGGGGGGCTCGGTAGACGTGGGAAGGGAGTGACGGCCTCACCAATAGTGTTCAACCTATGCGCGATACACAGCAACGTCCTGGACTTGAACTCGGTCCGGATGGTGCGCTGCAGCTTCGCGTCCGTGTCGACGTCGACGTTCGCGGTGGCCTCGTCGAGCGCGATGACCTTCGACTGCTTGACGAGGGCGCGGCAGAGGGCGAGGAGCTGCTTCTCGCCGGCGCTGTAGTTGGAGCCTAGAGTAGGTGTATCAGCGAGACGGGTTGACCAAAATATGGTCAACAGAGAAAGCGTGGCTATACAAACCTTCATCAGCGATAGCGGCGTCGAGACTGAACTTGGGGTCGTCGGCGTTGCCTTCGTGCACGAGATGGACGGAGTGCAGGGCAGAAAGCAACTCGGCGTCGGTACGGGTACCAGTAGGATCGCTGAAAGATCGTCAATTAAGTGGTACGTGTCTAGGAAGGGAAGAAGCTTACAGGTTCTCGCGCAAAGTTCCTCTACAGCCCGAGGTTAGCGTGAGTTGCATAAGAACAAGAGGAGACAACGCACAAGAAGAGAGTAGAGTCCTGCGGCACGAGCGCCATGCGGCTGCGAAGGACGTCCAGGCCGACCTTGAAGGTGTCGTAACCGTCAACTTCGATCGAGCCACTACGCAACTCCGTCATCCTGAAGAGAGCCTGGATGACGGTACTCTTGCCCGCGCCGGTTCGCCCAACGATGCCGACCTTCTCGCCAGGCTCGATAGTGAAGCTAACGCCCTTGAGGACGAGCGGCAGACCCGGGCGATAGGCCATCTCGACGTCCTTGAACTCGATGCGGCCTTGGGATGGCCAGTCCGCGGGTGGGTCCTCGGGCGTGGTGGGCGGGGCTTCAGCGGGCAGCTCCGAGTAGTTGAGGATGCGCTCGACGGCGTTCATGTTCTGTTCGAGCTCGGCGTATTGGGTGACGATTTGGTCTGGAAGTTGAAGACATGAGCCACGGACAAAGCGCACTGCTCGTAGATCACTGACCGAGCGTCGTGGTGACTGGAAAGATTGTTAGCGTATAGTAGTATGTGCGTTGAAGCGAGACTCACTGGGCAAGCAGTACGAGATGATAGCACCGATCTTCGCTGGATCGACTGACTTACGGAAGCCGGCCGCGAAGAGACCCGTACCCAGAATCAGGCTGAGGCAAGTCAGAGGGTTTATGCATTCACGATTGCGCAACTCACATGTTACCGAAGAGGTCCAGCCTGACAGTCAACCACGCCTGCGCGAAGAGTGAGCGATGAGAACAAGGAAGTAGCGTAGACATACCTGGATCGAGATGGAGACGTAAGTGGCCTTGTTCTGGCGATCTTGTCCTTGCTCAGACTTCGTGATGAAGCGATCCTGGGACGCGTAAGCCCTGATCGTAGGAAGACCAGTCAAAGCCTCTGCGACAGACTGTGAGTGATAAAATCATTGCACATCGTCGGAGCAACTTACCTGTGTACGAAGCATACAACGAAGAGCGCAGGATAGCATCCAGGCGCTTGGTCTCGACAGATGACTTCCTGTAGTACAGGGCGACAACGTAGTACAGTATTCCCAGAGGCGCGAAGATGATGCCGAGGTAGGGGAAGATGTAGAACACCAGGCCGACGGTGCCAAGGAGGTTTCCGAAGAGAGAAAGCAGCTGAGGGGAGTCAGAAATGGGTCAAAAGGAATTGTGATGAGGCGTACGACCGCCAGGGAAGTAGCGAGCGCCACGTCGAGCGTGTCTTGATCCTTGGACAGACGAGACATGATTCGTCCTGTTGAGCTTATCAGGGAGAGAAAGACATAAACGCAAAACATGACGGACCCATGGGCGTAGTGTCGAAGAAAGCCACGGACGAGCGCAAGACGCTTCGCAGAGCGGCACGGAAGATGCGCAAACTTGCGAACAAGCAGATACAGCTGTACCGGATGCATCAGTACTTTCGGTGCGCGAGGCGCAGACTGTCACTTACGCGACAGCGAAGTTGAGCAGGAAGGAAAAGACGGCCTGGGCGACACCTGATGATATGCGGTCAGACACCGCGCGCTCAGTCCAAAACTAGTAAACACACCCAGCATCCCGTAAACCAGCATGTATGTCGAATTCGAGAATCCGGCAATAGACTGCGAAGACCAGAAGGAAAGGAACAGAGTGTTGGCGACTGCAAACCATATGAGCTACGATAACGAGAAAAATGAAGCCCAGTTCGCACCTTGAGAGCATTGACCGAGAGCCGTAATCAAGATGATGGCAGGGACCCAAGTAAGACCGCCCGCGTAGCGAATGTACTTCTGGTAGACGCGCCACGACACGGAGCCGACGGCACGCTCTTCGTCTTGCATCAGAGCTTGCTGGGGCACGTCCACGGCCTTAGCATCGACGATAGTGGCCGTCTCGCTGCGATCTTCAGCCTTCGAGACTGCGGCGTCCTCGTTCTTGACGCCGTACTCCTCTACGAGGCGAGCGAAGGTCTGACCCTGCGACATGAGATCCTGCAGAATAAATTAGTGTGCTTTGATAGAAAGATGTGAGGCATGTACAGCTTACCTGGTACGTCCCCTGCTCGACGATCTTGCCACCGTCCACGACGTACACGTAGTCTGCGCGATCCAAGACGTACAGAGCGTGCGTGACGAGGACACGAGTGCGATCTGCCAGAGCGCCACCGGCGACACACTCATCCAGCAACTTCCTGCCAACATAGCTGTCGACGGCGGAGAAGACATCGTCCAGCAGGATAACGTCGGCATTCGAGTACACGGCACGCGCCAGAGAAATGCGAGCCTGCCAACCACGTGAGCAACCTGAACTCGGGATGAAATTGTGTAATATCCACCTTCTGTCCTCCACTGAGCGTGACACCATTCTCGCCAATCTCAGTGCGTTCGCCCATAGGCAGCCTCTCAATGTCGTGGTCGAGAGAGCAGGCCCGGATAGCAGCACGAAGTCTGTTCGACATCATATCAGCGGTGAAGATAAGTGAAGGAGGCTATGCTCACCTCGCCTCGTTTTCCTCCAGACCAAAAGCGATATTTTGACGCACGGTGGTCGACTGAATCCACGGCTTCTGCGGGACGTATGCCACGGACCCTCCAAAGATGACCTCGCCACGAGTGCGCCTCATCTCGCCGATGAGAGCCTGCAAGATGGAGCTCTATCAAACATGTCAGAGTCACGTCCTGTGTGCGATAGAGCAAGTGGAATTACCTTCCCAGAACCGATAGGACCGACGATAGCCACGAACGCGCCTTTCGGCACCGACATCTTGAGGTTCTCGAGCTGGAAGACGGGCTCCGCGGGCTTCTCGTCCTTCGCCTCCTGCTCCTTGCCCTTCTCGCCAGCGGATGAGCCAGCCACCTTCTCGTCTTCACCGGTCTTTGTCACAGCCGAGGACTTGTCAGCCGTCTCGTCAGGCTTGTCGGCCTTCTCGTCAGGTTTGGCGTCAGCGGCCTTGCCTTCCTCGGCCGTCGACTCCCAAGTAAAGTCACCATCGACGTCGACGGCGTTCTTGCGCTCGGGGTCGATGAGGTACGGGTCGTCGAGCTCTTCTGCGAGATAAAACTTGGACAGGCGGCCGGTGGCAACGAGGGCGGTGGCGAGACCGCCGAGAGCGAGCGGCATCAGCAGCAGGGGCGCTTGGATGATCTATGTGGGGTTGAGTGAGAGGGATGAATGATAGGGGAACAAACGCACGTTGAAAAGCGACAAGGACGAGAATATGATGGCGACATTGAGGTCGTGACCAGTGAGCGAGTATGTAACCTGAGAAATGCACGTTCAGGGTTTCAAGCAGGATGACAGAAGCTGGAGACGCACGAATGACAGAATAGCAGCCGCTACGGGAACGACGTGCACGGACGCAAAGAGCAACGCCTGGGCAATCCTGGAGAGTAACAATTAATACACCATGCCCAATGTCTGAGGGCAGCTACGCACGAAGCACGCCGGATAGTCGCCAGCTCTCTCCTGCGGAAGTCGGTGATCTTGTTCATGTAGAACTCCTCCAGGACGTAGGCCTTGACCAGGCGGATACCGTGCAAGACCTCACTAGTCAGGCGGACACGACCATCCGTGATGCCGACACCCTTCTTGCGCTGGGCGAACAGGACGGCGACCATGATCATCTGGAAGGGGAGGCCGAAGATGAGGACACCGAGACCGACGAGGGCGGAGACACCGAGCTGTAAGGCTGTCAGCAAAAATGAGAACGAGACTTCTCATTGGGAGCATACAAAGTGGATGAGCAGGCCGATCCCGATAGCAACCTGGATGGGTGCGACCCAGGCTCTGTGGGCAATGTGAGTTCTGGGGTGAAATTCACGAGAGGGGGAAATCGGACGCACTCATGTGCATACAGGCAGAATTCGTACAACCGTTCCGTGTCCGTCGAAATCATGGTGGTGATCTGACCGACATTGTGCTCTTGGCGAGATTTTCCAGACAGACGTAGAGCCTTGCGCAAGATCATGCCGATGACCTGGCGTTCGTCTAGTCAGCGCTCCGAGATAGGATATTGCCAGATTAGACACTCACGCCCGTCCTGGTGATCAGTCCGACGCTCTTGACCACTACGAAGTCACAAAGGTGAGCGGGGAGCGGCGCGCTGATAAAAAAAAATACATACGCTGCTGGTAGTGATTGTTGAACTAGAAAGATTGGATTAGCCCTTATTCGATGGTTGTGCTGATCTGCATACCAAGCTGGCGACTTCCTGCATGGCGAACAGCGCGAAGGCGAGACCTATGCCGTAACCAATGCCGCGCGGCGCACCGTTCGGGAAATAGGAGTCACGGCCGTCTGCGTCGAGGTGGTCGAACAAGTACGCCTCGGCGAGCCATCCGAGCATGACCTTCTGGATGAGCGGAGAGGTCGTGCGCAGGGTATCTGAGGAAAAGACTCGGAAGCAGTTGGAAGAATCTAATTTCTTGCTTACCACCCAGGACCTTGAAAAGACCGCCCAACCACCACCGCAGCAGCACGGTGCGATGGATGGCCTTGATGAGCGACTCGTCGTACGGGCTCTTCGGAGGCTGTTTGTCGCTCTCCTTCGCCTCTGCTGACGCAGATGAGACCTCTGCCAGCGTCTTCTCGTCCCGCTCCTTACCCTGCGCCGTTGGGACACCGGACGCGAGGGCGGGATGGCGCTCCCGCACAACGAGCGGACGCTGCTCGGGCGGACATCGCACGTAAAAGTTGTACTCTAGGCGGTCGGCGATGCTTCCGGTGGTAAGTTTATCGGGAAGGGACCAAAGATCTGAGGTGAGGTTGATAGGTTTGAGGCCATAAAGGACGGAATGGAGTTTCGCGTACCGTTTTCTTGGAGAGGGCGTGAGAAACCAACTTTGAGAAGGGGGTCAAGCCAGCTGAACACGAGCCGCGACCATGGCCTGCGTCGGCGTGGTGTGGTGAGCTGGCTGTAGTATGTACAATAGTTTCAGAGACAACCCACCATGCGCTACCCTCAGGGAGAGTCTTGCCCTCGCCGAAGCCGGCTGGTGCGGGGCGCGACTTGAAGAAAGGCATACCAATGAACGTCGGGAGGACTCAAGCTGGAGTCTGCTCTCAACGTTCAGCGAACATATAAGTACGAGTTGGACCCAGTGAATAGGTCCCGAGGTTGCCGGCAAGAGTGCTCGTATACAGTACGGCAACGTTTCGCCAGTCGTCATGAGGTGCGGTGACTCACTTGCCGTCAGCCGACGCTTCGATCAACGGCGAGGTGCTCAGACTTGTCATTGTGGGAATGGGATGGGAAAAGCAGCGAGAATGGTATGCAGGCTCTATGCAGTAGTGTACAGGAGCGGTTGTATGTAGAGAGGGGGGAACAGACAGATAGCAGACTATCGAGAACAGGATCGTATGGCTATGAAGCACACTTGAGACCCGACGATACATTCAGCACTGATCCAATCCCCTCGCCAAGTCCTCGGAACGAGACATGTTTATGGCCTTGTTCGCAGAACGGACACGTCGCCATCGGCAAGCCACATATTCGGAGGATTGCGCACGTTGTACCCGCGACGCCTTCGATTGACCAGCGACGCCCTTCAGACGCCTCGACGTTTAGCGAACGACGAACATCTCGCTCGCTGCTTTCGCTCTCCGTCAGAGTCGGATCCGTCCTCATAGCCCTCCCAGTCATCGAGCGTCCTGCTGGAGGCGCGAAGACATGATCGTCGGAATGGCCGGAATATGATCTGGCAAGCGTATGATCCTCTCCTTCAGCCTACGTCCCGCCTCGCTGGCCAGGTAGGTGCGCAAGGACACCAGTATATCATCCGTTGCTTGCATGGAGTGTCCATAGTGAGCAAAGTCGACGTCCAGGACGCTCAAGACCGGTGGTGAAGAGTCCAAGACAATCTCCAGTGATCTGTCAAGGTTAACCCGTAGGACCTGCAGCTTGCTCGTGTCTACAGTTACATGCAAGGATCCGTTTCCCGGGATGATAGTATCCAGGATGACGAGCTCTTCTACAGGCGGGATAGCCAGGTCGAGGTCATCTTCGTCTTCTGCGTAACCGTCGAGTTCGACTGACTCGAGGCGCAGGACCTTTAGACAGGGTGAGTGACGCAGGGTGCGCAAGGTGTCCGTGGTGAATGGGGCGTCGCGGAGCACGATCTGAGCGACACCTGGCAGCCTTCTGGCCGCGCGCTGGTGCATTCGATAGACCGCCTGATCGAACAGGTCCTCTGGATGCCAATGCGCCAACACGACGGTGCGCACGAGCGGCGCGAGGGCGACAGCGGCGGGCTGTTGCTGGACAAGAGCGCGCGCGAAGGCCATGCTGGGTGGGTTCTCATATCTGTAGTGAAAGACGACGGTGTGGAAGAGATGCTGTAGGGATAGCGAGCAGAAGAGACGGCAAACGAGAGCGAGGTTGGCGAGGGAGGTCCTGCGTGTGACAGCGGCCTCTGAGGTGGGCCCGTCTTGTAGAGGATCGCTGACAGCGGCTACGTATTCAAAGATTTCTTCGTAGATCTCGATGGGCATTGGGGGAAGTAAGCCTGTGTGGTCCTGGCGCGTAGGTGCTATGGTTACATTGAGTCAAGCAATGAAGATGTGATCCTTTGGTGTACGCACTGGTCCATTCGAGGATTATAGCCATTCGAGGTTTTTCCTGATGCTTGCGGCTCTGTGATACATGTAGTCCGTGACGCAGCGAGCTTGGCAAATGGGAGACGGGGACAAAAGGCGCTGCATCGGCAGTTACCGACTCAATGCGTCCGTCGCTCACGCGAGATCATCCCCATATGGTACCATTTAAGTGGACCCACAGCGTTTGCCCCAGATAATTTCGATGCCCTCCAGTGCCTAGGGCAAATAACTATATCGTATCGGATGTGACAGAAATGAGGTCTAGCTATGACTGAAGTAAGTACCACAACGTATCTTGGCTGATGGCTCAAGATGTGTACTTATACGAAGCAGACAGGGACTCCGTCGTTCCGAGGAATAATCCGTAGATCCTCAGAGACATGCCACAGCTGGACTTATGTAATCAGATTATTCCTCCTCACATCGCATCACCTCACAAAGGATTTGGTCTCGTCTCTCGCCAGCCGCACCCTCTTCGGCGGCACCTCTTGCAGCGTAAAGGAGACGTCACGCCTCTTTCCCTTCCTGGGCTGCTTGGGGTCGTCGTGCCCGACTTCGGCGGACCTCTCCACCGTGCCGGTGGAGTTATTTGTGACTTGGATGGGTTGCCCCGCCGCGATGTTCGCCACGTCCTCCCTCACTTCCTTTCCCTCAACGTTCCCCTGGACCGGAGGAAGAAAGCAGATCGCAGATCGCGGTGGCTTCAACGAGCTTTCCACCTTCTTCAGTGCGTGGTCGCACAATTCTTCGAGCTCCTTGAACAGCGTCTCGTCTGCCTTGGGATCCCCATCCCTCGTCCCCCGTTCCCATCGCTCTATGGCGAGCTCCTCCTTCGTCTTGGGCTCGCAAGATCGCAATGCGGCTTCTGGTCTCCGACCGGGGCCGACGTTTCGCGCGAGTGGCATTTTCGCAGCAAGGTATGAAGGTCGCAGCTGCGCGCCGCTCGACCGCTCCCACTGACGAACTCTGGGAAGCGGCACGCCCAGGCCTCTCTCGCAAAGCTGAGTGGCCCTCGAGCGTGCAACAGGCCCGTCCGGAAAGCCAATGGGTAGGACGGAGGCACGGTATTCATCGCGCGGGTCAGCAGCGTCCGGGTCCTGCATATATTTCGTGAAGAGGCAGTCGGAAGGGAGTTCCCAGTGGAGGTGCCATGTGCTACGCTCGCATGGCCATGGGTCGAAGGGCATGGAGGGAAGTGCGTCTGAGTCGAACGAGGACATGCTGAGAAGATGCAGAAAGCAGAGTGGCAGCGATGGGTCAATTTATGAGTGTCCTCCGCCATTGCATCTTCGAGCTCGTTTGCCGGAGCCACTGTAGGAGAAAGGGTCAACGCAATGACCTGGAAAAGGCTGCGGTTACCGATGATGTTAATGGCCACTAGCAACGGCCGGTGTAAAGGCAAGCTTGATGGTGAAGGTCAAAGCACATTGTTATTCGAGGCTGGACCAACTAACAAGCACATCGTCATCACACCTCCATATTGACATCCGCGCCCTTCTGTGCATCGTCCCTCCAATCCCAACGTCTCTGTATCAGCCTGATAGCGCATAGTTGAGTATCCCATCGTTCGCCTTTCGAAAGAAGCTGCTTACCTCGTAAACACATCCAACGGCCCATCATTCGGGCCCCTCGCCATCCTCCCCGAGCTCCCGCTCATCCTCCCCTGCACTATGCCCGCCTTCTCGCTCGCCGGATGCGGGTACTCCGGCTGCTCGTAGCTCCGTATCGGCACCCAGCTCGCCAGCGGGCTCGTCCCCTGCTCGTACATCGCCTCCGCCACGTACAGCAGCAGCCCGTCCGGCTCGACGCTCGCGAGCGCCGCGCCGTTCGGGTAGGGGCACGCGCGCACGGCGGCGGCCTGCTTCGAGACGATGTTCGTGTTCGCGTGCGAGACGACGTGGGCGCCGGTGGGCGAGACGGTGTGCGTGCCGGTGGGGACGACGCGGTGGGATTTGGAGGGGCGGCGGTTCTTGTTGGTGTCGGTCTTCTGCTGGCTGACAGGCGCTGTATCGACCTCCATGTCACCTTGTTGCTCTGCGCCCGTCTTCTTGGGTTCCGCGCCCTTCGTCTCGTCCACCAAGACCTCAACGTGCTGAATTGGGGGCACCTCGACTTGCCTCGCCGCCCTCGCCAGCGGCAGCACCAAGTTCAACAAGTTCGGAATCGTCGTGTCCGTGTGGTACGGTATCGGCACAAAGAGTACTGGATATGCGAAGCGGTGTATTGTGCCGCTTGGCCCGCCTTTTCGTCCTGTTGGAGACGTGAGGGGGTTTGCGGAAGGGGTGCGAGGTGCTGAGGGAAGGAGCGGCGGGAGATTGTGAGGGGTAAGGAGACCGTCGGTGGCGGACGTTACGGAGGAGGCGCGGAAGACGAAGGGAGCGGAGGGGAAGGTGGATGACGAGACCGTGACGGAGGGTGGGAGTTCGGCGAGGCGCATGTCGCGCCACCAGAAGCTGAGGGGGTGCAGATGAAGTGAGCGACGGGCAGAGACCGGACATGAGGAGCGTACACACCGGAAAGCCGTCTCGCATTCCATCATGTCGCGCCCTTTCCATTTGAGTACATCCAGGACGTGCAGTATTCCATTGTCCCGCCAGTGATCGTCCAAGATGCAGTCCAGGACTGTTGCATGCGGCAAGGGAGAGGGGAATGGAGGTATGAGGCTCTTTCCTAGCAATCTTGAACGCAATGTCGTGTTCGGAACTTGAAGGGCTGCAAGTATTATCAGCTTACAGAAGAAGGTCGCATCTAGCTCTGCCGACGCACCTGTAGCATTGGTCCCGGATGGCATCGAGGTCACAACCAAGCATCGCTTGCCCACGGGCACTGGTGCCACTGCCACCCATCCTGTCTCGATGTCGGCAGGTATGCCGTCCGAATCCCAAGGCATGTCCTCTGACATCTCGAGGAGCTCAGCGTACATGCACTTATCTGCCCACTTTGGGTTGGGAGGCTGACGCTCCACGTGCATGACCTGGAGCTTGCTCTTCTTCCCCTTCCTCTTCCTGCGCTTGCCGGTAAACTGAGTGGGGAGATCGGACTTTGTTGGTGTGTCTTGCTCCCGCATCTCCTGCTTAATGATCAGTGGCGTCCGCACCTCCTTCTGGGGGGTCGCACCTCGTCAATTACACCCTTGTAGTTGTTCAGACCCTTATCCCTCATGACATATGAGCCTTGGTCCTCATCAGAGTCATTATCCTCCAGTGACAGCTTCGCAAAGCTCTCAAGCTGTAGGCGCGCCGAGTCGACTTTCTCTGCGCGTCGCTGATGATGTTCGATCGAACCGTGCACGCATGCGACGCAGCTCACTCACTCTCTTTTGCTCTTCCAGAGCCTATGCACATCAAGATTCAACCCCTCTCACGATCCATTGCACCCGTTCTCGCGTACCTTCTTCCGCCGCACCTCCTGGGCAGCGACCTTGTCCCTCACTGGAGCAGGCGGTAGTTTGAATGTCGCTTTCCGCGGATTACTTTCCGAGGGCGAGTCTGACATATGCGAGAGCTTAGCTGAAGCAAAAAGATAGGATGTTATGAGGCTGTCAGTGAAGATGGATTGCACGATGATGATCGTTCAGGACAAGGATCGAACACGCGCTGATGCTCGTGGGCGCATCCTGCACGTGCCCGCGTTGTCGGCGGCACGGATCGGGTCACACACCCCGTCGTCACGCCGTTCCCGCTCGCCTGCAGCATTTCCTTACCGTCCGACACCATGTCCTAGTACGCGACCGTTCCTCGTCGTCTCTGCGGCTCTCTCACCCCTCCCTCTTTTCCAGCGTCATCTTCGGCAAAAAGATTGCGAGCGAGTACATCTCCATCGCCGTCCTCGGCGGCACCGCTGCGATCGCCATGGCCGCGTCCGGCGGCTCCAAGAAGGACCAGCCGAAGAGCTTGGCGGAGAAGGTCGAGAAGGCGGTCCCCATATCTGCTGGCTCCAGGTGCGTCTGCCGCTGCATATGCGAAGGACAGGAAGACTGACGCGCATGTTTAGCGAGGAAGAGCAATTGTACGCATGTTTTTACTTCTTGAAAAGGCCAGGTTGTCGACGACTAACGACAGGATGGACAGCATCAAGCGCTTCATTGAGGAGTCAGAGAAGGAGACGCACTGAGGCCCTGGACGGTCTTGCTGCTTGGAGGACCACGTCTACGCACCGTAATGTAACCCAAATCACCAGAGCGCTTCCACCTGCCTCCTGTGGTGTTTGCCCTTACCCGCAGTGCGCAGAGCTGAGCATCATATCATTATGCCCGGCCACTCGTCTGCTTCAAGTCTCAAGCCTTCCTTCCCTTACGAACTAGTCGTACGTCCACCTCGCGTATAATGACGCGCCGGTTGCGACTTTCTGTTTTCGAACCATTTTCCTCATCCACTCTGCGCGCATTCATGCACTCCAGTGAGTCGAATCAGAGGCATGATGACATTGGCTATAGGTGGTAGGTTGAGAGGATGTTGGATACAGGGCTAATACAGTGCGATGCTACATGTGTATGTACACTCGGGACATGAGCACAAACCACCGGCGATATGGGAACAGACAAGACGGAAATTGAGCAGAAGGAACGGGAAGGGATGTATGAGGGGACCTTGAGGAATTGGGGAGGCGTAACGTGAGGCGGCGGCGGCATCGCGAGCCATAGGTCAGCACGCCGGTACGAAGAGCGAAAGCGCAGACGTGCAAAACGCCCTCGTCCGCACGCAGCCCATGTCTCGGTGCCCTCCTCGTCAGTTATTGTGCGTGTCGTGATGGAGACTCTCCAGCGCCTCCTAGCGTCAGTCCACGTACACCAGGAACTGCAAAGCAAAGCTCATCAGCACACCGCCAGCCCTCCTCAGCCACAAACCCCACTCACACTCTCATACGGCCTTGCGGGCGGCCTCCCCAGCCGTGGCAGGCTATCAGGCAGCTCCGGCCTCGTCGCTGAGAACTTCGCTATCGACCCATTCTCGTCCTTGTACCCCTCCTCCCCATCCGGGTAGTCGCGCAGCTCCCGCGGGTAGGTCTTGCCCAGGGGCGCGTACACCAGGTACCCCTCGGGCGTGAGGTGGTCCCCGCGCCGGTTCCAGTACCCCTTCCGCCGCGGGTGCCGCCGCCCCGAGCCCGGCGACACCGCGCTCGGCACGAAGCGCGACTCCTCGGGCGGCGCGGGGAGCGGGTTCTTCGTCGAGGCGGCGGCGGCGGCAGAGGAGGCCGAGCGGTACTCCATGGACGAGGCGGAGCGGTACTCGGCGGGGCGGTAGTCCGGGCGCTGCTCGGCGGAGGTCTGCGCGCGCCGCTCGGCGACGGAGGGCGCGCGGTACTCGTAGGTCGTGCTGCTGCTCCCGGGCCCGCGCGGGCGCGTGCTGGAGGACGCGCTCTGCGCGGGCGGGAGGCTATACGGCATTGCTATCCGGCTTTCCTGCGGCGGTGGCGGGAGGGGGTTGCCCTGCCGAGGTGTCGGCTCACGGTCGATCTCTTCGTACGAGTACGTGGGGCTGGTGTGACGACTTGACTTGCTGGACTTCGTGGACTTGCGCCGCTTTGTTGTTGCGGCGGCCTGGGAGGCGGAGTGCATCGGCGGGAGGGACGCGCTCTCGGGGATGGCGTCGAGCGCACCGGAGGGGGCGGTGGCGTGACGACCGAGAGGCCGCCCTCCGCTGCTGGGTATGGGCTTCTCGCTCATAACCAGTGGGCTGAGGATGGAATCCGGTTCGTGCGTGATCGAGGTGTTCGTGACGTTCGGCGGGCTTGTCCTAGACTCAAGCACAGCAGGCATCGAGGAATGCCGGCCGAGCGGCGTGGGCGCGGTAGACGAGATCTTGACGCGCTCCATCTGCTCCGTGAGCGAGTCCTGCCCGCCCGAGTGTCCCATCGCAGATGAGCTGCGTGAGTGCGTGCGGTAGTAGTTCGGCGTCACGACGATCTTCGATGAGAACGTCGGCTGCAGCGCCACATTCCTCTCCGGCGTCTGCGGCTGCTGCTGCGGCTGCGTGCTACTCGAGCGCGACGGGGTACCATGATGGTTCGGCGTGCCAGGCGGGTCTGACGACTGACGGGTGGGGAAGGTCTTCGTCCGAATGCTAGCAGGAAAGTTATTGCCCTCATACCCATGCCATGATTGTGACGAGGAGTTAGGCCGACTCGACTTGGAACCATGCCCCTGACTAGATGTACCTTCCGACTGCTCGTCCTCGTCATCCTCGTCTTCCAGCAGCTCCGAAGGTGCCCACACCCACGGGGTCTGCGCAGACTCAGACCCGTAAAGCTCTTCTCTGCATCGAGTCTATCAGCGATAATGGCGCGCCTGCGGCGTTGTGGCGCACCTCGAGGTCATGTCCGTCAATCCCAGAGGATTGTCGGACAGCTTGTAAGACAGGTACTCGGCGGTGGGCGCGCGCGGCTGGCGCTTGTACGGATTGTACGATGCCTGCTGCTGTTGCTGGGCTTGTGGCGGGCGGCCTTGGTTCCATTGATTGCCAGCCATCCACGGAACGGCGGGGGCTTGCGCGGGCTGAGCGGCGGGGTTATAAGCGGGATTGAACTGCCAGCGCCCGCGACTCCATTGCTGGGGATTGACGTTGATGCCCTGCGGGATTGGCGGTGCAACACCGTTGAAGGGGGGAGGTATTCGAGGGGCGTACGCGTTACTGTACGGGTAGGAGGACGTGGCCATCTTGTGCTGGTGCGGCTGCATGATGGGGGCACGGGTCAGCGTTCGGATGGGTGCGAGCAGGCTTATAAACGCACCAGCTAGGCCTGAGCACTGTCGGCACAATTGAAGGCGCACGGTCTCGGAGACAAAAGGCAGGTTCTCCGGAAACAAACTCAAACGGAATCAACGTCGGGGACGACTGGCGGATGATGCGCGCCCCGGTCTACAATCGGGAGGAGAGCGTGAATCTATGGCAATGCGGGAGGGAAGAGAGCGGTATGACGCGTCGCTCGTCGAGGAGAGATGGCTCCGCCGGTGGGCTGGGGCTGGTGTGTGCTTGGAGCCGTCAATTGCAGCAATAGGACATTGAGGCCCGGGCCGTTCCCGTGTGTCGTCAGAGGGTGCGGGCCTTATTCGTCCGTCGCGGGACGTCTATCGAACGCGAGAAAAGTGGTTCCAGATGTCGAGCAGGCAGGCAGCGTGACGGGGGAGGACAACTGGGCATTCCTGCCTCGCCGCCTTGCAGAACAACCCCAAATCGACACAAACCCCGGAATCAGCCCGGAAATGGGAGGGAACCCCCCGCGCGCTTACCTAAACGGGCCGCAAGGGCACCCCATGCGCTCCCTCCGCTGATTGTGGCAAGCAAGCCTCTCTCCTCCGTCCACCATGTCCACGCCGCTGCTCGGGCTTCTATAGCTGCGCGACTACTAGCACTTTACTGCAATGAACAGTGTACTCGCCTTGCAGCATCTTTGGCTCATTCTACCCACCTGACGTCTATCGCCGCCCTCGTAGCCTCCTGCAAGCACGGCCCCACACCACCGCAAATCTGACAATGGCGAATTAGCGTCCTCTCCCTGTCCCTTTCATGACATACCGCACCTATCGGTTATCCGCTCGCCCGGGCCTTAGGTACGCATATCGGGCACGTCCATATCGAGCACCATCATCAAACATTCATACTGCCCATTGTCCATTCGGTCTGCCCATTGTTCCTCTTCTCGACGATGTTCCTCCTCCCTCCCGATGTGCCGATGACATAGGCCGCCTTCCTCCTGTGGGTCACCCCCTCTGTCTACCGTCACTAATGATGAAAAGCGGGTCAGCAGACCACACCTTCAGTGCTGCTACACCGTCTGTCTACGAGCCTGAGGCTTCGGCTGTGGCTTCCTGGCCAGCCCTCTCGCTCACGAAGGGGCTTGAGTTCGAGAAGGATCCGTGCTTCATTGATTGGGCCTTCTGGTCCCTGCCACGAAAGTTGGTCCTTCCTGTGGCGTCAATGTTGTTTCCTTCCCGCGGCGTCAATGCCTGGTCCTTCCTGCGGCGTCGATATTTGGTCCTTCCTGGGTCTTTCCTGGGACCTTCCTGTGACCTTCCTCTGCTTCACTGCAGGTACCGCCACGTCTCACCGCACTCGTGCTCTCCTTCTTTGCGAACAGCTGCCAAGGGAGACCACCTTCTCTGGCCCCTGCACCCACGCTCAGGACCACCTTCCTCTTTCAATCCGGTAACCTGAGTACTCCCGAAATGACCGCGCGCGCCTTGATGACAGTCCAGCCCCGGATTCATCTCGAGGTTGGATTCATCTTGAGGTTGAATTCATCATGTATGTATGGACCTGTACCGTCTACGAACGCTCGATTCATCGCTGCAGCATCGTTGGCCGAGGGTCATCTTGCGTTACTGGCCGAGGGTCCTCCTGCGATGCCGGAATACTGGCCGTCGATACTGGCCGAGGGTCCTCCTGCGATACCGGCCGAGGTGCCTCGGGTGACATCGTATAGCCCAATCCATCGATGGGCGCAGCCGTCCGCGGTCTGCGATGGCGGGGAAGTGCGGGGGAATTCACGTGTGCCGGTGCTGGTCCTGGGAAGGGTTTAGTCGCTTAGTAACCCACGTCCAGTCCACGGGAGAGGGCTTAGACTCCCATGGGTGAGGCTGCGCGCTGGCGATAGCACACATGTTCTCGCAATCAGATAATGCAGCCCCTTGTCTAGCCGTTACTTGTTCGATCGAGTTCGGGGGACAGCGCTACCCCTCGAGTGGAGAGCGACGACATCCGATCCGACTGATCAACCGCTCCCTCTGCTCGAGTGGCAGCAGCAGGAGTACTCGAGTCCATCGTCATCGTCCCCAAAAGTCTCTGGACGCACGATGGATTGCCATTCGTCCACTCATCGTGCACTTTTCGTGAAGCTTGATTTCTTGAACGTCGTGAATACCCAACATAGAATGACTCGTTGCAGTAGGATAGTAGAATGTACGCATAAATATCGAAAGCATGCGCATTAAGCTGAGGTCCGTTATCCTCCTTTGAGACTCGTCATGATATCACGGACAAGTAGCAGGAAGGTCACCCACCTTATCTCGGTCAAAAGCAACAGAATGATGCGACATATACCGGTCATCTCACCCCCTCTTCCTCTGCCTCGTCGGCTTGTTCTCGCTCTGTAAACGCGGCTCTATCAACACCAAATACGCAACACCCACAACTCACCTTTGTCGCGGCCTTCATCGCAGCCGCCGTGGAATCCGCCTTCGTCGCCGTTGTCGTCCGCTAGAGCAGTTTCACGCCGTTAGCAAGCAACGCAAACGTGCCCCGTGGACAGGGCACCCCAATTGGAAGTACACAGATAACGACTCCACCCACCTGCCGCCTCGTCACCGGCTTCACCGGCGACACCGACCTGCTGGAGTGGCTGCGCTTGCCCAGGAGGACTTTGCCTTCCACCGCCTCCGCTTTGGCCTTGGCCCCTACAGCAGCCTTGCCCTTCCCCTTCTTCTTACTCGTCACATCCGCCCTCGCGCTTGCAAGTGGCATATAGTCGTCACCATCGTCTTCGTCTTCGTCTTCGTCCTCGATTGGGGACAGATAATCTTCCTCCGTGTCCACGTCGATCTTGCCGAACGGCTTGCGAGGTGCGACGGCGGGCTTGGGCGTGAGCGGGCGGCGAAGGGAATGCCCGACGGGTGTGCGTAGCGTGGAGTTTGCGAGAGTGCGAGAGGAGCTTGCGCCGTTCGTACGCGCTGGCTTGGCTTCGTCGACGGGTAGCGTGGTCTTCGCGCGCGGCGTTGCGGTGGTGGTCGCGACCGTTTTGCTCTCCCCGATAGGTGGAGAGACTGCAGAGCGTTTCGCATTCGGCGTGGGCACGGGCGACGCGACCGAGGGACCCTCTTGAGGAGGCTGCTCTTGCGGGCTAGAGGAGATCCACGCATTGATGTTGAAGATACTCTTGTTCGCCGACGACCGCGGCCCGTCATCCTGCCGCTGCTCCCTTAGGACCCGCGCGAGGTGTGCTTGAACGCTGGCCAGCTCCTTCTTGAGGTTGTTGATGGTATTTTCGCGCTGGGAAGCATCAGCTGAGGTGTAAAAAACCGAGCAGACGAACACGTACTCGACGCAGCTCGTTGCCCTTCGCCACCATTTCTTGCTCGTGAATCGATTTTGAGCGATTGAGAACGCAAACCATGAACTCTTTCTCCTTGGGAGACTGCGAATGCGCGATGAATAACGAGGAAGAAGATCGATTGGAATCTCCTCACCAAACGATTATCTTGGTACCGCTCGCAAAGAGTTTCCGCGTCGTTATTGAGCTCAGCGACAGTCTGCTCAAGGGCGGCAACTCTCCCCTTCGCATCAGCCAGCTCAGCCGACAGCTCGTCGTTTGCGTGCGTGTCAACTTCGGCGGGGCGAAGGTCCAGTTCCGCGATGCGGGCCTTCAGATCGGTGATCATGTCCCCCAGAGCTTTGGTCTCGATCCGAAGTTGGATGGTCTCTTGCTCCGCCGTCTCGGCGCGTTCCCTGAGCGCTCGCGCGGTGGCGTTGTGGGCCTGCTCCTGCACAGTGAGCCGCTGGTCGACGGCAGCAGAAGCCTGCGAGTGTCGCGCCAGGCGATCGTTGGCGGCTGCGAGGGCGGCCTCTGCAACACCTCTGCGGTCGGCCTCCGCTTGGGCTTTCGCTGCAGCCACCTTGAAACTAGGTTAGACCGATGCACGATATATCGGCTCTCACATTCTCACAGACGAAGCGACCTCAGCTTGAGTCAGGCGGCCCTAAGCAAGTATCAGACCAAGGGCAAATAAAAGGTATGCCACGACCTACCTGTATCTCGCCAAGCTCTAAGCGGCAAGCACGAAGGCTCTCCGTCTGATTATCGTAGCGCCCCCGCAAAGCCTCCAGTCTATAGAAGCTGTCAATGACACGCGTCATCGTGCAGACATGCACGTACTCTTTGATTTGGCTCCTTTGCTCCTCGTCTTTCGAGCCGAGAAGTGCTTCCTGAGATGCGATGGTGGCCTCAAGAGAGCGAATGCTCGCCGAGCCAGCGCTGCAGGGCCATCAAAAAGATTCCTCAGGTGCGCGTACACGAGACACGTACTGGACCCTCTCCTCGGCCACAGTGAGTCTGTCTTGCGCAGTCGACAGGGTGCCCCGGAGCTGCTGAACGGTGGCGTCCAGAGCGCTGATTCGGGCAATATACTCCTGCTCCATACGCTCGCGCGCCTGTTGGGCCTCGTCTTGTGCGGCTTCCAGTCTGTCGCGCGCAGATCGAAGATCGACATATCGGTCCTCTAGCGAATGCACTGTCGTCTGAGCTTTCACTAGGACGTCCTCTAGATTCGCCTTCTGCGTGCGCAGTTCGACTGTCTCGGCAAGAGACTCCTCGTACTTGTCCTGGAGCTTCACCATCTCTGCCTGGCGTTCGCGTTGGCTGAGATAGAGCGATCAGACGAAGGCCAGAAACAACAGCAAGCGAACAAGCGCTCACAGAAGGAGCAGGGTTTTCTTGCTATCCTCGATCGCATCCAGCTTGGAGTTGGACGCGGCAAGGTTGAACGACAGGTCGGCAACCCTCGCTTCGCTGGTCTGCAGCTTGTGCGAGGTCCTACGACGCGTCAGTAAACGGCTGGCCATCCCTTCAGCAGCTTACTCCTTCGCAGCCGTCTCCAATGCCTCCAGCTTGAGTACCAGGTGCGGCTTCCTGATTGCTAGTGAGTACATGTCGTGCGCGAAGGCACCAAGCACTCACTCATCTCGCAATACAAGCAACTGCTCCAACTCTGCAGTTTTCGTGTCGCACTTGATCCTTAGATGGGCGACTCTGTAGCACTGCAGTTAGCGAATATGATCTGCCTACCCAGACTTATGACTTACTCCTCCTTGACAGGCCGCAGAGCCTCCAACTCAGCGTCCTTCTCTGCGAGAACGCCCCTGAGGTGGTCGATCGTGGCATTGGCCGTGCCGAGCTCGTGCGCTACCTGCTCAGCCTCGTCCATGTTCTTGCTGTTCTCTCGGGCCTTCTTCGTCAGCTCAACGGCCATGTCCTCGACTTTGACGCCTACTCGTCGCGTTAGCCACGCGGATCGAGATCATATAGGGCCGACGCACCAAGACGCGAGAGCTCAGAGACGCTGGACTGAACTCGGTGCTTGTCCTCTGCGAGCATGCGCTCGAGTTCGGCCACACGGTCCTTCGCCTCGACGAGCTGGGTGCTTACGACGTGCAGCTTGTCGCGCAGCATGTCGGTGACCTGATTAGCTGCAAACGCAGGTCAGCTTCGCTTCTTACGCGACTGCCAGTGAACCTCGCACCATTCGCGCGATCCGCCTGAAGCTCTTCAATGACCGCCCTCGTCTCAGCGATCCTCAGGACGCCCGCGTCGGCGGTCAGAATTGGTTGCATAGCTACAAATTATCAGTTTTCTTGCATGGTCGAGAATATGGTACAGCGTACCAGCAAGCCCTGTCTTCACGGTAGCTTGAAGGTCCTGAACGCCGAGCTCAACCTCGCTGGCGCGGCTATCCCATGAGGCGCGTTGAGACTGCACCGCCGTGAAGGTTGTGGTCAACTCCGTGAACCTTGTTCGCGTCAGCCGCGCGATTTGCCGTGGGAACAAAACCCTTACCTTTCCGTCAACCCATCGACCCTCTTCTTCATCGCGGTCTTCAGGTCGTGCATCCGCTTCTTCGCCTCGTCCTTGATGTTCTGCGCCTCCTCCCTTGTCTCATCGACCTGCGCGCGAGCGTCCGTCCTCACATCTTCCATCTGCTGCGTCAGAAACGCGACGCGCGCCTCGTTGTCGCGAATGGCCTGCTCGCATCGTCGTTCGGCGTCTACAGCGCGCCGCTCGGAGTCCTCAGTAGTCTTCGCAGCCTGTGCCAGTCGGTCGCCAGCGTCTAGCAGTTGCTTTTTCAGAACGTCGGTTTCGCCTTCGAGAGTAGATATCCGAGAGGCAGACACGTCGAGGCGAGCGCCAAGTTCTTGTACTTGCTTCGCATGTTCTTCGTCCTTCGAGAGTGTCAGAGTCTTCAGTTCGGCAAGAGCGGACGTCCGCGCGGCGAGTTCGTGGTCGCGTTCTTTGAGCAGTCTTGTCAGCCGAGAGGTGTTCGCCTTGCTCTCCTCCAGTTGGTCGTGCTGAACAGTCCATCAGAGACGTCCAACACGCGTAGAAAGGCGCGTATATGCGCCTAACACACCAGAGCATGCATCGCTTCCTCCCGCGCCGCATGCTCTTGCGCCAGCTGGGCCAAGTTGTCGTTGCTGAAGAAGGAGAGCATAGACGCCTGTCTAGCACGTTGCGGCTCGCGAGTATCAGGTTCGTAGTCGTAGTTCGTGTCCAACCTCGCGCGCAGTCCTTTGAGTGGTGGTGCCGGTTGCGGGGTCGCGGAGCGTTCGTAGCGAGAGTGCGTAGAGGGGATCTTCATCGTGGGTGGAGGCGGCGTAGCATACTGGGTCTTGTCTTCGGGGTCTGTGATTGTCTCATCAGCGATGCTGTCGCGCGCGATGGGCCTGAGACGTACATTGCGTCTCCGCCGACGCTCGATGGGCGATCGGGATCCTCCCTTCATCGGCGAAGTCATCCACAGAATGATCAGAAGCAGGCGCATCGCTCGGAGTCTTGAAGTGCAAAGGATTCTGGGGCTCCGGTGGGTGAAAGATCCTCGGAGGTGCCGGACTAGCGCGAGCAGCATTCGAGTTCGGATCCATCCATCGTCGTTGAGAGGCCTGGCCGCCAGAGGAGTCCTGAGAGCTAGACTGTTGGTTGTTGTTTCGATGTTGCAAGAAAGAAGCGAAGGGCTTGGGATTCGGTTTCGTGTTCAGGCGGAGCTGGAAGGGTCGGTTCGAGGTGTTGTCCATCTTGGCAAGTTCGTGAGGCAGAGATCAGTATGCAGTAAGTTCCAGAGCTCGTTCTGGGTACGTTCTATGGTCCAAGAAGCGATTTTGAGACACGAGGTCGTCCAAGAAGCCAAGAAATGCGAGGGATTGTGATGGTGAGAGGCCAAGCAGTATGCGCACGCAGAACAATGCCCGCGTCAATGTTTACGCGTTGTTTGGCTACTTCCCACGACCGTTCTTCGCCCCTATCCGCTGGACCTACGGAGATCATTGGCTTCACATTATGTGGGCATATACAAGCTATAGTACACATCAAGAGTTACCGAGTTCGCCGTAAAGGCCCATCGCCGTTCATCATACACCTCACTCAAACTTTGGCACTGCATATATCCCGTCCGAATCTGTCCGCGGTGATTATCATTCGCAAGTCCTCGAAGCCTGCAAGCAGAAAACTCACCCTTGCCCGTCGCATAGATATACTGTCTCTCCTTCTCCGCCATATGCTTGAGCTGAGCCTCCAGCTTATGCGCGTGCACCGCAACCGCCTCGTTTCGTAAAGCCGCCGCACGGACGGCCGCCGTCGCGACGTGGAACCGCGAGGTGTGGTTTGCCAGCATCATCTACAGACGCATCAGTCCAGCCCTTCCTCATCCAGGATCTCGCCCACTCACATCGAAAGGCGACGTCGTCGTCCCCTCCTCCCTGTACCCCTCCATCGTCACCCTCTCGCTGATCCCCGGCCTCCCAAACAGCAACCCCTTCAGCTCAATCGGATACCCATGATAGTTGAAGTGAATCGGCCGGTCCTTCGTGAACAGCGTATCGAAGCTATGGTTGTTGAGCGCGTGCGGGTGCGTGCCCTCCTCGCTCAATATCATCAGGTCGGTGACGTTCACGACGCGGAGGCGCAGGGCGGGGCTGAGCTGGCGCAGGAGGGCGGCGGCAGCGATGACCTCGAAGGTGACTTCGACGCCGATGCCGCAGAGGACGCTGAGATGGGGTCAGATATGTGCAAGCTGCTGATGGATTGGCACGTACACGTCCGGGTCCTTGCCTTCGTCAACACTTGCAAACTTCCAGACGGACGCGCCAGCAATGCAATGCTACTCCCAGTCAGCATCGAACACACCTGATACACTCTATAGGCTCACCAAATCCGCCTCCTCCGGACTCAACCATACGGGCGTCGGCTGCTTGCTTCCCACCATCAAGTTGATGTAATTCTATCCACCGTTAGCACAATGTCGTTGGCGTTAGACTCCTCACACCCTCACCTTCGCCCTCAAGCAATGTGCCATCGTCGACAAGAAGCAATTCGCATCCGGCGGTAAATACACCCTCGCGAGCTTCGGCTTCAGATTCAGCACCGCACCAATGAAGGACGGGTTCTGATGGGAGAACCCGTTGTGCTCCTGGCGAGCCCAGGTGGAGGTTTCTGGAAGGAGGATTAGCATACCGAATATAGCAAACGGGAATAGTTCCGATGCAAGGATCAAGCGTGGTGAGACGGACCAATGTAGTTTAGAGACCCACAAGGCTGTCGGTACTCAGTCTCCACAGCCTGACGAGGATGAGCGCACGCACAACACCAATTGTCGCCGTTCCAGACGCACCAGCTTTGTAAACTTCGAGTACTGTACCATCATCGTGTGTAC
Source organism: Schizophyllum commune H4-8 (assembly GCF_000143185.2). NCBI lineage: Eukaryota > Fungi > Basidiomycota > Agaricomycetes > Agaricales > Schizophyllaceae > Schizophyllum > Schizophyllum commune. The sequence continues at coordinate 1,235,016 of NW_026089547.1, read as the reverse complement.
GATGCCCAAGAAAGCCTCGTACGAAGGGAAGACACCCGTCCGGCCAGTCAAGGTGTAGCCCTGTGAGAGCGGTCAGCGTTCAAGCAAACAACAGCATTGCCACGGAGAGACTTGCCTGCAACATCGCCTGGCACGTATGTTCCGACAGGATCTCGATAACCCTTCCCCCGCGCGCTCGGCTCGCCACATCCCACTGAAAGTTGCGGCCCGTATTCTGCAGCACCGCATTCAGCTTGTTGGATACCAACTCATCTGGCGAGAACATGCGGAAGCTCTTGGGGTTCCTGCACAGTCCAAGTCAGCATCGAGCGGATACACTGCTACCAGACAGGCCGTCATGTCCGAGATAAGACGAGATACTCACTCCTCCATAACCTCCCTCAGATACTCTCCCACCACCTTCATACAGCTCTCCTCCTTCCCCTTCTCCACGCCCATCCCCAACCACTCCGGCGTCTTCAACGGCCTATACGCATCATACGTCTCCCTCCTCATCCCCATCCTCTTCTCCTCCTTCTCCGGTATCACGCTCAGCACCTCCTTTACCGGCGCACCCGTCTCCGGATCGAACAGCTCCTGTGGCTTGTAGTGCTTCAGCCAGTCGTTCAGGGCTTCGAGTTGTACCTTGTCGGTCTTGGCCTTAGGGAGGGGCACCTGGTGCGAGTGGAATGAGCCCTCAATGATCTCGTCGCCGAGGTTTTTGGGGCCAGAGATGCCCTTGGGCGTGCGGAGGATGAGAACAGGCCATTGCGGCTTGATGATGGGGTTGCCGGAGCGAGCGGCATGCTGGATCTTGTGGATCTCGGCGATGGCCCATTCCATGGAGGCGGCGATGTCGTCGTCGAGGTTCTCGAGGTCGTCGATGATGCGGACCTGGTAGCCGTATCCGCTAGAGCGCGGTCAGCCGTCGATTTGGGGAGGGACAACGGTGATAACCTACGTGAAGAGCGCAATGAGCTCCTTGTTATCCATCGTACCGTAGATGGTCCGTTCGGAGATCTTGAAGCCGTTGACATGCACGATAGGTAAGACGGCGCCCGACTCTGCGGGGTCGATGTACTTGAAACCGTGCCAGGCAGTCGCAGTAGGTCCGGATTCAGCTTCACCATCGCCAACTACACACGCGACGATGAGGTCTGGGTTGTCCATGACCGCACCGAAGGACACGCCTAGCGCATACCCCAGTTCTCCACCTTCGTGGATGGAGCCGGGTGTCTGCGCGTTGATGTGGCTAAGGCACTTATAAGCTTCTGTTACACGCCATGAACGTAGTTGGGCCATACCTGGGGAACCCGCCCGGCACGCTGAACTGTGTGATCAACTTCTGCAGCCCTTTGTAGTCTCTAGTGTACTTGGGGTAAAACCTCTGCAGCGCGCCTTCCAGCCAAAGGGAGGCCAGAATCCCCGGTGCTCCATGACCGGGGCCAACGACGTATACGACGTCCAAGTCGCTCTTGCGAATGATGCGGCTGAGGTGTGCGTAGACCATCACCAGGCCTGGGCAGGTGCCCCAGTGCCCAAGCAAGCGCGGCTTCACGTCGTCGAAGGTGAGGTCTTTCTCAAGAAGTACATGCTGGCAGGTCCCGGAGAGGAAGATCATGGCTGTAAGGCGGGGTGAGATGACCTTCTCGCTGACGCATGACTGGGGAGACGCACCTGCTGCGATGTAGTCCGCCGCACGTCTAAACATCTCGATCCCCTTGCGCTCCTCTGCTGAGAGAAAGCCCTTGACATCGAGCTTCACGGCGAGCTTCTCTATATCGTCAGGGATGTGGGATGGGTCTGGTGGCGGGTTGGGTTCGTAAATGATCTGGCCGGGCATGATATTGTCGTGCTGGTGGTCAAAGGTATGGACCGCGAAGCTTCAGGCGGACGGGTATATGTGCGGCGCGCTGCAGAACCATGGCGTCAGAGGAGGGTAAGTGACATATCCCAGTATTGGCTTGTGATGTCAGTCGCTGCAGCTTGCCCTAAGTAAAGACGCGATGCAGGAGCTTCTATAGCAGTCTCAATGCGGGCCTCTGGGAGGCATTGCAAGACCTCAAGAGTAGAGTTGCATCGTGATTATTCATGACTACATTGTGAAGACGAGGAGGGTAGGAGGAGAGACGATTGATCGCAGGCGACGCGTGCCGTCAGACGCTTCACATCAGCAGGTACAACCCGGATTAGGAAGGCTTTGTTTCTTTTCCCGAGCGTCCGCATACCGGCAAACTTCGTTCACAAGCATCCGGTAATCGAGGCATCCAAGCAAGATCTATTCAAGTGATAGCAAAACGACAAGAGATACCCCGAAATACAATATGCTACAACAAAGGATTCATGCACAAGCGCGTGCTTTACAAGACAGAACAAAACAAAGTCAAGATAGTAGTACAAGTTCATATATCCAAGCAAGGGGTAACAGCAAGACAAACACGATAGCAATTTAGTCCAAGCGCAGCTTGAAGATACAGTAAAGCAGTTGGGGAGCAGAGCAGAGCGGGCAGGAGCTGCTGCTGATGATAGCATCGACGATACACCTGAATATCCACGTTAGAAAAGCAATGAACTCAAGGCAAGACGCGGACTCACTTATTGCAGAAGATGTGGCCACACATGGTGACCGTCGGCTCCTCGCACGGGTTGCGCGCGCAGAGCCTGCACTTCAGGACCTCTGAGAACGGCGGCGGAGGCGACGGCACCGGCCGCATCGGGGTCTTGACGTGCTCGGCCAACCGCGGGAGATGCGACATGCGCCGCAGCGTATGAGGCTTTCCGATAGCCGAAGGGCTGTCAATGTCCTTCGGGGCGTTCTCGAACTCCTTCGCCGGACTGGCCCTCGACAATGGACTCGCACCCCTCCCTGGGCTCGCCACCCTCGCAGGACGCGCCATCACCATGGGCGTGGTTGTCTCGGACCGTAGCTCTACTCCGGAGCACATCTGGACGGTCGAGGAGACGTCCAATTTGGAGGAGATGCCAAGCTTTGAACTCAACTCGACTTCCACCTCTGCTTTCGTCGCCTCCGAGCTCGTCGACGCGAGAGATCCCAAAGATATATTCGTCCCCGGACTGCTGACTGGCGACACGTCGTCCTCGTCGGCGCCCTCCCCGTGCGTCGGCAATGGGGCGGCCAAGATGTTGTCGTAGAACGACACGCGCATGCCCTCTGGCAGGTCCTGCGAGACCTGACGAGAGATAGTGGCCGGCACGGGCTCCGCCGAAGGTGGCGACCCGAAAGCCAAAGGAGCACGCGCTGATCCAGGAAGAGAGGGCGTCGTATGCAGTGACGAGGTCTGCGCACTTGGCCACGTTGTCTGGCCGTGCGACGACGACTGCCGCCCGTGCGAAGACAACTTATGAGCGCCGAATTGAGAGCCATTCGCGTCGAACAAAGGCCCCTTTGCATCGAACAAAGGCCCCTTCGCCTCCACCGTCGGCTGCTTCAAATCCTCCGGCGAAAACTCTGCATCGAACGACGACGGCTCCGCCTCGATGGGCGTCATGATGTGCAGATCCTTCGCCCGTCCATTCGACGACGAGCGCCGGTCCATGGGCCAGGGTGTGAAGGTATTGTTGCGCAGGCTCGGCGGACGGGAGGGACCGCCAGAAGGTGGACGAGAGAGACCTCCTGAAGGTGGATGAGAGAGACCTCCGGAGGATGGGCGAGAAAGCGAAGCTGGCACAGACAGACCACCCGAGGGCGGCACAGACAGACCACCTGAGGGCGGGCGAGACAGACCACCCGAGGGGGGCACAGACAGACCGCCCGAGGATGGACGAGACAGACCCGCCGAAGATACACGAGTCAGGCTGCCCGAGGATGATGAGCTAAATCCGCCAGAAGGTGGGCGAGTTGACGGTCCCGATGGAGTGGACGTCAGGGCTCCCTGAGGCGGAGCGATCAGGCTGCCGGATGGTTGGGCAGCTAGGCTTCCCGAGGGTGGACGAGTGAGGCCCCTCGTGTACAGACCCTCCGCAGACGGCCCAGCATACAGCGCGCTAATCGACCGTACCCTCGGCTCGCGCGAGTCCAGTCCGTTGTAGCTCATCTCGCTCGGCGTCGCCGGGTACGGGCTCACGCCTGGAAGTGCTGACAGCCCGGAAGGGGACTCGACGTTGGGCGAGGGGTCGTCGGGTTTGGGGTCACTGGACCGGAAATCTGGTCAGAAAACCTTTCTCTTGCCCAGAGAGTACATGAACCGTAGCCACGGCACTCACCCAGGCTTCTTCGAATGGTCAACAACCGTCGTCGACCTCGTGGCGCCCCCCAGGCCTTGCGTCTCCAGCGTCGGCAGGTTATGTCTCGACGCGAGCGAGTCCTTCTTGGTGATCAGCTGCAACGAGGGCAGGGGACCAGCAGACTTGTTCTGAAAAGGAATCATATGTCAGCCCTTCAACCTTCTACCAATTCGCATACCCCGACCACCTACCTCTCCCGCCGCCCACATGTTGCTGATGTCCGCCGAAGGCGGCGGCAGCGGGGCAGGCTTGCCATCCGAGCGCGCAGAGAACGGTGTCGCGGGCCATGAGGGCGTGTTCGTGGGTGCCGTGTGCCACTTCTCTTCGCCGTCGCTTTCGGATTCGGTCTGTGATCATATGCGTAAGCTGACTAAATGTGCGAATGAGGTCACTCAGTTACGCACCTGTATAACCAGCTTCGGCACCGCATTTGAGGAAGACGGTTCGCCATTTCCTGCTTCGTTGGATTCCTCCTTGGCAGTACCTATGACCAGCTCCTCTGCGTCCGCGTCCTCCGTAGCGGTGCCATCACGGTAGCAGTTCTCCACCTGCGGCCCCTCGTCAATACTCTACGCCTGCATACCCTCGACCTCGTCAACACACCTTCAAGTCCCCGGGTAGGTCTGGGTCGCAATCCGCGCACAACTTCTCCTCCCCCATCACGTATTCGCAATAAAAAGTACCACCACAAGCTTGACAGATCTCCCTGCCGCAGCCTTCTCTGATGTGCTGAGTGCTTGTTAGCATCGGCAAGTCTGATGAACTTATGGAGTCTCATGAACTTATAGAACGAGAAGATCGGGCATAGGGCATGAAGAAAGGGTACGTGAATCAAAAGAGGGAGGCACTCACCGCTCTCATCGAAGCGAGGTCGTAGAAGCCCTCCCCACACCGCTCGCACGTCGGATGCCAGCGACTCTGCACCCAGTGCTTCTGCCGCTGGTCGTGGTAGATTAAGCGGTGTCGGCCGCACATCTCGCAGAGCTCGCTCGGGTGGGCGGAGTCGTGGTGCTGTGCGCGGGGTCAGCATGGTGTGCGCGAGCTCAGCATGGTGTGCGGGGGGTAGGTATCAGAGTATTAAGCGGATGGCGCTTAACAGTAAGAGGATGAAGCTTGACGGTAAGAGGACGAAGCTTGGGGACGTCGTTGTAAGCGCCCACTCACCGCCAGCATCAGCTCCTCGTTCAGATACCCCTTGCCGCAGCGATAGCAGTTCGGATGAGCCTGATGGCCTCTATAGTGGTCCTCCAATGCCTCAGGGGTCTTGAAGATCGATTCGGGGTGCGTAGGGCACGGGTATCGCTTGGGATGCTTGGAGTCCATGTGCTGAAGAGAGCGTCAGTCATCTGAAGACCAGGAAGCGAGCGAGCGAAAGAAAACGCATGAGGATTCATTGAACGAGATGGGTTCGGAGATGAATGAAATCATGAAGACCCCCGTCGCGCTCGACACCACGCTGAACCATCCCCAGGTAGGCTCCCCGCCTAGCTCACCTGCTCGTACGCAGTCTCGTCCGTGAACTTCTTGTCGCAGTGCTTGCAGATCGGATGCTCCGCCGCGGAGGTGCGCAGGTGCTGCTGGATGGACGCAACGTCCTTGAACTTGCGGTCGCAGGTCTTGCAGTACGGCATTGTGGCGAGTGAGAGGAGTGGTGTGAGGTAGAGGTGCCAAGGTGAGAGGTAGTTGTGTTGTGGTGAGAGGTAGTTGTCGTAGAGAGGTAGAAGTATTGTGTTGAGGATAGTTGTGTCGTGGATCCGAGGACTAGAAGTGTGCTAGAAGAGATGAAGTCGCCTCGAAAGCGTTAGGCGCCGAGTCGGAATAAGCGGCGCTTATTGTGGAGGAACGCGCCGTGATTCGTATTCGAGGCGCGACGTCGTCGTTCTGCAGACAGGAATCAATCAACGAAACCGAGGTGACAAGGAATCGCCACGATGAAGACGACAGGCGAGAGCACGACGTTCGCGAACGGAAGACCTGAGTGATAGAAGACAATAAGCGCGCTCTTATAACCCACCCCACCCTCGTCGCGCGGTTGCAACGTGCCCACGGTTCAATTGGAGGGATCGTGACCTTGAATTACACGGACTGTGACCTGGACACACCGCCCACGGTCCGGTGTGACTGACCGATATACAGTCTTGCTTCTATACACCCCGCCGCCTTCTATGGGACCTTTTAAGCTCCGTATCGATGATATCAAGCGCCGATCGGTGTCGATGAGTGCAGCGAGGGAGGGATACTTACGAGAGCCCCTTGCTAGCTTCCAATACGCTCCTGCTAGCTTCCAAGTAGCCCCTGCGAACTTCCAAGGAGCGGGCGCCTTGGTGCAAACCTTCCGAAGACCGTCATTCAAATCGCCCACGAACCTCCATGGAGTGGCGTCCACATCCCAGATAGTAGATGCATCCCTCCGCGACGCCGCCACGAGGCATCTGTGTGGGCGACTGTGCATACGAGAGGAAACTTGTATAGCAATTTCGTGCGATCGGCGGGCTGAAGACGCGATTAGCAGACAAGGCCACACGATTAGCAGCAAACACGTGTCCAAAGCATGGTTACTGAGTGCACGAAGAGGTTTCAGTGAGTCAGTGAATGTTGTCTGCAATGTCGGCCTTGATTCCTCCCGATGTTGACTGCCTCGTAGGGCACAGTTGACTGAGATTCTGGGTTATGTCGCACGATAATGTCGGCGATGACAGCGATAGCAAGCGGACCTGCAGATATCCAAGATGCAATTAGGTAGAACATGTACTGTACAACAAGAAACACTCCGGGAACAGAAATCCATGATAGAAACCGGGCGTCTTATCCTTAGAAAGGGCATCGGCTAGCCGTCTGGACGCGTAGTCCAGCCGAGAATCCCGGAAGGAGTGACCAGATTACTCGAAGTACTTCTTGTACGCCGCCTTCCATGCCGCAACGCCGCCAGTCTCGATGACGTCCTGGGAATTAGAATAAGCGCCCGCCTACCTACCAGTCAATCACTGCATCAACTCACCCCATGGCAAGGGATAATCCTGTCGAAATTCCAGTTCGCGACCTTGTGCGCGTCGCGCTTCATTGTCCTGGGTGTGTATCAGCCAGCTATTCACACGCAAAGGCCTAAATATGGGGGACTTCAGCGCAGTACTCACTCAACATCCTCCGCCATCGACCAGGTAAACTTCGCGTGCAACCAGCTGAACGGCGTCAGCTGGAACGGCAGCCTCGCTGCGGGCTTGCTCTTCGAGTACTGATGGCAGGGATCAGTATACACGGCAACAAGAGTAGATCACCAATCATGCAAGCCAAATGCAGGGGCGTATTCACCTGCTCATTGGGCGGCAAGTTGAATAAGAGGTCCGCCTCAATCAGAGATTTGCTATCCTTATGCAGGAACGCGACGTCCTTATTCTTGAACGCGGAGAAGTAGCTATAGCGACTGAATAAGAGGGTACCCCGGACGACTCGGACAGACTACTGACCAGTGCTCGATCTGTCAAATGGATGTCAGAACGGTAACTAGATATAAGCATGAACGATCAACGCACCTCGTCTTCGAAGCCATACTTGGTGTCTGCAGGGTCCCTACCCCAGGCTGAATGTATTGGATGAGAGTCAAGGGGAAGGCACAATGTAAATCATGCCGTTACCTCCGTCGAACTTGAGGTCCTTCTCGCCGTGCCGCTCTATCGCAGGCGCTGGCGCGATAAGCTTGGCGTCAGGGTACGCCTGCTTGAAGTCGCCTGGGATACACGATGAGATATGGCGTAAGTAAGGCCCACGGTGACGACGAACTCAGGAAGAGGTGGTGGACAGCGTCTGCGCCGACGATGTATCTGAGGAGGGCAGGGTCAGAGGTCGCTCAGGTCAATGTGACTATGGGCGTACTTCACGGGACCGAGAGCGTCGATCCGTGTCTTGGTCTCCGTATCAAGAGGTGTGGACGCGAGGACCCATACGCCTCCTGCCTTGAGCTTGATCGCCGTCGAGCGACCGCCGAGAGGTACAAGGCCGAACCGAGAAAACGGCCTGACAGATATACTCGTTACTTTGTATGCATAGACTGAGCTTATTGCTACCCACTTGGAGAAAGTCACCACGTCTTTGGCGACCTACGGCGACCTGATGAGTCCCGCAGTCCATGCCTCCCCGTCAGCCCCCCTGCCAGCCCCCCACCGCCTGACGCACCTCACGAATCACAGTTTCGGACATGGCGAGCAGAAGAGATGATGAGGGTTCGGGAAGAGATAGATACGTTCCAGACGATCCACAGCATGACTGAAGAAGGCGGAGGCGCGTGATTGTGCGGGCTCGACGTTGCGCGCGGATGACGACGATGACAGACGCGGCGGGAAAAGCACGTGGCCGTCCGCCCGCCGGCTCGGGGTTCGCCGGCGCGGAAAGTTTGCTCGTCTTTGTGATCGGCAGCGCGGCGGGCCTTTGTCCCTCACTTCGACCTCGCACGCTCATGGACGCGCCAGCTCAGCGACACCCACGGCCAGCGCTGTGACGGTCTAGGTTGTCTGTAGTCGCAGACAGCCTAGCCGTCACCGCCCTGGCCCTGCGGACAGTCGAATGGCACGCAATCGTGGCGGCAGTATAAAACAGACAAATAATGATACCCAAGAGACTTGGACTCGATACGCTACTCATTCCTCTGAAATCGACTTCTTCAGCATGTCCTGGTAGTCCATGCCGAGTTTTGACAGTGTCCTGCTACGAACTGCAATCGTCGTCAGTCGCGGATAGGAGCCCACGAAAATCATGCACGTACCGAATATCGAGAGCACTTCCTTTAGCAAATCCCGCTTCGCCAAGCCCAGGACAGTGGGAGACCAGCTCGTGTCGTTTCGACCCGGGCGCCTGCAGAAGCATTAGGACCGCTAGCAAAGGTGGGCAGTAATCGCTTTGACGTACCAGTATATTGGCCCGAACAATTCCTTCGCCAGCTCCTCCGCCTTCCCCCTGAAGCCCTCGTCCGCTATCCTCTTCGCGTAGACCAACAAAGCCTGCCGAACCTCGTCAACCTCTACCGACCCCCACCCTCTCTACACCCACTCACCTGCTTATACTCCTGCGGGCTATCCAACAACCTCGTCGACAGCATCCGCGTCTCCAAATGCCCCAGCGTCAGCGCCGACTCCCACCACTGCGGCCGCGGCTTCACCGCCGCGCTCTCATCCAGCACCGAGATGCTGCTCTCGATCGCCGCCATCGGCCCGCGAATCGCGTGCTGCGTGTTCGAGCGCTGCCGCCCCGACCATGCGTTCGAGCCCTCGGACCACCATCGCTCGCTGACCTTGACCCACGTCGAGAGGCTCGGGTCGTGCGCGTACGCGGTGCCGGCGGAGGTATTGAGGACGGGGACCCCGTTGTGGCGGACGGAGGCGGCGACGATGTTCTGGTCGGGCTGGAGGACGGGGGTGACGGAGACGGGCGGGAAGAAGGCCTTGCCGCTCTTGACGTCCCTAGACCAGAGGTCAACGCTAAGGTAGTATACTGGGCCCTCGTACTTACCAGGAGTACACCTGCCCCGCTGCGGTGATGACCATGAGTGCATGCCTATAGCCGTCCATAAACGCCGCGGGGGACCCAAGTGCTATTGTAGGCATCAATCTAGCGAAGTGAGCTTCTGTTTCCTGATATCGAACACACGACTTACCTCCTTCCCGTATGTGTATACACATTCACACTTCCGTCTACCATCGCCACCGCACAATAGAACGGCGTCGCTTGCAACAACAACGCCGGCGACGGCAGATAGTCCAGCCACATCGTCTGCTTCCGGCTGATGCCCATGACCTCCGTTGGCGCTGCAGAGGAATCCCGTTTAACCATCCTCCAGCGAGAGTAAAACCAGGGTTGCTCACCATCATTATCCGAGTTCACCGCGTCGAACGTATCCTGCGTCCCCTCCACCTCCGCCGACAGATACGTCAATAGTCTGGGCATTGGCAGCTTCGGTGCCTCCGTCCCCCACGTCGCTATCATCCCCCCTGCGGCCAGCTGTCGGGCGTGCACCTGGCCCTGCGGCACCGGCCGGTCCCCACCCAGCGTCCGCGCACTGGGCTTCGCTTCATCGTGCGGCGTGGACGCCTTGCGCTTGCCCTTCATCCCGAGCGGCGACGCCATCACGTTATCGAGCGCGTCGATGCGCACGTCGTCCGTGTCCATGCCCCACTCGCTGCGGTCCCTCGGCTGCTCGGGTGGCGCGAAGAAGGACGAACGCATGGACGCGCTCTCGTACACTGACGGGTTGTCGAAAGCGGAAGCACTCTCGAACGCCGACGCGGAGCCCATGGACGAGGACGACGTCCTCGAGGGACCTGCCATCGCCGGCGCCATTGGGTGATCCCTACCTCCCATCCCTCTCGATGGGCTCGGCGGCTGTGGCGGAAGCGCGTTGGCCGTCCGGAGTGTGCCACCATTGCGTTTCTTTTGACTACGCTTGGCAACGAGTACATTGACGCGCTCGCCGTTGACGTTCGCAGTCGATGGTGGAGGGCCATTGACACTGGGGTTTGCGTTCCCGTTGATATTGGGTAAGGCTGCTGGCTGCTGGCGGCCCGGAGAAGGCGGTGGTGTCATTTGCGGCGGGGGCGCGTTGTGCGAGAAGCCCTCGGGAAGTGGGGGTGGGACGTAACTGGAGGATGAGGGCGATGGGGTCGCATGACGACGTACGTGTGTAGGGTGAATTTTTGACGATGAAGGAGGATTGCGTGTAAGAAAGGCGGATGCACGTCAGTCATATCGCTTATCAGAAGAAAACAGAGTAACACGCACCCAAACTTCGTCAAATATTGATCTTGCACCGAGTGTGGCGCCAGCCCAGCGAGTTCCTCGGGGTCGAAGTGAAAGGCAGCGAGGGTTCCGTCCGAAGATACGGCATACAAGGAGAAGCCGTCCCATGACCTGGAAGCGCGGGTATTTTAGCACGAGGCGAGATGAGATGAGATGGAGTGGGGGTAAAAAGGGAAGCGAGGGCATAGAGGGGACGAAGGCAGAAGCGAAGAACGTCCGTTCGCGAACAGCCTACAATGGTTTCACTCACCAACTGAGATCCATAATTTGCCTCTCAAACACCTCCTTCGCCACAATCAGTGGTCGCGCCGACTTTGTTTGCCATACCGAGACAGAGCGGTCGTCAGCACCTAGTGCTACAACAGAGCAGATATTCGACGTCGCCACGGGTTTGCTAGGATCGCGCAGGAATATGTGGGGGTTGTAGGACTGGGTGAACGTTATGAGCAACTGGGCGCAGAGGGCTGCAGACGAGGAAGTACACACAGCAACTTCAACGGTGTTTTCATGCCCGACCAGGCTGATCTCAGAGGTCCAAGAATTCCGCGTGATGACAGCCGCGATGAACACGAAGCCCTTGTTATTGGTGGCATTGGACGCCGTGATGTGCGCGCCATCTGGTGACCAGCTGTTCATATTAGTGAGCACGATATGGTTGAGGTTACGCCAGGATGGACACAGTAGAGTTTGAAGATCACGAACCTCAACCGTCTGAAGAACGTGCTCCCCGGCGAGTCTTCGAAAGGCTTGGTTACCTCCGCTTCGAGCCCCCAGTCCGACGTCCGCCAGATCTTCACCGACCTATCGTCCGACTGAGTTGCCAGGAATTCGCCCACTGGGTCCCAGCATACACCCTTGACAAAGCCCTGGTGCTGGTCGAGCCGGTGCAAGCACTCTGGAGAATGTCAGCCATGAGTAAGGGATGCAATGGGACAGCGATCAAGGGAAGACGGAGGGCACATGATGAATGACGGTAGGGGTATGCCAATTGCGTACTGGGAAGGCGGCCAAACGTATGGTATGGGGGATGAGAGCAGAAAGGATGCGCACCCAGCGTAAACCCGCACCAGATGATGACGCGCGAATCAAGTCCGACGGAAGCTAGGTAGCGATCTCCAGGAGACCAGGCTACGTCCGTTACATCTGGAGGATAGGGCGTGAGTGCGGAGGGAGGGGGAAGCGAACTTATGCACACGCACCACTGTCATGTCCTGGTAGACGCTTGAGCGGCTTCCATCCTTCGTAGTTCACCTCATCCGACCCCCATACGCGTCCCCTTCCTCTTCTACACAAGGATCCATCGTCAGCCGGTCTGTCCCTCCTACACAAGAGCAGCACGCACGGATCCAAATCCCAGATCATCACAATAGCATCATCACTCCCGCTCGCCAGCCACCTCCCCGAATGTGCCCACCGCACCGTCAGCACCGGCCCCGTATGCATCGTGAGCGTGCATAGTAGCTTAGGGGGCTTGTTCGACAATTCAGAGGCGGAGTTCAAGATCGGTTTGGTGCTCCAGATGCGGATCTTCGCGTCGAGGCCGCCAGTTGCGATTCGTGAGCCATCCGGGTGGACGTGTACGGAGTATATAGTAGCTCTCTTCGCCTTCGTTTGGTCTCCTCGAGCATTGGCGACGTCGTGGATGACCCAAGCTGGTTTGGTGAAGCGCATGCTGGCGGGGAAGGCGCGTTCTTGTGGTTAAGTCGCGCCCGCTCAGAGTACGGAAGTATCCGCCAAAGTTCCAGTGACTCCTGAAGTGCTACTCGAGGGTGATCGTTGTGGAGAGCACAGGTACCGTGCGCGGTGGCGAGGGAGGGAAGCAGGAGAACAATGGACGCGCTCCCACGTGGTTCGCGCACTTCGGCTGGCCCCTTTCCCCGATCAGAGCAGTCTGCCGTAGTGGCTGGCCTCCGCTCTCCTAAGGTACCGTCTGGTATGCTGACAGCGTCTGATACATCTCGTCTCGTTGTCTTTGAGGTGGCATCATTTTTTGGTTGTACTTCCTCAATCATGAAATCGCACAGCGTAAGACAGCACGTAGCAAACTAGAAATACAGTAACGACAGCACGGACGGTTGAATGTCCGCATGTAAAGCATGTACAAGTGATCGTTGAATCTTCGCCAAGACCGATGCCGCTATATCCTTCCCTACATACACCTCCTCGCCTCATGAGAGCTCATAAAAGCCCTTCACTCAGCCCATCTAATCCTCGTGCAGACCCTCCGGCTTCTTGAGGTTCTTCACATCCACACCAGGCAGCGGCCACTTGGTCGCGAACGCGCGCACCTCCTCACGCAGCGCCTTGACCTGCTCGTAGCCAACCTTGCCGTCCTCCTTCTGCGTCGCGACGCGGACGAAGTCGACGAGCTTCTTCGAGCCTGCCTCCTTCTGCAGGGTGAGCGCGATCTGCACCGCGCGATGCAGGAACTCCGCGACGACCTTGATGTCCTCCTCGGTCATGTCGCGCGAGGTGAGCGCGGACGTGCCGAGACGGATACCACCGGGGGTCTGCGCGGAGGTGTCACCGTTGACAGCGTTCTCTATAAGTGGATCAGCAAGAGTAGATGATGCCAGAGCAGGCAGCCACGCACTGTTGATGGTGATCCCCATGAGATCGCAGACCTTCTCGACCTTGCTACCGGTGAGACCGAGGTGGCGCAAGTCCCAAAGGACAAGGTGGTTGTCGGTGCCATCAGTCTGCAGCTGGTAGCCGTGGGCGACGAGAGCCTCAGCAAGCGCGCGAGCGTTCTTGATGACCTGCTTCGCGTACTCCTGGAACTCCGGCTGCGCCGCCTGGAGAAGAGCAGTCGCAATACCAGCGATGGTCTGCGGGGGATGAGTTGACTTCTCACACTCTCGAAGAAGTAGGGAGTTGCTTACGTTGTTGTGCGGGCCACCCTGGCAGGCCGGGAAAACGGCGTCGTTGACGCGCTTCTCGAGGTCCTTTGCGTGCTCGAGATCCTTGCGGAAGAAGATGAGACCAGCACGAGGGCCACGAAGGGTCTTGTGGGTGGTCGTGGTGACTACATCGCAGTACTCGAAGGGGTTGTTAAGCTGCTGCGCCGCGACGAGACCGCTGGTGTGCGCGATGTCGGCCATGAGGAAGGCACCCTCGCGCTCGGCAACAGTCTTCAGCGCCTTGTAGTCCCAGTCGCGGGGGTAGGCGGAGGCACCGCAAATGATGAGACGCGGCTTGAAGAGCTTGGCCTGGTTGGAGAGGTTCTCGTAGTCGATGAGCTTGGTCTCGGTGGAGATGCCGTAGGGGAAGGACTGGAAGTAAATGGACGACGCCGTCATCTTTTTCTTGGCAGTCTGGGAGGGAATGAGTGAATGAGCTATGAATGGGTAGGATGAGCACGCACGTAGTAGCCGTGCGTCAAATGACCACCATCGGGCAGCCCGAGACCCATGAGGCGGTCCTGGGGCTGAATGAGGGCCGTAAGAGCAGCAAAGCTGTCGATCATGAATAGGAGCTCAGAGGATGACTAGAGTGTTCTTACTTTGCGGTCTGCAGAACTTGTCAGCGCGCGGATTCGTGAAGTATGATATGGAAAACTCACACTGCCAGAGTACGGTTGTACGTTGACACCCCACTTGGCCGGGTCGAGGTGGAATGCCTTGAGCGCGCGCTCGCGGCACAGCTGCTCAAGCTCGTCGATGTACTCGTTACCACCGTAGTACCTGTGGTCCGGAAGACCCTCGGAGTACTTGTTCGTGAGGATCGAGCCGTTCGCCTCCATCGTCGCGCGACTGGTGAGGTTCTGCAAACCAACACAACACGTTCAGTACACGCTGCTGCGCACCCTCCCCCTTCGCAAAACGCACCTCGGACGCGATGAGCTCCAGCCCAGTGAACTGCCGCCATGTCTCCTTGTCAATGATGTTCTGTACCACCGGGTCGATCTCCCTCAGCGGTGCATAGAGCATCTTGTTCTGCCATCGGAGTCAATCGCCGCCCCCCTCGCACATCGCACGACTTTTACTCACAAACTCGGGCGTCGTGGAGGTGGCCATTTTCCTCAGCGGTGATACGAATGAGCGCCGCGCCGTGTAGATGGGGGTACGAGTCAGAGAGCGGCAGAGCAATCGGTTCATGGCAGTTTTGTTGTAAATTTTGGTCGGAGTCGGCCGAGACTTTATAGACAAGGTTTTGGAAATTGCTATTGTACCGGAAACAATGGCCTTATCTGCGGCCTCCGCGTCGATCCCGATGACTGACACGTACGTCGTGGGCGTGGCCAGCGGGGCCCCGGATAGAACACACGGCGACGGAACCTGCAGGCGCGCTCGAGGAAGGACCCCTGATAATAGGCGGAGAGCTCAGTACCCACTTTTGGACATTTTGAGCGATTTTGGACCCCCTAGCTCGGAAAAAATGACGGACATTTGGGCCAAATCGTGGATGTTCTCCCACCCCCAATTTCGGACAAAAGGGCAGGTGTCAGGCGACGGTCAGACGCCAACGTCGGACATTTGGCGCAGCGGTTCGGTCCTCTGGCTCTGAGACCTGCACTCTCCAGGTGGCGACTTATTGTTCGAACCCTGCTATTGCCTTTTTGCCACACGACTTTTTGTCCTCGGTCAAATCAGAATTTCACCTGTTGCCATTTCCGCTTGAGGGCTCCCATCCGAACCCGTTCGATCGCTCCTGCCCATTTTTACCTCCCGCGGCGCAGTGCCGGGTGCACTCGTGGTGCACTCGTCGACATTGCCTCGTCGCCGCCGCCCCCGCGCGTGGAATCTCCCCAGCGCATCGTCATTGATGTCGACTCTGGCGCTTTACGTGCTCCGCGGTCCATCGCGCATCTCAAAGGATGGATTCGCGCTCACGCTGTCCGAGGAGGATCCCAATAGGTTCACGCAGTTGCACGTCAGCGCCTCGAAGCTAGAGTTAGCCTGCACGCGATTCAGGCAGCGAAAGGAGCCTCAGATTGAATAGGGCATTGCTGGTAGTCTCGTTCGACGCGTATGCACCCTTAGACGTATCTTCAGAGGAGCCTGAGCGAAAAATACAATTTTTCGAAGATTTATTGCCATTTTTTCGACCTTTGTGCCGGTTTTGGACAAATTGGGGCCCGAGGACGAAATGTCGGAGGAAATGTCGGACAAAACCCCCCAAAAGTGACCAAAAAATGTCGGACATTTAGGTACCCAAATGGGGTGCTCGCGGAACTGACCTCCTCACCTATTATCAGGGGTCCTCTCGAGGACCGCATGTATTTCGCGGGGATTTAGAGTCCGAGGTTGCCTGGACACAAAATTACCTTATTTAGTCGCACAAGGACGAATAGCTGCCTAATTCGTACACCGAAAGGAAAGAACTTCAACAAGGGCTTGATTCTAGGATGTCTCAGACTACCTACATAGGTATGGTAGCGGCATAGAAGATGTATCCTCTATGGGGGCCAGCAAGGGATGATGCGTTGCGTACGAAAAGATCGGTCTGCGGCCATACCTAGCGTTTCTAGCGCAAGCAAAGATTTCTAGTTTCTGCAATTGGCGGCGCACAGACTCGGATCTATCAAAGCCTGAAAGAGATGACAGGAAAGGTTGCTCTTCATCGAAGAAGTGTTGTGCACTGCTCAAGAAACTGACGTGGGTCAGTTGTCCATTGGCAAAGGGTCAGACGCCTGAACATAGGGTACTCGGAGCGACTTTGTCGCTCACATGCACTTCGAGCGTAACGAAATCCAAGGAAAGGTTGAGCAAGGAACCGACGCGCGGGTCAAGGAGCTCATGGCGGCATTATATCGATTCCATATCATACACATAATATATCTGAGCGTCTATAGCTGCAGCATCGTCAGCCCTCGCGTCCAAATCTTCCAGCTCGACATGGTGCTCACCATCACAGCGGGGTCATCTCCACCCGCGTACCGTATCCCTCACCAGCGCGATCCTCGCCGCCAGCTGCCTCGCCTGCGCAGCCTGGATGATCCGCGAGCGCGCGACCAGCACCGCCAGAGCAACGAGGGCGAAGACCACGTTGCATGCGACGAATTCGAAGAAGTCCGCGCGCTCCTTGCTGACGATCTTCCCGCACGCACCCCAGGCGAGCGTCTCGCCATGTTGCGTTATTTGCGAGGGAGGAGGGGCAGGATGGGAGTTGAGAGAGCCACCGTGCGAGGAGGCGTTGCGGCAGTGGAGCAGTCTGCGGTTACCGAAAGGTTGGCAGAAGGGTTGCGAGAGCTGTGAAGATGTGTTGGTCAAAGAATGTAGTGCAGCAGCATGGCAAACACACGCACTGCGTCTTCTGGACATGGTTCGCAGACGCCGAAGGGGAGACAGACTAGGTTCTCCTCGGGCGTGTGAGTGTCATGCGTGGACGGGCGGTCATCGTAGCCCTGGGCCGGTTTCTGTTGCTGCGCCACGGCAAGCGCGACGAGTGCAAGGATTATACTGGCATGGTAGCCTTAGCAGCGAATAGCGACCGCAGAGACGTGACCCACAGGCATAGGCGCGCCGTGGCCCTCAGCGGACAGAGTAACATCGAGCAAGCATGGACGCGGAGTTCAAGTTGGGAAGTACGCTTGATCGCGACTAACAAACACCCCACGAGCACAAACAACCATCACACTGGCGAGTGGCAACGAAAAACACTGCTTCCTTCGCCTCTACGTCCAGGGAATAACCAAGTAGTACATTATATTGTAGATCCCAATCTTACTGCCGTACCCTTATCACCTTTCGCTTCCCCTTGCCTGCAGCTGCGTTCGCGTTAGCCGCTCCCGCCTGCGCCGGCTCCTTCTCCTGCGCATTCATGCCAGCCTTGACCGTGTCTATCAGCACGCCTGACGCGAGCGCAGGCGAGAACGGCGACACGCGCTCGGCGAGAGGGGGCAATGGTTCTGGGGGAACAGGCAGCGCGCGCCCTCCTGACCGCTTCGCAGGTTCTGGGGGTACATCCGTCGACTTGAACTTCGATCCCGTCGCCGGTTGCTTGCCCTTCGACGCCGCAGACGGCTGTTGGGCGGGCTGCGAGGGTTCTGAAGCGGGCTTGGTCGTGTTATATGGGGGCTTGGGGATGTTATCCGGCTTGGAGCGCTGGATCTGGAAGGAGATCATCTCGAGGAGCTGCTTTTCTGCCGCGTCCATCAGCAGCTGTCATATAGAGAGCAGTAAACCACTCACTGGTCTGCACAGCCGGGTTCAAAGGACGTCCATCCTGCTTCCACTGCACGCGTACGCGCCCAGGGTTCTCCCAATCGCGGGGATGCGACTTCTGCGGCTCCATGAGGGTACGAAGACCCAGTCGATTCGTCGCCTCCGCTATGTCCTTGCTCAGAGGCCACCACACGCCCTTCTGCCGCGCTATCCTCCGCTGCCCCGTCCCGTACGGCCGCTTCGCATCGATGTATATGGGATAGATGCACGTCCATCTACCCTGCGGTCAGTCACCAAGTCCAGCACAAGCCACTTCGCCACGCACGATTTGTACGGAGTAATGTCAGTCACGACATTAGAGGGTAACGAGCTTTCCGAGGGGAACGCCGCGCGTGGGGGAGGCGCGAAGCCCTGCGAGGCCGAGCCAGCACTTTGCGACTGATTGAAATCGGTTATCTCTTCCAGAAGCGGACCGCGCGTCCCGGTGTTGGGGAGTACGTTGGAAGGGAGGGGGAGGTCGGTGTCGTCGTCGAATTCTTCGATAATGGGCGGCATGATGGTGGCTGAAGTCAGAATGCACTGCACGCGTCTTCCACAGGGAGTCACGTAGGTGTCAATGGCGAGGTCACGCACGTCACACCGTATTCCCTAGACTTGAACTTTGACTTGGTGCTCGTTGCGACAGCAAGAACAACAGCCGAGACTTCTCTGGGGTATCTAAGTGCACTGAGAACCTACTCAAGGCTACTTCTCGGCTATCCTGCTGTAAACCTTGCTATACGACGAACATCCTGAGCTCCTTGCGTCAAGGCATCTTCATGTCTACGATTCACGATCTTACTGCTAGACTGCCTGACGACGATGAGGAAGATTCAGACTTCATACCTCTCCCCGACGAAGGTCAGCTATCTCATTACCAGTACGCACCTTCTGAATAGGCAGATTGAGCGTCTATGCAGACCCTGTCAGTTCACCTGAAACCGAACCCGAGCCTCCAGACATCGAACACGATGTGCTGTCTGCGCTTGGGGCGCCAACTGAGCATGATGTGCTAGAAGGGAAGAGAAAGTACGTTTCATATCTCTCCTCAAGTATCGTCGCTTATTCTGTGCGCTACGAAGGCAGCGCGCCGAAGTCTGGTCCAAGTTTCTCGCCATGGATCCACCACGACCGTCAGAAGAGCCGTTTCGAAAGCTAGTCAAAGTCGTCAAGACCTACAAGTTCGCCGGCAAGGAGATGGAGTGAGCATACGACCTTCGTCGCTTCATCCTCTATCCATCTAACATTGGGCGCCCATAGAGAAATCCTCGAAGTACCGGAGGACTCGCCCGACGCCGCAAAATGGCCACGATACGAGGAAGAGACCTCTTCAACTGACGCCTCCGAAGCAAGGGACGTGCCGATGACCGACCTCACCGCGCAGCCGTGCGATGATATCTCACTTAAACCTGCACTACCATACAAGCGCCCCGGCCCTCG
Organism: Schizophyllum commune H4-8; assembly: GCF_000143185.2. Classification (NCBI taxonomy): domain Eukaryota; kingdom Fungi; phylum Basidiomycota; class Agaricomycetes; order Agaricales; family Schizophyllaceae; genus Schizophyllum; species Schizophyllum commune. The sequence continues at coordinate 1,215,424 of NW_026089547.1, read as the reverse complement.
CAGAGGCAAGGTGACCCTTCCGGGTTTCACTATGGGGCACAAAATCATCAGAACGCCAACTTCGCCTCACGTAACTGACCCTACCGCCCATGCAACCAATCTTCCCACCCGCGATAAACCCTTCGGCCCCGTCAGCCGCACCGACCCTTCGAACCCTGCCCACCTGTCCAGTAACACCACCCTCACCACCCTCACCACCCTCGACAAATCCGCCCTCGACTGGCGGTCGCACGTGGGGGCGCAAGAGACCCCTCTCCGGGACGAACTGGACGCGAATCGGCGCGGGGGCGGGTATCTGGAGAAGGTCGCATTCATGCAGCGGGTGGAGCAGAGGAAGGAGGGGCTGTTGGAGGCGGGGAGGGGTGGGAGGAGGAGGAGGGGTGGGTGAGGTTAGGGGAGTGGGTGAGGGCGAATAGGAGTGATTATCGCTTTCTTGCAGATTCCTTGACTCTCGATGTTGACGGTCTTGCACTCACACGTGATCCCTTCTTGCACTCACCCGTAATCCCTTCTCGCACTCACACGTAATCCCCGTTATCAGCATAAAGCTACAATCCCATTGAGCCCAAAAAGAGTGAGTGACCTATAATACAGCACGAGAGGCATCAAGCCGCCTCGTCGGATATTACCGCTACAGACCCGTAAGTAAATCATGAGAAGAGACGTGAGAGATGTAGCACCCTATCGAAGGGAGGATAGATAGGCATGGACGAGAGTGAAGGAAAGGAAGACAGGCGAAGCAGCGCAGCCGCTCGCTGTCGGTCTAATGCACAAGCAACAGTGCTTCAAGTCACTGCAAGTTGACGGTCAGGAAGCGCATGAGTCGAGTGGGGGAGCCAATGGACAAGCAGCGCGAGCCAAGGGACAAGCAGCGCTTTATGAGCTGGACGTCTGGCGGCCAGCGGCGGTGTTGATAGAGTCGAGGAGGGTGTCCTTGTAGTCGCCGACAACGTGCCACATCGCGAAACCCTTCAAGCCAGCGTCGGTGATGAATTTGCCCTTGGCGGCTACGAGGGTCACTCAGTATGAGGCACTGAATATTACGAACAAATGAGCGCACCAAACGACGTAGCATCATCGTACGAGATCATGACCTCCGTGTCCGACTTCCAGACGTAGGGCTGCAAGGAGACGTCAGTTTATACATCCCTTCAGTCTATGCACCCCTTCCTCGCTGGAATCCCAAACTCACCGTCTGCGAGCAATCATCATACCGGTACAACACCCCGTCCGCCGCCGTGCCATTGTCACTCAAATACCCCTCCGAGACCATCCCCCAGAAGTCGAACACACCACTGATCGAGCTCCCCACCACGCCGCACACGTCCGGCTCGTCACCGGTCGCGTTCGGGTCGTCCGAGCTGCCCATCGGCTGGTCTGCCTTGTCGAAGGCCGGGTACGCGGCGAGGGTGGTGCCGTCGGGGGAGGCGGCGGAGGCGTTGACGGAGAAGGAGTGCCCGTAGGCGGCGACGCCGAGGGCGATCTGGTTGGCGGGGAAGCCCGCGCCGGTCCAGGCGTTGACCGCGGAGACGGCGGAGCCTTGGGGGTTGTCGGAGCAGGTGTCGTTGAGCGGGGCGTTCGGGCCAACGCCGTCGGACCAGGAGCCCCAGAGGTCGTACTAGGAAGGGGTTAAGCGACCGTCGGAGGGAAGGGACGCGAAGTACTCACGTTCATGATGGCGATGTGATCAAGCACCTTTGCGAACTCGGACACGTCCTGCATAGGCTCACCGTCCTCGCCAACGAAAGGCGCGACACCGACGGCGGCGGTCAGAGTGAGGTTGGCCGGGGTGTTCTCGTTGGCGCGGAGCTCCTGGAGGAACGAGAGGAAGTTGGCGGAGTCTTGGTCGAGGATGGCATTGCAGCCGACACCCTGCTTGTTGGGATATTCCCAGCTGTGGCGCGATGAGCATTCAAGGCATATGGGTATGAGTGTGCACAAGGTGTGCATGGACATACTCAAAGTCGATGCCATCGAGCTGGTACTGGTTGATCATGTCCAGAATCGCGCCAGCAAATGCGGTGCGGTTTTCTGGCGTGGCCACTGCAGTGGAGTAGTACAGCGAACCGGTCCAGCCACCGATCGAGAGGAGGGCCTTGACGTTCTGCGGACCTGTTTAGCCACAAAACGAACAAAGGGGCTGTGGTAGACGTACATTGTCATGCGCCTGCTGGACGAAGTCTGGGAGCGCGGTCTTGCTGGTGTCATCAAGAGCGAGCACAGAAGAGTCGCTCGTTGTGGTACTATTGAACTGTCAGAGACGGGATCGAGCTAGAGGGATCGCCACATACGCAAAGCCGAAGGTCATCATGTTGTACTTCTCCCACGAGATCTCACTCGAGGCGTTCTGGCCAGCGAGCCAGCCCGGGTACCACCCCGATGCCAACACACCCGAACCGTCAGTGGCACCGGAACTGTTCCCCGTGCCACTTGCAGAGGCAGCGGGTGCTGATGCCGTCGCCGACGCAGAGGCCGACATGAGCGCGCACTGTCGCTTGTGGTGCTTGCTTATCCGACCAGCGGCAAGCGTGAAGAAAGGGAGCAAAAAGAGCAGCTTCATCATGAATCGGATCGTGAGCGATGTCGTGAGGCTAGGATGCGGGGCTCTGGGCCGTAGCGAGTGGAGGGAGGAGGCAAGGAGCGGGGGGAAAGGATCACGCCGTCTGCAGACCGTGTGCGCGCCTTTTATACGGCGCAGTTCACAGGCCTCGTTTGTGTCGCGACCAAGCCGGGGTCGAGCGCCCGCCGGCGATCGGCCGCGTGGCCCGCGTGGTTGCCAGGCACGCAGCCAATGCCCAATCGACATGAATGGCCCATTGTCCGAAATTAGAAAGGCGCTTGTTCTTTGTGTGACCGCCATTGTTCCACAAATGGGATAGTCCATGTCAGAAGACACAGCACCGGGCTTCCCGTTGCATGCGCGCGGGCGTATGTGCACTGCAATTGGCTTTCCAAAAGTACACGAGTGGTATTACATTCATTTTTGCACACACGCTGATGCCAGCGCAGCAATAATCAGCAAAACGCCGGAGACACAGCTTAGAAGTAGCTCGAGTACGCGTTGAGCGCTGGCTGACCGCCGAGATGGACGTAAAGCTGCGATGGCCGTCAGCACGTGCCCTGGCTGAAGGTGCACATCCGACTCACCACATTGCTTCCCTCCTTGATACTGCCCTCCTCGACCAGCTTGATCAGACCAGCCATGCTCTTGCCTTCGTACACAGGGTCAGTGATCATGGCATCCGTCTGCGCCGCCGTCGCAATCGCAGCCATCGTGCTCGGGCCCGGAATCCCATAGATGCCCTCATGGAAGCGCTCGTCCAGGATGATCGCCTCATCCGGAATCGTCAGGCTCGGGTCCAGCAGCGTCGCCGTCGCCCTTGCAATACGTCTGAGAACGCAGCACGTCAGCTAACACTGCAGCACACGACACTAGCACCGAGTCTACTCACGCGACCTGCGCCTTCGTCGCCTCCGGCTTGCCCGACGCGTCGATGCCGATGACCTTGCGCCCCTTGCCCTCCGCGACCGCGCCGACGATGAGGCCCGCGTGGCTTGAGCCGGTGACGCTGCACACGATCACGGTGTCGAAGAACACGCCGAGCGCCTTCTCCTGCTCCGCGATCTCCAGCACGATGTTCGTGAAGCCCAGGCCGCCGAGCGGGTGGTCCGACGCGCCTGCGGGGATGTAGTAGGGCTGCGGAACAGGCGCGTCAGCGTCACGTTCAACAACTATCCCGTCCAACTACTATCCCGTCCACCAACTATGTTCATCGCCAGGACAGGGTCGCCATGGTGCATCCCCGCTCACCTTCCCGCCCCCATTCTTCACATCCTCCAGCGCCTTCAGCGTCGCCTCCTTGTGCCCGATATCGAAGCCCTCCTGGTTCAGCCGCACGTCGCCGCCCATGATGCGCGAGAGCAGGATGTTGCCCGTCTTGTCGTACAGCGGCGGGTCGATGGGCACCCACTTCTCCTGCACGGTGACGGCCTTGAGGCCCGAGGCAGCCGCGACGGCAGTGACGGCGCGCGTGTGGCTGGAGGGGGGTTAGCTCGTCAGAGGTGCTGAGCGAATCGACAGCCAGAGCGATGAAAAATCATCTACTAGACTTACTTGCTCTGCACACCACCAACGGACACAAGCGTATCCGCGCCCTGCGCCTTAGCGTCGGCGACGAGATACTCGAGCTATTCAAGACCAAAACAGTCAGCCCTGCTTCCCTTGCGCGCCACCAGTGCACAAACTTACCTTTCTGACTTTGTTCCCGCCGTACGCTAGCCCGCTGTTGCAGTCCTCGCGCTTGGCGTAAATCTTGACCTGTAGTTATTTGCATTAGCTCCTTGAGGCAGTCTCAACACGCCCTCTGTAAATGTCCCAACTGACCTTGCCACCTGACAACTTCTCACTGAGGCGTGGTAGGAACTGGATCGGGGAGGGACCGAACTGAAGGGAGAGTCGTCAGCATAGGTCTACCTCCCATTGTAATGTAGAACACTAACCAGGAACTTCTCCTTTGGAATGCTCTTCAGCTTCTCGACGTAGGCTGGGGCAGACATGGTCGAGTGGATAAGGTGAGGGGAAGAGTGGGTGATGTAAGGGGAGGTGATTTTAGAGGATGCTTGAAAGTGCAAGGGGTCGAAGACACGGAAGACGGGCGTAGATCTGCCTTGGCGTGCGATGCAATAAGTACCCAAGTACGCGCCCGAGTCACTTTGCCCGACGACGATAGCGACAACCTAGCGGCAGAACGGCACGCAGATAACGATGGGACGGTGCGATGAGACGCCCGAGTCCTTATAACCTCCGGTCGGCAGGCTCGGGCAGCATGTCCGTACCCCTCCTCGCCCGTGCCCACTCATCTTCGCCCGCGCCGTCGCGGAAGCCCCAGGGGATTCGCTGTGGGAGGCTAGGGGAGACTACGAAATCCCAAGCAGCTCCCAGGGCTCGCCATCTGACCGCCATCGCCGTGGCCAAGGGCGCGATAGTAGCATCTTTCAGGCGCGCAGGAGGGGCGTCGGCGTTAATCGGCGGCAAACGCCGAAGATGAGAAGTTCAACTGTGGGTGGTTCGGGGTCCGGGGTTGAGTTCAGGTTTAGGCTTGGGGCGGAAGTCTGGCTTTGGGTAGACATTAGGTTTGGGTCAGGCTTGGGAGTGGCTTTGAGACGGAAGGAGGGAGAAGAGAAGGAGAATGAGACAACGCTTGTGATTTGTTCGCCTCTGTCTAGTGCACATGTTCGATCCCGTCTTACGCTCCCAGGCCATCGCCTGCTCTCAGTTCCTCCAGAGCGTGTTGCACGATCTCTTGCGCAGGCCCGCTTCGGGGGCGGATACTGCATCGGAAAGGCCTGGGATGGCTGCCATTGCAGGTCAGTATACGTGTCGAACGCAGAGTCTCGCTTTCGGCGAAGTTGCAACACGGCCAAAGAACATAGAAGGCGGACCTTATGAAACCCCCATACTCCACCACGGGTGTGATGATATTACCCGCCTCGTCTTTCGCTTTCCCGATGTCGAAGGCGAAGAGGATGTTGCAAATAGCGATGAAGACGGCCTGGTCGCCGAGGTACATGCCTGGGCAAATTCTGAGGATGTTGAGCACGTGAGCTCTGAGGTGAAGGTCAATTATCCACGACGCACCTGCGCCCAACACCGAAGGCCACTTGCACAACCTCGTTCGGATCCTCTGCTGCCGACTGAAGCGTCGGGTCTTTACCTAGGTATCGCTCAGGTCGGAATGCGAAAGGGTCAGGGGAGACCGTCTCGTCGTGCAAGATGGACCTAAGTGGACCAAAACATCAGCTCCCAGCTCTTTCATCTCACTCCCTTGCATGCCTGCCTTGCATGTAGAATCCCCAGATCTACTCACCATATGTTCGCCCACACCACCGTCCCCTTCTCCACCCTCCACCCCCTATACACGTCGTCTGCGTTCGCCATGTGCGGCAGCCCCAAGGGAACGCTGGGATTCCAGCGCCAGACCTCCTTGACGATAGCGTTGACGTATGGCAGGGAGCTTCGATCTGCTACTTGAGGCATTCGTCCGTGAGCGAGGCATACGGCGTCGACTTCTGCTTGCGCTCGTGATTGGATCTCAGGGTGGAGGACCATGGCGAGGATGAAAGATGTGAGGGCCGAAGGGGTCTATGGATCAATCGCATGTGAGCAGTATGCCGCGAAAGTGCTCGAAAGGAGCTCACCGTTTCTGCACCACCTGTACGCCGGTTAAATCAAGCAATCTCGACAGGTGCGAAATGCATACCGGAGTATAGCGATCCAGCAGCGGCTTTGAGCAGGTCCTCCTGCTCAGACGCCCCTTGCTCGCCCTTGGTCTCGAGATTGCTCGACAGGAAAGACGGCTTCGCTGTGCCTCTCGCCTACTCAAAAGCTGCTCAGCGACATATTCAATGGGTTAAACCCATGACACATACCATCTCGCCCTTCACAAAAGCCAGAGGGACGTCGTACAGGCGGTCCAGCTCGCGCCTCATCGCACGGGCGGCGCGCTGGAATGATGCTCCAGGAAACCACGCCGGGACATACTTGACTATGCAGTATCGATAAGCAGGCCGTGATGAACCTGAGCAACAGACATTGGAGACTCACGAATCGGCACGCTATCGACCAACCACCCAGGCTCCGACGCCCTCGAGAACCCGTCCATCGCATCTTCCGCTATCTTCACCAACTGCAGCGGATCATCGCTCGCAGTGGAATACCCATAGGACATAAGTAGGATTGTCGACGAGGTGGACCTGTCCTTCATTCGCCTCAAGCTTCAAGTCGGGATGGCTACCTACGTACGTGCGGCAATGGTCATAGAAGTCCTTCGGGCTGTCGAGTAGTTTTTGCAGCAGCCTATATATCCCTCGTCATCGAATGCACGTGAGTTGACATATTGAACTCGGCAGCACTTACCTCAGAGTCTCCCTCTCCTGCATGCCCGCGAACTCAGGTGTCACACACGCCCGCGGGCCCATGAACTGGTGGAAGAGCTTTCTGAACTCGCGGAAGCGAGGGTTCGGCGGTCCGTTCGTGTATCCCAAGCCGCGCGCCCAGCCGACTCTACAAAGCGCGTCAGGCCTTCAAGAGATGGGCTGTAGTGCGAGAGGGGACCAACAGCTCGCCAGCCATGACCGCGGGCGGTCTGTCCGAGTAGATGTGACCTGGGTGGAATGATCAGATGCACTTGAACGGAGAGAAGGACATGCCATACCTCTCGACTCCAGCAGATCGTTAACCGCCTTCATAGACGATAGTATGATAGCAGGCTGCCCGAGTATCGTTATACGAACAACATCACCTATCGCAGAGTACTAAGAGCAGCTCCTAATGGTGGCGTATGACATATACCATACACCCTCCTCCACTCATCCCACTTCAGCCATTGCTTGTCTGCCGGCAGCTGCAGTCCATTGCCGATTACAGGTAATCCCGGAGGACCGGGCGGATAAGGTGCTCTATGGCGCGAACGATGGAGGGATACGGCCAGGACGACGGCGGCTAGAAGGGCTGCAAGGTTTAATGGATCCATCATGATGTCGATTTCCTTCAAGATGTTAGGTTCAGTGCTAGAGGGTGCCCTGAGCAGTTGATGAACGTTCGAAGTAGATTGTCCGCTGAGCGATTTATCGCTTGCAACCCTCCTTATCTTGATTGGCGCCCTTCGGCATGCGCTTCCCGCTGGATTTCGCATTCGGAAGTGCTCGTTTCTCCCAGTAGACCGGGGTAAGCACATTCATAAGTGAACCACTGACCTCCGTCTTCGTCATATGACTGGAGTTTCCGAATTGCAGCCCAAATTTGAAGGCTGCATTGTCACAAATTCACCATCAACCCGAATTATATCCAAGGAAATCCCCTTCCGCCCGTTCAACAGGACATGTCTATTGCTACGCGACCGACAGCTCGGCGACGAACGCGATGCCCTGTTACGACATATGAGCGAGAGAATGCGGACGCAGAACCGAGGCCGACGTACCAGCTTCACGAACTCCAACATGTGGTCGAAGTCGTATGCGCCGCTGTCGTACCCCGCGTCGTACGCCTCGACATCGTCCTTGATGGTGTGGATGGCGTGTTGAGGGAAGTCTGCGAGGATGAGAGGGACGCATCAGTGCCCCCGTACGCAAGACGAGAGAAAGGTATTGCAAGCTTACCCTCGAAGAAACCCTCGGTCGCGAAGATGGCCGGATATCCTGCCTTGGTCCACGACATGTGGTCTGAGCCGCAGCGCGGGCCGCAGGTGGTCATGTTCCACGGCAGCGGGGAGTACGCCTCGACGAGCTTGGTGGCAAAGGTGGTCAGGTTCTTGTCGACCTGGTCCTGGAAGAAGGCGATCTTGGGCTCGGTGCCGGACTTGACGAAGGCGGTCACTGCAAATATAGTCAGTGTTGAGCTGTCAAGCACTGACAGAGCCACTCACTGTCCATCTGCAACATCCCCTTGACCTTCGTCCCCGCCGCCTCATAGAACGCGGCCACGTCTTGCGAGCCGAGCAGTCCACCCTCCTCGGCCGCGTACCAGTGGAACTCGACCGCAATACCCTTCGGTGGCACAAACTCCTGCTCCACCAACGAGCGCAGAATTTGGAACACCGTTACTGTCCCCGAGCCATCGTCATCCGACCCAGGCGCGCGGAAGAAGGGTAGCCGGTAGTTCAGCGAGTCCTGGTGCGCGCCAACGATGACAAGCTCCTTCTCTTCGTCGGGCGTAGTGTCGTCTGTCGCATCCAGTCGCAGGACGACGGAGTTCTGCACGAACTTGTGCGGGAACTTGGTGACTGTGGTTCGAGTCTTGTCCGAGGGGTTCGCGGCGATGATCTGGGGAAGCAGAATGGCGTCAGCAAGGGATGCGAAGACGCGATGGAGGACATACGGATGAGACGTGGTCGAAGACCCAGTTGCTGGAGAGCAGGCCCCAGTTGCTGCGATAGCTGCGCGTCCAGAAGGAGCTCAGCTTCGCGATGTCGGCGCGCATGTGGTCCGTGGTGATCTCGCCGGCGAGGAGGGCGCGTACGGCATCTGAGTTTTGGGCCGAGATGCTGCGGTCAGGGTTCACAAAACGCTGAGGACGTTGTGCGTTGAGGGCGCCGAGGGTAGGGTGCTCGGTGATGTCCATGAACTCGAGCCCTTGCTGCTTCAGCCTGAGCTTGTCGCCCTCGGTCATCCTGGACGCAATGCATTAGCCGAATACGCGGGCTTATCGTTGTACGACGCACCTACGGGGCTCATCCTCCCCAAATACATGCACCAAGCGCTCCTCGTCAAGCCCGTCACCATGTCCCGTCAGGTGCATGATCTCAACCACGTCGAAGCCCTTCCAGAGTTCAAGCATGAGCTGCTCGCGCTGGGCAGCCGTCATGGCCGATACGGACCGCGCGGTCACATCGTATCCTACCCCGAGAGGCTGCTGAGAGTACGCAGCCGCGGCTGCGGCAAGCCCGAGTAGAGGAAAGATGGACTTGAACATGATGGGCGCTTGAAGGGAATTGATTACTTCGCCGGCGGCATCGTAAGCGCCCGTCGGCATAGGCCGAGTCGCCACGTGTACTGCACGTGCACAGGGTTGAAGTCAAACGTGAAGAGGTCAAAGAAGAGTCAAGAAATTCCAGGTGCTCAGTATACGCATGCAGAGTGAGCTTTACACACACCACAAGGAGTTGAGGGCCTGGAGTGTGGGGATATGACCCTTAAGGCTCGGAAATGATCTAGTGGTTACCTTGAGGGATAGCCGTGCCTTTACACGAAGAGATGAAGTCAGGTAATGGGACAAAATCTCATGGGCCTGTGTTCATATTTCAGTGGTAAAGCTTCTGACAAGATAGAAGAAATTCGCCTTTACGCGTTCAGCGACCTTGAGATCGCTTGTCATTGTGACGTGACCTTGTGACCGATGACCTTTTTGTCTGCCGATCCACAGAGTTCCACCTCTCGCTGAACCCTGCTTCATGCATGGGTAGGTATTGATGATACTGCGCCTTGCAGCCAACGGGCTGTGATTGGGAGCAACATGGCACAACCGAGAATATATCGCTTGTTTTTGTTGTCGTTCAGCTGTCGGGCCGATGTCCGGTATATCCCCGAAAGGGGAACAATAAGATATGCACGTTGCATGGTCCGATCCTTTTCGGAGTGTCCCATTGTCCTCTTTCGGGGCACAATGATGAGCACATGGGCGGCTTTGACTACGGGCCACTATAAGAGATGGAAGCGTGTGTGCTCAACTCCTTGCTTCCCTCCGCCTTGAGCCTGGCGCTCTCGACCTTCTCGCAACGAACTCGACGACCCGCCACGACCCCCGCTCGCTCCATTCGTTCCTTGGATAATCTACCAGACGACACCTCCCAATCTCCCGACACAATCTACCCACTCTGTCTAACAGCATGATTTTCTCCCGACTACTCACCACACTCACCCTCGCGCTCGGCGCGTTCGCCGCCCCGATCGACAGTACGCTGGTGGCTCGATCAGAGTCCAACGTCAACACCGCGGACAATGCGCGTCAGGCGCAGGCGCTGAACGCGAAGTTTGCGGCATTGAAGGAGGCGAGCACGTGTAAAGGTGCGTCGGCTTGCTCTAGTTGCTACAACCGCCACTGACAGGTTTCCAGGTGACGAGATCGCCTGCGTCGCGGGCATCCTCGCGCAATGCAAGGCTGGCAAGTGGGATTTGAGCCTGCAGTGCCCGCAGGGCACGACCTGCTTCGCGATCCCGCGGACGGACAGCACGGGCACCGACCTCCAATGCACGACGCAGAGCACGTTGGGTGGCCTCATGACCAAGCTGGGCGTCCAGGGTGGCGTCAACGGCACGGACAACGCGACGTACGAGACGGAGACTGCGGCGCCGACATCTGCGACACCGACCTCCGTACTCCCATCCGCACCCGCTGCTTCGTCCGCAACGACCTCCGACGCCACAGAGGAGGTGCCATGCACCATGGAGTCTGGCGAGAGCCCTGCTTCCTCCGCCGCTCCCTCCTCTACCGTCCCTGCTTCCTCCTCAGCCGCACCCGCTACCTCCTCAGCGGCACCTGCTTTATCCTCAACCGCACTGGCCAGCTCATCTGCATCCCCGAGCGACTCCGCTGCACCCACCGCCACAGCTCCCTGCGACGACTCCGCCTCGTCCGCGGCCTCCGCAACAGCTGCCCCATCCAGCACCACCGACGACAGGACCTACTATGTTACTGTCTACGTCACCGCGACCGACGATGACCCCGCCGCGCCGTCTGCCACGATCACGTCGTCGACGATGGGTGTCGAGCCATCATCGACTGCGGGTGCCGAGAGTGGTGCGCCCTCTTCAGCGAGCGGCGAGGACAGCTACATCTCCTCGATGTACGCGTCCGCTTTCAGCAGCGCGGAGTCCGCTCCCGCGTCTTCGTACGCGGAGACGGCGACCGTATCCGGTGATCTGTCGTCCGTGGTGGCTTCTATCACCAGTGGTGCGGCGTCTGCGACGGTGGAGAGTGGCGCAGCTGCCTCGGGTGCACCGTCCTCTTCCGACAGTGCGGCGGCGAGCAGCGACCTCATTAGCACCACCTTCGCCAACGGTATCGCGGCCATTCCTTCCTCGTCCGTGGACTTCAGCGCGTCTGCGTCCGCCGAGTCGAGTGCGTCTGCGTCCGCCGAGCCGAGTGCATCTGCGTCCGAGCTGAGTGCGTCCGCGTCTGCAACGGCCACCACCTCGTCCTCGAACCTCGTGTCCTTCGCCCTTCCTACTGCGTACAGTGGTTCGGCTTCCACCAGTGGTTCAGTTTCGGCATCGGCGTCTGCTACTCCCAGCGAGTCTGCATCTGTCGCTCCGAGCGCGTCTGCGTCCACCATTCCTAGCGAGTCCGCCTCTGCTTCTTTCAGCGCGTCCGCTTCGGCCTCTGCAAGCGAGTTCGCGTCTGCAGCACCCAGTGAGTCTGCGTCCGCGTCGGCCTCGGGCTCGAGCCCATCATCCACCCTGGCATCGTTCGCACAGGCGTCGTCCGTGAGCTCGAGCAGTGCATCTGCTAGCGCAACCGCGTCGGCGTCCGCTGTGCCTTCTAGCAGCGCTGAGGTATCGGTCTCTGCGTCCGCGTCTGCGAGCAGCACGGCGTCTGCCTCTACCGAGTCTGCATCCTCCGCCGAGCCCACTGCTACTTCGGATGCCCCCAATGTGTCCTTCTCCCAGCCTGCTGTGGCCGAGTCAACCTCCACCGTTGCCTCATCGTCCGCGACTGAGTCTGCTTCCTCGGATGCCACTGTGTCTTCCACGGAATCTGCTTCGCCATCCGCGACCACCGATGCCTCTTCAATCAGCATCCTCGGCACCTCCACCGACTCCGCTGGCGAGGTCTACGTGACGGGACTCACCACGGATACGGTGACGTCCTCCATGGTGACGACCACGTCGACGACGGAGGGCGCGGTGGAGTCCTCAAGCAGCGCGACGGAAACCTCGAGCAGTGCAGCGGAAACCTCGAGCAGTGCAGCGGAGGAGACTTCGAGCGTGGAGTCAACTGCGTCTAGCAGTGCCGACGAATCTTCGACCAGCGCAATGGAAACCGCAAGCTCGGTAACCGCTACCGCTGCGTCGGAGACCTCGAGCAGCGTTGCTGAGACTTCGAGCTCTGCTTCGGAGACCGCAAGCTCTGCGACCGAGACGTCCAGCGCCACGCGCAACCCGTACAGTTACGCCCCTCCAAGCCAGGAGACTGCTGCGTAACTTATCATCGCGAACCGCTAGCCGGATTCGCTTATCTCGTGTGCTATGGACACACTACCTGCATTGAATGACGGACTCGCATCATTGTTTCCTCTTTATCACTCACATATCCGCTCGCTGTAGCCATAGGTCATTGGTTTTTTTCTAATTGTGCTCTTTATGAGGCCCGATTGGAATGGGTATTGTAGTCTCGTTTAAGTACTTAGTTCGGTCTTAGCTTATAGAATGATTTGAGATCATCTACGGTGTGAATGTCAGCCATCAAAGGGAAATCGGAAGTGGCGCCGGTGCGTAGCGGGCTGCACCAAACGTTGTGGGTCCACATCGGGCTTGCCACGTGCAAGTCAGCATGGTAAAGGCTCGGGGTTTGCCGTGAAGCACGGCATCTTGCCTTTGTCCATCATGACACAAGGACAGCGCTTCGATCTTTGGCTCCGAGTGCACGATACTTCGTCTTCTGTACTCTTTACAGGCTCTGGGCTTCATCTGAAGAATCCCATGGACTTTGCAGCCATGCAAAGCCACCAAAGACCTTGGCAAAGGTCACTGTTGCGTTGAGTGGCTTCATATTGGACTTTGCGGACCGTCTCGTGAGATGATCTCCCACAGAACCGCCTTCGGGCTTGCTTCTGCTCCGGTCCAGCGCGCGTTTCTGTCACTTGAGTGGCATACCACACATCAAGTGCATCTCATCATCTGTTGTCTTTGCGACCTCTTACTCTCGCCGTCTCCTAACTGCCCTTCATGAGCAGTGATTCCCGCAAGATGTTTCCGGTCGATTGGCCCGCTTACATTCCTATCCACTCTGCTGCTGAAGCCCCCGACCAGGCCACAGCGCCCACGTCAGGCCGTCCGCGCCAAACATCTGTCACGAACGATGCCATCCCGAGCGGCCATGCCCGTGTTAGCTCAGATCCGGTGGCACCCACGCGGCGTGTTCGATTCGCACATGTGGACGATGCTGAGGCTACGGACTGCGACGATCTAGAGGTTTTCATTGCCGAAATGACTCGCCGCTTCGACGAAGAGGCGGGTGCACTCGAATCTCTTGCGCAACCCTACTCTCCGAGCCCTGGATCAACAAACAAAAAGCCAATGTGTTCCAGTGATGCATCTTCGGACTCCGAGAGCGGTACGGACGACGACGAGAAGAAGCCTGACTCTGTCAAAGCGAAGGCCAAGATCTATGCACCTTTCTTGTCGCTCTCCCAGGATGACACGCCCGCTTATGATTACGCGTCGACCCTCGAGGATACACGCGTCAAGCGCAGGACCGGCGTCGTCAAGGAGAACTGCAATCCCTGTCGGTGGATGGCCGACCGTAGGCTTAAAACCACTGATTTCACGGTCCGTTGTGACGGGCCGTGGTCGCCTTCAAGATACCCAGACTGGGCATCGGAGATCGCTGAAGAGCGGGAGAGGCTTGCGGCTGAGGTCCTCGCGGAGACGTTTGATGACCTGGCGCCCCGTCCTCCGATGAAGTTCGACTCCGAAGTGAGGATTAGCCGACGCTTGCGGGATGGCTCAGTGCTGTTGCCGAGATCGAAGAGGAGGGTGGTGGTTCTGTGACGGTATGACTTTGTCTTTCGTAAGGTGGAGATATTTCCAAGAGTTTTCCGCCTTCTCTCGATGATACCCGTATCATCGAATCTAATACGCTCTATTCTTGTAACATGTTGTATCGTTGCTACGCCTCGCATAATGCGGCCTATGGCAGTCCACGTTCATCATTGTTTGGCATTTTTGTGTCGCCGAGCGCTCTTTGTACATGCATGTGCTATGACCGTTCGGAGTTCCCCGCTTCCTATTTCTTTTTGACGACCTTTGACCCTAAACGCAAAAGCGCTATCACAAACGGCGGTGCATGTCGAAAGGGTACCTATACATAAGAGCGCGGCGAAAATTCGATGAGGGCATTTCCAACGCCGTCTTCCCCGTCCCGCGCTAGCCATGCCCACAAGCATCCCTCACTCGCAACCTACGAAGTTCGTCAATCCTGATGGACGTCCGACGGCCGACTATCTATCCGCTTACCTGGAACCTCTGCCTCTGTTTAACGTTCAATGGGACCAGTTGGACCTGGAGACCACCTTTCGGCTCATCGACTGTCCTAGCGTACCCGCCACAACCATGGACTCGCCTTCTAATCCGGACGCACACGCCTCGGCCATGGACATTGACGCCTGCGGAAGCAGCGAGGGTGGTGTCGACCTGGCCACCGTGCTGGGACTGCGAGACGCGGATCTGGAGAAGGCACTGGAGATCTGGGATACGCTCAAGAATCACCCACTTGGCGATGAAATGTTGGCCACTGTTTTGGAACGTGCTTGGGCTCAGCATTTGGCGGCAATGGAGAAGAAGCCAGCAGCATCGGCCATCGACTTCTTTCCCCCTATCAAGGTGATCAGTGGTGATGCAGAGGAACAAGTACCGGTGGAAGAGCCTGCGGTGGAACAGGTCCCACCAACCCCTTTGTCGGAGCCCAATGAGCGCGGCCCTGGCCCAAGCCTTTCACGAAAAACGACTCAGCCGGTAGCCAATATCGTCGCCATTCATCAGATTCCGGATGGACCATGAGTCATTCCGCGCGCCCTTGCATGAGGTCGTGGCCTTCCATTGTTTATTGAAGGATATAGCATTAGATGCCATTAATCCAAGTTATCCATAGACATTAGAAATTTGCAGCGATTGTAGATACCTTATACTCACAGCTTTGTATCTTTGAGCATCATAGCTCACAGCAAGCTTCATGGTGGTCGCGAGCTCTGTAATCTGAGCGGTATTTTGTCAGATCTGCCGCTTGACACGTGACATGTTCAACTCACGCATCTCCTTTTGGGAAGACAATGCCTTCCTATTCCGAATTCGCATCAGACGGAACCTTTTTCCTCTTGCCCTCACCCTTTCCCGGTTTTGTCCGTGCAATTCTGAACTACCGCGAGAGCTCCTGTGAAGACCACCTTGCGCAACAGTTGCCCAAGCCAGCATGGAGGAAACGCCAAGGACGATAATCAACGACGATCCATATTCCTGGGATATTGCATGGTGCGTGCGGGCAATGGCTTCGAGGGCTGAGCGTTGAAAGCCCGTCACTTCTCGATATACCCTAGAATCTAGAGATTCTAAATCGAGATATGGTCTTCAGAATTTGATATATGGACAGGCGCTGACTCGCATATCCCGCCCTCACAGGAAGAAGAATATAACGCCCTGGGACAAGGACAAGCCTCAACCGGCACTGCGCGAGCTGATAGAATCGAACGCAGTCGACCTCCCACGTGGTCAAGACAAGACAGCGTTAGTACCAGGATGTGGCTCGGTAAGATCGTTCCGCGCTCTCTGCGAGTTATTTAGCTGACAGAAAGTAGGGCAACGACGTAGCTTACCTTGCTGCTGCTTTGGGCGTAAGAACGGTCGGCGTAGATGTTTCTCCCAAGGCTGTGGAAGTGGCAGCTGAGTGAGCCCCGTCCTTCCCACACGGGCGTATCGCTAAATCAGCGGGGTGTAGGAGGCTCAAAGTCACGCCCATGCCAGAGGAGGCGCGCGGCTTGGTGAGCTTCCAGGCAGCGGACTTCTTCACCTTGAAAGGGCAATATGATTTGGTCTACGACTATACGTGAGTGAGATGCCCAGCTAGTCTGAGAGAGCGTCATGACTTACCTGTCTTTGACTCGTGTAGCTTCTTTGTTGCCATCCCGCCTAATCGACGACCTGACTGGGGTCGTCAGATGGCTGCCTTAGTCAAGCGCGGCGGGCTGCTCGTAACGCTGGCCTATCCGCTAGCCGAATCGGACAAGGGATGGGGACCTCCGTGGTTCCTTCTCCCGGAGCATTACGACGAAGTGCTGCAAGCGGAGGAGTGGGAGAAAGAGATCAACGATATGCCATTGGCGAGCGAGGGGGAGCATGTGGGCCGCGAGAGGATGATGGTCTGGCGGAGGAAGTAAGCACTTGGCGAAGGAAGTAAGGTCACCTTATTCGAAGCAGTCGGAATTGGCAGCAATTACGAGGCGAATGGAACAAAAAATTAAGGAGTGGTCCGACGATGGATAAGTAACGCCGCGTCCATGCATACATGCTATTCCCAGGCATTCCGGTGAGAGAAAAGTGCAAGCGACGGCAGCATCCGGCTCCATGCCGTCGACGACAAGAGTCCCTCCGAAGTCTTCTCTGCAGCCGCATGCGTCCCCTTCCCCGCCTTCTACTGCGCGCATTCCGAAACAGCAGACTTCGGTTGCTAGCTGGAGGTTCTGGATACCAACGGTCGCTCCTGCCACTTGAGCAGGCGTATAGCTGGCCTCTGCACTGAAAGAAAGCCAAGGTTCTCTCCCGCCTTGAAAACCGTCGGAGTGGGAGCCCAAAAGTCCGAGTGCGGGGACTCTATGGCGGAGGTAAGAAGCTCGTTCTTTCTTGGGCCATGCCGTGAAGGCTGACACTGCAGATTTTCCGCGGGAAGAATCAGCTGGGCCGAAGATAGAGTCGACCACTTACTCAAGCCAGCACCTGCCTGTGCGCACAATGAGGTTTTGTAGGACCTGAAACTGAGCCTTGCGGCCCGATACAAGTGCTGACCTCGCTTGCGGGACGGTTTCGTAAGGTGTGGCGCGGGGCAGTGCGAAGTGGTTCGTAGTTTTGTTTCCCCTTGGCTTGAGAATACTAAAGAGGTACGTTGTTCGACAAGGAGTCCAGCAAAGATACAATATGAGGATTAACGACGGACGGTATACAAGGTTAAACTCACCTAGTAATTGCGTGGCCCGGGGGCACTCGGAAGAACAGCCGCTTCGCCCAATGCGGTCTCCGAATACGAAGACCTTGTATCCGAATCGGAAGGCGTTGTCTCCGAAAGGCAATAAATGCGGACAATCCCAACACGTGAGCGAACCGGTAAACTTGGAGCTCACTGTCCCAGGCTGTCGGTGACTGCGTCTCGAAGTCAGTGCGCCTTTTATGGAATTGAGGCCGGTTTTCGGAATACGCACTCGTTGCGAAGGGTATTTAGGAAGAGGTGGAAGGACAGGATACTCCCAACCGTCGACCAGAGCACCCAGCGACGACAACTACCACACATCTCTCGACTTCAATAGTCAAGTTAAACACCACGATTTCCTTCATACGCAGACCGAGAGTCCTCCCTCCCTTCCTGAGAGGGTTTTATCGACCGATTGCTTGTTATCGTCCATTCAACAATATGGCCGCGGCAGCACCACCTCCGGGACCAGAGACGGTCGTAAACGACGACCCCATGTCTTGGGACGTTGCTTGGTGCGTGTGGTCCTCCTTCGTCAGTGGCGATAGAACACGAAGGCCCACGCACCTCCGCAGGCGCAAGAACATCACCCCCTGGCTCAAGGAGAAGCCCCAGCCCGCGCTGCGCGAGATCGTTGAGTCGGGCGCCGTCGAGATGCCGCGCGGCAAGGACAAGTGGGCGTTGGTGCCCGGCTGTGGGTCGGTGAGTAGACTGCTACTAATCTCGGTCTCTGTACGTTGGCAGTAGCAACACTTGCTGAACGCGCACAGGGCAACGACGTCGCATATCTGGCCGCTACGCTGGGCGTCACGTCCGTCGGTGTCGAAATCTCCCCGAAGGGGCTGGAGGTCGCCCAAGAGTACGTTCTGCTCATGTTTACCGCTCCGTGGAGATCGCTGAACGATGCGCTCCAGGAAATGGGCCCACAGCGACCTCAAGCCGGGGGTGCGCGCCCTCATGCAGTTTCACCTCGCCGACTTCTTCAAGATGGTCGGCGAGTACGACCTGGTGTACGACTATACGTGAGTCCACGATCCCATATTCTGTCATCAAGGTGCACAATGCGACTCACCCACTAGCCTGCCCACCACCATACACCCACCCACCCCCTGCCCGATACCACAACTGACATCCCCACCTAGCTTCTTCGTCGCCATCCCACCCAAGCGGCGCGCTGAGTGGGGGAGGCAGATGACCGCGCTGACGCGGAAGAACGGCCTGCTGCTCGCGCTCGTGTACCCTTTGCAGGAGCGCGACAAGGGGTGGGGCCCACCGTGGTTCGTGCGGCCGGAGCACTACATGGAGGTGCTGAGGGCGGAGGACTGGGAGCTGGTGTTCGACGAGATGCCAAAGACGAGTGAGGGGGATCATGTGGGGAGGGAGAGGATGATGGTGTGGAGGAGGAAGTGACGGGTGCGGCGTAGGAGAGTTGATGTGTACTTGTGATCTTACCTTGAAGAGCGGATTGTACTTGTAGTGGATGCTGTCGAATGAAGTGCTGAGAGTTGAGAACGAAGACAAAGGGGGCGAACAGCAATGCGACGAAATGGATATACACGAAAGAACGATTAAGTAGTACAAGATCCAGCGCGGGACAAAGAGAATAAATACCATATGCACAACGAACGTGGTGTCCTCGATACTCATGAGTCGACCTTCTTCTCCTTCCGCTCGATGATCTCCACCCACTTGCGCGGGAACCAGCCCTCGCGGCCGTCCCGCGTCCTCCCCTTCCACCACTCCGCGTCCGGGATATCGAGCCGTGGGTCCGCCTCCGCGCCCGTCCGCGGGTCGAGCTTGCCCATGATCGCCAAGATCTCGTTCTCCTTCAGACCAAGCTCAGCCGGGTTTGTCGGCTCGAAGGGGTAGAGCGCGCGCGCGAAGGTGAGCATCGAGGGGTCAAGTGGCGGGAGCGGGCCACCGAGGAGCGCCTGCTGCTCCTGCTGGCGCTTGGCGAGGATGCGGATGAGCTTGGTCATGGCGTAGGGGACGCCGAGTACGGCGAGGAGGAAGATAATGATGGGCTTCTTGCTGTATTTTTGAGGTGGGGCGCCTGGCGCGCCGGCGGGTGGGATGGGGCGACCATTGACAAAGTCGCGAAACTCGCCTTCAAGGCGCGCGGCGCCGGCAGGGCGACCAGTGAGAAGCTCGCGCATGTAGCGGACGAGACCAAAGAGACCAAGTACGCTGCCGAGGGCGTTGCGCAAGTGACCGAATTGCTCGATGACACCGACCATGGCGAAGAAGCTCGAGTGGGTGGCCATGAATGTGGATTCGAGCATCTGGGCGACGCCGGAAAAGGTTTGGACGATGGAGTGGATGAGGCCAAAGGTGTGCTGAGTGGTACTCTCGAGAGTTTGGGTGAGTGTGGGGATGGGTTGGCCGTTCGCGTCCAATTGTGGTTGACCGGGGAACATTCCCATGCCGCCTCCGTAGCCACCGTAGCCCATGCCCATCCCTCCGTATCCCATGCCACCGCCATAGCCGCCATATCCCATTCCGCCATAGCCACCATACGTCGATCCAAGCCCACCAAAGCCACTGTAACCTCCATAACCGCCATACGTCCCAGCACCGTACGTGCTTCCGCCGTATGTTCCCAACCGGGAGTACGGTGATGCACCATACGAAGAATAAGGGGAAAGCGCAGATGTAGTAGCAGCGGTGGAGGCGAATGCCGCTGGTCTGTCCGGAATCGAAGGGGGGACAGCAGTGCTAGATGATGCGGTTGATGGCGAGGGGGATGTTGTGGGAGCACTAGAGGCTGCCGCTGTCTGAGACGCCGAAGTCGACGGCGCGGGACCGGCCGTGGCAGCGACAGAGCCTGCTCGCTCCCAGGGCTTCGGTGGTGAGACCATGGCTGTCGTCGTCGTCTGTGCCGATGACCGTGGACTCCGATGGTGGGGAAGGCGAAAACAGGTGATACCCGGTTTTGCTCGGCCCGGTCCATCAGCGCGGAGCACGTGACTGAACCTTTTGCGTGTGACAGTCACATCTTGTCACTTCAACTCATCTCCTTCCGCCTGTCATGTCGTCAAGTTCTCGCTCAAGCACGGACAGTGATGGGTCCCTCGCAGAGGTTATAGCGTCTATAGACCTCGACGTGGTGGCACAAATAGCAAAAGGCAAACGAAGAGGATGGGACTTTCTACTCGAGGATGACCTTCGCTGCCAAGTCGTTACACCCCCTTCATCCGGCTCCGCCAATCTCGTCTACGAACTCAAGTTCAACGATGGCGGGCACTGGGCCTTTCGCATTCCTCATGGTGACTGGGATGATAATGCC
The DNA here is from genome assembly GCF_000143185.2 of Schizophyllum commune H4-8. Lineage (NCBI taxonomy): Eukaryota > Fungi > Basidiomycota > Agaricomycetes > Agaricales > Schizophyllaceae > Schizophyllum > Schizophyllum commune. The sequence continues at coordinate 1,194,692 of NW_026089547.1, read as the reverse complement.
GAACGCTCAATGGTTCTCGATATTACGACACAGCGCTTTATAGCCTCCAAGATTCCCTCTTTTCCCATCCCTCAAATTCGCGGATACCTGTGCGACGGCGAGAACAGACTAGGGCATCCTTTCATGATCACCGACTTTGTCTCGGGGACCAAGCTTATCGAAGTTTGGAATGATCCGTCGTGGTGGACGGGAGGCAGGACGAGGGAAAACACCCTACGGTCCATCGCAAAGCATATGGCGCAGCTCGCCTCCCTAGAGTTCGACCAGATTGGAAGCCTGCAGGTGCACGACGACGGGTCGTACCACATTGGGCCCTTCCCTGCCCTCCGCAAACTCCTCCCCGATCACCCCGACGGGGACGCCCCTTTTGGCCCCTTTTCCAGCACGCGCGCCTTCATGTTCGCGCTCCTCGAAAAGGCCCGCGAAGTGGACGACACATCCTCCCTCAGCCTCCTCGAGCTCCTCCTGGGCGCGCTCCCCGAGCATCAGTTCGATGGCCCACCCTTCCACCTCTCCTACCCCGACTTCGACTCGCAGAATGTGTTTGTGGATGACAAGGGCGAGGTCTCTGGGTTCATCGACTGGGACGGGGTCGACGTGAGTCCGAGGCAGCTCGCTGCGCTCGTGTACCCTTCGTGGCTTACCGTGGACTGGGACCCGGTGATGTACGATTTGTACATGGACCAGCCGAACTGTGATTCGGAGGACGAGCTGCATCGGTTGCGTGGCGTGTATGTAGACGCTCTGGACGAAGTGTCGGAAGGCCGTTTCGGCGCGGTCGCGCGCAACTCGCACGTCGTGCAGGCGCTATACGGTGCGATTGCGCAGAGGGGGTTCAGATTTTCAATTGTGCACCACCTTGCGAAATACGTGTTCGGCTCCGAATCGTTGGCGCTCGAGGTAGAGGATGCCGTGGAGCAATGTCCGAGATTTCACAAAGGATCTTCGGGGATTGCGCGCGTCGAGAGTATGTTTCATTTTTTCATGCTTTTCATCCTGCTAATTGGGTCAGCAGAGAGAGACATTAATAATTCTAGTACGGATGAGTTGGCGAGCCTCAAAGCCGAGGAACCGCAGGGTGTTGACGAAGGCAACAAGGTATTGGGGGCGGATGCGCCCGCAGAAGTCAAATCGACCCATGCAGATCAGCCATAGCAAAGGTGAAAGAGGAAACACCATGTCACTGGTCCGGGCTCTCCATGTTCGCCAGGGAAGATCGACTTGCTGTAGTCCGAATACAATTTGTTATATAGTACAACGCCAGCTGATAATGTCACAAGGCAAGGAAAAAGTGATCTAGGCAGCCAACTTGAACTCACTACGAGGGCGAGGGCCATACCCTGTCTACTCACAGCGTCAGCATATTGTGCGCGGTCATACCGAGCTTGTTCGCCCACCTTCTTATACACCTCTTCGATCCACGTCAGATTCGAAATCGAATCCTCCTTGCTGATCCAGTGTGCCGGCTTCCTCCCCTTCAGCGCATCCACAAACGCCTCTAGTTGATACCTATAGGTCAACCACCAGTCCTCGCCTTTGCCCTCCATTCCCGCCTCCTTATACGTATACGCCTTCTCCGTGCGCTCGGCACCCACTTTGGGCCTGACCTGAATATAATGCCACACCGTAGGGAAAACGAAGTTCACGAGCTCAAGCTCGCCGCCCGCGCAACGCACGATTGCACGGATGTTCGGGAGGGGCGGGATAACACCCCACACCTTTCGCCGCCCGAAGTCAACGGAGAGCGACCCGGTGACATCGCGCGGGAACGCAAGCGCGGCGGTCGAGCGGTGGTCGATGTTGGCGTCAACGGGGAAGGGGGGCGGCTCGTGCGCGGCAGCGAGGACGGCGGTGGGCTCTGCGCCGGTGAGGAAGCGGAGGACGTTCATGGCGTAGCAGCCGACGTCCATCATGACGCCGCCGCCGAGGGCGTAGCTAAAGCGGATGTCCTTGGGGTCGCTGATGAGGCCGGGGGGCACCTCGATGTAGACCTCCGCGGACTGAACGGCGCCGAGCTCGCCGCTCTCGAGGATGGATTTGGCTTTTTGAGTCGCGGGGTGAAAGCTGGGGATGTAGGTGTGAGATGTGGGGAAGGACAGCTGACGAGGGTGGACGTACCGGTAATGGAATGCTTCAAGGAGGATAAGCTTCTTCTGCTCCGCGAGCGCGAACATTTCCCGGACCTCCTCCGCTGTGTCTGCCATGGGCTTCTCACACAGGACGTGCTTGCCCGCTGCGAGTGCGCGCATCGTCCACTCATAGTGCAGCCCATTTGGCAGGGGGTTGTAGATGGCGTCGATTTCTGGGTCGTTGAGGAGGTCTGAGGGGGTTGAGGTGAGCAAGTCCTGCCCTCGCATGAGCAGGTTCACGCGCCCTCATACGAATCGTACACCTTCTCTACACCATGCTCGCGCGCGAACTCCTCTGCGCGGCCGCGGTCGCGGGCTGCGACACCCTTCAGGATGACCTCTGGATGGCTCTTGGCAGGCAGCACGAGCGCAGGGGGAGTGATCGCAGCTGCACCTAGGATGCCAAAGCGGATCGGCTCAGCCGCCTTGGGTACCACAGGTGGATAGAACATCTAGTGAGGGGAATGCGCGTCAGAGTATCGGTTTGGCGGGTGGGTAGGTCCCGCACCTTGTAGAGACGGGAGAGGAGAGCGAACATGGCTGTTGGGATGGAACGGAGACTTCGGAGATGACATATATCAAGACAGGACCTGACGTCGCCGATGCACACGCAGATCGCGCGGCAGGAATTCAGACTCAGCGGCCACCTGATAGAGGCCACGTATAGCGATTGGCGTCATGGACTTCCAGGCCGCTCGGTAGGTGTCGATCCGGATTCCTCGCCCTAACCGAGGCGATCGTCTTGTATGGCACTGTCCTCTGCTTGAACTCCACAGTATTGCAGTAGGTATCGCAGAGACTCCGAGCTCAGACGCGCTCGCCACTTGAAAGTAGAACGCCCACAGAAGCTACCCGTCTTGACAAATCATGCTCGACGTTAAAAACGCATTTCTTGTTGTGTACATCTGGAAGGCGCGCAGCGATGGCGTAACCAGCATATGTGAGAAGCAGAGAGCCAATATGAGCAGTTAGAGAGAAGGCGAGGGAGTCGGCAGGAATCGAGAACTGGGTTTGGTGAGTGTCCGCTAAAGATGTCAAAGTCTCGATCAACTGGGCCCTGCCGACCTTCCAGAAGGAGGTACTGAAATCCTACGCCTATAAGTAGCGGTACTAGCAACTCGACCTGACCTGGTGAAATGAGTTACGACTGGAGGGTAGGCGTGAAGCGAAGCCTAGCACGCGGCTGTAAAATCTCTGCCCATCCGAGAGCCAAATCACAGGCGTGTACAAAGCCGGCCAGCGCAGCGCGAGGCTAACAGCAGGCATACAGACTCACGTTATGAGGTCCGTGGTAACTGAGAATTCGATGGAAACTATTGCACCGACCGCAGCATCGGTCCTGTTTTGTTGATTCGAATGAGGTATTGCCACCATATTGGACGCAGTCAAGGCAGGGAAGTGAGGTGTCAAGCATAAGACTCGATTTCGAAGAAGGTACCTGTGCTCATGCTCAGGGCAAAGGAGCTACTGCAAGGTGGGCTAGCGAGCGCAAAGACGCACCGTGTCCGAATCCCCTTGGGCGACAGCGAGAGTTCCTTGTTTTCTGAGGAATTTCCATGAAGATCTGCTAGGAGATAGACTTCGCCTTTTGTTCAAGCACATCGAATCCTCGTGGCTGGTTGAAGAGGGGTTATAGAGAAGACAACATACAGAGCCCAAAGAAGAATCCTGTAGCCCCAAATTCCGGAGGGCCGGTCCGGAAAATAAGCGCTCAACAAACGCGTCCTTGTTCCCGCCTCCATCTGACGCCGCGTTCGTCACGACAACGACGAACTGTCATGTCCGTGCACTCTTCCAGCGACGAGGAGAGCATCTCCTCCGTTGGTTCTATTGTAGGACCCTCTACCAAGGCTAAAGGCAAGAGAAAAGCCGCCCTCGACGACGACGAAGACGACAAACGCTTCATTGTTCAAACCGCCTTCGACTCGTATTTCCTCAGCACCTCAACGCGCTCTCAGACCTCTGCGAATGTCTTTTCCAACCTAGTCGCGCCACTCTCTGCCGAGGAATACGCCGAAGCCATCGGTTCTGCGCATTTCTACTCTACGGTGCAGTCAAAACTCGTCACGTCGAAGGTGGCGCGCGATGAGCTCTTCACGCGTATGATGCTCGAGCTGCAGGAGGGCTTCAACGTGCTATGCTATGGCTACGGATCCAAGCGCACTCTTCTAAATCAGCTCGCAACGGAACGCTGCGCAAAGAAGGGCCACGTTGTGGTGGCGAACGCCTTCCGGCCACATTTCACGATGAAAGACATGCTCGCGTCTATCGAGCGCGTCCCAGGCCTCGCGGACTGGCCACTTGACTCGACGACAGTAGAGGGGCAGACGGCGCGGGTGGTGCGATTTTTCAGCGATCCCCAGACGCGCGAGCTCTATCTCATCGTCCACAACATCGACGCCGCGTCCATGCGCGCCCCGCGAGCGCGCTCTTGCATCGCGGCGCTCGCTTCCTGCCCCAAAATTCATCTCATTGCGTCCGTCGACCACATCAACGCGCCATTGCTTTGGACGTCGGCGGAAGCCACCACGCGGAAATCGCCCATCATGACTGACGACGCCGACGCCACTGCTGTCCTCGGCGCACGCGCGTTCAACTGGCTGTGGCACGACGCAACGACGCTGCTGCCGTACGATGCTGAGCTCGCTCACGTCGACCGCTCGTCGCTGTCTGCTGCGCACGGTGGCGGGCCTGCGCGGCGGGGGAAGGGGGCGGATGCGGGGCCGGCGGCGGCGGGGACGATGGTCTCGGAGACGGCGGCGCAGCATGTGCTAGCGTCGGTGACGGCGAAGGCGAAGCGGCTCTTTGCTTTCATGGCGGGACGGCAGCTGGAGAGTATCGCGAACGGGGCGGAGGGAGAGGAGGGTGGTGCGTTTCTTTCGCCAATAATAATAAAACTTACAGCGGTCGCTAACGCGTCATTCGCTTCCACAGGCAATACCAACCTCCAAGCGCACGCGATACCGTACGATGTTCTCTTCGCGGCCGCGCGCGACAAGTTCATAGCGACGAACGACACGGCGCTGCGCGCGCTTCTCCACGAGTTTCGCGACCACGGACTTGTTGTCGGCGCGGGGTCGCCAGAGGCGTTGTGGATTCCGATGCGGAAGGAACGGTTGGCAAGCGTGCTGAAGACGCTTCCGGAAGAGAAATAAGGGCGACCTAGACGGATGGGGGAAAGGATGTAAGGGGCGGTTACTGGGAACGCAGGGGACGACTGTCTGATGCGAGGGACAGTCTATCGAGGGCGATCACTTGGGAAATCAGAATCGGCGTACGGAGATCTTGAGAGTCAACAGACACGATATGGAAAATCACAGAAGTAGTTCATGACATTGCCGAGGGGGTGTGAGGACGACATCGTGGGACGGAGATGAAGCAGATCCTGGCACCGTCCTGTCTTAGCCCTTGGCGCATTCATACGCGGAGGTTGGTCAGCAGGCAGCCATGTACTCCGCGGAGAACTTCTGTACGCGCTTGAGGCGGCGCTTATTCGAGTCCTAGGGGATCTGCGCACAGGCGCTGCATTCGCCCGAGCGTAGGCGGTGTGGTGAAACCCGAATGGGCGCTGCCTTTGTGTTCGTGCTAAAAGCGGCAGACGCCGCCAATCTTCCAGAAGCCCTCACGTACACATTCGCGCTTCTCAGACTCCCGTAGGGCACGCGTTCCTTGATGTTCGATACCTTGTGCCGGTGGACAGGTTCAAACTCGAACAAGAGATATCTTGTTGTAAATCATGGTATATTCAGTGGTGTGAACGACAGCACATAGATATGGGTAGGGACATGGGGTGGAAGGACTAATATACAGCAGAGGATGGCCGAGAGCAAGATGGGCTACAGGGGCATGCAAATAATAGATACAGAACCGGTACGCGAGTCGTGGGAGAAGAGGAGAATGGGGTGAGTCTGGGCTACAATACAGCAAGGTAATGGGATGGAGAGAATGCTACACAATTACGAAGTCTCTAGAGCGGTTGACGTGTAGCGGCGGACCCGTGAGCAGAATAAGATAGACGAACCAACGCGATGCGGCGAACGAAGCCAATAAAAATAGGTTAGAAGGGGAGGGGGCACCGTGGCGAAGGGAAAAGAAGGTCCTTGGTGCAGATCAGAGATCAAGAAGTCGAAGAAAGATGGGGTGTGGAAAGGCGTGGAAGGCGAGCCAGGCTAGCTAGCGCGCACCCATCAGCGACGGCCGACTTCAGGGGCCCGCGCCCGCTTGTTCGGCGCACCGCTCTGCTCCCAGCGCGCGGCGCCCTCGCCCTCGATCCAGTCGCCGGTCCGCGGGTCGCGCTCGAAGTCCCCGTCGCGGTACCCGTACCGCGCCTGGAGCAGCTGCAGCAGCGGGTTGCGCAGCGCGGGGTCCATACGCACGCTCTCGCCCGGGTGGTAGCTGCCGACGCCGTGCCGCGCGAGGCTCTCCTCGAAGAGCGCCTCCTCGTACGTGCACCCGCAGTTGAGGTGCCCCGCGGGCGCCATGCGCGGCGGGTATGCGCGGCGCTCGCGCCGGGAGTCGTGCCACGCGCAGAGGGCGTTCCCCGCGCGGTTGAGGGCGCAGAACTGGCGGATGCGCGCCTCGGTGCGGTTGTGCCATTCGCGCTGGAATGCGGGGGAGGGCGGCGGCGGGCCGGTGCGCTGCGCAGCGGCGCTGAGCTGCCGGACTTGGGCCTGGGATTGCTCGTAGAGCACCTGCAGCTGGTGCACACGCTCTTCGAGCTGCCGGTTGCGCTCCAGGGCTTGCTCGAGGTCGGACGGCGCGGGGTACGACGTGCCCATGAACGAGGCGGCGCTGTGCGGGCTGTCGGGGCCTCCGAGGTTGCTCCCGTAGCCGGTGTAACTATCCGGCAGCGTCGACGGCGGCGACAAGGACTCCGGCGAATGCGTGTGGAACGCTCCTCCGAAGGTCGGGTCGAACGCGTTGTAGGCCGACGAGGGAGTGAGTGTGGCACCAGAAGCGTTTTGGAATGACAGGCTGGGCGTGTCGGCGTAGGACATCGACAAGGACGTGTTCGCATCTTGTTGCGCGGACCAGTTCATCGCACCCATGCCAAACACATCATTGTTGCTGGCATGCCCTACGTCTGGCCCCACGACGCCGTACATTGGGTGAAGGTTGCCGGAGCCCGATGACGACGACGGCCTAGTCTCCGAGTGGTCGGAGGAGCTGTCGGGGAAGCTGCCAGATTGCTGCTGTGTATCGGCGTGAGCAGCGATACAGCAATGAACGGTAGACGCCGTACCTGGGCTGTGTATGGCCTGTAGTACTGGTCACCGTCCGAGCCTGCTCGGGTGGTGCCCATGCGCGGCGAGGACCATCCACTGGTGTAGCCAGAGGGCATGCTGGTATGTTCGCCGTTGCCTTCGGAGCGGCTTGCCTTGAGGACTGCGGGGTATGGGCGCACGCGGCTGCTGCTGAGGGTCGTCGCTGAACGTGGCCTCCGCGGCTCTGAAGAAAGAAGGGATTGTTGTGGAAGAGAGGAAGAAGAGTGCGAGTAGAAGAGCGATGCGTCAAGAGAAGGCTCCGTCTTGACCGGGGGTATGTCCGCCAACCACTCGAAGGTCTGAGCGGAGGAATCCATATACGAAAGCGCTGATCTCGGACGAGGATACGATAGTGAGTTAGTGTGGCGCCTTGCGGAGGATCGCAGGGTCGGCGGCGAGCTGGTGAGATGGGGGGAGACGGGAAGGAGACCGAGATGGGGAGGAGTGCGCAGGCTTTATGGGATCATGACGGGATGAAGGGATCAAAGCATGATTGCGTCGCTCGTGGGCGGCCTGTGCCAGGGCTGTAACGCCAGAAGATAGAGAATTCCGATTCGTTTCAGTCCATTCACTCCGAGTGCGTGCCCTCCTCCTGAAGCGATGCCTCAATGATGATCTGCACGCACGAGGGCTCGCGTGCACCCGCGTGGGGCGGGTCGGTGCTCGGCGCGTGGCCCCACGTTAGAGCCTTCATGAGCGGATCATATCACCACGCGAAGGGGCGCCCACTGCATCGTGCCGTGTTAGTGTACTCGCCTTGAGCTCACCCTGAAATCGCCACAGATCTCTGTACATGTCAGACCACCTCACTCCAGAATGCAGACCCCAGGATGAGTAGACTTTTTTGGAACAAAGGCGTGAACCTGTGTATCCTCCTTAGAGCGAGGAAGTACGCCTCCCGGGCCTCCGGCAGTACGGATGTTGTAAGTACGGATCGCGCTCGTGCACTGAGAAGCCTTTGGAACGCCCGGGGCGAGTTATGGGTGCGCGTTTCAGCAGCGAAGCTTCCCAGTTCCCATAGGCAAGTTACCTAAGGCCATCCGAAATCGGCATCCACCGCACGCATCAAAAGAAAGTTGGACATCACGGAGCGGCGCGGCATATCCATCGGCGTATACATAAACGGCGACGCTGGAAAATCCCCCCACCGAGTCCGGGCCTATGCGACGCATTCCCCGCTGTCCGCCCCTCGAGACGGAGCGCGAAGGATCAGTCACTCGTCCGTCTGCCTCTTGATCACTTGCCGCCACTCCTTCGCCTTGGGAAGATTGCGTCTATCATGGCATGCAAAGTCAGCCTCACACAACGAAGAGAACGAGAAACAGATGGCGTACAGAAGTTGAGCTGATAGGACGGGCTTCCCCGCATGATCAGTCCTCACTGCTCCAGTGACTTCGATGGCTGGACTGCCATCGCATCTACGGAGCGGTTCAGAAAGTGGCCCAGGCCTGAGAGTCTTCCGCTCATCACTAACAGAAGAAAGAATCGGGGGACGGGGGTGCAGTCGATGCTCGACGGCTGGCCGGGAGCTTTCTTCGGCTGGCACTCAAAAAACATGGATACTTCTTCGATGCGACAGCGAGAGGCGGGGTATTCGGCGAGAGATGGCTTAGCCCCCATCTTCAGAACAAGGCACACAAGGCTAGTTTGGATAGCGTCCCCTCAGTGCCTTGTTCGCAGGTATTGTGTTCAAGACGGTTTGGGAGGAAACAATAAGAGCGGTTTCGGCAACTCCCGTCGGCCAACCGCACCGGTCGCCGGCCGCAGTCAAAAATCCATCCAGCGCGTGTCGACCCATTCTCTTCTCTCTTTTCACCTCCTTCATCCTCCTCTTTTCAGCGGTCAAAAATGGTCTTCAAGGTTGCTGGTGAGTAACCCAGCGAGATCAGGGTACCGATCTGAGTGCTGACGGCGTCAACAGACGTTTCCCTCGCCGCCTTCGGTCGCAAGGAGATCGAGATTGCAGAGGTGCGCCGCATGTGCGGTGGCTGGCGATACAGCGGCTTATTTTCCTCCTCCCGCTACAGAATGAGATGCCCGGTCTCATGTTCATCAGGCAGAAGGTACGTTGGCTAACCTGCTACTGTTGAACGATCTGTTGATCATCGTCGATCAGTACGGCGCTGCTCAGCCCTTGAAGGGTGCCCGCATTGCCGGATGCCTTCACATGTACGTTGGAGTCCATTCGGAAGATGCAAAGATACTGATGTACTCGCCTCAGGACCATTCAAACCGCTGTTCTCATCGAGACCCTCACCCACCTCGGTGCGGAGGTGACCTGGTCGTCCTGCGTATGTCCCCCGCTTCTAGTTCCCGCTCTTAGTCGCTGATCACTTTCCATAGAACATCTTCTCCACGCAGGACCACGCCGCTGCTGCGTATGTGCACGTTCTCATGTCAGTCAGCAATGTGCTGATCTTGTGTTTAGCATTGCCGCAACTGGCGTGCCGGTGTTCGCCTGGAAGGGTGAGACTGAGGAGGAGTACCAGTGGTGCATCGACCAGACCATCGCTGGATTCAAGGACGGCAAGGCCCTGAACATGATCCTCGATGATGGTGGCGACTTGACCTCGATGGTGCACGAGAAGTACCCCCAGTACCTGAAGGGTACGTACTTGGCTATGAATACATGCAAGCGTACTAATCGGCATTGACAGACATCCGCGGTATCTCTGAGGAGACCACCACCGGTGTTCACCACCTGTACAAGGCGTTCCGCGATGGCAAGCTCAAGGTCCCCGCCATCAACGTCAACGACTCCGTCACGAAGTCCAAGTTCGACAACCTGTACGGCTGCCGCGAGTCCCTCGTCGATGGCATCAAGCGTGCCACCGATGTCATGCTTGCGGGCAAGGTCGCCGTTGTCGCTGGCTTCGGTGATGTCGGCAAGGGCGTAAGTGTCTTTGGCATGCAGTGTCCGGGAACTGAACTGACAGTCGTTTTAGTGCGCTGAGTCCCTCCGCTCTTACGGCGCGCGCGTCATCATCACGGAGATCGACCCCATCAACGCCCTCCAGGCTGCGATGGCCGGCTACGAGGTCACGACCATGGAGGAGGCTGCGCCCCGCGGTAACGTCTTCGTTACCACCACCGGTAACCGCGACATCATCACTGGCAAGCACTTCGAGGTCATGCCGGAGGATGCTATCGTCTCCAAGTAGGTACTTTTTGCGCAGCCGCCGGACCCTCGCTTATGCAGCCCCTAGCATCGGCCACTTCGACGTCGAGATTGACGTTGCCTGGCTCAAGGCCAACGCCGCCTCGGTGTCCAACGTCAAGCCCCAGGTTGACCGCTTCACCATGAAGAACGGTCGCCACATCATCCTTCTCGCTGAGGGCCGTCTTGTCAACCTCGGCTGTGCCACCGGCCACCCGTCCTTCGTCATGTCCTGCTCCTTCTCCAACCAGACGCTCGCGCAAATTGCGCTCTGGACCACCCCGGAGAAGTTCCCCCTCGGCGTGCACATGCTCCCGAAGGAGCTCGACGAGGAGGTCGCGCGCGCCCACCTTGCGCAGCTCAACGTCAAGCTCACCACGCTCTCCGACGAGCAGTCGAAGTACCTCGACATCCCGGTCAACGGCCCGTACAAGCCGTCGCACTACCGCTACTAGACGAGGGATCGCGATCCACCAACGACGGCCTCAACGAGCCCTCGCCAAAAGCATAGGATCTTCAACGTCCTGGACCCAGAGACATATTTAACTATGTTGTGCGCGCGAGTATGGACGCCGGTGATGATTCTGTGGATGTAACTTGGTCGAGGGAGCGCCTTTCCCGGTAGGAGGCGCTCGTTGCTTGGGGCGCGGAGCGCCTCGAGCGGCGGGCCAGGGAGAGGGGGATGGGAGAGAAGGCGTATACAATGTAACTGGTGCTTCAACGCGCTCCATATGTACGAATATCGATGCGATGCATGTTACGACTGAGCATTGCGGTGTGTTTTTGGTGCTCAAAGGCTGGTTGAAAGCTGGATTGCGACGCACCAACGCGCATAGCGCCACAAAAGCGAAAGCAGTTTCTCACGCCACCTTCGATTACTCTCCTTCCCTGTCGCTGAGTGAACTTGTTGGCCTCAACCATTCGCTGACTCTCCCAGTCGGCCAATCTATTGCTTCTTCTAACCGCCCTTATCCGAGCAATATTCAGCCTGCTGCGGATATCGCAGAGAGCAGGATCAGGTCGTGATGAAGCCCTTTCGGCGCTCGTCGATACTGAATATTATCTTCACACGAACGACGCGCGCCATGCTTTCCAGGCGCATGGAATCCATATATTTGGCTGCTGTTGCATCAAAAGGTGTTCTTCGTACTCAAAATACCTTTGCCAGAGACGTCAACAACACTAGGAGTCATTGACGGTCATTGTTAGTGAACGTCAACTATTGAATGGCCTACCCGACCGGCTGCTAGGTGTGTATCCGCTTTCTCATGCAACGCTGATGGTCGTTGCATGCTCACAGCCGCGTTAGCGTCCATGTCAAGAGCCTAGCATAGTGAGAAAGAAACCATCCTCTTCTTCCCGTCTTTCCACAAACTCGCCCATGGATCCAGGAACCATCCTCGCGGTCATAGACATGGCGGGCAAGGTCACCGTCGCACTCTGCAAGTACGCGTCGTCCGCCAAAGGCGCTGACAAGGCGCGACTCGCTCTCTGGCGGGAGCTTTCTTCCATCAGCGGCACGCTCATGAACGTCAAGTACTACTTCGAGAGCCTTGCGGATGGGTTCGCGCCGGAGACGCAGAAGCGGATGAATGCGCTTCGACTGTGGGAGGAGGGCGGGCCTATCAAGGAGTGTATGAAGTTGCTGGACAACTTTCTGCGAGAGCTCGATGTGGATATGAAGAAGCAGGGTCTGAAGCGCAAGCTCCTGTGGCCTTTCAAGGAAGAGACTATCGAGGAGTTTCTCAAGCAGCTGGAGCGTCATAAGGCGCATCTCATGCTCGCTTTCTCGATCAATACAAGGTTCGTCGCGGGCTCACTCTTCTTCGGCGTACACCAACGAGACCTTTTGCTAGCGAACAACTAACAGACATCGCACAAATCTCTTTCATGATCGCGGAAGAGCAGGCGCGCGTCAGACTGGAGAAGGAGATTGCGGACACTCAGCGCGCATCACAGGAGGAGAGTAGGCGTCGTGGTATGCCAGGACTAAACTCTGAATAGGCTGCAGGGCACTCACGAGCTCGTCTGATAGATTCGCTGCGGGACGAGATCATCAGGTGGCTCCAACCGGTTGACAACGGTTCGAAGCACGCAATATCGCTGCAAAAACGACAAGAAGGGACATGCAAGTGGATCTTCACTCACGATACTTACCGCCAGTGGAGCACGCGTGAAAGTGGGATGCTTTGGCTGAGTGGTATACGTGAGTCGTCTTGATCCGTCTTCCTTGCCTGTCGCTTACCTCTTCTCCACAGCCGGTAGTGGGAAGAGCGTGATGGCGTATGTTCCTAGCATTTTTGTAGCATTGACGTTCTGAGCCTTCCTACAGGTCATCGCTCATCGACGCGTTGAGGCAGAAGCGGTACCCAGCACTTGTCTATCACTACTGCGACTTCGGCGACCCTTCCAGTACATCAGTCGTTTCCATTCTGCGCAGCTTGTTTGTGCAGCTTCTTCGAAATGCACCTCCCGCCTGGTTCGACGAGCTCAACAGCATCGCCAATCAGGTCAAGTCAGGCGAACCTCCCAGCTCTATCCTCGAGGTCTACGGCTACGTTCAGCGCGCTGTCCCCCTCTATCCTGAACAGTTGTTCATCATCGACGCCCTCGATGAATGTCAAGAACCAGCTGAGCTTATACGCTTCCTCGTCCGCCTGTCTGAACTCGGCGGCGTTCACGTCTTTGTCACAAGTCGCAATGAGCGCGCCATATACGAACTCCTTCAAGATACACCGACGATATCCCTGACGGACGAGAAGGACCTTGTCAACGCGGACATTCGGGAGCACGTTGTACGCTCGTTGGCCACCACACCCGGCCTTTCTCGTCTTCCATCGAATATAAAGAAGGAGATCGAAGTTGCCCTCCTGTCGAAGGCGGATTGCATGTAAGCCGTAGAGCAGATTGCCCGTGAACTATCATCGCTGAACAGTGATCAAGGTTCCGATGGGTGGAATGCCAGCTCGACTTCCTTGCCACATGTCGAACTCGGCAGGCGGTCAATCATGCCCTTAACAACCTTCCGAAGACGCTATACGAGACCTATGAACGGATCCTGCAGGCTATCGACCGTCAGGGTACCGACATGGCACGCATCGCTCAACACACACTGCGATGGCTTGTCGGTGCCCAGCGACCCATCAGACTTAACGAGATTCAAGAGGCCGTTATGATCGAAGTCGGCGAAGATTCCCTGAACGAGGATCTGGGCGTCTTCGATCCAATGGACGTCCTGCATACCTGCTCATCGCTCGTGAGCTACGACAATGCGAAGGGTGTCGTCAACCTTTCGCATTTCACTGTGCAGGTATGTCATAGTACCCTCGTATGGCCTTTCCTATGACTGAATATGCTCAGGAGTATCTTCTTGTACCGTCTCTCGCCACTTCAACCCTTTCCCACTTCTCCGTCCAGCTGGTCGACTTGCACCGCGATCTCGCCTTGCAATGTCTGACCTACATATCGTTCGACAACTTTGCCGGCGGAGCTTGCTACGACAAACCGTCCTACATGGCACGGCTTCGCAATCATCCTCTCTTTGACTACGTTGCTCATCATTGGACCGACCACGTTGCGCAAGTACGGGCATACGACGCAGAGGTCTACGCGTCCATTGACGACCTGCTCTTCAGCGAGAAGAAGCGTCCGCACTGCCTTGCGTTCCGCCAGAACGAGCAAGGCGCAGAAAGCCAATTTACTAGCAAGCGAGCGTTCGAGATCTACGACAAGGCCTGGTGGACGCATCCGTCCTATGCGAATCAGAAGATGAAAGATCGTCAAGCACCTGGATCTTTCCTCCTGCCAGCTCCATCATGGTGGTACGCCATCAAGACGAGGCAGACCTGGCTTGCTGAGCGCATGTTTCACGATCACCCAAGCCTGATAACGTCCGAATACCCGTATATCGGCTTTCCGTTGATGGCGACGGCTCGCCATGGGCTTCCGGAGGTGGCCAGGATCCTCCTGGATATGGGCGCGGACGTGAACGCAGCCTGCGACTGCAACAAGGAGGTACCGCGAACTGCGCTCTACTCGGCCGTAGAGCACATGACGCGCGACCCCGGACACCTCGCAACGTTTCGACTGCTACTTGAGCGTGGCGCGGAGGTCAACCGCCGGTATGGCGAGGTCAGGGATACGGTTCTGCAGTGTGCAGCCGCTCTGGGCGATCGTATCGAGGCCATGCGGCTCTTGCTCGAGCGCGGCGCGGATCGCGAGGCGAGCAACGCATACGGAGAGACTTCGCTGCACATAGCGGTGAGGAGCGACAGCCTGGATACGGTTGAGTTCCTCCTCGGTGTTGGCTGCAACGTGAATGCTCGCACGTACTCCGGCAAGGACGCCCTACAGATGGCTCTCGAGATGCGCTCGCCCAAGGTCGTGCAGTGTCTGCTGGAACGCGGACCCGACCTATCGCAGCTTCACTTCGCGGCCGAGGACCTTGACTGGGCCAGAGGGCAACCGTGGTCACCGACCATCGTCTCTGGCTTGATGCGCTCGAAGCCGATGTCAGATGCCGGTCTGCAGGAGGTGTACGACACTTTGCGGCGAGGAGGCGTTCCCGAAGAGCTCGTCCTCGACATTCTCGACCTTGCTGAGCTCTGGAGCTGCTCGAGTGCTTCGCGAGCTCAAAAGGTTGCCGTGGACAGTCGCACGCAGAGCTACGTCTATGCGGAGCTCGAGGTACCCGATGCACCGCTACGCTCTTTGACCTTCGTTACGGTGTCGCATGATCAAGGTGTGTCCGCGTTCAGTATCGATTGCTTGTCAATTTGCTGAAGTGCTTCAGGCTGGAGCGACTACGAAGACGACCATGGGACGTACCGCCGTAGTAGCACCTGGTTCGAAGCCGGAGTCAAAGGCTCAGACGCTCGTCGCCTTATCCAACAAAATATCCATGCGTCAAGCGATCGGCGACTGCACACAAATACCTGGAGTTTCGATACGCCAGACCCAGAGCTCCAGGAATGGCTTCGAGGAATGCAGGGTGGGAGGTTCCTGCAGCTCATAGCTAGGGCGCAGTATCAAGGTTGGGTGAACCACGTTTATTCTGCCGAAATCCGAGTTTTCTCACGCTTCAGTCCTGGTACGAAGGGTTGAGATGCCTCTTGTACGTGCCGACAGGTACATGGATACCATATCGAAGTACCGTTCCAGCCAGCGTGAAATACAGCAGATATCAAGCTAGAAAAGACTTGGCGCCGCTCTTGTAGTCAGACTGGCAAAAGCCATTGTGACCCAATGAGGCAAGCGCCGGGACGTGTGAAAAGTCCGCCAGGGGTTTGGAAATGCGGTCTGCTTCAACCATCATTCGCGCCACGATGCCAACGTGTGTTCCGCTCTTTAACCCACCTCTGACGCTCCCCGGTCAGCTAGATGCATCGCCCGTGCTCACCCCGCTCGACAGAGCGTCGCCTCTCATCCACGGAGAGGTCTCGTAAATGGCGCCAAGATCCCCTCAACCGCGCTTGGGAAAACGCGAATCGGTAGGTTTGCGGTACCTCCGTTCCCGACCTACGGAACTTCTAATGAACTCACGCTCAGGGTAATGCAACGGCGTGCTGAGACGAAAGGCCTCAAGTGGAAATGTCCCAAAAGGCGCGAGGTAACATACTCGTCTCTTCTCAAAGCGCGTAATGGGGTCTTACTTTTCTACAGGTTAAGTACAGCACTTGCGTAGTAACAAGACATCGCACTCGCCAAATCCCCAAAGCCACAAAACCTACTCAGGATGAAGACGCGCTGGAGCGTTGTCGCCACCTTTGCCCGCCCTTCCTGCAGGATCTACTCACGGAACTGTCCCTCACTGGAGAATCTACTTTCGTGCATTTGGGCTCGGGAATGGGCGGTGCTGTCATCCAGGCGGCTTTCCAAACTGGCTGTCAAGCTTACGGTATCGAGCTCGACCCCCACCTTTACTCGACTTCCATCGAGCTCTCCTACTCTGCGCGCTTGCAATGCGAACGCACGCAGCAAGAGATAGGACCTACGACCTTCGAGAATGCATGCGTCTATTCGGCTAACCTGCTGCCGTCGTTGGTATCCTCCGCTGATCTGGTCCTCGTTGACAACGATGCGTTCGATGCTACTCGTAAGTCGCACTACATGATGGAGTTCCCTGTGTATTGACGAGTTTATCAGTCGTTGATCACCTCTTTCGCTGGATCGTCCTCATTATGAAGCATGGGTCAGTCATCGCGGCTTCGAAGCCTTTGACGGGAGGTCCGGAGACCCCTTCGGTACTATATACGGCGGAGCATAACGAGGATATCTATGTGCGAAAAATCTGCTCGACTGCCCTGCTGCGATCTTGACATGCATCTCCTCCAGGTCTATGCCAACCTCGGCATACGCGTCCATGTTCTGAAACGCACGCGTGCAGAGTCGCTTACCACTTCATGGTCGACAGGCGGTAGCTATTTCCTCCATCGTGTCTGTAAAGACTGATATGTTGTATGCACTGTCGTGTTCGTTGTTTATGCTTCACTGGTGATGAATGAAGCCAAACACCCGTGCGTTGGCGTGTCAAGCGACGCAGGAAATGACGCTCAAACCTCGATATTACGCTGCCCTTGTTCGCTCAAGTCTGACATGCCCACCCCGCTAACGCCTCCACAATCCCCATCCGGAGTTCTTAGGCGCCCAGCGCCACTCACCACAAACATAGCCCAAAGCATCACACGCAGCTGTCATGACAACTATAGCGCCCCTTTCATAGGGCGCTGTGGACCTGATCGTAGCTATTCATAGCTTATCCTCTGCTTTCATCGTCTTCAGCTGCCTGTTGCCACTGCTGGTTGTATACTAACCTCTCGTGCTCAATTCCAACACCTAGCTGCTCGCCGACACCCACAGTCTACTTTTGCTGTGTATCAGCCACTTCTGCTATCATGGTCGAAGTCTCTACACTGGGGCCTATCGATCCCTCCTCTGTCCCTAATCTGGAGGCAGAGAAGGAGCGTCAAGCTCCTTGGATTATGCGAAAGCTCGTCGGGGTGAGTGGCTCTTTCTATCCAGTTGCTCAAGCCCAATTGTGGTGGACGAACGAAGTACTGACATACAATTTCAGTCTATGACCGGGCGCATTGTTATGTCGTCCTACGAGTCCTTCAGGGCCGCGGGGACGTCCGTGGTCTGCTTGTCGCCGGTAAGGTCGCTCAACGCCATCCGTGCCACCGAGCTGACCGTATCACCAGTGGGGAGACTCGTCGCCCCTCTTGCTCCCTTGCATCCGATTTCGAGATCTGGCCGTGCACGGCGTAATCGCTGCTACGGTGAGCTCGCATCTCAGTCTCGCCTCTTCTCTATAACACCAAACCCTTCATCCCCATACTAATTCCTCTTCCCCAGGGCGGTACCGCCGCCATCGCCGCGCCCGTCATGCACGGGCCGCTCGCGGACATGATCGTCAGCACCGTCGGCGACAGCATCCTCGTCGAGCTCAGCATGGAGGCCGGCTTCAAGGGCGCGACGAGCCTCGCGAACGACCTTGTGTTCGACAAGACGGCGAAGCTGCTGATCCCGCTGCACGCGGGGATTTTGGAGACGACGGGCGTGCAGGTGCTGACGATCACGCTGAAGTATAAGCATACGAGAGACGATGCGGCGCTGGGGTTCTTTAGGAGTAGTGTACATGAGTGAGTGGTTTGGTTGTCCGGCGGTGGTAGGAGGGTGCTGATGTGGCTTGCAGGGATCCATCGCTCTTTGCTTCGGTTTTGGATTATCTGGCAGTGGAGAAAGGTTGGTTCTCGCCCTATCTGTTTGCGAGTGGTCGACGACCAGCGATACCGAGGACGATGAAGCCCGACGTGGTATTTTGCCATGGGCCTTTCTTGAACGGTGAGCCCAAACATCAGTGGACGCGCGTGACCACTGAGCGTCTCGTAGGTGATTACCAAGTCGGAAAAGCGCTCCTTACCCAGTCTGCGCTCGAGATCAAGTTCTGCGAGCCTCCGCCACCTTCTGAGGAGGAAGAAAAGCCGGCAGAGAAGCACGACTTTCTCTCGATGCCCCAGAATATCCCGTCCTTGTCCTCGGTGTTCTCTCGCTCGCGGACACCGTCCCCGGAACCAGCCTTGGCTGTCCCAGAGACGCCTATCCCACCACGACGCCTGGTGATGGTGGTCTTGGGCCTGAAACCCTTCCGGTCTATCTGGTCCTCGAGCGCTAGGCCTAGCGAGTCGGTGATCAAGTACGTCTTGTTCAACGGATGCCCAGCAATCGTCGTCCCAGCGAAAGTTGGCGCACCGCTGGTGGCATGGAACACATTGACGCTGGAGCAACTATGGAAGATACCACTTCCAGCGGAGGACGATGAAGGCTCGACCGACAAGACGAAGCAAAAGGGAGACAAATTCCGGGGCGTCGTGGATGTGCTGTATGAGTATATGGATTTCTGCATCGACTGGAGCCGTGTGGAGGTAGCAGAGGTGCAGGAAGAAGAGCAGAAGAAGAAGGCGGTCAAGGACGCGATCGCGTTGCTCGTGGCTGCGGCGATCCGGACTGGGGATAGCAAGGAAGCAAAGAAGGAGGTCGATGCAGACAGGGCGGGTATTGCGATCTGGAGGATACCCTGATCTACTTACTGTTGGTTGTGTACTGTAATACCTGGGAACCTTTCAGCAGAACCCCTGCCAGTCCTTACATACGAGCTCGGATGGCCACCAACTTGCCGCCATATCCCACCCCAACGTTGTGGGTCCGCATTTGCCTCCGGTCCGCTTCGCGTGGCCATATGATGAGATGCGGCCTCCGCAATTCGTTGGAAGGTCGGCAAACATGTGGGGTCGACTCCCTTCTGACCTTTTGATCTCCTGCTTGTCCGGGCAACGAGGAGGACCTGACAGGGCTGACCGTCCAAATGATACGATGCGAGGTCATTTTCGAATTCGGGATACGCTAAGGTTGGCTCTTGCGCTCATCGCGCCCGACTCCCCTGCTAGTTGCAAGTCCTTGTGAGGGTGCATCAAAAGACGCAAGCAGGGTGCAAGGAACGCGCTAGCGCTGAGAGGAACACCGAGCCGACTACGATGGACGTGAAGGACTACGAGAAGCAGCCGCCCCAAGAGTTCACCTCGGAAGTAGCCTCGAGCACGGTCAGTAACTTCTACTCTTCCCCCCTTACAGGAATCTGAAGCGACGTCCCCAGGATGCCCAGGACGATACATACTTCGATACCCCGGAAGACAGGCGGCTACTACGCAAGACCGACCTCCGCATTGTTCCCCTCTCTGCGTTCATCTACTTGCTATGTAACCTGGATCGGTCGAATATTGGTGCGTTCTACGCTACTTGTGCAGGGGGAGTATGCTGACGCGCAGGACCAGGGAACGCGAAGATTATGAACAAGGAAGCAGGACATGACCTGATGACCGAATTGCCGTTGACGAGCTACGAATATACGTGAGCCTGACCCCACCAGAAGGCCACCTCATCAGTCTGACGGACGCACAGGATCTCCCTCATGATCTTCTTCCTCGCATACGGGCTATTCGAAGTGCCGTCTAATATTTTGTTGAAGAAGTTGAGACCATCAGTACGTAGTCGATCCTCAACGAGAAACACTCCCAGCTAACCCTCCCTCCAGCGATGGATAGCCTTCCTCATGTTCGCCTGGGGCTCCGTGACAATCGGTCTCGGTGGCGTGCAAAGCTATGCCTCCCTCGCCGTCGTGCGCCTGCTGCTGGGCATCTTCGAAGCCGGCCTCTTCCCCGGGCTCGTCTACTACCTCACCTTTTGGTACCGCCCTGAGGAGCGCTCCCTCCGCGTTGCCCTCATCCTCGCGTCCGCCACCCTCGCCGGCGCATTCGGCGGCGCCATCGCCTACGGTGTGTCGCATATGGACTACCTGCACGGCCTGTCGGCGTGGAGGTGGTTGTTCATACTGGAGGGCGTACCGTCGGCGGGGCTGGCAGTGCCGATTTTGTTCTTGCTGCCGGATTATCCGGAGACGGCGCGGTGGCTGACAGAGGGGGAGAGGGAGAGGGCGGTGGAGCGGCTGAGCGCGGGCGGGTCGAAGGCGAGCAGCAGCGGGTTGACGTGGGCAGACGTGAGGGATACGGTGTTCAGTGCGAGGCTGTGGACACACTATGTGGTGCGTGCTAGGAGACAGGAACAGGAAGCAGTAGCGCTGACGGAATTGTGCAGATCTACTTTGGGATATCGGCGCCGTTCTCGAGCATGTCATTGTTTGCGCCAACCATCGTGTCTGGGCTGGGGTACACGTCGCTGAACGCTCAGCTGTTCACCGTGCCTCCGTACGCGGTCGCATACGTCGTGCAAGTCGCTGTCGCGTACGGGGCAGACAAGACGAATCGGCGAGGCGCTTCGTTTCCGATATCCCGACGCGAGTACTGACAGGTCCCTTCACAGCCGCGGCCTCTTCTCTGCTGCCTTCGCCTTCATTGGGGCCATAGGCTTCATCGTCTCTGGCGCTCTGCCCGCCGATGACTACAAGGTACGCTCGCATCCTGCATTCATCCCATCCACCACCTGACGCCCTCGCGCCAGTCCCGCTACGGCGCCCTCATCATCGCCTGCTCCGGCGCCTTCGCCTGTATCCCGCCCCTCCTCGGCTGGCTCTCCGCTAACGCTCGCGCCGCCACCCGCACCGGCCTCGCGCCCTCCACCTCGGCCACCGGCTTAGCCGTCGCCATGAACATCTCCTTCGGCGCGCCCGGCCAGATCCTCGGGGTGTGGATATACAAGGCGGACGAGGTCGCGAAGGGGTACCCGACGGGCCACTGGACGAACGCGGCGCTGCTGCTGATGGTGAGCGTGATGTGCGTGGGGCTGCATGTGGCGTATGGGAGGATGAACCGGGGGGTGGAGGAGAGGAATCGGGGGAGGGGAAAGGAGGAGGCGAGGGAGGCGCTGTTTAGGTTGTAATGAGTGCGCGTCAGTTGCGCAAGTTTGGGATCGTCTAGCACACCATGGATTAGGAAGTCAGTACAGTATATACTAGGGAGATAATGCACAAGAACAAAGGTCAAAACAGCCGTATGAGCATGAGATGAAGGCCGGTAGTGTCAGATGGGAATTGGCTACATAAACCTTGACTACTGCGTCCTCATCAGCGCCGGCTTGTTCATGCCCATCCAACTGTCGAGTACGCGCCAGAAGTGCGCGACGGTAGACTTGTCGACGTGTCGCCGGTGCTTGTCAATCTGGGGGGATCATCATGAGTATGATTGAGTCCATATGCGCAGAAGAGAGAAGGCAGCACAGAGAAAACATTACACACCTTGATCTCCGTTACATTCCAGTCCGCGATCTTTGGGTTTGGCGGGTCGTTCGCCCAGCTGACGTGCATGCCTTTGACTGCGGAGGGAGGCGAGGGTGTCAGTATAGGCTGGAAGACGAAGTCAGTGCATGATGAAGGGATCGAAGCGCACCATGATGGAACAACGTCCTCGGCTCGCTCCACTTGTACGGGCGGAATTGCCAGGCCTGGCCAGTAGTGAGAACGCAGACGACGCTGTGGGTAGACGAGTGGTTAGTGTTAGGACATTGACTGGGGAGACTGCCAATCACCGATCCCAGCCATCTGGGGGCATCTTCTCCGCATTGTCGTAGACCGCATATCGTCGTGTCGCTTGTCTCATCGCCGTCGTACCGTCGTCTGATGTGAGGGTCAGCTTGGACTCCTTATTCAATGACGGACAAATAAGAAGGGGGGAAAAGAATAGACACGGGCAAGGAAGTTTGCTCACTGCTCGGCACATCCACCTTGCGATAGATATGAATCAACTCTGGCGGGCGGCTGTTGCCCGCTTTTTGGCGCGCCTCTTGCGAGGTTTCGAATACGGCCTCGCCCAGGAAGCGCTGCACGTTGTACATAGTTATCAGCGCAGTCGGGGAGGAGGAGACGAGGATGATAGGCGCGCCGTGGACACGGGCTTTGGGTTCTGTGGGATGAAGGTTAGGTCGTGTTCTACCGGGAAGGACATGTCATCTGGGAAGAAGATTGCGCATATGCGAGGAGGGCGTGCAGATTGAGGAGGCGCGAAGGTGCGCAGGATATGGGCCTATACAGGGAAGGTGGTTCTGAAGGCAAAGAGACTTGCCTAGTCCAACCGCGGGCGCGGGTACTGCTGCGCCGGTCTTGCTAGAGTCCTTAAGCTTTTTGAGCTTTTCGGCGTATACATTGCGGATATTGGTGAAGTCCTGAGAAATTGTTATAGGGCGCCGTGTTGGAAGACAAAGCCAGACGCACATTCAGTTTCTGCCCGCGCAGAACCGTGCTCCGGTCCTCAAGCTCCACCTCATTCTGTCGCATGCGCTTGACGATCTGCACGTCTTTTGCATCGGGGACGTAGTGTCGCCGCTTCTGTGGCGATGTTGTAGCCCCAGCCGCCGCAGATCCTTCGCCTTTGCCTGCATCCTCTGTCGATGATTGTCAGGACACCTACGTGAGTATATGCACACCACATACTATGTATGATGCTCGGATGGTCTTCTATACGTCCCTCCAAGTAGTCCAGCACGGCCTTCCGCTCCGTAATGCTGACCATGCCCACAGTCATGCCGTTCTCGCGCGCCTGCTTCATGTACTCGCCACCGGAGGCACCTTGCAACTGGTGCACAAGGTATAGAGCGTCGAGCGTGTACGTTTCATTTCCAGTTTTCTTCCATCGCGTGGGGGTCGAGCGGGGGAGGGTGAGCGATGGTGAGAGGTGAATGTGGGTAGCTGAGGCGAGGGTGGGCACCGGCGCGCCGTCTTTGCTGAAGGTGATGGGGGACTTTGACTTGATGGCCTCTCGGAGGGCGAGAAGGGGATCACTGGCGTCCGCCATGTTTGCAGCGAGCAGTGAGGTCAATGCGCGAACCGCGAAGTGGTCAGAATGAAGTTGGAGGACCGGGACCGCGGCCCGGGTCGAGCGGACCGTGGGAAGTATCGTCAGACGCGGTCCGCTCGCCGTTCGTGACGTTGAGCGCGACAATCAGCTCTCCCCCAACCATGCAGGCCTTAAACTTCGCCGCGAATGTATACGTTGCTCTGACGCTGGCGTCGTCTATTGAGCCTTCCTCTCTCCCCTCATCTGCGGGCTTGGCGAACTCCTTGAACCATGTCGGCCCAGTAGGCCAGCTACGTGACGTGCAGCTGTACGCCGTGCCGAAAGAACAATGGTCGGATGAGATCGCGAACAGGCTGAAGGGCATGGACGGCGTAATACATATCGACGTCCAGGCGGAGCCCAGGCAGCGCGCTAAGCGGGACGAATTCTGAGATCCCACCGAAGTTGTCCATGGTACCGGGGAGGCCTGCTTGTAGTCGTAGTCTAGAGGTGCGTGCCCAGCAGCGCGTCCTGTCGGACTTTTTGGCTGAACAAGATGATCGCAGATGCCATTGTACTTGCAAATGTATAACAGAGGCGGCCTTATCCCCGAGGTTCACGCCCTGAATCGACTCGGATGTAACATTCAGGATCTACGCCTGCGATAGACATCATCTGACGTTCCTCGAGAACGGCCCGACAGCCGCTCAAGCTCGACCTCACCCCCTGGCACCCCGCGCCTCCGCTAGGCAGCCCGCCTTCTATACACTCTCTTTACGGGAGACCTCTTCACGGTGTTAACAGCGGACAATGTCCGCGCTAGATGTCTCACCTTTTCGCGTCCACAGTTTAGCTTCACCGAAGAGGATTCATCTCTCGTAGCAAGGCCTATACCTCCAGGCGGCCCTGGTCTTCGGCATCCGAGTTCCCCACTTCCCCTCTTTCCCCTCTCCGGGCCTTCTCCAGACCCCGCTACCCCCATCGATCGGGAATATACCTTCCCCAGATTGGTTATGGGGCTAGGGCCACATTGGTCCAGCGATGCGCTTGGCCTTCCTCGCTCGCAGATGCGGAGAAATGTCGGGCTCGGTGTATACCACCTGGTCGGTCTATTACCACTGGTCCAACGGTATAAATGCGTCAGCTTCCCCTAGCGCTCGCTTCCGTACCCAATCCTCTCACAGGCCACATACCAGGTCCTGTATTATCCTCACCTACACCAATACAAGTTTCACTAGGGAACGATGTCGCTCCTCAAAGTCTCCGGGACCAAGATCGTCGACGAGCAGGACCAGGAGGTTATCCTACGCGGCGCGGGACTGGGCGGGTGGATGAAGTGAGTGTCAGCTTCCCGTTCTCTCCCCATTCCATCTGCCATACTCTTTCCCCTCCTCTACCCTCATACGCCACCCTCTACCCCTTTCCCTCTTCCCACTCTTCCATCTCCCTCCCCATCATTATGCATCCCGACCCACTCACACCCCTCCCAGCATGGAGAACTTCATCACCGGCTACCCCGCGACCGAGGCTGCCATCCGCGAAGCACTCACGGAGACGATTGGGCAGGAGAAGGCGGATTTCTTCTTTGACAAGGTGCGCTTCTTTGCTCCGCACAACGTCAATGACTCTTGCTCACGACCGTACCCAGTTCCTCGAATACTTCTTCCAAGACGAGGACGCCGCATTCTTCAAGAGCCTAGGGCTGAACTGCATCCGCTTGCCGTTCAACTATCGTCACTTCGAGGATGACATGAACCCTCGCGTGCTCAAGGAGTCTGGCTTCAAGCACCTTGACCGCGTCATCGACATCTGCTCCAAGCACGGCATCTACACAATTCTCGACCTGCACACCGCGCCTGGTGGGCAGAACACGGACTGGCACTCGGACCACGGCGGGCATATTGCGAACTTCTGGAACCACAAGGACCACCAGGACCGGTGAGTTGCTTCTCCTATGCGTCGCAAAGTAGGTAGCTGATGCTCGACATAGCGTAATCTGGCTTTGGGAGAAGCTTGCGGAGCACTACAAGGGAAACAAGTGGATTGCTGGGTCCGTAATTCCTCTCTTCCCCGTGCTTCAATCGCCCTCACACCCGTTCAACAGCTACAACCCCCTCAACGAGCCCACGGACCCCAAGCAGACGCGCCTCATCGACTTCTACAACCGCGTCCACGCCGCCATCCGCGCCGTCGACCCCGACCATGCCCTCTTCTTCGACGGCAACACCTTCGCCTCTGACTTCTCGCACTTCGGCGAGGCACAGAAGGGGTGGGACAACACCGCGTACGCGATCCACGACTACTCGCTGTTTGGGTTCCCGCGGATGGAGGAGTACGCGGGGACGGACCTGCAGAAGCACAGGATGAAGCGGTCGTACGAGAAGAAGCGGCAGTGGATGGACGAGCGGGGGTTGTGTGTGTGGAATGGGGAGTTCGGGCCGGTGTATGCGAGGAGGCAGTATGATGGGGAGGAGACGGATGCGATTAATGCGAGGCGGTACCAGGTGTTGAAGGATCAGCTGCAGTTGTACAACAAGGTGTGTTCAGGTTTCGTTCATAAATGCTGGTAGCTGACGACCTCGCAGGACCGCCTGAGCTGGACGATCTGGTTGTACAAGGACATCGGCTACCAGGGCATGATCTACACCGACCTCTCGACGCCGTACATGACGCTCTTCAAGGACTTCCTCGCCAAGAAGCAGCGCCTCGCCGTCGACGCCTGGGGCTCCGACGACAGCGCCGTCCACCAGTTCTACGACCCGCTCGTGCAGCACATCAAGGACGAGATCCCGGAGAAGTACCAGAACCTGTATCCGCACCCCGTCTGGAAGCTCGAGAGCCGCGTCACCCGGCTCGCGCGCAACATCCTCGTCGCGGAGTTCATGGTGCAGGAGTGGGCGGACCACTTTGTGGGGAAGAGCTTCGAGGAGCTGGACGCGCTTGCGGCGAGCTTCAAGTACGCGAGCTGCGCGAAGCGGGAGGATCTGAATGCGATTCTGAGGGAGAATGCGAAGCTGGTGGCGCAGGCGTAGGTGTCGAAGGAAAGTCGAATGTAGCTTTATCTATGTATTCTTATGTCTTCTAGTCTATGTCATTGACCTCTTTCTCGGACGCGTTGGCTCGGAGGGGGGTTTGAAAGGCTTATCGGAAGCATACGCGAGCTTCTACCGCTAATCCTGGCACGGTCGAGCTTGTCGTCTTCCTTCATGCCTCCAAACAGCCTTCAAGACGCATCCCCCGCTGTCCAGACCTTGCTATGCGTGGCAGTAAGGGCCGGGTCCGCAGCGCCGTGGACGTGGGTGACAAGTGATTTGGCGCGGCTGCCCGATCATTATTATTGCACCCTTGTTCCCTTCCTTTACGACCGCTGCGCCTGCAGTCCCACGATTCCTCCAGCCACCACCGCATACATAGACGAACTTATCACTCGCGTCGTCCCCGCCGACGATGTCTACGCTTGCCGCGTCGCCCTCCCCCTCCGCGCCGGCCTCGAAGCGCCACTCGTTAAACATATCTATTGGCCCGCGCCCCCTCCAGCTCGTCGACGGCGCCGGCGGGCCGCAGACCGCGCCGCTCGCGCAGGGCGAGGGGCGCGGGGTGTGGGGGTTTGAGAGCAAGACGATGAGCCCGCCGATGAGTGCGTCCGCGCGCTTCCCTGCGACGACGAAGGCGCAGAGGCGGCAGTCGAGCATCTCGTACATTCCGCCGGACTCGCCGTCGCCGTTTACGAGGTACTCGGCGGGCGTGGGGCGGAGTCAGAGTGTGAGGGGGAGCGGGCTGAAGGGGCAGCGGGACAGCACGAGCTCGTTGTCAAGCATCGGGGATGGGGAGCGGGTCGAGCGGGAGCCGTTGACGTTGGTGGAGAAGTGCGTAGATCGTGACCATTGTTGCGTGGGCTGTTCTGACGAGTCTTAGGCATGCCGAACTGCTGCACTTCATTGCGCAGAAGGAGTCGAAGTGTCTAGAGTTGAGGAGTCAGCTTCAGATGCATGAAGCCGAGCTGCTGCAGTGTGCGTATACCCTCTATACCTGCATATATGCGCCCTCATATCCCCCTCCTCGCTAGTGAAGCGCAAATGGGAGCGCATAGTAGCCAAGGGCGCGAACACCACGTCCGCAGGACCCTCATCAACGACCACTGCTTCGACCTCGCCGCCTTCGCAAACCCACTCTCCCTCAGTACAATCTCCCGACGTGAACACCATGATGCTTGGCGGGATCAAAGAGGTCGGCCGCTGGATGGCGTCGCTGTCAAATACACCGGCCTCGGGCCAGTCCCCACCCAAGCAGTCCAGCCGACCCAAGCACCGCACCGCCAAGTCTTACGAGTCGAAGAAGTCGAAGACTTCAGACGATGAAGCGGACGACGAGGATGAGGACGCGACGATACATCCGAAGAGCAGGACACCGGTACCGGAGGACGACCTGCTGGGGACGAGCGCGCCTATCGGGAGGTCAGCATCGGTAGCCAACGCACAACAGGCAGCGGCGCCGTCGATGCCGGGCTTGGGGTCAATTAGTGTGGCTGCGCCGTGGGTGGGGAAGAAGCTGGAGGAGCTCTCGGGGTATGTCAGTCTTT
The DNA here is from genome assembly GCF_000143185.2 of Schizophyllum commune H4-8. Classification (NCBI taxonomy): domain Eukaryota; kingdom Fungi; phylum Basidiomycota; class Agaricomycetes; order Agaricales; family Schizophyllaceae; genus Schizophyllum; species Schizophyllum commune. The sequence goes on along the minus strand of NW_026089547.1, from coordinate 1,166,784 downwards.
ACATCTAGCTAGCAATCTGACTGACTTTTCTACAGCCTCACCCCGCAGCAAATACGCACCAGCAAGCGCGGCTCACTACAGTTCCTCGCCGACGGTCTCTCCAGCGTCCTCTCCCCAGCGTCGCCCTCGCTAAGTAACTCAGACTTCGCCGCTACCTCCGCCCAGTCTCCTAGCAACACCTCCCGCGCACGCAAGCGCAACAGCACGCCTTCCGTGTCCTCATCTAATGGAAATCTTTCGATCTCCTCGAACGGCTCCGTCATGTCGAATGGATCCACCTTCTCCAATGCGTCAATGCTGACCACATCCTCCTCGACCAACTCCTCCCTCCTCGACGACGATGATGACGATTTCTTCGGGACCCTCCTCGGCCAGAAGAGCGCGCCTGCGTTCAAGGTGATGACCCCGGACTCGACGAGCGCGGCCGCGCCGAAGAAAACACCGGCGATCAAGGAGGAGACGGTGTTCGAGCAGGACGAGGAGTGGAACTGGTAATTATCCAGTGCTTTGCGGCGCCGCTTCCCTCTATCCTTCGCTTCCTTCACGGCCTTTCCTTCCTCATGGTCGTTTTCTCCCGGCCGCTTCTTCCCCCGTTGCTGGGTCGTCATCCTCGCCCTCATCTTTTGGAATATATCTGGGATCTATCTTGAATTTATTCTTCAGTCATTCTCGTAGCATATACACCACCATACTATTCCTTCGGCACGTATACATACCACCCCACGCCCTGTCCTATCCTCTTAACACCCCACTGCCTGCACGCGCCGCAATTTACCGGATGAATTGTACTCTTACACCTTCTTTGCATCTAGGCAATGGTACTGGATTGGAAGATAGGAAGCTCGACGTTCGCTCATCGCCTGCCTCAACACTGGCTTTTGCGCCTCTGCACACACGATCCTTCGCATTCGCCTACTCATCCTCGCCACGGCCTGAGATGCACTGTTTCATTCACTTGTCAACCTGAACATTCGCATTCACACTCTCTCAGCACAACGAACGAACGCTGCACGCAGTAATGGAAGTGGTTTTTGGTGGCCATATCAAGGACTAGGTAATAGGTATCGGCGGTCGTTCATAGGGTGTACTTACTGTAGTTCTAGCCTGATTCGTCTCACTCTTTTGACCAAAAGTCCAAGGAAGCCTTTGTCCTGTGGTGAATTAAAATGACCTAGGAAGCCTTGAAAAGAATGAGCATATGCATGAACTTGGAAGTCGATGATGAGTTGTGGGTCCAAAGCCTGGGCCGGTCCTCCGTGATGGCGAGCTTACCCCATGCGGTTATCTTCCAGAATAGCCGAGCGGCGTCGCCACCGACGCGTTTCTCCCTTGCCCTCGACCACCACTTCAAAGTCCTTAAAAGACTCATCTCTGCGCTTGGCTCCGCGGAATCAACCACCACGCTACTACCACGCGAATCGAGTGAGCTTTCATCTGAACACCAGCTCCATGCCTTACATCGCCAGTCTCACTGGTAGCATCTACCACCCGCGCCACCGGCCCATGATGAGCCACGACGCCAGCGAGAACCTCTCGCTCGCGCCCGAGCTTGTCGACGCGGTCGCCGCGCACCTCGAGGATGACGCCGACACCTTGCGCAGCGCGGCCCTCGTGTCCCGCATCTGGTGCCAGGCAATGCGCCCGTACCTCTTCCGGCGTGTCAGCATCGAATACGAGGAAGACAGCGCGAAGCAGGCGCGCGCGCTGCAGCGGCTGGCAGGGTACATGGCCGGCGGCACCGACGAGCACCCGGCGTCCCCGGAGCTCGCGCGATACGTGCACGCGCTGGGCATTGGGGCGGACGCGGTGTACGATAACGGGAAGGTGCAGCGGAGGGTGGGCGTGCTGAATGCGACGATCGCGCTAGTGGAGGCGCTCGTGCAGCGCGGGCAGCTGACGGAGCTCGCGGTGCGCGACGCGCGGCGCCCGCTGGATTTGCATCTGCTGGACGCGCTGGACAGTCTGCTGAACACGCAGCCGCTGATGGCAGTGACCCTGCTGGGGCGAACGATTCCTGGGAGGCTGATCTCGTCTGCGCTGAGTATTCCTTCGCTCAGGCAGCTGCATCTGTATGATGCGCCTTTGTTCGTACCGCGTGCGCCACCGCGCAGTATCGCACTGGAGGCGCTGGCCTGGTCAGAGTCGCTGGGGAAGCATCTGCGCTATCTATGCGATCCCGAAAGCTCCCTGGACCTGCGCAAGCTACAGTTCTTTGGCAACTCGAGCCCCGAGGAACTAGGCGAGGTCGCTGCCCTCCTGCGCAGTACGGGCGCGGACGCGAGCCTCAAGTCGCTTCGAATCACGGGGCCGTCCACCTACAGAGGTGAGTACTTCCGCCGCCTTACATCCTCAACGCACTGAGCTTCTCACTTGGTCTACAGAGGAACCAGCAGATCCCTTCGACCTCAGCATGTTGCCGAACCTGACGACCCTCGGCGCGTTCGTGCAACACACGACCGACTACACCGCGCTACCCTGGTTTTGCTCCTTCCTGGACCACGTCGCCGCGGACCACCCTCTGACGACGCTGCGTCTGCGCTTCAACCTGCGTAGCTTGCAGTCGATGGCGCTCGTGCTGCACTCGCCAGCGGCTGCGGCTGCCGCGACCGCGCAGTCGAACGTCCCCGCGGGGATGCCTACATGGGTCGTGGGATGGGACGATCTGGATAAGATACTGGCTAGGGGTGCGTTTCACGCGCTGCGCGACGTGCACGTGCACTTCGAAGGCGGTTTCGAAAGCGAGGAGGATGCGCAGTTTCTGCCTCAGCTGTTCCCCGCTTTGCGCACCAAGGCAGTCACTGTAACGTTCTCCTGGACGTAGACGGCAGAGTGCTCTCGACTTGAAGGGTAGTGCACGCGAGAAGGATGTAGATACGTAGCAAGTGATCAATATGGAGCAGAGAAAGATGTCCTATACAAAGTTACAGCTCGAGGAATCCTGTTATATACGGAGGTATGTTGACCTAGACGTCCATCGCGCGCAGGGCAAGGGGCGCAGCGCAGCGGCTTGTGCCACTTTAGTGGGTGGTCGAGCCGTAGTACGGAGCCTGTTGGCCGGGCTGTACGACGCCAGCGGTGGTGTATATGGGCTCGTAAGTGCCGTTGCCGACGTCTGTAGAATGTGCGATGGAGTGGAAGCAGAGCGAAGTAGATGATTGCAAAGGGGAAGAACTAGTCAGTGACATGCGTCGAGGGATAGACTGATGAGACGTACATTGGTACCCGCCATGCCCGTAGCGCTCTTCAGCGCGCATCTTCTTGTAGATAAGCCAGAACGCGTGAAGATGGCCGGGAATGTAGCCAAGGCTGCAATAAGCTGTGTAAGAATGGTATCCTATCATCCGAGGGAGGAAAATTTGACGGGGACGTATGTACGAGGTCGAGGGGAGGTGAGATGCGAAGTGTGCGCCTTCTGCACATGAAAGTAAGCATTGCGACACTTACACGGTCAGCAAGATGTTGATGAGCAGGTCGCAGCTGCAGCCAGTGATGAAGGCCGCCGCGGCGGGAGGGAACAGGATAGCGACCTGTACAATTAGGGTCAGCGGCGCCTCTCGCGTAGGACTCTACCACGCACGAGAATGAGGAGAACGTCAGAGCCCTTGACTGGCATGGTGGCTTAAGATTGTGGAGAGAAAGAGTAAGGGTGGTTCGGAGGGTGGGAGTCTCTGAGGACGATGGAGGAGAACAAGAAGCGAGTGCGTGGACAGGGTCAGGGCCTTCGTCGGTGGCGGTGCATGCTCCGACTCAGGGGATGACGTCAGTGAGCGTGGGAACTCAAGCAGCCATTGTTATCTCAAAAAGGAAGTCATTTGGTTCATGTGCAACAAGCGACCAGTAGCCGCAGGAACTCAGCAATGCGAGAACATCTGTCCCCCAGATACGTGACATACATGAAATCTCGTGCTAATAGTACTAGCCAGCCATTCAGGGTGCCCCTACTGAGATACGGCACTGTTAGACTGTCCTAGGCTGCGTGCCACAAATGGTTCAACGAGCGCAAGTAGTACAGGCATGCCGTACTGATACTTCATCTGGGCCTCGTTTCCGTATGCCACTGCAGGGAAGATGATGTCAGCCTCGTACACAACCAATGAGAGGAGCACAACTCACCGAAAGGCGTTTTGACGACGTTGAAGTCCTTCGAGAGCTCCGTGATCCAGTGAACCTCCTCTGTCTCGACAACTTCGTCGTATCTACCGACGACCGGTGCTGCTCCTGCCTTTCGCAACAGGACAATGCCTTCCTCCTCTTCCTCCTCTTCCTCCACGCCCTCCGGCAACTCTGCATAGTTTTCCATGAGGTAGCGGTATGGGGCCTGCTCCTCCATCCACAGCTGACCACCTTCGTATTCGTATAACCAGAAGGTATCGCGAGCCACGAGAACGGGTTTGTCCTTGGGCCTCCTCTCGTCCTCCCACTGGCTCCAATACCCGGCGTGGCTTTCGTATAACGCCTTGAGGTTGACGGAGAGCCCTAGCTCCTCACAGACGATCTTGAGTATCGCGTCGCAGCCCTTGAGACTTGGCATGATAGCCGACACGGGCTTCTTGGGGTCGATCGCGTACGCAAAGCGCAGCCCGAAGCCAAGGTAACCGCCCTCAGGCAGAAAATCCTCGCGCGCCAGAAGCGTCGTGAGAGTCGCCTTGAGCGCCTTTCCAACGCGCGACTCTTTAGACGAAGGGTGCGGAGGAACGGGCTCGCTGGACTTGGCGTTGAAGTAGAGGTTGTAGGTGAGGGTGACGCGGTAGCCGGCGGTCACCCTCGTCACCTCGTGCTCGACGTCGGAAAAGAAGGCGACGTAGCCAAGCTTGGGTGAGCCGCCCGCGAGGACCTCAGCGGCGGAGTCGTAGGTCCACTCCTTGCCGTTCTCACGGAGGATGAGGGCGCCGCCCTCGTGGGGCGTGGGGAAAACGACAACAAGCGACCCAAACATGGTGTCGCTGCGTGGTGTGTCCTTGTGCGCCTTGAAGAAAGAGTCTTGGCCTGATCGTATCCTGGATCAGGACACGCGTATCGTATACGAGCTCATGGACGCACCATAGACGTTGAGCTTGTACAGCTCGCAGATGACGCGCTGTCTGGTATCTCCACCATCGGAGAGGAAATCGGGCCAAATTGAGTCAAGCAAGCCCGAATCCTCGGGATCGAACTTGGCGGCGAAGTCGCTCGCGTCCATCTTCCTGGCCTTGCGATAGCTTTCATCGTAAACGTTCGTGTCGTTCATGCCAAATGAGGCGGGTTGACAGGCATCCGAAAGAGCCTGGAGATCGGCGCTAGACGCATTCGCAAGATCGATGCACCTAGATGACATGCGACGATGAGTCCAACCAGCGATCTTGACGGACAGGACGTGCACATACCTAGGATTATGAGTGCCTCCGTAGTATAGCTGGTAGCCAGACATGTCTATCGGATAGATGCCGCTCACAAAGGGCGGCTTCGACAGGAATATCTTCCGAAAGGCATCGAGCTCGTCGGCTACAGCGGCTGGGATGGGCGCAGGAGGAACAGGGGTGCGTCGAGGCATGCCAATGGCGCGCTAGGTATTGTAGGGGTGGGGAGGTGATTTGGAGGAAGAGACGAAGGACGGGGGACTTTATATGTGTTCCCAAGCAGCATGTCTGCCTGCAGGCGGTGTTCGAGAAAAACGGACGGTGGACGGAGACAAAAGTGACTTGGATTCGCTTCCGCGTCACCGGCCGGGTCCGGCCGAGTTGTTCAAATTCCCACGTGTCGTATTCTCGCAACTTGAACTTGACCTTCATGGCAAAATGATGAATTTCTTCCCGCTCTCGATTCAACATTTGCTGTCATACAGGAAAACAGGGATACAAGGGGTACGCTTCTTAATGACTGATGTAGCCGTGTTGCAGTGTGTAAGGCAGGAACGCCGCTTCCCACCGCCTCGACGACTATCTGCCCTCCCCCTCTCTCACGCGACGTCAAGTACTACGTTCTCTATCAAAGTCTCCTGTCAGACTCTGCGCCAAGTGCTAACTTACGTGTTTGCTTTCCCGCGCAATGTCAGTCACTCTCAACACATCCAGCTTCTCAGGTTCCTACAATGGTCAGAGGACGCGGAGGTGTCTCTATGAGGGTGCATGCATCGGTGGAATTGAGTGGGCGGCTCCTCGGATGACGCATGTACAACTTCTCCTCCTTGGAATAGCACACACGGATGTCATATAAGGGCCCTGAACGCTCCTCCTTCGACCAAGTGCCTTGCTCTCGTACTATCATGCTCTCTCATGCTCTTTCTTTCGTCGTTGCGGTCGCCATAGCTGGCGCTGTCCTCTATCGTCGCATTTACGGCCGCAAAGGATCCCTTCCTCTACCTCCCGGTCCCAGAAAGCTGCCATTAATCGGGAATTTACTCGACATGCCGTCATCCTCCGAATGGGAGACGTTCATGCAATGGGCACGGGATTTCAGTAAGCGACACAAATCGATAGAGAAAATATATGCTAGTTTTTGCCACCTAGATACCGACATTCTCCACCTTGAGGTTCCGGGGTCCTCGATCATCGTACTCGACACCTACGAAGCTGCCGTGGAACTCCTGGAGAAGCGCTCCAGAACGTACTCGGGTCGGTGCGTGACGTCTCCCAAATCCGCACGGGATAAGCCCACTCGTTGTCTGTCATAGCCCGAATTTTCCAATGGCGGTCGATCTCATGGAACTCGATTTCAACTTCGCATTCAAGCCATATGGTGAGTGCGCGGCTGACAGCTACACAATCTCTTTGACGCCGACGTCTTTTGTGTGCAGGCCAGGAATGGTGAGAGAATGTATGAATTGCACCCCTTTCCTCACTCACGAGAAGTTCAGGCGCGACCGCCGCCGCCTCATGCACGGTGCAATGCACCCTACAGCCGTTGGGCAGTACCACACCCAACAGCTCAAGGCTACGCACGCTTTCCTCCGAGCGATGCTCAGCGCGGGCGAAGACGACGTAGAAAAGGAGCTACGGCAGTGCGTATCCCACCACGTTCATTCGCCTTCGTCAATCTAACAGTGCTCTAGCTTGGCTGGCATGGTCATCATGGACGTTGCGTACGGGATCTGTGTCGCTGGAAAAGACGATCTTTACATCAAAGAAGCGGGGGAAGTTGTGCAAATACAGTCTGTCGCTGCGCTGCCAAGCTCGTACCTCGTCAACTCGATTCCTGCTCTGAAGTTCGTGCCGGAGTTGGTGCCCGGTCAGTCCCTGGTGACATTATGTGCGTATTGCTCTTGACTCATCTACCAGGCGCTGGCTTCAAGCGGATAGCGCGCGAGTGGCGGGACAAAGCACGGAAGATCACATACCGGCCGTTTTACGACGTCAAAAGCAGTATGGTGCGTTGCGTACAGCCACTTGCATTGAGAGGTCCCTTAATATGTTGCCGCAGGAAAAGGGAGAAATTATCACGCCCTCCTTTATCTCGTCGGCGATTGAGAAGGGGGAGGATGATGCGGTTATTGTTGACGCGGCTGCTACGATGCACACCGCGGGGATTGACACCGTGAGTAGGGCTATCCCAATACAGGCATGCCTGATTTAAGGCAGGCCTTTTGGACTTCGCGACGAAGTCCTATACCATCTCCACAGCTTATCCACGTGCTGATACTTCATTCAGACAGCCATTACACTCGTGAACTTCGTCCTCGGCATGCTGGACAATCCTATAGCTCAACGCCGCGCCCAAGCTGAGCTAGACGCCGTCCTCGGACCTCTGCAGACATCGGATGGGACGCCGGGACAGTTACCCGTCCATGCAGACGAACCTCGGCTACCATTCATCACGGCGTTCGTGCGCGAGAGTCTGCGATGGATGCCGGCGCTCCCAATCGTGAGCCCTCTTCGACCTCATTCAAAGCTGCACGATACAGGCTATCGTATGCTTGCTGATGCGCACCAACTTACAGAGCATCCCCCACGCGTATACCGGCGAAGAGCCTGACATCTACAAGGGATATGCTATCCCGCCTGGCTCTCTGGTCATACCCAACGTGTGGTAGGCGTCTTCTTGGCTCTTCCCTGCGCCTTCGTCCCCTCTGGTACTCACATATCTTCTCAGGTCTATGTGTCACGACGAGCGCATGTACCCTGACCCGTACACCTTCAAGCCCGAGCGTTTTTTGACTCCCGAAGGCACGCTCGACCCGAGCGTACACAATCCGGCGGAGCTAGCTTTCGGGGTGCGTCCGCATCCTCGTCAAGCGCTGGTCAACTTGAAGGCTAATTTGCGCGTGTAGTTTGGCCGCCGCAACTGCGTCGGGCGCCACTTCGCCTACGACGAGACGTGGCTTACGGTTGCTTCCATTTTGCGCGTGTATAACATCGAAAAAGTGAGTTGCACGATCAGTTGATCCACGTCGAGGCACTCAATATTCGAACCCAGGCAAAGCGCCCGGATGGTAGTCCCGTCGAGCCGAGGCGGGAGTGGCGGTCCGGAATATTATTGTGAATGCCTGTGTCTTCGTTGAGGACAAGATTGATGAAGCTGGACTGATTCTCCCTCCTTTCACTTATAGGCAGCCGATGCAGTACAAGTGCCGCTTCGTTCCTCGGAGCTCAGAGGCGGTGGACCTTATCAAGTCGACGCAGGGCGCGGTCTACTGAGAGGTCTATCGCACTCAACAAACTTCGCTTTGTTCCTCGTGTGAAGAGACGGCATGATAATTCAATCTACCGTGTACTTGTTCGTCGTTAACCAAGTTGCTACATGCTTCGATACAATGATCGTATGTAATGTCGTCTGAGTCCATACCGTGATACCAAACTCGCTCTACATGCTCAGCGTATCTGGAGAAGTGTCCGCGTTGGTCGTAAATTTTTCCAAAGCAACCACAGCACGTCCAGCGCATATCCGAGGCTCCCTGCGAGACCACCGCATCAGACCCAGAGGAGCCACGATAGGGGTTGGAAGGGGTCTTTTATTGCCCAAGAATTTCAGCGAGAGCGATGAGAGATCCGGCAGGAGCGGCGGCTCGTCCTCAGCGCATACAAGGCGGATTAGAACCTCCTCCATGCAAGGAACGCTGTCGAAAGGGATATGGTCGTCCTCCAGGATTAGCTCTCGAAGACCCTCCATACGCTCGAAGCACTGAATGAGCATCTCCAGGTCCGTCTCATCCATTGGTCCCTTCAACCCGAAAGAACGCATGGGGCACCCCGATCGCCGCACATCAGCAATCGTGCACTTGTCTGATTGGTCTGAATTCAGGCCATTCAGGCCGGTTCAGACCAATCAGGCGCTCAGGCGGGTGGACTGTTTTCTACAGGTTCTTGCCTGAGTTCAGTTCAACTTTTCTGGGACCAGTCCTTTCAGACGTCGATATTTCAGACCAAACAGATCACGTACAGTCGCTCGCACAGACGTTATACAGGTCCCCTTAGGCCATAGCCAGACCGTCTCATTGCTTCAAAACACACATTTCGCAGGCCAATCGGACGGTAGTTGCATAAAACAATGATTGTATTGAAAGCTACCTAGGTACTACGAATACTACGAGATATGCTGTACCTAAGCCTACCACTGTAGCGTGAATCGCGCAAGCCTACGAGGACACGAGGCACGTCCGAACGATGTGCTATGCTAGTATTGGCCGAACACAACGCGCTTACAGAGTCGACCTAGCACAGGAGCACTGTCAGAGATTATACTTGACGTTATCGAAGCTGGCAAAGCACGCACCATATCCAAATCGACTACGCCGCTTCTGTGGAATGGGTCGCGCGAAGAGCTGGGCGACGCGCTCCCGCAAGCGATACCAGAGGGTGCCTGCAGCAGATGAGCGACGGTGTACGGGTTAAACACTAGCACACGCACCTAAGAGCCATGTCAAAGACCTGCCCACTTCCTGATTCCCGTACTTGACCGTGGATCCTACGTCGATGGCTGCGCGCAGAACCGAATGCGCTGGTATCGGCATGAGCCGTACATCCTTGTGGAGACTGGCGCGAATGCAAGAAGCTCTAGCAAAGACAGCGGAGGGAGGCAATTGGCGCCGTACGGCGATGTTGAGAGGGTTGAGAAGGGCGGGAATCAAGGCTAGCGGAAGGCTTGTTTGTTTGGCGCCGACGCGACAACGTCATCAGATGATCGACTTTAGGGCGACCCCCTGTGACTTACGAGTTTCGCCTTACCCTCGTCAAGCCTGGCTCTCTCCATATTGACCGTGCTGACACGTCGCCGCGCTCGCGTGCCCATGGGCGAATCCCAGTGCTTGACGCGCACGGGTTTCTCGCCACGTCGGCGATCGTCTCGCTGCCGTAGCGCGCACGGCCGATTCGAGCTGCGGTAGCTTGTTCTGGCCAGCATGGCTCGCTGCAGTGGTTGCCGTGACCGCACCTGCCCTTCCTCATCGCTTTACCAACGACTCGCGCTGCATCGCTCGAACTTCCTCCCCGACGAAGTTTTCCACCTCACTAGCTTTCAGTTGCGAGTTTGTGCGGCAACGACGGCGTGCGCCCGACCGTACGAGTGACGCCGAGCGCAATCGGCCCGTTTCACCATCGGTCTTGTACTTTAAGTTTACGCTCGTTGCGATATCTCCTCGTACCATTCTTCGTACCCTTCGCAACATTGCGATCCTTTCAGCACGCGTAGCGAAGACCCTCTATACCTATTCTAATAAGCCTATTAGAGTGTGTCTGTTGAGTAATTTATTATGGGTCTAGTCACTACGTCGGTTGAGAACGGTCATGGAATGGATTACTGAGAGTTGAGAAGACTGAAACAAATTACTAAGTAGTTGAAAGAAATTACTAGCCAGTAGAAATACATTTGAATTTATTTGACTTCAAGGCAACCTACGCGGCCGACGAACCGTTCTCCGGGCGGTGCGGGCCAAGGACAGTGATGAGGCGGTCAACCGCCTTGTCGTACTTCTCCGAGGCTTGCAGCGTGACTTCAACCACCTGCTTGGCGAGATCGTTCATCGTCACCAGCTCGTCAGTGATGTCGCGCGCGCTCTGGCGAGACCTCTTCTTCGGAGGCCGGTTCTCCCCGTCCGACGTATCCCCATCATCGTCTGAAGCAGCGCGCTTGCGGCGACGCATTGACTGGCGCCGGATGGCATCGCCGCCCACCTCGTCTTCTTCCTGCTTCTGCACAAAGGTGAGTGAATCGCTCTCGCACGCGACGCGCTATTGACGTACCTTAAGGCGCCGCGCCTTCTCCTCGTCACTGGCATTGCGAAGCCGTTGCTCTTCGCCCTTGATGTTCTCGATCTGGGATCCTACGTCGATGTATATGCCGTCCCCGAGTTTGCGTAGCCACGCAGGCGCCGAATCGAAGTCCTGCGATAGCTGGGTCAGCCGAAATTCGCCAAGGCATTGGTATGCACGTACATCCTTCGCCTTGATGATCTCTTCCATACGACGATGGAAGACAGCCAGCGACGCGCCCTCGAAGCACTTGAGGCTGCGGACGACGCGCCACGTATCCCGCCACCTCTCCTGCTTCTTTCCGTACGTCTGTAGGTGAGGCTTCAGCCGCATCTGGGCGCGCACCGCAACGATGATATCCTTGCGACCGATAACGACACGAGACCGCTTGCCGGGCTCGTCTTTGTCCACCGGGTCGCCGAGCGTCTTGAGCTTCTTGATCGCCTCGTCGAGCGCACTTTCGTAGACCTCGTCGGAGTCGTCGTCGATGCTGAACTCATCATCGTCGCTGTCGGAAAGCTCGGGCCTTGCTCGATCGCGAGGTTCCTCACTTGGGGCTGGCGTGTTCTCTACGTGATGGTTCAGGGAGAGACCGGGGGGTGTTTCGGGAGGTGGGGGGCTCGATTGCGTGGTTGTCGGAGGAGTCATGAGAAGGATAGGGCCGGGGGCGGGTTGCTCGGCAGCTAGCCGTCGAAGGCTTTCCGATGGATCGTCGATAGCAGGGCCTGCTTAACAGTCAATGTTGCTCGAGTCAGGGATAGGAATTGACCACATACCCTGGGCCCCCTGAGGCTGCCAGAAAGCGCCAGCGTCAAGCTCCTGATCGTCGCCGTGCCCTCCTCCCATCGCGAAGCTGTTCCACGAGTCCGCAGGCGGGTAGCTCGGATCGAACATAACATTGTTGATGGCGTTGGCGTTGTACAGGTCGTGCTGGGGTGCAAATGGCTGGGACATGGTGTGTAGTGGGTTTATGGTAGTAGCTTGGTGAAAGTGATTGGATGTGAGTGCTGGTGTCGTTGCTGGGTCTCGCTGCAGCTGCCTGCTGCCTCTTGTACTCGAGCACCGTGGCGCTTGACGTCAACCCCGTCCGTCATGGTGAGGACATGCGGTGGAAAGGTCATCTAAGGGTCCAGCTTCGCGAACTGTGGGCGCATCGCCGTCCATCGCGACGGTTGGTGCAGCATGTTGCTGAGCGCTCGCTGTGCAGCACAGAGGTGACGGAACCGAGGAGTGCAGTGGAAAAAAGTGGAGAAAATGACTGCGAGTGCGTCATGGTGAGCGTTGCAGACAAGGTGTTCGGCCTTGCTCCGAAGTTGCCTCGTGTTATGTTCAAGACAGATTACTTGACGGTCCAGGAGAGGCCTACAGGTGATGTGATTTACTGGGATGCCTCGTCGTGTAGATACTCTGCTAGGGAAGGAGGAGAGCAGCAGAAGGAGGTAGCTACAGAGTTGGGCTCGAAGCAGTTCAGTATGTTGGTCATAAGGACACCGAACCTATAGTAGATACCGACAGGCGAAGCGAAGACGCGCATACGCGAGTGAGCATCGAGGAAGGGCCATTTCTGGGATACCTGACCGAAACCGTGTTCTACACGGACACGGACACTGCCCATCATCTCGTTCCACCGCACCTCCTCCGCTGTTCGCACCTCCGCCATGAAGGGGCTGAGGATCTGATAGCTGACGCCATATGCAGGATCCCCAAAGAGCTGCAGAAAGCGCATCTCAGCTGGCCCATCAGGTGGTACTCCTTCGCGGATGGCCTTCTCCTTGAGAGTGCCGACGAGTTTGCTCTCGTCAAGGAGCCCAAGATCGCCTCGCCGTCCTTCCATCGGCCCGAATAGGTGCCCTATCATGCCGTTAGGTACAGTTGAATTTCCTTTATGGAATCACCTCCTATGGAATATCCCCGCTACGGAATAGGGTTGGGCGATTCCCCAGCTTGGGAGGCGGGCATATTCCAAAAACCCCGCTATCTCATACGGAATAGGGTCGCGAGACTTCCCACCAGCCAAAATATTCCATACCGGTCATGTGAGTTCGCAGGATGCCACCTATTTATGCACTGCGAGTGGCTTGAGAGAGGTTATAGTACGCTTAGTGCACTATTTCTACCCATCCCGTATCCAAAATGCCATTTGAGCGCATGGCGTGGCACAAAAAGGGTCGAAAATCGCCCCCGAAAGGCGGAATGAAATATTCGAATTTTCCGAGCAATTATTGGCTGTTTTCCGCACGGAATATCCCCCCTACGGAATAGGAAAAATCGTCTCCCGACCGTATTCCTTAAAGGAAATTCAACTGTAGCATGATTGCCTGATACTTCAGGGCGTGGAACTTCTTGTAGCCGTTATATGCGACGCGCTGATACCAAGAGGGGCGGGCGATACGACGAATAGTACAGTCAATGAAACCCCAGACCCCCCAGAGCGGTGCCCCGTGTCGATGAATGGCGCGCGCATAGGCTTCAAGGCGCGTCGGATGCAGAAGCCCATTCGAATCGAAGTCCAGTAGGTGGTGCCATCTTCGATCGACGTATTCGACGATGTAGTTCACCGCCTCCGAAAGGGCTGAATGCGATCGATCGTAGAGGATGGAGAGGTTGTCCAGTTCCCCCTCTGACCGAAAGCGCGCGAGTGTGAGGGCGAAAGCTTCGAGACCCGTGAAGCGATGATGGGAGCGAGTGGTGAAGGACGGGGGGATCTTCAAAGCGTCTACCACGATGATTAAGTCGGCGGCAGTAAACCTGAGGAATGCGGCGAAATGTGTCAATGCTTGGCCTGCCATACAAAGGTGCGAGCACGTACCTGAAGCGCCATAGGCAGTCCTCATCAGACAGGCTTCTCAAGTATTGCTTCGTTATGCGATGGCCACCTTGCCGCGGGCGCGGGCGTCTGCGTGATCGCTGGGACTGCGTATATGCATGGAAGTCGATGGCTGCCGAAGCCAGACCTACAGTCACCGCGGCGCATGTAGATACGAGACGAGGAGGCGGTAGGAGGTCCGGAATGACGGCGAGTGGTAGCGAGGGAGAGCTTTGCATCTTGTAGTGGGGGTGTAGCAGGAAGCGGTCCCCACCTTGACGAGCTACCATTTTATGAAGGCCTTCAGCTTCAAGGTTTCTTCGGAGAACTCACAGAGCGGGCTGGAAAAATTCTAGAGCGCCCGAATAAATTATGAAGATGGCGAATAAATTACGAACTCGCCCAAGTATATTACTGAAGCTTCTGAGGATATCGAAAGAAATTACTGAACAGACACACTCTATTACATACTGCGCATAATTAGCAGTTGTCTATCAGACTCGATTCAAACCGGGTCAGACCAGCGCCAGACGAAGCTGGTCAGCAGACAGCTAGCTGGACTGAGAAATCGTCTCTGCGCCTGTACTTTGTCTGAACAGGCCTGAACATCTCGGCACTCAGACGAATCAGACCAGTCAGGCCAATCAGTCCACTCAGAGACGTGCACGATTGCTGATGCAGGAAGTCCGGGAGGGAGAAAGCTAGCGACGATTCCGAATGGAAAGTATTGCTCAGCCTGAGCGTGTCAAGCTCTGGAGCGTTGATGTGCGCTAGGAATGCGTGCGCGTGGTACCCGAGGCTGGCGTGGCGCAAGCGAGGCATTTCGTATATGGTGCGAGGCGCAGTATCTTCGAAATCTGTGAAACTATTGACCCCTATCTCGAGCTCGCGCAGCGTAGGCGCAAACGTCGCAAATGTAGGGAATAGGGCCCAGATGGGTAGGTCAGCCAAGAGCAAAAGGTTTACTCGAGTAAGGCTGGCAAATTCGGAGGTGTTGTTGAGCCGGGGGAAAGCAAGACCATTCTCGAGCTCTTCGTCCGTGCACTCGGCGTAGTATGTGATGGTAAGATCTTGGAGGGAAGTTGCATTCACTAGAACATTGAATGCGTCCGGTGGGCAGGTATCGTGGATCGTAATCACTGCTCGAGAAAGGGCGGGGAGTGGACGAGCCTGTATTTTCGAAAGTGTGTTGCCGTTCTCTGAGAGTACCAGCTCTTGTAGGCGCGCAGCATCCGGTTCCGGCAGCGTGCTCAAGAACTCTACAAGCGCAACTTCGCAACGCACACTGGAGATGCATAGCGGACGCTGGCGCGAGAGATGCATGTGCAGGTGGAGAAGTGGGTTCCCAGCGTTTCCTGCCATGCAGCGATTGAGATAAATATCCCGCCATAGCAGCGGCGTGCTACGAGCCGTCACGCGCCACGTCGCGCAGACGGAGCACAGGGTCAATGCGAAGAGCGATGGCGTCTGTGGCCAGCGTAGGTTCCGAGCTGCATGCGTGAAGATTTCCGAGAGGAGCTCTGGAGGCAATCTGTGCACGGGCGCAAGAAGAGAGCGATTGATCTCTAATTCGCGCCCGATATCGCGGCGCCGAGCAGAGAGACGGGCGATCTCCGCGTCGAGGCGTTCTTGCGCAGACTGCAACTGCGTGGAGTATTCCTCGATCGCTCGAGTCTGCTCAGGCGAGGGAATGTAGCCACTGCGCTGGAGCTCAATGTTGGGGAGAGCTGCTGGGCGCGGAATGAGTCTGTCCATAGTCGATGTCGGAAGCAAGAGCAGAAACCAGCAAGACACGAGGTAGCACTATTAGCGTGGGAAGGCGTTCGGCATTCTCCGGATCTCCTTTTTGCCATCGCTGGCTTCGTTCACGGATCGCGACGCTCTTCTACTTCGTCCTACATCACCGCGCGGCGCGCGAAAAACGCTACCAAATCCATACGGACCATTCGAAATCCACAGCGACATATCTCCAACCCGACGCTTCGTCGGAGGTAGGGTCTAACTCGCTGTCGACCAGTGAGGACCTACGAGGCGAAGAATACGAGCGCCATCCCATCCAAACCCTGACGACGATAAACCTCCCGACAGTGGGATACAGATGTCTAGTGACTACTAGTCCTGCTTATGATTCACCTCCCAAGCTGCTCTCAGAGATATCCATCCATGCAGTAGCGCCCTAGGAAATTCGGCGATGGCCAACTTGAATCCCTTCATTTCGTCGTTCGCGTCCTCTGCGGAATATGCAGGTTCTTGCGTGTCGTCACTGGTGGGATTCCGATACTTTGGGCGCGCATCGCGATAGACTATCTCAACGATGCTCACGGCCCGCTCTCAGACCTCCAGTTGCAGCTCTCGCGAAACCACCCGCTCGCGAGACACGGCCTCCGGGAGAGCATTTATGCTGACCTTGCTCGATGGAAGGCGCTAGAGAGAATGTCCGGCGTAGTCTTCTTTCTTGTGGAGGAGTTGGCACGGGAATGACACAGCTGCTTCCTCGCCACCACGCGCACACGCGATTTCTCATCCCTGACAACCACCGTTGTTGCCGTCCTCTGCGACTATAAATTCGACGCGCTAGACTTCTTCTTGGGTAAGATTCTACTTTGCGCCGGCTACATCTCTCGTTCGACTACGCGTGATCCTCAAATCACGAGCATAGTTAGCCGCCAACGAACTTTCGTTTTTCGCCTGCCTGACTTCCTCTGCCTCGCGTTCTTGTGCTTGGATATCTCCAACGACATTCTCATTTGCGTGATCGCCCCCCTGCTCGCCAAGTACACATCTTCGTTCCGTCACATCGAAATGTACTCCAACGAGGCGGTCATCTGGCCGGAGAAGGGGCCGACAACCATCTACAACTTGGACCTGCGTAGCATCGGGCTGCTCATGTATACGCACGGGCTCCTCGCGCATATCACAGCGCCTGCGCTGGACGCCGTCCTTCCCCACAGCGACAACCATCGCGAGGGGGATCCGACCAAATTGCTTCTCGACCTCGTCCGGCGCTGAAGGCCCCCGGTCCGTTCGAGCGAGCTGCAAGACGTCATGCACAGGCCTTTCGACGCGCTCGTCCTCTGCCTTGAGCAGATGGACGGTCTGCAGCACCTCATTCTGGGTGATGTGCACTGGGAGGCAGGTGAAGTCCCACGCACGATGGCAGTCCTCGAGCGCCTCGGCGTGCATTCCGGTGGGTGAGGGAAACAAAAAAACATAGGTCTGTATACAAACCTTTCCGGTGGTTCCTGGTAAGCGCGGTCCACGATGTAGCTTACGGCTGACCACATAGCCGTGTAACAAGGGGGTCAGGATTACCGACGCTGAAGCCATGGTGGATGGCGCTGACGTCGGCGAGGCGTGCAGAAGTCGAGCCGTCACGTGAGGAACACGCGCGAACAAGCAGAAGGAACGCGGTACAGATCTTGGGCGTCGAAGAATGGATAGTTGAGCTGGTTACTCAAGCGATTGGTCGCAAGGGATGGCGCAGGGCTCGTGAAGGACGTAGAGAATTTTGAGAAGGAGCAATCGAGCTAAGTAGGCAGTAATCCAGGTTGCCACGTGTATGTGGTATTTGAGTGAGAATCAACGATCATGGCAGCATTGTGCTTTTGGCAGAAGACATCAACGAGAAGTATTTAGTGTAATAGTACTCTATAGATGCGGTATCAACTATTCCTGAGAGGGATCTATAACTGAAAGGGCGAGCTTCGAGGTAAGTGGATAAGTCTAGGCTACGTACCACCACGCACCGTGGCGCAAGGACATCAGACGTACGCATGCAGTGCTCTCATTGATACTAGAGCAGACAGCCATGACGCCATCTTATTCCCTGAGTATCGCAGTTCTCAACGCTTCGTCAAGAGTTCGCTGAAACTGGGTTATGGTGCTGGCGCCCAACCAGCGCTGAGCTCGAATCCCAATCTTCAAGATCAATAGCCGCCAACTTATTGGGTAGCAATAGAAAGGGCACATCTGCAGGGAAACTGGTGACAGCCAGTAATCGCAATCTTTCAATGTCGGTCAGCGAGTTGACTACCGAAGCGTGACGGTTCATGTCACTGTGACGGATCCCTGCAGTATTGAGGGAGTCCAGTAGAAAAGCCGTAAGGATGGCAAGGCACTTGTTTGAGCCTATCTATAATACTGGGCGGCGAAGGGGGTCGGATGAAACCGTCAGGGAATTCTGCGCTGCCCAAACGCTTGAGTTCCAACGTCCGATCATTTTTGCCGATTCAGGACGATTACCACGGAATTCCAGCGTGAGGTCTGTTAGTCTATGCGATTTGGGGCGACACCGCGCGCCAGCGCGATGCTTCGGGGTGTTCCCTGTGGCCGTGAAGAGGTTCTGACCAGTGACTCTGAGTTCCGGAACGCCACCGGGTACCGCTGCAATAATGGTGATGGTCAACAATGCATAATAGTAGCGAAGGCGCGGAGTGCGCTTGTAAATCAATTGCACTCGAACACTCATCGACTCCTTCTGCTGAAGCTGACCAGCGCGGGCCCCCCACACTGCTCATCAGCTCTACTTTTTGCCATATAGCCGGGTACTCCGTCTGGCGCTCCATTTTCAACCGGGCAGATCAGAGCCCATCTGTCCCGACTCTCATCCCGCCACCATGGCTGAGCCAGCGACGACCCCCTCGGCTACCCAAGCGAAGCTCACCTGGGCACAGCGCGCGAAGAAGGCGCAGGCGACCAGCAAGCCCCCCTCGACGACACCGCCGACAGTCCCCTCGGCGGGTATCGCAGCTGCGAACTACCGATCATCCGCCGCGAGCACGATCTCTACGTCCAGCGCCGGCAGCACCTTCGTCTCCTCCCTCAAGTCCCCGACATCCGTATCCTCCCCCACCGATGTGCACACCCCCGCATCCTCCGTCGTGGCCACGACCCGGCCCTCGTCCCCCGCGTCGCAGCCGAAGGCGCTGAACGGGGACGCGCAAAATTCACCCGCGCGCGCTGCATCGGCGCTGTCGCCGCAGAAGTCCCCCACCGTCAACGTCTGGGCGATAAGGAAGGAGCAGATGGCCGCGAACCAGTCCGGCGCTACCTCTGGCACCCAATCCGCGGCTACGGGCTCCTCCCCTTCCTTGTCATCCACCGCCTCCCCCGCCGTCAGCACGGTTCCCACGAGCACGCAAAATGACGAAGACGATCCTTTCGTCGTGAAACACAGACGACATCACTGGAATACGCAATGGAGTCGCCCTGCCGTCCCACCGGCAGTAGAGGACAAAGAGAGCTGGCCAGAGATCGGGAAAGCGGTCACGCCGCCGAGTGCGGCTCTGAAAGGAGGGACGAGAGCTTCTGTCAGCGAGGCATCTCAGGGGACACGAGACGAAGATGGTACACGAGCTAGTAGCTCGACCAGAAAGGGTGCGCTTTCGCTTACTTGATCGCATCGCCACATACGTACATTCATCTCATCTTTCCGATCTCCCTTTGGCTGCAGAACCATTCACTGACTTCATTTACAGGCGAGAAACCCAAGTGGATACCAATCCCAGCCGAAGAATTGCAGGCAGCCGCAGACGCAAACATGAGACGTCAAGGCCGCAATCCCCAAGCACGCAGCAACTTCCGATCATCGGGTCCTCACAATGCTGGCCCGTCCTCTGTCCACTCCAGAGGCCCCTCAGTCCCCGCGTCACGCATCTCCTCCGTCCCTCACAGTAGGGCTCAGTCCGTGGCCAACTCGCGACATCAGAGTCGCGCAGGCAGTGTGCAGACGAGTCCCTTTGTTGCGATCGAGCCGCTCCCTGAGGAGCAGGCTCGTAGCCAACAAGGCGATGCGCCAGTCGATGCCAACGGTACGGCTGGCAAGGGTGCTATCAACTCGAACTTCGCCTTAGGGTCCAGTCGTCCCTCAGCTGAGAATCCTCCACGTCCATATCCCTACGAAGGCCCGCCACGGCCCTTTGAGCCAGTACATGGGTACGGGCAACCCGTCTCCGCCCACGGCTACCACCTCTCCCTCAATGTCCACACCTTCTACCCCTCCAGCGCCCCCTCCTCACAAAATGAGTCCCCGTACTCGTCGCACGCCCCGAGCCCTTACCCGCCCATTCAGCTGGGTTACCCGTCGCACACCCACTCACCGTCCTACTCCGCACACGGCGCGTCTCCGGCGTTCTCGTATCCGCCGCACGCGCTGCCGCCCAACGGCATGCCGCCGTATCCCCCGCCGCTGCCGTTCTTCGGAGGGCAGCCAATGGCGCCGAACGGCCCATATGCACCATATCCGTATGGGGCGCCGCCGGTGCCGGCGCACGTACCACACACGTCCATCGAGAGCGAAATTCTCGTTTCGCATACCCCGCGGGCGGAGGACGGGCCACAGGCGAGCGGACCGCCAAATGCACAGCCAACAGGTGTACAGGCGAAGCCGCCTGCGCCTGAGGAGTCGGCCGCTGTTGCCGGCTACCGAAATATCACGGAGAAGGAGGTGAAGCCCGCGGTCGTCTTTGGGAGCATCGCGCCGGATGGGACGCAGTTGAGCGGGCCGCTGAGCCCGCAGCAGACGGGGGCGGCGGCGTCGCCGTCGGTGCAGGAGACGGAGAAGGCGTTTACGAAGTTTACGATCGGCGTGAAGCCAGGGGAGGCGCGGGCCAAAGTGAATGGGGTGGAGAAGGAGAACCTGCCGGTGGCGGGGGAGCGAGAGATCATCGACCTGACGGGCCAGGAGCCTGCGGTGGATGCGCCGAAGTGGCGCTTTGGATCGACGGAGGGCGAGGGTGCGAATGGTGCGGCGGAAGGGGGGCAGCCTCCGGCAGCAGGCCATGCGCAGAAAGCGTCGACGAGCGAGAGCACGGACACTGACCTGGAGGTGAAGGACTTCGGCTACGGCTTTGGGGACCATAGCGGCACGGGGCATGCGGTGCACATGTCCAGGGAGGGCTTAAGGCGGCGTGAGCAGGAGCGCCAGTACGAGCTCGAGCGTTTCCACTATGAGAGGCGGGAGAGGGATTACAGCGAGGGGCGTGGTGGAGCGCCAGGACCGGAATTCCCCGGTCGTGGACGCAGGGGCGGCTTCGTGGACCGTCCCTTCCGTCCGCGCGGGCGTGGCGGGCGGGGCTATCGAGGCGCACGCTACGAGCGGGGAGGTGGGCCGATACCGCGGCAGCCGCCGTCGCCGTATAACGTGTCGCCCCTGCCGCCGTTCCAGCCCTTGATGATGGGCGAGGCGCCGCCGCCGGGCGGGGTGCCGTACCCGCCGCCTTTCGTCGCGGGCTTCGAGTCGCCGTATGGGCCACCACCGCCCGCGCCGCCGCCTGCGCACGCGGTGCCGCCGATTGTAGCCCAGACGTCGCAGGGTGGAATACCGTTCCCGTCGCCGATTACGCTGGTGTCGTTCCCCCTGGACCCGACGAGGTGGTGGCTGCTGGGGCAGCTGGAGTACTACCTCAGTCCGCAGAACCTGGCGACGGACTTTTTCTTGCGTCAAAGGGTAAGTTGTTAGCTTACTGAAGTCCGGCAAGAGGATGCTGATCGCAATTGACGCGCAGATGAACCCGCAAGGGTGGATACACATCCCCTTGCTGGCGTCCTTCAAGCGGGTGCGGCTATTGACGACGGACCTGCAAGTCGTGAAGGAGGTGCTGGCGTTGTCGCGGATTGCGCAGGCGCAGGACGAGTGGGTTCGTCCGCTGAGCTGGCAGCAATTTGTGCTGCCCACGCAGCCGCCTCCGAAGGAGACGCAGCAGGCGCCTGTCCCGGTACAGCTTGCCGCCGCCGAGAGCGCTACCGCCGAGCCAGTCGCCGCGCAGGATGCGAAAGCCGCTCCTCCAGAGGCTCAGTCGTCGCCGGAGGCCCACGATGAAGAGGAAGAAGAGGACGTCGAATTCGTTCTTGGGAACGAGTCCAGCTTTACGCCGGCTGCCGCTTGAACGTCTTCTCAGAGGTCCTGCGGCACCACTCACTATCGCATATGCGATGTTTTTCTTGCGCTCTGAGCTGCACATTCTTGGCCAACATCTACTATCACCGCGAAATCCATCACTTCGCCATTTTGCCCTTGCCTATAGCACCGTGTACTCATTCCTCACTGTCTTGTATTTTCTCTCCACTGACTTTCTCATCTTCCTCTCACCCACTTTACTCACGAAAAGTATTCGCCCTGTCTCATAGCCATAGCCATATCCACTTCGATGTTCATAGTTCACCTTTTTTCCACTGCTCATATTCTCATTTCACTGATTTTCAATCTCTTCTCTGCATCATACTATACGTACAGAGCATTTCTCGTCCGCATTGGGGCTCGTACAGCAGGTCTACACATACATATCTCGTACAAGTATATTCGAGTCGCGGCTAATAGGTGTTTGTATGGGGCCCGCGGGCAGGGGCAAGAACCGAGGTGATGGACGTCTTGAAGACATGTTCGGCCCAGACTACTCTCGTGTGATAAGGAGGTCTCTAAGCAGCGTCGGCTGGTTCTGGCTCCGCTATGACGGCGGCGTCTTCCTCCTTGGTGGAAGGAGCATCTTCAGCCTCCTTTGGTTTTGGTGCTTGCTTAGCGGGCGTGATGTCGGCATGGAACAGGCGGAGGCTCATTGCGCTGGTAAAGCAGATCAGCGTCTACTATGATGCAGAAGAGCGAAGACGCTTACGACTTGGCCTTCTTGTCGATCATGAGGGCAACAGACGCCTCGGACTTCCAAATGGGAAGCACAAGCTCATGCAAGAGGCTGAGCGACTAGGTCAAGGTTGGACTCAACGGTCGAGTGCCGAGTACTCACCTCACTCCTTCCCACTCTTCAGGCGGTATCCGCATTACATGGCTACCAGGTGCTGTACAACGTTCAGCGATGGAGTCTGACAGTGGGAGGCAAGCTAGCTTACTTTGCGCCTCGATCATGCTCTTGAAAGGCTCTTGTAGGTGGTCGCAACGCGGAAAGTACGCAATCAAGAGCGCCTTCAAGGTCGCGAGGTTGCCCACAACGATTGTCGACGGGTCGACAAAGGGCAGCACGATGGGCAGACCCTCGCCGAGGATGCGGAATTGGACGTCTATGAAGAGCATGAGTATATGACGAGAGACCATAAGCAGATGCACGTACCGTCCTTCGAGACGTAGTTGCCACCTTGCCTCTCGAAGACCTTGGTCCCACCGTTCATCAAGCGTAACCTGCGATGGTCGTTGTGCAGGATGACTTCCCGCGTGAGTTCGTTGGCGAGGTACATGGTGCGGATGGAGGGCTTGCCGTCGGAGGCGAGGATATCTGAGGGAGGTTGCGGTGCGCGGATGAGGACGTTGCCTCGAGGGAAGGTGGGGAGCAATCGCAAGTTCGCACTGCAAGAAACAATGAGGATGGAAGACGCACGCGGACGATGATTACTTACAGGCACGCAGTCAACGTCGGGTCGTCTTCGCGGAGGAAAGTGTAAGGACTCTCCTTGTACGTCGGATCGTCCTTGAGCTCCTTCTGCTTTTTGGGTGGACGAGCCTCCGGTTTCGCTGCGCTGGTCGAGGGAGCGTCATCGACCTTGAGACGTTTGGCTTCCTTCGTATCGACGTCTGGCTCTGTCGACGCCGGTCGCTTCGCACCTGCCGTCTCCGCGGGGGTGCTAATCTCTGCAGGTGTGATGCTCTCCGCAGCCGGAGCATCCACCTGCATCTCCTCGTCGCCGTCTTCCAGGTCGAGCTCGGGATCAGGCGCAGAAGCAGAAGCGCCTGCCTTGCGCTCGAGAACAGCAACGAAGAAGCCGCCCGTATCCTGCAAGTGGGGATATATCCGCACGCAGCGCTCGAGGTGAAAGTCCTCGGAAGGTGGGAAGTGACCCGGTGTCAGTGTTTGCTTGAACCGCGGGGGCTTCGGGGCAGTTGCGGTAGAGTCAGTATTGGCGGGTTCCTTTGCAGAAGCTGCAGCATCCTGAGGAGGATCCACAAAGGCCTTATACTCGTCCCAGGTGTTGAAGAGCTTGAGTTCTCTGTTGCCTTTGCCGAGGCCGGTGGGGACGTTCTCGCCACAGATCCAGGTCTTGAGGCCGGGTCTACGCTTCAAAGCGGGCAAATGCGTCGATGCATCGACGAGTTCAAAGTCTTGAGGTATGGGCGTTGGATGGGTAATGAAGGTTCGAAAGACCCAAGCGTACCTCTGATAGCAGCCAGAGCCTCCGCGATGACGGCTTCGTTCTCTGTCGGGTTGAGCGAGCACGTTGAGTACACGATGCGCGAGCCAGATTCCGACGAAAGCATCTGCATCGCGCGGGTCAAGATGCGCAGTTGGAGGCTGCCAGACACCGTAAGCAATTGGGCAGCTTGACCACCAACGGCCTCCGTACCTATGCAGTCCATTCCCGTCCGCCACCGTCCACGTCTTCCATATACCCAAATTCTTGCGCAGCGTGCCATCACCAGAACAGGGAACATCGGCCAGGATGCGGTCGAACGTAAGTCGGCGGAGCTTCTCATCCTTGGGCCCTGCCTGTTCGCCCTTCTGGAGGACCCAGGCGGGTACGCGGATGCCGGGATAGCGGCTTGCGTCGAGGTTCGTCACCATGAGCGCCGGGCTGGGTAGGCGGGCACTTTGGTGGATCAGGAGGTGCGTGCGCTTGGCGTCAGAGTCGTTCGCGAGCAGGAGTCCGGAGGGGAGGGGGAGAAGGTCGTCCTCGGCGTTCGGGTCGGGGGCGGAGTGGAGCATCTCGAGCAGTTGGGCGGTCTTCGAGCCTGGTGCAGCGCACAAGTCAATTACCTGGGTAGAGCTGATGAGCAGGCAAACATATCGTCCAGCAAAGTTACGCACCCGATGCCAAGGCTTGACATCGAGGAAGAGTGGAGGCAGCATAGACACGGCTTCTTGACGCGAGATGTTGCCCTGTACATCGTGAGCGTCATGGTCCCCCAGCACGGTCAGTCCACGCACGACTTCGGTCTCGCCAACGAGGAAGGAGTGGAACTTGCGGAACTCTTCTTGCTTGCGAAGCACCTTCTTCGGCACATTTACTTGCCATGAGAGACCCTCGGGGAACCTACGCTTGGGTAAGCGAGGTGGCGACCGCCGTGATCATCATGCAACGCACCAGGGGATTTGTTCAGGAGGGGGAATGGGCTTGTCCTCGAAGACGACGTTCTGGAGGTTGGGGACATGCTTGTGAACGATGGTCTCATTCAGGGTACGCGCAGTTCTGTAAGGATCGGGGAAGAAAAGGAGCAGGAAGTTGTCACTAGAAGTCGTTGAGCATAGCAAGTGAACGCACGATCGGTTCCCTGTCACCCTGAAGGTGACTGGCAGCGGCTGCCTGAAAGCATTGATAAAGTTGTCCCACTCCGTCTCTGTGTTCTCCCCGAACAGCTTCTGCGCCTTGTAGTACGCGAACATGTTGTCGTTCTTCATGGCCAGCGGCGCCCGTCCGTCGATATCCCAGTCATCCTTGCGCTCGGGCCGCTCATTCGTGCGCTTGTTGTTCTTGTGGAACTTCTGGGGGATGAATGACTTTGAATACCTCCGACACTGGAGGAAGAGATGCACGAGGCCGACCTTATTTTTGCCCATGATTATCCTGGACGAAAGTACAATGGACGCGCGATCGAGGATCGATCTTGGGCATCAACTTATGAGCTTGCCCCATTTGGGTGAAAATGAGCTGGACACAAAAGACAAGGAGGGGTTGCACGGTGCACTGTCATTCCTTCCTCTGGAGTACCCTATTACTGTAGTAAGAGATCAAAAGTCCTGTGATACCAGTGGGGAGTGTGTAGTGCATTGTACGATCCATACTAGTATGTACTTCGAGTCGCGAAGTGCAAAGAAAATAAAGATAAAGTAAAATAAGTAAATGATAGCGATGCGGGGTCGGACTGGTCTATATGACACAGCTGATATACAACAGTATGTACGAGCTCACAAAGTGGGTGCGGCAGATGTAGCACAAGGGATAGCCGAGAGAGCGATAGATGCAGTGCGCGAGTGCCGAAACGGGAAGAGTAGAGCTCTTAGGCTATGCAGCGGGAGGAGCGAATAGGAGGAGGGAGAGAGCGAAATAATGTAGATGAATATCCTTGCGTCCTGCGACCTGCGCGAAGACGTGGAAGAGCGTCCGCTCCCTTAAGTGGGAGACTTGTGGAGGCCTATATTATATTCGTGGAGCTTAGGGCCTTGAGCAGGATGACCTCTTGGACTGGAAAGCAGCGTAAGCCCACGATTCCCCCTCCGATGAGAACAAGCCACTTACTTTGCGTAATTATTGCAGCCGTCGCACGCGTATCCTGCAGCATATCAGCATGCGCACTTGTAAGGTCGTCAAGAAACTCACGATAGCACAAATGAGATGGGGATGGACGACGCGTTTCTTGGGAGAATGTTGTACATGTAGACCCTTGAACACCTCGAGAAGATCTGGGGTGGCAATCAGCGCCGAGGTGTTAGAACAAGCGACACGAATACGTACACTTTGCAATATGCTTGGCTTCGTTTGGCCGCTGCCTATACGAGGTCACGAAATCTACGAACTTGACGCCGGCCTTGATCTTGCTCTCCAAGATGTCCAGCTTATTGAGGAATAGTATGAACTCAACGTTCTCGAGCAGTCGGTTGCTACACAATTGGCGCCATAGCTCGAGCGTATCCGCCTGAAGGGTTGCGTGAGATCCCTTGAGAAAGCAAGATCGGCATTTGTGGCAGCTTACCAGCCGGTTGACGCTGCTGTCCTCCACAAGGAACTGATCGAACGCCGATATCGGGGCCATAAAGGTCACGACGTGGACTGCGCTCGTCGTCAGTTGATGTTCCACTATGTCGGTCGATGAACGTTACCATCGTCAAAGTACTGCGCCCAGACAGCCCGCTGACTTCTGCTGCCCCCAACATCGTATATCGTCCAGACTTTGCCGTTCTCGAAGGCTATACAAGCGTCAGTGGTGGCGTCGGGTGGTATACAATGGGACTCACCGGTCTCCAGGACGATATGATGCTCTTCAGGCCCGACGGTGTGTACTCGCGCCCGGACGACATCATCTGTAGGTTTTGTAAGGTACTAGCGCGAAACACGAACTCCGACAATCCGCACCGGGCGTTGGTCTATAGTCAGCTGCAGCTATTCGTTCAACATCGTCGAGGAAGCTGAGAAAGTACGAGATCAGCGGGAAAGTATGCGGAGCGACTGAATGGGCACGCACAAGCCAGGCTCCCCGCGGAGTCCTATCTTCCTATCCTCCATGATGCGCTGCACTTTGGGGTGCTGCCAGAACGCAATGATATCCGAGGCACAGGCCGCGAGGATATGCCGATTCTGCTCGTCCTCGACGACCTCGGGCGGGCGTGGCGCGCTTTCGGACTGCCGCCGGAAGCGCATGAGACCGCGCCAGCCCTGCCCAGAGCGCACGTAGACCTCGGGCGCGCGGGGCGGTGCTAATGAGCCGTTGTTCACCGTGCCATCCTCGGCGTGCGACGCGATGGCGGCGTGGTCGGGCCCGCTGATGTACTTCGTCCAGCTCTCCTCAACGCGCTTGAGGGGGCTGAGCTTGATGCACAATCGGCGGACCTCGTCGTTGCTAGAGCCAGATTCCTTGGACCCACTGGACGACGGCCGCAGGGACTCGTCCGAGCTGACGATGCCTACGGCGAAGTTGACGTGACGGACGAGGTTTAGATGGATGATAGGGCGCCAGGCCTCAGACTACGGGTGATTATGGGTATGCGCGCCACAGCGATATGAAGGGGTCGCGCACCTCGGCAGTGAACGCGTTAGGCGCGAAGTGAAGCTGGAAGTTCTTGAGCATCGTCGACTTGCCCGATTCCGCCTGCCCTGAGAGATCGTCAGCAGTCAGGTCGTGCTGCGATGCAGGGCACGCACCTAGAAGCAAGATCTTCACGGAAGACTTCTTTCGAGCATCGCGTTCAGCGCGCAGCTGCGAGTCGATTGCATCGCTCGTGCGCTTGGCCTGTTCCTCCTGCTCGAGGCGCGCCAATCGCTCGCCCTCCGTCTCGTTGGGCGGGACGGTGGACGGGGGCCATACCGCGTTCGTGTTTCGTCTGACGCCGGGCATGAACAAGCGTGAGGAAGACCTGTCGTCGCGTGCACGGGAAGCGTCGAGGAAGTCGTGTGGTGGTGGTCGAGGACAAGCCGAGCGATATGATAGGTCGTCAGAAGCAGCGAGAAGTGAGACGTCAAATGCGAAATCCGCGCCCGGAAAATGAAGAACCGAAGTGAAAGGCAACGCCACGGGCAACGCGCCGCCTCGCGGTTTGCAACCGCATCATGTCTTTGATAAAGTGCCGCTGCGCATGGCACGCTAGGCACTTGACGATGACATCGTCCGCTGCTCGAGGCTGAGGGCACAGATCAAATCGCTGCCCCGCGGAGAAGGAGGGACCGCTCCGAGCACGTTTGTTGATTCTTCGACTGACATTCTCACCCCCTGTCCATTCTTCTGTCCCGGGGATAGCCACGCAGCGATCGGAGTCCTGGACAGCTACTGAATACAGTTTATTGCTCACAAGTGCTCCGGTAATGGTGCCAAAATTGCCGGGACCCCCGCCGAAAGATCGATATCTGCTAGTCGATGGTCTACAAATCGGCCAACTTGGGACAAGCGCCGGTGCCTCCTCCGCCATCGTCCGCCCTCTATCCAGGCAACGTGGAAAGTTCTCAGTGGTTATCCCGACAGTCCGGACGGAAAAACTCCTCGAGATGCCATCGATATGATCGTCCTCTGCGATCCGGCGTCAGCGGCGGAAGATTCTACGCCATCGTGTCCTGTGGCGCAGGAAGTTCCAGAGCAAGAGGATCGGGTTGCACGGCTTTGGAGATGTATACATACCAGCTGTAGAGAGAGAGAGAGAGAGCGCTGCGTACACTTTCGTTGACCGAAGGGACCAAGTCAGCTCGTGACTCGACGACCTGCGGTCTAAGGCTGACATTGGCTAGGACAGTCTGTGAGACTTCATTCATGGATGTAGGGTCCGCATATGATTTTCGCGTCCTTGACTAGAAGTTCCATTGCAGCCGACTGCCCAGCCCTCAGTGAAACTCGGCGGGCTCTGTTGCTGTCTTACATGTCATCTCATTCTAAATGCACGCTATCTACAACCCTGCATCGTACATCTAGACTCACGTAGGCAATTCTTGGCTTCCTTGAGCTCTAAGGCTCCTGGAGTCGATCTCACGAGGCGGATACGATGGTGCGGCAATCTCCGAAGTTCAACATCACCACGTGACTCTCGCTTCCGAAGTCAGGGCTCAGAATTGGACTCTGGAGTCAGGCTCTCCTCCCTGGTGCATCCAGCAATTACCCACAAAGATTGGTTCGCGTCCGGGTAGCATAAAGAGACGTCGAAGATATTCATGTATTCGGAGATCTTACAACCGAACGAGTAATATGACAGAAACAACGTCTAAAAGCAGGTCAGAAATCTGCGCAGCGTATACGGTAGGCGAAGTAGTACAAGGAGCTCGATATAGTACATTAGACATACAAGTAAACAGAGGAAAGGGAGGGCATAGAGATAGGTTAGCCATAAAAGACACATACGGCTCTTTACTTACGAGCCTATACCATGAGTCCATAACGTGTATCAAACGACCAGACAACTAGCTAGTCCTCGATGGGCCCCAGCCCAAAGGTTCCGTGCTCCGTGCGCATATGCCCATAGATCCCGTCTCCCCCAGGGAACGTCTCCATGCACTGCCAGCAGATGTGCGTCTGGCACTGCGTGCACGTAACATGGAAACACCCCTCGTCGCGCTCGATCGGCACCTTGCACCCCGGGCAGCGCTTCACCCCGTGCGCCTTCATCCACTCGTCGAACTCGGCCGCGCCGTCGTCTGCGTTGCACCGCAGGCCGCCGTGGTACTCCGAGTGGCAGCTCGAGCAGATGCGCAGCAAGCACGCCGGGCACTGGAGCGCGGTGCCCTTGCCGACGGTGCGGTAGACCTGCTTGCAGTCCGGCGTCGGGCAGTAGTGAAACTCGTCGGGGCGCGCGTTGACGTGCGCGGTGAAGGCGGCCTGGACGAGGCGGTCGAGCTCGAATTGGTTGAGAACGGCGCGGGCGTTGTAGTGCGTGATGCCCTCGGTGCAGCGACCGCCGTCGCCTAGGCAGGACAGCGGGAAGAGCTTGTTCTCCGCAGAGGACATGAGGAAGCCGTGCATGCACTCGCGACAGTAATTGTGCCCGCAGCGCAGTGTAACGGGGTTCGTCGCCTCGACAAAGCACACGGGGCAGACGCGAGGGTCGGAGGACACCGACGTATAGCGCCGCTGCTTCGCGCGACGGACAGCCATCAGCGCCTCGTTGTAGACCGTCTCGCCGCCACGGATGACGAGCGCACGCTTGTCCATGTCCAGCATGACGCCACCGTCGCCAAAGCGTGCGCGCAGCGCAACGACGTCGGGGTCGAGATACAGACCTATGGCATCGCCGGCGAGCGGTATAGCCCGAAGTTGCTGGCTCGTCAACGACCTGATCTTCGCCCTCAGCCTGCCGAAGGCTTCCCGCCGCTCCACCTGTGGCCCAGACACGCGGATTTCATGTCGACGGACATCCGTTATGACGCTGACGCCTGGCAGACTGGCCTCCAAGTCCCGGATATACGCGTGACCCTGCGGGAAGGTGAAGAATGGGTGCCAAATGACTTTGTCGTGGTCACGGAGAACTTGACCTCGGAGGATACGTTCCAATTCCGTCCGCAAGTCAACGACGTCCTGGAGCTGATGTGCCTTCATGCGTACTTGCGTCGTAGATCCGTTATCCTTGGATACGAAAGCCATGTCCACCCCGCGCTCGCGGGCGAAGGTGACCAGTCTGTTGATGGGGTAGCGCTGCTTGGCGTACAAAGTCGTTTCGACGTCGTACAAGACACTGAACGTTTGTCGTGCATGGATGCGTGTGTAACCGACGCAAGCGGGTTTCCGACCGTCGAGGGCCACGCAGGCCGCTTTCGCTTCCGCTGTAGATGAGTACGTAACCCAGGCAGTGGCGACGCCGTTGACATAGGGTGGCGGCTGAAGTGCAAATCTGGTAACCCCGCCATTACGCGCGAAGTAGCGCTCGAGTCCCGACGTAACCTCCTCCAAAGACGACTTGTAGTTCGGCCGCTCCCACATGTGATCGATGACCTTGCCCAACGAGCGTATCTCATCGGTCTTGACATTCACAGGCAGACCTACGAATTTGACAGTGTTGATGCCGACAGCAGGGACGCCCTTGTGGTGCTCGGCGGAGGGGATGTGGTCGCGGACGCCTTGCGAGGCGGTGACGATACCGATCTCCGCCTGCACCAGGTTCTCGTATCCTGCGTAGATGACCTTCGTCGGGAGCTCGAAGTCGACGCGGACGGTCGAGTCGTTGACGGTCAGCTTCCTCGAATCACCCTTCGACACCGGCTTCCGAACATGCGCCTTCGCACCGAAGATGTCCTTGCCGTCCAATGCCGTGCTCGCCGCCGTAGCGTCGGCCGCATGCGCATAGCGCACGAAGACAATGCCTTTGGATTTCCGGGACACGTCGAGGACGCGCCCGTACGTGCCCAGCAAGTGCGAGAGGTTCTTGAGGGGTACGTTGTCTGGCACATTGTCGATGAGGATCGTCGGCGACTCGAAGCCAGTGATGATCTCGTCGACTTGAAAGCCCGGGAGCAGCTTGACGGACATGTACTCTTCGATGGTGTACTTCATGGATGGCACGTGCCTCGGTGCCTGCTGTTATCGCGAAGTTCAGCATAACTCTGAAAGTTTATCAACAGACGTACGTCGGGGATAGCCGCCGGCTCTTGGGTACGTGCTTGGGAAGATAGGGGAGGCAGTTCTACAACTGGGTCGTCTAGACGTGCATTCGTTTCGAAGTGCAGGACAACACGTGGTGGAACGCGCGCCTATGACTAGTGAGCTTGAAAGTGCAATAAACGACCTAGCTACTCACCGGCTGCGCCATGTTCTGCGCGGGCTCAGTCGCCTTGGGCGTGACAACCTCTGCAACAGGGATTTCCGTCGAGGCAACGCCATCGAGAGGATCATCCACGGGTCCGTGCCTGTATTTACAAGGGGACTTCCAACATCTCCCTCGACACCAATCGCGACAGATCTCGGTCACAGGCGCTCCCCCCGCGGTCCCTTTGGTGGAAGGCGTCTTCTTCTTCTTACACCTATAACCGCCATTACACTCTTTGCGCAAGCATTTGCTACACTGGCCCGTCTCGGTCGTCGATGGTTTCTTCCCTCGCGCGACAGCTGCCGAGGTGGACGGCGCCGAAACCTTTTCCGGCGCAAGAGACGATGTGCTAGACGACGCTTGCGAGAGTGCGGAGAAAAACTGCGTAAAGTCAGTCGACGTAAATATACTGAAGGAGATGCACTAACCGATTTACTGCCGTCAGACGACTGGCCGGTATCGAACCACGAAGTGTCGCTGTCCCCGTTCCACGGATGGGCGTTGGAGGGACCCTCGTCGTCAGACAAAGCTCGAGAAGATATCGAGGAAGCGGGAGATGCCGCACGAGGGATATCCGCCGGGGCTGGTACAGAGAGCGTGGCACGCTGAGGTAAACGAACCGAGGGCTCGGGTATTGAAGAAATTTGGAGTGGGTCTGCGGGAAGACTACTTGAGGTCGCGCGCTCGGAAGGCAGGGGTATTGGAGCGGCCTTAGACGCATGAGTGAGAACGATGGCAAGTAGAAATAGTCAATGCGCACCTCTGCGCCGCTTGTAGATGGCGCTTCGACAGGAGCGGGGGTCTGCAGGAACAAATGAGTACCTAGCAAGCCAGCCCCTGGGTACACTTCGACGTACATGACGTGGGATATCTGAGTCTCTAGGGTGAATCCGACTGCAGTGGTCCCCAAAAGTGCATCGACCCGCCAAGAAATGGTTACAAATGAGGCGTTCCTATGTATGTGGCGTGAGCAGCGAATTAAGTTATCCAGGAGGCGGCGTACATTAATCCCCAGGGCAGGATGGCTGGATGCGTGCACAAATCGGCAGTAATCGCCATACCCGCATTTGCCTTCCAAGAAATAACGACAATCTTGGTCGACCTTCGAACAATGTATTCGAGGACAACGCCGGCCGTTCTCACAAATCCGAAAGATGAATTTGCGACACACTTCAGGAGTGCGAGCCTGTGTAGGATATATCTTGCCTATGCATTTGTAGGGACGTCGTTCTGGCCTCGCAGGACGTGGAAGTTCGCTCTGGCCAAGTCCAAAAGGTCTCCCGATCGAGACATTGACCTATGGTAGATGTGTCAGTCAATTAGCAGAATATGTACTTTTCAAGAAAGGGTGTGGAGTACAGACATTGCAATTCTCGGCGCTGCGTGGGCAATAGGGAGGCAAGAGGCGTGACGATGACTAAGTGGCACGCCTCGAGCGCACCAAGCATAGCGTTCGAAGGTGTCCCAAGACGTATACGCACAGATTGAGGGCCATGGACAGAGTCCACGACGAAGTAGCGCTCGCGTGGGTGCGAGGGTATTGCTGACACAGGCTTCGGTGGCAACGGCTGAACCAACCGTGGAGATGCCTAAGCATCGTCAATACCTCCCCGTTCATCATACAAAAGGTCGTCACCTGAAGAGACCCCTCCTCGAGGCGAGGATTCGCGTTGCCGAGTAGTCCCGGTGCTGTTGCGGACATGCTGCGGCGGCACAAATGTGGCGTGCAGCGTGAAGGGGCGGCGAGCTGAGAGTCTCGAGTGTAGCCCAGCAGATAGTGAATAAGCCTCAGAGGTCAACAGAGAGCAGACTGAAGCGCCGGAGCGTGGTGGTAAGAGCAGAGTAACGATCCTAGTACCTGATGGCGAGAGCGAACATGAAGCCTCGAGTCAACGGTTCGGATTCCCACGTTGCATCATCACAATCACGGGCACACGCTTATCTAATCGACGGCAAACTCCGAGAAGAGCTAAAGGGCGTCAGTGTGACTCAAGTTGAACTTCTAGCGCTGTTTGTGCCGCTCTCGAAGCCCCGGCGAAGGTTCATTGGATCGCCGAAACAATCTCCGAAGGCTCATGACCTCCCCAAGAAACAGCGACGTTGAAATCCAAGCAGGAAAATCATATTGACATGAGGATCGCGAGTAACATCCGCAACAGTAGTAATGACGATGAAGGTCAAAGGGTTCTCGCTGAACTATGTCTAGCGTGTGCAAACGCTTCTATGAGGGTAGTTAGCGCTTGATAACACCGACTACTGCAGGTCATGAAACGCCGCATGAACCAATGGAACTCTGGATAATATGGGTACAGGTGCAGAGCGGCGCACAGTCCATGACGGACTGGCAGATCATCGCGCGACCATGATGAATAGAAACATGCGTCGACGGAGTGATTGGCTTGCACGATCAAATGAACGTGCTACGAGTCAACCGCAAGGAGCAGGTAAATGAACTCACGACTGCGTCCACTCCACCAGCGTTGTCTGCTCGATCAAGTACGGTGACGTTGGCACCAAGGTGTGGATGAGGCGGGTTGCGGTGTACGTGCCAACGGGTGTCGGGTGGCAGGGAGCCTCGGTCGCCTCGATGTCGGGGTTGCTCGAGGGAGTGGGCACCTGCGCGATGTGAATTTCCGATTGTTCTGCGATAAAAGAAGATGAGAGCGCTACTCACAGCGACAGTCAGGCCAACGAAGGCAAGGAGCGCGATGAACAACTGCATGTCGACTGACTAAAGTATAGGAGGTCAAGCGTGCAACGTCGTCTTCACCGCACCCGGCTCTGCATCTCCTACCTTTATACCCTATCGAAGACTGCTCCCAGGACCTGACGTGATGGACTCGGGTGGGCACTAGCTTCCTGCTCGATACAACAGAATGGCCGACATGCTACGGCGGAACTGCCGGCCCCTGTATCGAGGTCGCCTGCGAGGCAGATGCGCATCGAAATGACGGATGTGTGCTTCGAAGTGACCGTCATGCTCGGCCAGGTCCTTGTTGTATCACGCTACGTCCCTGATCCCATCTATTTCGTCACCCACGTCTGCTGGCGAGGGCGGATCCCGTGCAACCGCACCGCGGCCTGCCAACACGCGGCACGGGCTATCAACACGCAGGTTTGATGTTAGCGGCGTCCACGAGACTGACAGCAGCGGCGTCGTCAGCGTGCTGAGGCGGTCTCGTCAGCGTACAGGGACGTGTGGCATACAAAGAAGGGCTTACCAGTGACATCGCAGGCTTGTCTGGATCAAGTGCTGGGAACTAGCACATAAGCCTCGCCTGTTCTTCGCGTGGAAGCTGACGAAGAAAGACGTTCTTGGAAGGGTAGATCATGTCGAAGGGTCGGCGAAAGGGGCCTTCCGTGCGCGTGGATGGTATGGTTGACGCGATGATACGGACAATGCCAGGAAGATAGTCGGAAGGCTGTATAAGGAAGAGATAGGTCCAGGGCTTTGAGAAGGGGACGCGTGGTCAGAGGGTCCTCGAAGAACGACAGAACAAGCAAAGGTACATCTATTTTCCTGCCAACGTGAACGGCGTAGGCACAAACATCAGTCACGACACGGCGTCATATAACAGCCCCGCTCTGCAATATTTCCCTCACGCTTGCGTGGGACAGACGTTCGCCCTGAGATTTGGTGGTCAGCAAGGAAGGAACAGAACACTTGGCCGGTGACAGATGGCAAGGCGACGAAGCCCCAAAGAAAAAGCGACGAGGGCCCAAGAGCAAGACAAACAATAGACTCACGAGTCCGTTAAGGTCATCACCGAATATGTGGGGGTCGTGAATGTGAACGTGTACACGCTGGCTGTGGGCGAGCATGCGCCGGTGACGGTGTTGGCGGGTTCCTAAGAAGGGGTGAGTGAGCGCATATGTAGAGGCAGAAAATACAAGGGGAAAATGTGGGGTATCCGTTCAAAGGGGGAAGGAGCAAAGGGTGAAGAAAAATGGCAAAGGAAGAAACTTACGGCGACGGCGAGCGCAGCGATGGCGAGAAGAGCAGCGAAGAAACGCATGGCTTGAAGATGGCTTGTGGAGTTTGGGACTGGGTTGGAGGGTTCCAAGTCGTCGCTCTTATGCTTGGAAGCCTTATCTTCTTTTGGAGGACCGACGAGGAAAGCCAGCACTCGGTGATTCTGAAAGGCGTTCTCGCATGCGTAGCAGACGCAGTTCGTAGGTGTTGGTTCGGGTCAGAGAACTCAAACTTCATAAACGGCTTTCCGGAGAGTACAAAGTAGGCAAGTACCATCAACAAGCGGTGTAGTTTGGCAAGGCGCGCGTTCGAGGTCGACGGTGTTCATCGAAGAAGCAAGGCCGCTTTATCCGATATTCAAAGCGTGAGGGGAAGCGCGCGCTCCACAGCTGTCGCAGACGTAGGGACATAGAGGCTCAGTCGGAGACACCCAGTTGGAGACAGTCCGGTCTGATATCGGTCATGATGAGCGCAGGGAACAAAGACGGCGCCGGCCTCCACGTCGGGTAATCCGGCCCGGCATCACATCCGGCACTCGGCCCGCTCCCACCCATCGATCACACCGCGGCGATGACGACGCGTAGACTCCTTGCGCGATGTCTTCTTCCTCCTCATCCTCTCGTGTGATACTGCCCATCGTCACCGCGCAACCCTCCTTCCCCGACGTCGTGCGCGAGGTTGACGATGGGATCATCCCGAGCGAGCAGATATGGGTGTCGTGCTATAGGTGCGTACCGGTTCAGCTCAGTTCATAGTACACTCCGGTCCAGTCTGATAGCACACTCTTCCTCTTGTGCGACGTCCGTCCTCTTGCGCGAATATGCTGACACGCAAAGCGATAGGCGAGGACCACCCGACTCGAATGGCGCTGCAAACAAGCCGACGTCGGTGCATGCGAAGATCGACGTGACGCTGGATGCGAGGGATAGGAACCTTGTGTTGTTCAATACGGTGGAAGGGGATGTGAAGCTGGAGAAGGGACTTAATGGGGTGAGTACACAGATGGGCTAAGGTGGGGGCAAGGGAAACTGACGAGGTCGGCAGACGTATATGTCGGGGTGCCCATCCCTGAATATCCCTCCTACGACCTTGACTCTTGCAAGTCAGGAGTATGTGGATCCGGAGCGTGCTGATTTGCAGAAGGTATGTCTATACGTCCACTGCAAGGTGCACGAGGCTAAGATGGATCCTGTAGCCGCATCGAATAACTGCTCTCGCTGTCGCTCCGGATGGGAGTACCTTCGCGTCTGGCTTTCTCGATGGATCTATCCATCTCTATCCCATCACCAACGAAGGGTATGCCTCTTCCCTTATCACTCCACAACCTACCTGACATATACTCCCCAGCTTGAACCGGCCCCTTACCGAACCCCCTTTCAAACCCTACGCCGAAGGGATTAAGACCGTCCCTGCCAAATCAATCTCTCGCGCCCATCTCAGCACCGTCACCACCCTCTCCTACTTTGCCTCCTCCCGCGCCATCCTCTCCGGCGGCATCGACTTCACCCTTCAGGTCCATCCCTCGCCAGTCCCTACCGAACTCGGGCGCCTAACACCTACGCGCACGCTCAAGGGGCACTCGCGTACTGTCACCGGTGCGCATCCCATCAGCGCGACCGGCGCGGTGTCGGTCAGTGCGGATGGGACGGTGAGGCAGTGGGATGTCGAGGAGGGCGAGCAGGTTGGGATGCATATCGCTGCAACGGGTGTGGCGGCGCTTGCGGGGGAGATTATGAGGACTCGCCCGTCAGAAGCGCTCATGGCGCTAGCGGACGGTCGCGCACAGCTGATTGATCTGCGCGCCGAACATGGGCAGGGCGGGTTTATCACGCCTCGACCGACGGCGTTTGGCGCGGGGAGCGCCATAGACGCAATCGACAACTTGTTCGCGATCGGCTCGTCGCGCGGAGTGGCTGCTGTGCATGACAGGCGACGTCCGGACGTCGTGCTCTTCGAGTTCGTGCGCAACGAAGGCGAGGGTGCGGCAGTGGGGGCATTGGCTTTCCTGGACACTTCGAGGCTGGCGGTTGCCACGGCTGACGGGCTGCCGTTCATCGTGAACACCACAGACACCGATAGAAACGAACTGAGCGTGGAACGCGAGCTGATAGGG
The DNA here is from genome assembly GCF_000143185.2 of Schizophyllum commune H4-8. Classification (NCBI taxonomy): domain Eukaryota; kingdom Fungi; phylum Basidiomycota; class Agaricomycetes; order Agaricales; family Schizophyllaceae; genus Schizophyllum; species Schizophyllum commune. The sequence goes on along the minus strand of NW_026089547.1, from coordinate 1,128,866 downwards.
GCGGACTGCGACGCGGTTCGGTGCTTGAGCAGGAGAGGGAATGAGCTATGGGCAGGAGGGGACGATGGTGTGGTGAGGCGATATGTTGTTTGAAGCTGCGTCCTGAAATCAATGTATCTATACTCACTTTGTCCATGTACTGGTAGGGATTGTGCATATGCTACACGTCAAGCTACACCTAACTCAGGGAGCCTGGCGAACTGAAACTCAGTCATTGGGTCCTGTCCGGCGGATGCCGTCTTTTGGACATGACACGTGATCGCGAAGTATGCTTCGCGGTTGGCGCCGGCGGCGTCACGACACGTTTCATGCTCTCATCCTTCACGTCACGACGACAGCTTAGACGTGGACGCGCGTCCGCTCCTTCCGCCCCTTTTCCCGCACCATCATCATGAGGGGAACCATGCGCTCGTCCGTCGTCGCTCTCATTCTTCCCTTCATCGTTGACGCGCGGTTCTGGCCTGGACGACGCGTCGATACCCAGGGACAGCAATGTGAGTTGCAATCCGTACGTATCAAGCGTTTTCACATCTAACCAGACCCCTAAAGTGCGCTCAAGCGCGTATACAGGCGCCTCCGATGCAGAGATCGCGCTCGTAAGCACATATCAAGGTATGCACGGCTTCATATTGCGCATATATGCGCTTCATCGTATTTGCGACTGACCTCTTCTTCCATTATAGGAGCCCTCGACGCATATGCGCGACGCCCCGACTGCTTCAAGGACTCGGCCGCCCTCATTAACGCGCGCTGCGAAGAGCTAGACTCGAGGGAGGATGAGCGCGTGAGGGGCGAGTCGCACTATCTCAGCAATGAATCTGGTGCTGACTTCGACCAGCCGCAATCTCCATGACACTCTGCGAACTCGCTACTGCGAAGCATTATACGCCGCCTCTCGAATGTGCGCCCTTTGTCCCCGGAACGGACGGCCTCACGTCAGATGGGGCGGCGGGTGAATGCGTGAAGTCTATACAGTCTCTGTAGTTCCATTGCTCATGCTGACCACTCTCACCAGTGCTCTGTCTCGCAGCGCACAATACTGGTCGAGCTACTCTGGATACCTGCGCGAGATACGTGTGTTGTCCTCGCTCCCTGATTTGCATATCGGAGCTAATGCAAGTTGTATGCAGCGCAACTCTGCTTCGCGTACCGGCGGTGGCATGATATTGGTGAGTCTTTCTTCTCTTCTTCATCAAGCTTGAGCTTCGTTGCTAACCCGGCGTTTGCAGACACCGCGAAGGAGATATACCGCAACGCGACGCTGCGGGAGCTCGATGTCCTCAAAACTATGGACGTGCGCGGAGCGCAGCAGGCGCAAGCGTTAGCGCAGCTCAATGGGCAACTCGAGGTCAGTCGCGGTCGCCGGCATATATCATACCCTTCCCTTACCGAATGAAAGGGCATGCGTACGGCGCTGAGCGACCTTGACACGCTAGCCGAGGGCTTACAGCAGCTTCCTCAAATATGGGAGCGACAGATGGGGCAGGTGAGTGGCAGGGTCGAGTGGGGCGACAGCAATTGCTGATGATATTCTCCTTCACGAAGGTCCTTCAAGACTTGCAACGTGATTTAGAGGACATGCAACAACGTCAAGATGCACGGCTCGTTGAGTGGACAAGGCAGGTACGGAGCGAGCAGCCTCTTCAGGGAGACCTGACTGACGAGATCAGATGGATGCAGTCCTGGACACGGTGTCAAGCACGGTACGAGCTTCAAGGCCGCCTGATCGCAAGTGTACTGACTAGGAGTAGCACGGAAATGCGCTTGATGAGTTGTTTCGAGGCATAGCGGTGCGCGCGGAGGAGACGATGGACGGCCTAGCGTTACGTGTCGAAGAAAGGGATACGGTTAGTCGCGAGCTCGCGGTTAGTGTCCTGCTTCGATCTTCGGCGTCGCCCTTGCTGAACATCCTCCTGTCCTCATAGACCGACACCTATCGAACCTGGCTCGTACTAGCCACCGAGCTCGGCGCGGCGCATACAGTCGTGTTACGCCTTCACGATACTGCGATATCTGTCGCGACCTCCGTTGCGGAAGCGCATGCCGGTCAGGAGGACTTGATTGTCCTACAAGAGGGAGCTCGCGCCGCGGTGATGGGCCTGGGGCAGGTGATTGGAGAGCTGGGTGTGAAGGCGACGGAAGAGATGGTGCGCATCAATGAGACGGCGAGCGAGGTGAGGGAGGCGGTCGGGAGGGCGCCGACGGGGTGGGGGTGGTTTGGGCTCATTGGTGAACGGAGGACGGCGGCGTGGGCGAAGATGTTTGTTGGTGATGGATTGTTCGGCGATACAAGCGGTGAGCGCAAGCCATTTTTGAACTGTGTACATTGTACTGAGACGTCGCACTTCCCAGCTGCCGGCTACTGTGCACGCTTGCTGCTTCGGTGTCTCTTCCATCCGATGGGTTTGGTCGTGTGGTCGTTCGCAATCTCTTGCGGCCGAGCGCTTTTAGTTAGTCCTTCTCCTCGGATCAATCGTCCCAGGCTTATTTTTCTGCGACAGGGGTTGTTGCTCGCTGCGCCCATCGCCTGCGGCTGGCTTGTACATCTCGCATCGAAACTTCTTCGGCGTTCGACACATCACCTGGACCCAGAACCTCAGCAAGACTGCACACTGCTTCATGACTCGCGCTCTGACCTCTTCGCCACCAACGATGCTCTTCAAACCTGCGCTGACTCGCGCAGAATGCGGCCTCCTACTGCGACTATGACGCCCTCGCCTTCCCCTTCGCTGGTGAACGATCGCTGTGTGCCACCTCCGCTCCAAGATATATTGCCGTCTTCGCTGTCGAGCTCGCATCACGCAGATCGACAACAAAACTACCCGCCTACGACTCTGCCACCTCCTTCGTACGCCTCGCAACCGCAGTCTCCTCAAGCTCCGTCCTCGCAATTCGCCCAAGAGCAGCTGAACAAACTCGTCGACGCGTCAAATCCGCTACATGCCTCAAGATTACCTATGGTGCTATACGCTCCACGACCGCCGCTTTCGTACGCCCCTCGCTGCGCGCTCTTGCCTCGGGACTCTGGACTTCCGCCAATAACTGGCTTGCGACGGTCGAGGATTTCGGATCGGCTGTGTTGTCCTGGAGGGTTGTGATGCTGAACTATTGGCGACCGTATTACTTTTTTTGCTGCGACGCTCGCTGCTCGAGATCTCGTGTGTCTATGTATGCAGCTTTTATGCTTGCGTCCGGCTACCTACATCCAGTGAACCTCTGTACAAGATCTCAAATTATTTCAACTGCTCTGCGATAACTATCTTTGAGGTTTCTCGTCCAGCGCCACGTCGGTGGCATTGAAGGGCTAAAACTATCGAAAAGATATCAGCATCGAGGAAGCAAAGCGAAAAATGACCAAAGCGTACATCCAGTTCTCGGAAATGCTCGTTGTCAACTCGCGAACGCCAGTTGAAGTCGGTGCACACGCTCAGTACACCGCTATCGTCTCCCAGCACTTCCCTCGAGATGCTCAAAATCTGAGTGTGCATCACACACCCCGCCTCGCTGTGGAACTCGACCGAATGCAGGCGGCGTCTCTCGCGCATCAGCAGGCGGTGCACGAGCCGTATCGCGCGCCGGGCAAAGCCTTCGGACGCGTCCACAGCATATTCTTTCCATGGCTCGATCAGAAGGACAGCGAGCTCTGGGAGTACGTCCGTGGGCGCGTCTGCAAGGAGAAAGAATATATCCGCAAGATGATCGCCCTCGCCTCTCAGAGACAAAACGCGAAGGGCGGGGCATAATCGAATAATCTGATGAAGATGATCGTCTCCCATTCCATCAACACCGAACGCCGTAGTGAGCGTCGTAAGGTTTGGAAACCCAGAGTACCTCAGGAAATCGAGGACAAGACGGTTGTCCTTTGCCCGGGAGCGTAACTTCTCGAGCATCGGCGCCTCCATGTACCGCAAGCACAAGTCCGATGTACCATGGCCCAGTGCCCGGAGGCGTGGATATCGACGTCGTGCCGGATTTGAACTGCCGAACGCGGGGCTGGGGCCAAGCACGTCGCAGCTTTCGAGGTTGAGCATATCTCTTTAATAAAGCAAATGGGTCACGTCACGTCTAACTGAGCGTCCTCATTGGTTCTCGCTTCATCACGTCACGCCTTCCCTTTGGCCTGAGCGATCTCATTGGCCCTCCCCTCATCACATCACACCTTCGCTTTTGGCGCTCGCCCGCCTTTTTCTTCCCTTCACAATCCCGCTCTCCACCTTACTTTGCCCTTTCTTCTTCGACCCTTTCTCTGCCTTTGCTGGGTTAAATGGCCCATCTTTTCGCCTGCATTTTTTTCATCTTTGTTGTTCTCTTCTTTGACTGCTTGCATTCGCCTTCTACGTTACACGTGTATCGTTGCCGCCACATCCAACCTCATTCGTACTTTTTCTTTCTCTATGTCCTTCTTCACACCATCCTTTGGAATGTCCCTTTCTCTCCCCTCGGTAACGTCGGCTGTTCACTGTACTCCACCTAGACCTACAGATTCTGGGTGCTCAGTCACGTGGAGCACCCAAGATCCGTCCCTCTGGACTGCGTCCCGCTTATTACGACGGCGCCGTCCCCGTCGTAAGTCAGACCCGACGACCGGCCCATCCGGTCCGCTATCGCATGGCGAGAGTCAACGCGATGTGACGTCAGCGTCCATTTTCCTCACTACCCGCGCGCGCTTCCCCTTTTTCCTTCACTTATAAAATCATCCAATCCCTCCCTCTCATCTCACCCTGCCCTCCTCACCCCTTTTCACATCTCGCACCTCTTTCCCTCTTTTCTGTGTACCATAACCGTTATCGTCGCCTGCCGTTTCCATGTGATGTCATGATATCGTGACTGCCTTTCTGGGAGTTCTCACGCTCGCAACGTGCTCTCCCTGACCACCCTCCGCCCACGCACCTTTCAACTTCCATCCGAAGTACTCAATACATGTTACCAGTAGTCAGCTTCCCCTACTTCTGAGTCTTACTTTGCTGTCCTCATGTCTCTTTTCTCACACATTCTGTGCCTCTCTCGATAGCTAACAATTCAATTTGTCTTTTACTTTCTCCATTATTGATTTCAGGCCCTGCCGAACATCGGAATGTACGCAGCGTCATCGCCACTACTTTTCGGTACGTTTCCTCATTTCTTCTCCCCCCCTCTCTATCCCTCCCCCCCGTCTATCGTCAACTGTCTGTTCCCGATGCCTCAACGTCGCCATCAATATACACCTCTTCCTCAAGCAGTACGTCCTCTCTTCTCTCCCAAACCTTCATCTTTTACGATTGCCCAGACCGTGAACGTTGAATCGGAACGTTCTCGCGCCCGTGCTCAATCACGCACTGTCCGAGAAGAAGATGGTGCTCGCTCCCCCAACCGACGTCCTTTGCGCCCTCGATCACCTCTCGGGCTTGCAGGTTTGATGTTCTTGCACATGAGCATACGCGTTATGCCTGACTTTCTCTCCCAGGCCCTTCTTCTCCTCCCATTCCGCGTCTGTCCACAATGCCCGTGTTGGGTCCGTCTCTTCGTCAAATCGGACAGCGCCGACGTCAAGCTACCAACAACAATCTGCACCGATCACCGTCACGCCAGCACCCGACCTCAACCTCCCCTCCTCAGCCCCCACCCCCACCTCCACCTCCACCACCACCACCTGCTCCCCGACCTGCGCACTTGCCTTGGTATCTGCGTCTTCGACAGCGATCACCCTCTCCTCCTGCTCGAACCCAGTCTTCACGTCCTCTTCATCGCAATCGTGCACTCCCCGCTGGCCGCGGCGCATATACCGAATATGACGTTGACACCATCACCTTTGGCTCTATGACCATCGAGTGTCGCCACTGCCACGCTCTACACTGGGCTGCCGAACGGGTCAAGTCATCCCCTGAAGCTAGGCCTTCCTTTGGTCGGTGCTGCAAGCATGGCAAAGTCGCGCTTCCGAGAATGCCTGCCCCGCCTCACCACCTTCTTCACCTCTTCACCGATCAAGACCTTCGCGGCCGCGACTTCCGACATAATGTCCGCCAGTACAACGCTGCGCTTGCGTTCACTTCCCTAGGTGTTCGCATTGATGACAGTATCAACACGTCTGGCAGTGCACCCTACATATTCAAGATTGGCGGGGAACTGTGTCATCGCATGGGCGCTCTGCTTCCATCAGAGGGTAATCAGCCCAGATACACGCAGCTTTACATCTATGATCCCCGCGATGCTCTTGATGCTCGGATGGCGCGCAACGACAACCTCTCTGCGGCCACCATGCGCATTCTGCAGCGTACTCTCCTTCTCTGTAACCCGTACACCCGGATCTACCGGCATGCTGCCGACGTCCTCACCCACTCATCACAAGCGCCCGACGTTCACCTTACGTTGTCCGTAGACGCGCAGCAAGATCCGCATCGCTATAACCTGCCCACTGCCGATGAACTTGCGGCTATACTTCCTGCAAGTAATGCGCAAGCAAGTGATGGCAGAGACATTGTTGTCTATCTGCGCGACGGTCGCTTGAGGCGCATCAATGACTGCAGCCCAGCGTATGCGCCTCTTCACTATGTTCTCTTCTTCCCCTTCGGCACCCCTGGCTGGTCATGGGACATGCAATTGCTGCAACCAGATGAAAGCGGCAGTCGCCGCTTGACGCAGTGCATGTTCTATAGCCATCAGCTCCACTACCGGTCATCTGAGCTATCGCTCCTCTTCTACGGTGGCCGCCTCTTCCAGCAGTACATTGTCGATGTCTGGGCGACAACAGACCAGAACCGGCTGCGGTGGCTTGAAAACAACCAGAAGCAGATACGCGCCGAGCTCTATAGCGGTCTCCAGGACTTGGTTGCCGACGAGAGCCCTGACCTTAATTCCGTCGGAAAACGCCTCATTCTCCCCTCATCACATGTCGGCAGCCCGCGTTACATGCATCAGTGCTTCCAGGACGCCATGGCGCTTGCTCGCTACTTCCGGCGTATCGACTTCTTCATCACCGTCACCTGCAATCCCAACTGGCCTGAAATCGCAAACGAGCTCCTCCCTGGCCAGTCTGCCGCTGATCGTCCTGACCTGGTCGCGCGAGTCTTCGCCATGTATCAGCGCGCTATCGTTGATGACCTCTACAAAAATGGGATTCTTGGTGAAGCGGTTGCGTACGTCTACACCATCGAGTTCCAGAAGCGGGGCCTACCTCATATGCATCTTCTATTGTTTTTGAAGGAACGATGGAAGATACGCACTCCCGCTGACGTTGACTCTGTCGTCCGCGCTTACTGGCCTGATCCTCGCTCTGAGCCGGAACTCTTTGACGTCGTGAGGACGTGCATGATCCACGGCCCCTGTGGCGACGCGAACCCAAATGCGCCTTGCATGCGAAATGGGAAATGCACGAAGGGTTATCCGAAACCTTTCGTTGCGCAAACATTCATGAACAACGAGGGCAACCCTTGCTATGCAAGGCCTGACGATGGGCGCTCATACGAGGTTCCTAATTTCTGCTTATATTGCCTTTACTGTCTTGCTGAATTCGCTTCTTCAGGTCCGTGGTGTTTTCGTTGATAATAGGCACGTTGTACCACACAATCCGTATATGTCAAAGAAGTACAAGTGCCATATCAACGTTGAGTGCTTGGTTTCCTTCGTATCAACCAAGTACATCACAAAGTACACTCACAAGGGACCTGACCGCGCCACCGTCTGCGTCACTTCTGATAATGAAATTCAGAAGTTCCTTGACTCTCGCTACATCAGCGCTGCGGAGAGCATCTGGCGTATTCTGCAGTTTGATATCCACGAGCAGGTCCCTAACATTGTTCGTTTGCAAGTGCATCTACCGGGCCGCCACCTGGTTGTCTTCGACCCCGACGAACCCATCGATGAAGTCCTTCGTCGCAGTGCCAACGAACAAACTATGCTCACCGAGTTCTTCCGCACCAATGCGCGTCTCGACAATGTTGGCGCAATCGCCCGACAGTACACGTACCAGGAGTTCCCCCAACACTTCACCTGGAGCAAGAAGGACAAGCGCTGGAGTATCCGCCAACGTCAATTCGCACTCGGCCGCATGTACGCAATCTCGCCCACTGCCGGAGAGCTCTTCTATCTCCGAACTCTGCTCGCCGTCATCCAGGGACCTCGATCATTCCAGGATCTTCGCACATTCTCGAACGTCACTTACCCTACTTTCCGGGACGCTTGCCTTGCTCGGGGCTTGCTTGAGGATGATGGGGAGTGGCGGAGATGTCTGGAAGAGGCATGCTGCATGCGTACTGGTGCAAGTCTGCGTCTCCTATTTGCCACCATTCTTCTCCACTGCGAGCCTGCACACCCTGGGGACCTGTGGGCTTCCTTCTGTGAGCAGATCTGTGATGATCTCCCACGCCGCCTACAGCGCATGAACTTCCCAAATCCATCTATCGAAGATGCCTGCGATTACGGTCTCTACCTTCTTCAAAGGATACTACTCGAAGGCGGCAAGTCGCTCCCAGACTTTCCAGACATGCCTGTGCCGCAACGTGATTGGGGCGCGTACAGCGACAATCCATACATCGCAGAGCAGCTCACGCAATACGATCCAGACGTCGAGAGCGAGCAGGCTCACCAGCTTATAGCCCTCATGAACGCTGACCAGCGCACAGCCTTCGACGCTATCATCGCCTCCGTCAATGCGCGCGATGGCCAGCTGTTCTTCCTCAATGGTCCAGGCGGGACAGGGAAAACATTCATCTACAAGGCGCTCTGCCACTGTCTGCGTGCCGAGAGCTCTATTGTCCTCTGTGTCGCATCATCAGGCATCGCTGCACTCCTCCTCCCTGGTGGCAGAACTTCGCATTCTACCTTCAGGATTCCAATTGATAACCTCACCGATGCCTCATCCTGTTCTATCAGCAAACAATCACTCCGCGCAGATATGCTTCGCATGGTCCGTCTCATCGTTTGGGACGAAGCTGTTATGCAGCATCGGTATGGCGATCTTTTCTGTCAGGACCTACATACTTATGTTGCACGCAGATATGGCCCAGAAGCTGTACACCGCACTCTCCGTGACATCCGCGACGACGAAAGACCGTTTGGGGGGATCACCGTTGTCTTCGGCGGTGATTTCCAACAAATTCTCCCCGTCGTTGTCAAAGGTAGTCGTGAAGACATTGTCGATGCGTCCCTGCAGCGCTCTCCTCTCTGGGAAAACATGCGCGTTCTTCGGCTTCATTCCAATATGCGGGTTCGCGATGACGATAACGCTGCCGCATTCGCCCAGTGGTTGCTCGACATCGGCCATGGGCGCGTCGGGTCCAGCGACCAATCTCAATCATCCTGCAACGCTGATATTCCTCTCCCGGACTCTATGATCTGCCGCTCGGAAGACGCTCTGTTATCTGCCATATATGGTGACATCTCACACTCGACCACACCCCCACCTCCAGAATACTTCCTCAACAGAATCATTCTCGCACCGCGGAATGACGACGTCCACTCCATCAACACCCGAGTTCTTGCCTCTCTTCCCGGTCATGAGCGCCAGTACCTCAGTGCTGACAGCTATGAGCAAGAGCGTGGCGCAGATGGGTCCGATGAGCCCCTCAATCTCCCAGTTGAGGTTCTTCGCTCCCTCAATACGCCTGGCCTCCCTCTGGGTGACATACGCCTAAAGGTCGGATGTCCACTCATTCTTCTCAGGAATATTTCGCCGGGCCGTGGACTCTGCAATGGCTCGCGCATGGTTGTGCTCAGAATGTCATCTCGCGTGCTCGAAGTTCGCCTCATTGGGGGTGATCACGATGGGGATATAGCTCTCATCCCTCGCATCACCCTCACGCCTTCCATCTCGCAGGCTGACTTCGCTTTCAAACTCCGTCGTCGTCAATTCCCCATCCGCCTCGCCTTCGCCATGAGTATTAACAAAGCGCAGGGTCAATCGGTCAAATATGTTGGCCTTGATCTACGTTCTCCCGTCTTCACCCACGGCCAACTCTATGTCGCGCTCTCTCGCGCCACCGCCTCGCACAACATCAAAGTCCTCATTGACGGTGATTCAAATGCAAACACTGTCCAGAACGTTGTCTACCCCGAGGTCCTCCTCGACTAGACCGGTGAGTCCTTCTCCGCCCCTCATTGTCTCACCTGCAATGACGTCGCGCAGCCATGAGACCTTTCGCGAATAATCCCCATCTTTCTATGTCGTCACTGATGTCTACTCCAGTGCGTATATACCATACATTGCCCGCCCCGTCCCCCCTCATCCACAATGTCCTCCCGCAACGCCTCCGTCATCATCGAGGGTTTGGCTGTTGTCCGCGTCCTCCGGTCTCTTCAGTCGTTAACCACCGAATACGAAGCTTCCTTTTCCACTGTCATAAATCCTGAGTACGGCTGCCCCGTCAATGTCCACGCTCTTCTTCGCCATTTCTCGCGAGATCCTGCCCCCAGTATTCCTGCGCAAGGAGCGCTGTATCATGTGATGGCTAAGGTGCGTCGCCAGCACTGACCTTGCACTCTTCTCTTTCTCATCTGTACTTTGTAGGTCGTCAAACTTGATCGCGGCGCAGAACAAATCCCCCAAAATGCGAACAGACAGCCCCAGGAGTATATGCTAGGTGGCGATATCATCCGAGTGCGTACTGCGCCCATTTTCCCCTGCCGTCTTTGCTAATGATGTCGTTTGCAGATGAAGCCCTTCCGCCTACCGAAAACCTCTGATCCCTCAAAGAAGAAGGAACCCCTCGACAATGTGACGAACGAGTGGCCGGCTCTCATCATGGTCGCCGCCCACGTATCCTCCACCCACCCAACCGACTTCAGCTACACTTTCCGTGCCAGCCAATGGACGGCGCACAACCCGAGAGGCTCCATCAATATCAAGGCCATCATCCCGAACGAGTCCAAGTGGTCGAAAGACAAGCTGCGCGGTGTACCAACCATAAATACTATTGTTCATGTCACCGGCCATCTGCAGGGCGTTGAATTCCCCTCTGTTGCGTCTTCCGACAGCGACGACGACAATAGCGCGGCAAACTCCGCCCCGGATCCCGACCCCTTCTTCGTCATCGAGGTATCGTCTTTCCTCGAATATCTATCTGGCCGGAACGAACCCACCACCCCCGGCCCTTCATCCACTCAAGCAACCACTACTAGCAGTACGTACATTCTGTTCTCATGCTCCATGACTATGCTGATGGTCTCCAGGCGCACCATCCTCTCCTTCGAAGCCTTCGCTTTCCATGGCAAGAGCCCGGAAAAGCCACGCAACGAACACCACCCCCACGAAGGCCACAATTCCGCCCTCCCAGCCTTCGTCATCGCGAATCCAACCCCAACCATCGTCTTCTCGCGCGCTGGAGAAGCAGCCTGAGCCCGGTAATCGGCCGGCCAATCCGCAGCCGAACCCGTCCCCTTCGTCGACCCTCACGAACGTTGAGAGCGATGACGACGCCGAGGAGTCTCCTTCGAGGAAGAGGAAACGCGGAACTAAGTAGTTACAGTCCTGTCCTTCTCAATGTATAATACACGCTGTTCCAACTTTCCGTTCGTCTGCATCCATCCCGTGCGAAGCACGGGTTCTCGCTAGTGTAGGACAGGAGAAAGTGGTGTTCCGCATGGGTGTGTGACGTTCCTCGATAATGCGTGATCTGCGCCCACGGCAGGGCATCAGGCGGTGCGTCCAACACGATCGAGCGCAGTCTGAGGATAGAAAGGCCTGACGCCTGCAGAATGTGAGCCAAACAAGACAGGTCCACGGCGGCCGGCGCGACAGTCCGAAAGCTCCGCAGGCGCGGCAATGGTACCTGCGTCGACTCCACTGACAGTGAAGCCCTGGCAACTTCGGCCAGCTGTTCAGCCCCGCTACCACGGACATCAATATCCCTCCAGCGAGCGTGGTGCCTCCAAAGAAGCTCTAGAACCGGACGCCACGAGACATCTCTGCATAGCCAAAAGCAGTCAATGTCGAGCGGATGGTCGTGGGAGTTGACCAAGTAGCGCTCCAGCACATTGCAGACCAGAGATACGCGCCGGTCCGAGAGAGGATGGATATCAAGCCTCGTCCATGCCCTCGAGAATGTATTGATCCTGCACCAGAGAGATGATTGCTCCTGCGCTATGTCGCGCCAGCGCTGGCATACGTGGAGGAGCGTCCATATTGGATCGCTGGCCGATGGATGGAGGGATCGATCGCCTCGATAGTGCGTGAACACGAGATTGAGCAGCTCCGTAGGTAATGAGGAGACATGAGAAACGGGATGGGCCGATCCTGGATGGTAGTGTAGTTGTGACGCCTCCTGCATGCTGTCCGGCTGTTGCTCTATCATTTGGGTTAGCCTGACTTCCAGGCCCAAACCGTGACGCCAAAGTACCTACGAGAAGAGCGATGGCTTCGGAATATGCTGCTTCCGCTTTTGGAGGGAACAGGAATCCGGACTACGCTCGTGCCGAGACGGATTTCAAGATAACGGGAGGAGGCGAGTTGTTTATGGACGCGCCGCATGGCATGCACGTGTCCATCAATATCGGCCGGCAAATGCCGAAGAGCAACTGCAAATCCGTGTACTACGGTGTAGAGTCATTTAGCGCGGATCTGCTTTCTTCCATGTCAATGAGACCTCCCAGGCGCAACCGAAGCCACATCGCGTCTAATATTCTATAGATGCACTGACATGGCAAGCAAAGTACAATGACTACTTAGTCGTACACGTTGAACATGAAGCTTACACGGAAAGCCTGACATATCTTCCAACGTACTCGTACCTCACAAATCCTTGTCAGACTTTGGCTGTGGATTTGAAGTAGGAATGAAACTTTACTTACCTGTATGGAAGCAACCGTCACGGTCACGGATGCCCGGTTGCGTTGCAAGGGTCACGGGTCACGGTCGGCTTTTTGAACTCGGGACCTGCCAAATATGGCAATTTTTGGCTCCAAAAATCGTCGAAAAATCAATATTGTCGCCTCTGTCACGGTTCCCGGACGCCTGGTTGCCTCTGTCGCGCATGTCACGGTTGCCGGCCGGTTGCCTCCATACAGGTAGGTACAGTATGGTAGACGCGGGGAACTAGCGTGAGAACGTGAATATCGGCAAGGTTGCGGCGTCACAGTGTGACCAAATGAACGTGTCTCCTTCCGCCATCTTTGAATACATCTCGGCACGAACGTAGGCCGGAATCTCGTTTTTTCCTCCTCTTCAAAGACGCCGTGGCAACTATAGAGGCTAGTGCTCTCCCTGTAGGCACTTTGGCGTCGCGGTTTGCGTGGGATTCAACGCAATCCAAGCGAAGTCGCGAACGGCATGCAGGCTACCTCACAGCTACACTACGATCACGAAGCGGCCCACATCACCTCTCACATCTCCTCCTTACCCACGGAGCTGCTTCATCTTGTGTTCATCCACTTCCGAGGCGATCGACACCTCGATCCACTGGCCAGCGATCCGGTATGGAAGCTCCTCCACGTGTGCAAACGGTGGCGCGACGTAGCACAGGCGCAGTCATCCCTCTGGTGCAGGATCAACACCGTTATGCAGAAATGGCTCATGTTCACTGCCCACCCCCTCTCCGACCGTCGCGTAGCACTGATCTGCAAGGTGCTGGAACGCTACTTGATCAACTCCCACGACCATCCGCTTGACATCGACTCGCTTTGGATATTCCCAGATTCCTGGTGGTGTCCGGTTGTAGAGCTTGTCTGGAGGCATCACACTCGCTGGAGGGATGTCACCGTCCGTGGAAGCGGGGTTGAGCAGCTTGCCGAAGTCGCTAGGGCTTCGCTGTCAATGGAATCGTCGCAAGCAGTACCGCTACCGCTCCTGCGAAGCTTCCGAAAGATCACGCAGGGCGCCGTGGATCTGTCTTGTCTGGCTCAAATTATGCAGGCGCCGGGCCTTTCCGTCCTCAAGCTATGCCCGGACATAGCGCACGCGCCGCCTCACGCTCTGCCGTGGGCGCAGATTACGCGCTATCGGGGAACACCATATTCTAAGGAAGGTCACGAGTTCCTCCTGTCCTACATGCCCAACCTCGAAACCTGCGCCGTGCAGGGCGACAGCCGTGCGTCTGACAGTCTCTCCCCAGTGCGGTGTCAATTTCTCCGCCTCCGGGCTCTGGGCCTTGAGTCGTCGGACTGGTGTTTGCGGTACTTGGAGGCGCCGGTGCTCGAGAAACTGCACTCCTATGCCGGGGACAATCCCGCTCTCCTCGATTTTTGGACGCGCTCTGGGCGCCCAAGCCTTACGGCGCTCAGCACGGCGTATGGTGCACAAGAAACGGGAGATATTCATCTTCTCGAAATTATCCGGTTATGCCCCGCCCTGCGCTTTCTGTCCCTCCGAGCCGCAGGGGACTCTCCTACGGATATATTTACCCTCCTTGCGGACGCGCCCGCGGACGTACTCCCACAGCTCGCTGTCCTCCTGATCGAGCCCTGGGAGGACTCGCCATGGGTGGAGTCTGCCGCGGACGTGTCCGAAGCCTTCGTCCTGCGCGTGATGCAGTCCGTTCAGCGTCTTGTGACCCGCGAGACCTGCCGCTTGCAATCCGTCGTGATCTACGCCGACCAAGAGAGGCCTCTGCACGCTCAAGCTTTGAGCATCTCAAGGGAAGTGCTGGGAGCTGATAGCGGTGTGCTGAGTGTGTACACCAACTTCGGGTCGTATTGGGGTTACGAAAAGAAGCATTTTCGAGAACTCGATGTACGCTTTCGTATTTTTACCTCCTTTTGCCCGCGATGCTGACCTACGCTACGATAGCTTTAAAGCCTCCGTATTGCCGACGTCTGGTTGGGCAAGAAACCTCGATCACAGTCAGCGCAAAGGACAATTAGTGATCCTCTGCTGCTGGACGTAGATAGTCATCCAGACTAGCCAGTTTGTGTACATCCCGAGGAAATATGATCAAATCAGGCTCTTGCTGCGCACACGGTCGTTCTAGCTAGTATCCATCTCTGTGAAAGACAAGAGTGCGGTGGATGGTATCATCTGCTGCTGCTTTACCAGGCATTGAGCGGAACCAATCCTGATCGGCAATTGCCGACGAGCAGTTCGAATCTCTTCGTAGCTCTAGACTTTTTTGCGGGATTCTGTCCTTTCGAGTGCCAGAGACAGGGATGGATATATTCATTTCACTTCATTCGAAATGCGACGGCCCCGTCTGCGGATTTTCCAAGATGCACCCTCTCAGACAAAAACCGAGGCTGTTCGCGCCAAGCAGTTGATAGAGGTACACATCGAGCAAAATACAACGACTGGTCGTACATGTCGAACTCGCACCATACAGTACACGGAAGTCATCTATATCGTTCGTCTTATCCCTCGTATGGCATCCATCCGTTCCTCCACCCGTCGCTTCCCTACAGCAGCGCTCAACGCTCCTTACAGCCGCACCCATCGCTCCACTACAACCGCGCCCTGCACCCAGTCAGCCTCGCCCCATCCGCGCCTACCCTCACTCACCGACACTCACTTGCCCACGAGCACCTTCTGGTGCACGCTCTTCGGGCGCGTGACCTGGTCGAAGCCTGGGAGGGGGTGTTAGACGCAGGTCGTGCGTAGAATGATAGCACAGGTCGTGCGGGCGGCAAATCAGCGCGCGCACGAACTATGCACCGCGACAATGGCCAAAAGAAACCCAAACGCACCCAGCTTGCTCAAGCTCACGCCCCGGCCCGAGTCCTTCACGCCGACCCAGGCGAGCGCGGGGTCGAGGTAATCGGCGCTAAATGAGGTCTCCATCAGCACTTGAGTTGTCAGATCTACCAGAATCCCTACTGACCGGTTCTGGAACACCGTCCCCGCCTCCACCTGCGGCTCGAGCGCGTCGAAGGCGGCGGTGTCGTTCGTCCAGATGGATGCGGTGAGGCCGTAGCTGGGTTATACATGTCAGTTTATAGTCGACAAGGGCCACGGGTTAGCGCGTAATCTGACTACATGGAGCCCGTGACGGGTAGGTGGGCGTTTGGTGAAGGGGATGGGGGGCGAGCGGGTGACGGAGTGGTTCGTGAAGATGACAGCGGGCGCAGATTATCACTCACCGACTATCGTTCATCGCCTTCACCGCCTCCGCGTCGTCCGCGACCTTCAGGATCGGCACGATGGGGCCGAAGGTCTCCTCCTAGGGCGGGTGTCAGTCTCGACACGTAAGCAAAAGACAACCTCTCAAAAAAGAAGCATAACAGGACAACGCCACTTTGCCTTCGTCGCGCGAAGAGAGCGCAACTCGACCGTCAGCAAACCAGACGATCAACTCACCTTCACCACATCCATATCGCTGGTCACATTGATGAGCACCTGCGGGGCGACGTACGCGCCCTTCGGGTCCGCCGCGGCCGGGAAGAGCTCAGCGGGGATGAGGGGGGTGGCGCCGGCGGCGACTGGGTTGGGTGTGGACGATTGGAAAAGGGGAATGAGGAAAAAAGAAACATCAGAATACTTGCAACATAGACGAACCGCGCCACTCACCCGCATCAGAGACCTGCTTCTCGATGCGCTTCTTCGCCGCGTTGCTGATGACGGGGCCCAAATTGACTGGGAAAGGGTCAGCGTGCGTTCGTCGCTTCATCTTGTGCGCCATTCGTCTCCTCATGCGCCCTTCCCCTCTTCAACCGCCCTTCCCCTCTTCATCCGCCCTTCCCCTCTTCACCCGCCCTTCCCCTCTTCGCATGCCCTTCCCCTCTCCGTCCGCCCTTCGCCTCGTCACTCGCCCAGTCGCAAGCACGGCCCCCCACTCCCACACTAGGCGGAAGGGAGGAAAGGACCCAATAGAATGCGGAAACGAAATAGCCTCACCACTCACCCCCCTCAACCTTCGGATCGCCCAACTTGTACTCCTTCTTCACGAACTCGGCAAACTGGGCGACGAAAGCATCGTAGAGGGACGCGTGCACGTAGATGCGCTGATGAGTTGGCAGGTGAGCTCCTGACTTCTTATCCTTGTCGCGATGACATCCGCTCGCGCCGGGGTTCGGTGAATGACGTGGCGGCAGCCACCACGTGAAATGCCATCCACTCACCTCCACCGCACAGCAGCTCTGGCCCGAGTTGTACAGCGCCGCGTCCACCAGTTCGGGGACGACAAAGCTGAGATCGGCATCCGCCCTCACGTACGCTGGGTCCTTCCCGCCGAGCTCGAGGCCGACGGATTTGAGGCCGACCTGCTAGGATGTAAGCATGATATCCCGGAGCGTGTAGCTCGCGCCTATTATTCCGGAGCGTATAGGTCGCGCGTATCATCCCGGAGCGTATCGGTTGCGCCTACGGTTCGATGAGAAAAAAACTCACTTCGTTGGGACCTTCCCCATACGCCGCCGCAGCGCGCGCGACCTCGCGCCCACCCGCGACGGAGCCGGTGAAGGAGATGTAGCTGTATTCATTGTTGATTGTCAGATTTCTCTCCTCATCTCCTGCGGCGGCAAGACAGAAGACGTACCCGACCCCCGGATGCCGCACCGCCTTCGCGACGAGGCTGGGCGTGAGGTGGAGGACGGTGAAGATGTCGGCTGGGGTGGGTGGTTTAGTAAAGTGGGTGGTGGGTAAGTGAAGATTCGTTTATCATTCTGATCTCTCGTACAAGATCGGGAGGAAAAAGGAAGAAAGGGGAAAGGGAGGGGGATTGCGGGTTGAGGGAGATGGTGTGGAGGGGGGGCTGATGTGAGGAAAAGGGGTGAGGGAAAGGAGACAGGGAGATAGGTATGAGGGGAGACTGATATGAGGGGGGAGGGAAATGGGAGAGGGAGAGGCCCGGAGAGGAAAGGAAAGGGGAGAGGGAAAGGCCCGGAGAGGAAAAGAATGCAAGCGCAAAGTTGCAAACAGGCTTACCAAGGTCGGGGTTGGCTTGAGCCCAGTACTCCGCCAGCCGCTCGCCCACGAGCGGCGTCTGCGGCGAGGGCTTGAGCACGACGGCGTTGCCTGCGAGAAGCGCGGGCACGAGCGCGTTCACGGTGGTGAGGTAGGGGTAGCTGGGGAGGGATGTTAGTCCCCGGGATTGCGAGCGAGGTGTTATAAAGGAGGTAGAGAGGGAGTGAAGGGGAGATGAGGGGTGAAGTGGGAGGGAGGCTGGCGTTGGAGAGTACAAGCGGCAGGAGTGCGTAGTGCCAAAAGAGAGGCCCCGTCCACATACTTCCACGGCGCGATAATCAACACCACCCCGACCGGGACGCGCTTGATCCTCCTCTGTAGTGTGGCTCCGTTCACGCTCTCCTCTGGTACGATCGTGTCCGCGAGCGCCTCCTGCGCGCTGGAAATGAGCCAGCGCGCGCGGCTGACGAAACCGCGGAATTCGCCCGCGTTCTGTTTAGTGGGCCGGCCCATCTGGGCGGTCAGCTCGCGGGCGAGGGGGTTCTGGGTGATGTCTAGGAGGAGGACGATGAGCGTCAGTAAGGCAGGGTTCGCAAGCGCTTGCATATGCGCGAACGCACAGTGAAGTGACGCACCTGCATTGGGATCTGTCAACCCCGCTTCCTTTTCAAACAAGTCCACAAATCGTGTCACGGCGGCGAGCTTCTGCCCGAGCGGCGCATTCGCCCATCGAGAAGCGGCTGTAGATGCAGCATCGAGCGCGGTGGTGACAGCCTGTTGGGAGGGATAGTCGCGGACGCAGACGGACTGCTGGTCGACGGGGCTGATCGTGGTCTGGGTGGTGTCGCTGAAGGACATGGTGGGTGATGTGGTTGGAATATTCGCTAGACTGGGTTTGCGCTGACGAGATGGAGGTCAAGAGTACAGTCAAGCAGTGGTCGTCCGAGTCAGAGTCTCCTCGCTATCGCGCGCGATGCAGGATCGATGATAGGCAGCTGCGAGCCTGGCCGCGGGCGGAGCGCTTCTTTGCGGTCCGGAGCTCCGAATGTGGCGTCTGATCTCCATTCGTAGCGTAAACTTCCATTTCCGGCCAAATCGGCTCGGGCCGCGCTGCCCGCCTTGTGGCTGATCGAATTCCGTATTGTGGCTCGCATTCCGTATCGAAGGTTGTCACCGGCCTTTCTGACGCGACGACCGCCCTTCCTTTCGCCGACGACCGTCTCACTGCGACCGAGCAGCCTTTGTGTCCCCGACGAGCTTGTCTGCAGTCGACACCACCGCGTACGCCGAAGTCGCTCCCTACGACCCCTTCCCATGTCCGCCCTCGCCCGCACCCTCTTTCAGCGCAACGGTCCCGCCCCGCGCGACTTTCCGCCCAGTGACACCCCGCCCGGTACTCCTGGCAGCACGCAGCCGGTGACGCCGCGGAGCGAGGATGCAATGACGCGCGAGCCGTCTCAGGCGGCGTCCACCTCAGCAACACCTGCCCTTGCCCCAACCTCCCGCGACCCAGTGGACCCAAGACACATAGGTTCCCATCCCTTTCCAACAAACGGCCCCTCCACCTCCGACCCTCACGCCCTCGCCCGCGGTCTCTCTTCCATGCGTCCTGGACCCCCGCGCTTTGTGGATGGCGCGCCTACACAAGCGTCTACTGTGCGTCTTTCTCCCCTTTCTATACCCTTGCTCACGCACTTCCCTGCCCTCACAGACCCACACTTCAACGTCCACCACACCCACCGCCGCTCCACTACCCTCACGCTTCAGACGCCTTACCGCCCGTATATCCTCCCCCCTCAAACCTCCCCTCAATGCCCTCACGTCCGCCCTCTCGCCATTACAACACGCATACACCCACCTCGCCCCCGCCATCACCCTCACCCTCGAAAACTCCGGCTCCGTCGCGCGCGACCACCTCGCCTCCGAGCGCACCTTTCTCGCGTACACCCGGACGAGCCTCGTGATCGCAAGCACGGGCGTCGCGCTCGTGCAGCTGTTCACGATTTCGGCGGAGACAAGGGCGAGTGGTCAGTGTTTGTGCTTCTGTCGCGGTCCTCGTCTACTAGTATCTGCTACCCCAATCCTTAAGTTGTCCCTCTAACCTTCAATATATGCATCCATGACATGGAGCGGTATTTAACCCTTCTTCTATAGACTCGTCCTCAACCACCTTCACCCCCACCTCGCCCCGCCTCGCGCGCTGGGCCCGGCCGCTCGGTGCCGCGACAATCGCGTTCGGGATATTGGTGCTCGCTATAGGTTCGTCCTTTTGCATCATCCGTCCCCTTTCTCCATCTCCAGGATCCCCTTGCCTCATCTCCAGGATCCCCACAGTTCCCACATTCCCACTCTTGCTTCCCTCTGCGTATAATGCACATCAAGCAGCAGCACTAACACTCACATAGGCCTCGCCCGCTACCTCACCATCCAATCCGCACTCGTGCGCGGGACGTTCCCGGCCGCGCGGTTGGTGGTGGTGGCGATAAGTATCGGTTTGGGAGTGTTGGTGGGCGTGGTATTTGGCGGGGTGGTCGGTGGGGGGTGAGCGCGAGCGAGTTTCCGCTGGAGTCTATCTTTGGTGCGGAGGAAAGGAAAGGATGTGCGGAAAGGGAAGGAAAGGATGTGTGGAAAGGAAAGGATGGCGAGGGTATGGAGGGGAGGAACGAGGAGGAGAGGGAAGTGTAAAGGGCGTGGAAGGAGGGCGAAGCGCACCACCTTGCGCGGCGCACGCGGATGGCCACGGCTTGCAAGATACGTCGCTACCGCAGAAGGCGGTTCACCGCGGTTTTCCGGCGCTTTAGCAGTAGACCCTTCTCCGTCGACTGCACGCCAGTGTGCTCGACGAATGCGCCACAGTCTACGGTCGAATCCCGATGGATGTGCTTCGTTGCCCGACGGACGGTTTATTCCAGGCGACGGACGTGTCATCCCAGGTGACGGACGTATCGTCCTGGCGACGCCGGTCTCGCATCGGAGGTGCATTCGGAGAACGTCTGATCGTCATTCGGAGGAGTTCCTTGCAGAGGGTGATTCGGGGAAGGCCACGGTATATGCAAAGGAGCGCGTCGCCTATTCGGAGGACGTTTGAACGTCATTCGGAGGAGCGCGTCGTCTATCCGGAACAGCATATTCGGAGAACGCTACGGCAAATCCGCAGAACGTCGCGGCATATTCGGATAATACCATTCGGAGAACGTCTGACCGTCATTCGGAGAACGTCTGACCGTCATTCGGAGAACGTACGACCGTCTTTCGGAGGATTGCGTCGCGCAATCGGAGAACGGCAGGCCTCTTCTCCCAGGGCGTCCGACGCGCTATGCGCGCGAACTCAACAGACGCTCGTGCATGAAGCCTCATGCGCGATTTCCTGCATTGCCCTTCGTCGTGACATACCTTCTTTTTCGAAGACCTACCGTCTCTTCTTCGAAGACCTACCGTCCCCCGATACATTCCATATAGCCGTTACACGCCAAACAGCCTTCACATAGCCCATATGCCTCATCAGCCAGCCGCGGAGCCTCTGACGACTGGTCACGGTCCACGAATGCTCGACGTATCTTACGCTATGTTACCCTAGATCACACATACCTTACACCTTCGCTCGTAGACTTAACGAACCGCATTGGAACGTCGCCTGCCGTCGACATCTGGGATGGCAACAGAGATCCCTGGTAAAACACAGAGGTCCTTCGGGTCGCACCTTCGTCCTCGCACGGAGGACACGTAGACATCGCAAGATGGATCCTGGCGCAAGGAGATGTACCCTAGCGTAAGAAGAGGATATGCCCTGTCGCAAAACGTCTGCTTGTCCTTTCACGAACCGTTCACATATTCTATCGCAAAAAAAGACAGTTTCGCACAATCAATGACGAGAGCGAGATTCGAACTCGCGCCCCGAAAGACTAGATGGAGAGGTGGGTCCTGGCGCCATTGTGTACGCAATGGTGCCAAGGCCCACCAGGTCCTGATTCTAGCGCCTTAGACCGCTCGGCCATCTCGCCATTGCAAGAGAAAGAGCATGTGGGTCTTGGAACAGCATATAGTCATGGGTCCCAGCATATGGATATGGGAGCAGCGAGCATATGCACGTCAAAACTAGCGTGTCTACCTTTGGACCCAGTCACCTTGCTTGCGAGGCTTTCTCTCGAACCGCCGGCGTCCCGAT